>NW_024070200.1:15921564-16588741 GCF_014754425.2 Oryx dammah
GCGCGGTCGCCGGGACTTGTCCCCTTCTCTGTTTCTACTGCTCAGTTTTCTGGGTGTACTGCTGGCGCTCCTTGTGAGGCGGGTGGTGACTGTCCTGCATCCCCTGAAGTCTCAGCAAAGAAGCCTGCCTGCCGCTTTTCAGGTAGTCTCTCCGGGGCTGCGATTGCCCCTTTCCAGCCCTTACAGCTCTGGCTGCCTGTCCCCGGCGGGGGATGGTCTGCAGCCGGCTATTTCCGTTCAGTCCTTTGTTCTGTGTGCGGTCCTGGCGGGGTCTTATGTTCGCGCTTTTCGCGTGGTAGCTATCCCCCAGTCTGGTTTGCTCGCCCAAGTTCGTTCGCTCTGGTTACGCGTGGGGGCGTGGGGCGTTTCTGCCCGCTTCTTACCAAGCGCGGCAGCCCGCGTCTCCCGCGCTTCCCTGCCCTGCCCCCACTTGCTAGCGGCGGCTGCAGGCGTCTGCACGGCTTTTCCGCTGGGGGAGTTACTGTTGGGCTCGTAATCTGTTGGTTTTAATTATTTATTCGTTTTTTCTTCCTGTTATGTTGCCCTCTGTGTTTCCAAGGCTCGCCTTAGACTCGGCAGGTAGAGTGTTTCCTTGTGTTTGGAAACCTCTCTTCTTAGAATTCCCTTCCCGGGACGGGCTTCCCTTCCTGGGATGGAGCTCCCTCCCCACCTCCTTTGTCTCTTTTCTCATCTTTTATATTTTTTCCTACCTGGTTTTGAAGACACATCTGCTTTTCTGGTTGCCTGATGTCCTCTGCCTGCCTTCAGAGGTTGTTTTGTGGAGTTTGCTCCGCGTTGAAATGATCTTTTGAGGAATTTGTGAGGGAGAAAGTGGTCTTCCCTTCCTATTCCTCCGCCATCTTAGGACCGACCCTCTATAATTTCTTATTCTGCCCGTTTTAAGCTGTTTTTCTCGTCCACTGTGTACATGCATCCAATACAATAGACTGTGGGGCACATTGTATAGCATCTGCTCTCAGTCCCTGTATCTGTGCTGTGATGCCAGGTAAGCTGGCAGAGTGGAACTCATCTCTATGGTGGATGGCTAGCAGTCAACTACCTAGGCACTGAAATCACTGATTTACATGAAGACATTCCTCTGGAACCTAACTAAATATAACACAAATTTCCCTTTCCTGGATCCCTAAAATTCTCACAACCATTCCAGTACTGTATGACTGTTTATAGAGAACAGGGCTTCTACTTGAGTGCTGTTAAAATATAACCCTTGCCATTAAAAAAAAAAAAAAAAGACCACATGAATATACTATTAGAGTTTCTTCCAAGGTTTCCAAGGTCCAGGAAGGGGCCCATGAAAGTGAGCAATCCTGAAACTTAGGATTCATTCGCTTCACATTTATCTACTGTGGGCTTCTATTCTTAATCACATATTTTATAACTACTAAAAACAGCATCCCAGTATTAAAAATAATATGTGATACATTTCAGCTACTGGGAAGGTGATTAATTACAGGCTGAAATCTGGGTTATTCTTCATGAGGAAATAATTGCAATGATTATCTTTAGACCTGATATGCATTTAAATTAAGTGTTTTTAAAGGAATGGTCTAATTGTCTTGGTTTTGTAAAGTTTTCAAATCTCATTCTTCTTATGGAAATCAGTTTTTGTAATACCTGAGCTCTTAAGATAAATCATTTTAATGATGACTAATTAATAGAATGTCAAAGATATTTGTACTTTATATATTCCATTTATAAATAGCATTCCCTTTTTTCCTAATAAAATTATTATGAAATATTAAACCTAT
Source organism: Oryx dammah (assembly GCF_014754425.2). NCBI lineage: Eukaryota > Metazoa > Chordata > Mammalia > Artiodactyla > Bovidae > Oryx > Oryx dammah. Next base: position 15,923,334 of record NW_024070200.1, read on the forward strand.
CATAAAAATCTAAATTAAAAAAATCCTTGAGTTTTATTAAAAAGTAGAAAGTATTAGCTTTCATTTTTATAAAAATGGCTTTATTTTATGTGAACTGATGAAGCTTCAGCTGGTTATAACAGATAAATAATGTTTAAAAAGAGAAGTTATTTTGCTTGAAAATAAAGTCTCTGACAGTTTCAATGCAATGAAACCCATTTGTCTATTACCACTTTCATGCACTTAGACTTTTATAAATAAGTAATGGGAAATGAATCCATAAAAGTTACAAAGGGACTTTTGATAGTCAGCACTAACATGTAAACAGATCTTTCCAATTGGCACCTTTTGGCTGTAGCAAACCGAAATAAATCCTCAGTGACTTGGCAAACACTTTCACTTCAATTCAGTGAGGTTTTCTCTTCTGATAAGCTTTGAGTTTGGACTTAGTTGTTCATTTATTTCTATTCTACGGTGAATACTGAGAGCCATTCTCAGAAATCAGATCTTCATTCTCCAAGGAGAACTATTCTAAGTAAACATAAGAAGTCTTCCAAGGAAATCTTGTGGGCTCTTAACAACTAGTCATGTAAAAGTGGATACTATCAAACCAAAACTCACTTCTGTTGAAGATTTTTCTTCGAATCTCTAATGACTCTCATTGTGATTTACAGTTTCAAAATATGTCTAAAAATAAAACGGAATGTATTATACAGGATAATTCTATCAAAATAGAGGGTTCTACTGATTATGCAGGATGAATGCTACTGAGATTCATCAATACCATTCAGGCTTTTTCTACAGTGAAGACTGTGGCATTTGTATATTGATTTCTCTAGTATGAGAGTTCAGTCACTCAGTCGTGTCCGACTCTTTGTGACTCCATGGTCTGTAGCCTACCAGGCTCCTCCGTCCATGGGATTTTCCAGGCAAGAGTACTGGAGGGGGTTGCCATTTCCTTCTCCAAAGGATCTTCCTGATCTAGGGACTGAACCCAGGTCTCCCATGTTGTAGGCGGATGCTTTACGATCTGAGCCACCAGGGAAGTCCTAATAACAAATTCCTAATATTATAATTCTAAAGATATATGGTTATATCTAAACAATATTTAAATCTAAAGTAATCCATATTCTAGGAAATGAACAATATACATTAAAATTGATTCATCTTTACAAGGACTGAAAAGCTATAGGAAAGCTGTTAATAAATGCATAGCATCTAAGAGTTTCCTTAATAATTTACTTATTGCTGTTTGAAGCTAAAGTGAGTCTTACATTAGAAAACTCTTACACAAAATAAACTGGCCCAGATGTCTTTATTTATAAAATATCTGTGTTTGTATCAAATGATTTCTAGCTTCATAATATAGAAAATTAGATTAAATTTTAAATACAATTTTATTTTCCTAATATATGCATTTAAACTTAAACATTTCCATTTAAACAGTGCTTTAAGTGCTTTTCTCAGATTCTGACTTGCATTTTTACTTTCAACCAGTTCAAAATACTTTCTAATTTTCTTGTTGTTGTTTTTACCCATAGATAATTTAAATTTGTACTCTTTAAAATGGAGACTTTTTTCCATATATCTTTTGTTATTGACCTCTTATTTAACATTTTAGTGATCAGAGCAAATTCTCTCTATGATTTGAAACATTTAAATTTTTGACACTGGTTTACTTCCACCCCCTCCTTGATAGTGTATTTTGTTACAAATTTGATGTGTTCTTCCTCCATCCCTAGCTTTATTAAGGAGTAATTGGCATATAATATTGTGCAAGTTTAAGGATATGTTCTTAAAAAAATACATTTGACTATTATTGGATTGTTGTTGTTCAGTGGCTAATCATGTCCCACTCTTTACAATCCCATGGACTGCAGCATGCCAGGCCTATCCCACTATTGTTGGGATAGTGCTCTATAAATATTAATTAGATCATTGATTTAATAATGTTGTCATGCGCTCTGTATTCTTTCTGGTTACCAAAAACAGCATAGTGTTCACAACTTTAATTGTACACTTGTCTATTTTTTTCATTGAATACATTAGTCTTTAGTCTTTCTTCAGATATTCTTAAGCACTATTCTCTGCATACATGTTTAGGATTGCTATCTCTTTGAAGAATTAACCCCTTTATAGTTAAGAAAACCAAAGGCAATAATTCTTTTTAACCGATACAGATTTCTCAATAAAATATTAGCAATCAAATCCAACAATGTATAAAAAGAATAATGCATTGATATAGTGTGAATGTTTACTTTTTTTTTTTTTTTTTTAGTTTGAATGCTTTGTTCCCCCACCTCAAATTCATAGGTTGAAATGTATCTGATAGTTTAAGACAATCCCATGTGTAACTCTGAAGCTGGGGTGATTCTTCAGAACCGCCTTGTATTGAAGCAAAGGAATAGGTCTTTATATCCCTGGACAGACCAGTTACAAGGTGTGGACTGCTTCTGGGAAGAGGAGAAGACCTTGGTCAAAGCAGTTTTCTTAAGCCAAGGCCAGTTCTCAGAGAGGCACTTAGTTGCTAGCTCTCCTCCGACACTACTAGCATTGGGAGAATGAGTGTCATTGTACAAAGTGTAGGCTTTGGTGGCACACCACAGTATCGACTACTGAAAGTAAGAGGAAAAAATTTCACAATTTCTTGATAATGTGGTCACATACAACAAAATGTAAGAGAGACCAAAGTTCTTCAGATACATGATGAACACTCAGAAGTCAATAGTATTTTTATGTCTCATTAATAGCCAAGTAGAAAATATAATGGGAATTTACTATTTACAGTGGAAGTAAAAGTCATATATCTAGATATCATCCTAAAAATGCACATTATAAATTAATAAAGTAAGAAAGTAATAGTGATAGACTAAAATTTTAAACATATAAGTGATCCCAGGGTTTATCTACCAGTTAAAGTAGCTCTCCCTAAAGTTTGAATGCTATTTGGTAGGAAACTAGACAAATATACTAATTTATTTTAAGAAATATGTATGTTCAGAGATATTTAAAATAGCTTTGAAAATAGAGTAAATATGTAATGAGAATATAGGTGGATTCAGGTAAACACTATTGTGCTAATTTTTTAGCACATACAAATAGTTCAATTAGACCAATAAGTGTAGGAATCTTAATATGAGAGAAGCAACATATGGATGAGTTTAAAGAAATATTGTTTATTACTGGTGTTGTGAAAGTTTTCTTAATCAATAATTAATTACACTGCTCATACCATGAACCAATAAAACTGAAAAGTTTAATGTAAATGTTCAAATAATAAAATTAGCATTATAACTCATGAAATTTTCTTTTGAATTTTATTTGCACAAGCATTTTTAAATAGGCTGCCAAGAAACCTGAATTATAAAGGGAAGAAATAAATAATTGATTTCTGTGCCTTCCATGGATAAAGTTATATTTAAAAAAAAAAAAGCAGAATATGCATATTTGGCATAGCTTAAGCTGATCAGAGCTCTGTAGTTTGGTTGTAGAAAACATTACTAAAGTTCAGTAACAGAAGCAGAAAATATGATAAAAAATAAGTGATATAAATTGTGTAAACCTGAATAATTAACAAATCTAGTTAGAAAATATTATTTTATTAAAGGTTACACAGTAGAAATGAGAACCTATAAGGACTTACTCCTTATAAATATCAGATTGTTAAAAATTAGAACATCACATACAATGAAATGCCAGTGGTAATCTACATGTACTACTGACAGGAATATGAAAAGGTGCCAGATTTCTGAAGATTAACTTGTCATTCCTCAACAAAATGAAGTGCATTTCTTACATTTCTTTTTAGAAATATGAATCATTTTATTTATTATATCGGGGTAGCAAAGGCTTTGCTCATCAAGATATAAACACCAGAAACCATGGTGGAAATTTTTGATAAATATGATCATAAGCACATTACAAATTTCTCTATGACCACAAAGGCAAGAACAAAGGCCATTTTGGAAGTCCATTTGATATTGTTTGCTACTGTTCACTCACTCGTGTCTGACTTTTTAATGCCATGGACTGCAGCACTCCAGGCTCCTCTGTCCTCCACTGTTTCTCAGGAGTTTGCTCAAATTCCTATCCATTGAGTCAGAGATGCTGTCTAACCATCTCAGTCTCTGTCACCCCCTTCTCCTTTTGCCTTCAGTCTTTCCCAGATTCAGGGTCTTTTCCAGTGCGTCAGCTCTTCACATCAGGTGGCCAAAGTATTGGAACTTCAGCATCAGTCCTTCCAGTGAATATTCAGGGTTGATTTCCTTCAGGATTGATTCATTTGATCTCCTTGCAGTCCAAGGGACTCTCAAGAGTCTTCTCCAATACCACAATTTGAAAGCATCAATTTTTCGGTGCTCAGCCCTCTTTACGGTCCAACTCACATCCATACACGACTACGGGAAAAAGTCATAGCTTTGACATATGTCAAATGTTTGTTTGCAAAGTGACGCCTCTGCTTTTTAACATGCTGCACAGGATTGTCATAGCTTTTTTCCCAAGGAGCAAGCATCTTTTAATTTCATGGCTGTAGTCACTGTCTGTAGTGATTTTGGAGCCCAAGAACATAAAACGTGTCACTGTTTCAACCTTCTCTCCATTTGCCATTAAGTAATGGGTCCAGATGCCATGACCTTAGTGTTTGAATGTTGAGTTTCAAGCCAGCTTTTTCACTGTTCTTTCACCCTCATCAAGAGGCTCTTTAGTTCCTCTTTACTTTCTGCCATGTAGAGTAGCATCATCTGCATATCTGAGGCTATTGATACTTCTCCTGGAAGTCTTGATTCTACCTTGTGATTCATCCAGTCCAGCACTCACATGATATACTCCGAATATAAGTTAAACAAGCAGGGTGACAATATACAGCCTTATCATACTCCTTTCCCAATTGGGAGCCAGTCAGTTGTACCATGTCAGGTTCAAACTTTTGCTTCTTGACCTGCATACAGGTTTTTCAGGAGACAGATAAGTATTCTGGTATTTCCCTCTCTCTAAGAATTTTCCGCAGTTTGTTGTGATCCACACAGTCAAAGGCTTTGATGTAGCCAATGAAGCAGAAGTAGAAGTTTTTCTGGAATTTGCTTGCTTGTTCCATTTGTCAGTTCAGTTCAGTCGCTCAGTTGTGTCTGACTCTTTGCAACCCCATGAATTGCAGCATGCCGGGCCTCTCTGTCCATCACCAATTCCCGGAGTTTATTCAAACTCATGTCCATCGAGTCGGTGATGCCATCCAGCCAGCTCATCCACTGTCGTCCCCTTCTCTTTCTGCCCCCAATCCCTCCCAGCATCAGGGTCTTTTCCAATGTGTCAACCCTCCACATGAGGTGGCCAAAGTATTGGAATTTTGCTTTAGCATCAAGCCTTCCAAAGAACACCCAGGACTGATCTCCTTTAGGATGGATTGGTTGGACCTCCTTGCAGTCCAAGGGACTCTCAATTTGTAGCAAGTGCTAATTTCCTTCTTTCAATAATTTCCTACAAATTTGGATATTTGTTTACTAGGGGGAAACCTACAAATTTGGGTGTTTGGTAGAGGAAAACCAGTTTATAATTTTCATTATTTTTTTATAGTGATAGTAAGATTGACATAAGATGATATTGGTTTCATGTGTACCACATAATGACTATCTTTCAATCTTCTCATTGTACTCCTGAGTATGGAACAACTTGCATCTCTATTAATTATCAGAGTTCTCATTTCAGGAATGATGGTAGTAGCAAAGAGCCAGAAGCTACTTATACTTACTGATAACCTGAATAGCTAAATTGTAGTATTTGCATACAAATGGTAACTATAGGTTGGTTCAAAGGAGAAAGCAGTGGTATTGTCAATGCCTTCCAGGCAAAGACTACCAGGAACACATCTGGCTGACTGACAATGTAATGTGCCATGAAGCCTGGAGTCTGATTAAAATTCTGTATATTTTAGACCCATCTTGCCATTCACATTCATAATATTTACAGAAAAATTGAAATTACACTGTCTGGAGCAGAAGAATCTAAATAACTGAGAAGTGGAAAATCTAAGCTGTCCTTAGAAGTGATCTTAGAGTTGTCCATCTGAGGTGGTCTCAAGAGGATTAAAAAAAAATCACCTTACTATAAATTTTTACATTTTCTTCTAGTCTGAGAAGTTTCTCCATTGCTTTTGGTATTCATTATTGCTAAAGAAATGCCTAAAGGCAATCTGACTTGTATTTTACTATAGGCGCTAAATTTTTATTTTCACCTTGCTATTTTACATTTGTCTCTTTTCTTTTGTTTTAAAATGTCACATTGATAAATCTACTACATGGCCTTCCCTTTCTCTATAAACCAGTTGGAAGGTGGCAGTGTGTGTCTTTCTAATTTTCATTCTCATTTTGTCAAGGAATAACTCATTCAGTTCAGTTCAGTTTTTCAGTCGTGTCTGACTCTCTGTGACCCCACGGACTGCAGCACACCAGGCTTCCCTGTCCATCACCAACTCCCAGAGCTTGGCTAACACTCATCATGTCCATCGAGTCGGTGATGTCATTCAACCTTCTCATCCTCTGTCGTCCCCTTCTCCTCCTGCCTTCAATGTTTCCCAGCTTCAGGGTCTGTTTCAATGAGTCAGTTCTTTGCATCAGGCAGCCAAAGTATTGAAGCTTCAGCTTCAGCATCAGGCCTTCCAATTCAGGTCTGATTTCCTTTAGGATTGATTGGTTTGATCTTCTTGCAGTCCAAGGGACTCTCAAGAGTCATTTCCAACACCACAGTTCCAATAGCTCATTGGGACACTTCAATCTGGAAATGCATATCCTCCCTTTCTGTGATGTTTTCTCATATCATTTAAAGAATTCTTCTTAGCTTTCATCTTTTTTATTCCCCATCTTTTAATTTCTATGAATCAGATGTTGAATCCTCTAAATTGTCTAACTAGATTTTAATTACTTTCCAATCTTTCTGCCTGTTTTTAGATTTTAGCAAGCATTTAATTTTTTTTTTTTTAATTTTCTGGTCTTTCCCTTCCCACTTTATTGTCTTTTCTTGCTCTAAATTTAGTATTTGAAGGTAGCTTTGTGGGGGTGATATATTTTCTGTAAAGTCTTATTTGTGTTCCCTTATTTATATTTGCTTCTTTTATGATACATATTTTCTTTTTAACTTGGGAGGAGCATTTCTCAAATATGTGATGGTCCTTGATTGTCCATCTATGTTTAAATATTAAAAAAGCAAAACAAGAAAGCATCCTCTGGGGCTCTTAGTTTATGTGTGTTTTAGTAGCAGATAGACTGCAGATTGAAGTGATGAGGCTATGTCCATGTACATCTTAGTCACTAAGTCATATCTGACTTTCTTGCAACCCCATGGATCGTAGCCCACCAGGCTCCTCTGTCCATAGTACTTACCAAGCGAGAATACAGTGGGTTGCCCTGTCTTCCTCCAGGGGATCTTCCTGACCTAAGGATTGAACCTGTGTCTCCTGCACTCCAGGCAGATTCTTTACTGCTCAGCCACCAGAGAAGCTTCATTTAAACATATTACACTATTTTAAACTCTATTATCATGTCCAATCACTCTACAAATTGGACACACTTGGAGCTCTCTTGATGCATATTTTAGTATTTAATCTGAGAATTACTATACTTGTATGAATTTCTAACTTCACGAAAAAAGTATCATAACAGTGAAAGTGTTATTTTGTTTGCTTCAGAGGGAATTTAGTGTAAATCTCAACTCTACTACTTCTTACAAATTTACATCTTTGAGTTTAAATTTCTTCACCTATAAAATAAAGGTGATGTCTCTGGGATTGCTAGAGAAATTCCTAGAGAAAATTTCTATAAATGAAAGCATCATATACAGCTTTAAGAATTTAGTGACCAACAAAAGCCAGGTAGCATTTCACTCATGTAAGCTTAAGTCTGTGCCTTTATCAAAGTAATACAGGTACAAAGTAAATATGTGGGTGGGAAATTACATTAATTAATATATGAAGTGTGACTTATTCAGAGTAAAAAGCAGTTAAGCAGGTAAACTATTGATCAATTACCAGGGAAGTAACTATTTTGTCTGGGTGTAAATCTGTTGTGTGTGTGTAGGTTTGTGTGTGTGTGTTAGTTGCTCAGTCATGTCTGATTCTTGTGACCCCATGGTCTGTAGCCTGCAAAGCTCCTCTGTCCCTAGGATTTCCCAGGCAAGAACACTGGAATGGGTTGCCATTTTCTTTTCCAGTGGATTTTCCCTACCTGGGGATCAAACCCACATCTCCTTAATGGCAGGCAGATTCTTTACCTCTACACCATCTGAGAAGCCTGATAAATATTATAGTACTGTAAATTATACTAATGAGAAATATTAGTGGGAAGATTTTAATGACACAATTATTCTCACCAATAAAATAACAGTTTGTTCAATATTATATTAATTGTTATAAACATCGAGTATTGTCAATACTTACATGCTAAATACTGAGTCACTTTAGGAAAAAAAAACTTATTACAAAGCTATTTCACACATACAAAACTGATGATCTTGCTAATGCTAAAAATTTAATATAAAATTTTCAAAACTACTAACATTTATAGGCTTTATTTTTGAACAGTTTTAGATTTACAGAAATATTAAAAAGATGATATAGAGAGTTTCTGGGCTTCCCCAGTGGCTCGAAGGTAAAGAATCCACCTGCAATGCAAGAGATACAGGAGATGAACGTTTGATCCCTGTGCGACTCTTTCCATTTCACAGATGCATCTCTATTAACAATAATTTTATTTTTTCCAGTTTTACTGATAAACATGACATACACACTATATACGCTTAAGGCATACAGCATAATGATATGACTTACATAATTGTGTGACCTGTATGTTTATACTTTATAAATATTATGTCGAATTTATTACTGTATTTTTATATTATGCCTCATGATTGGGATTGTCTGTCAGTTCATGCAATTTGTTCCTTTTCTTTAGTGCTATGTAGCTATTATTTTGGGCTTCTTGCTTTTAGATGTCAACTTTAGAATCAATTTGTTGATATCCATATCACAATTCATTGGGCGTATGATTAAGATTGCGTTGAATTTATAGATCAAATTGAGAAGAACTGACATCTTTCTAATCATGAACATATTTTAGAATGTCTCTCCATTTATGGAGCCTATCTAACCATGAACAGGCTTCTCTGCTGGCTCAGTGGTAAAGAATCTTCCTGCCAATGCTGGATAAGGTAATGGCAACCCACTCTCCAGTATTCTTACCTGAGAAATCCCATGGACAGAGGAGCCTGGTGGGTCTATGGAGTCACAAAACAGTTGGACAAGACTTAGTGAATAAACAACAACAAAACATGAACATAGGATGTCTCTCCATTTATTTAGACTTTCTTAAATTTCTTTCATCATAGTTTTATAGTTTTCTTCATGTAGATCATACATTTATACCTAAGCACTTTATTTTCTTGATACTAACACAAATGGTACTGTGTTTTTAATTTTGAATTTCTACTGTTAATTGTTGGTTTATATGAAAGAAATTGACTTTTATAGATTTGTGATAAGTGCTTATAAGTTCAAGGAGAATCTGTCAATTTGTTGTGATTTTCTTTACAGATAGTCATTTTATCTATAAACAAAGACAGTTTTCTTTGTTTATTTTCAACCTGTAGGCTCTTTACTAGCTTAGTTCCTTTCCTGACTCATGCGTTAGCCAGCTCTCCAGTATAACATTAAATAGGAGAGATGAGAGGAGAGATCCTTGTTTCATTTCCTGTGTGAAAGAAAATTAGTCAGTTTCTCACAATTAAGTATCATGTCAGCTCTAGGCGTTTTGTAGATTTTTTTTTTTTTAATCAACTGTAAAAGTGAACCTGTATCCTGTATTCCTAATTTACTAAGAGTTTTTATCCCTGTAGCTCAGATGGTAAAGAATCTGCCTGCAATGCGGGAGACCTGTGTTTTATTCCTGGGTCGAGAAATCCCCTGGAGAAGGGAATGGCAACCCACTCCAGTTTTCTTGCCTGGTGAGTCCCATGGACATGGGAACCTGGTGGGCTACAGTCCATAGTGTTGTAAGAGACGGACACGACTGACCAACTAAAAATATTACTAATACTTTATTATGAAATAGGGTTAGATTTTTGTCAAAATCTTTTTTCTGCATCTATTGATAAGATTATATGATTTTTCTTCTTTAGCCTTTAATATAATAAATTACATTAATTAGTAATTAAGTGTTTAACAAATTTGGCATACCTAGAATAAATTTCACTGGGCTGTGGTGTATAAATTTTTTCAAATGTCATTAATTTGTCACTGATATTTTAATGAAGATTTCCTTCTATGTTAATGAGATAATGATTGGTAGTTTTCTTTTCCTGAAGGTCTATACATAGCTTTGGTATTAGGGTAATGTTGAACTGATAGGATGAACTGGGAAGATTTCATATTTATTTTATGAAAAAGATTATAGAGAATTAATATCATTTCTAAGAGATGGGAATACCAGATAACCTGACCTGCCTCTTGAGAAACCTATATGCAGGTCAGGAAGCAACAGTTGGAACTGGACATGGAACAACAGACCGGTTCCAAATAGGAAAAGGAGTACGTCAAGGCTGTATATTGTCACCCTGCTTATTTAACTTCTATGCAGAGTACATCATGAGAAACGCTGGACTGGAAGAAACACAAGCTGGAATCAAGATTGCCAGGAGAAATATCAATAACCTCAGATATGCAGATGACACCACCCTTATGGCAGAAAGTGAAGAGGAGCTAAAAAGCCTCTTGATGAAAGTGAAAGAGGAGAGCGAAAAAGTTGGCTTAAAGCTCAACATTCAGAAAATGAAGATCATGGCATTCTGGTCCGATAACTTCATGGCAAATAGATGGGGAAACAGTGTCAGACTTTATTTTTGTGGGCTCCAAAATCACTACAGATGGTGACTGCAGCTATGAAATTAAAAGACACTTAGTCCTTGGAAGGAAAGTTATGACCAACCTAGATAGCATATTCAAAAGCAGAGACATTACTTTGCCAACAAAATTCCATCTAGTCAAGGCTATGGTTTCTCCTGTGGTCATGTATGGATGTGAGAGTTGGACTGTGAAGAAAGCTGAGCGCCAAAGAATTGATGCTTTTGAACTGTGGTGTTGGAGAAGACTCTTGAGAGTCCCTTGGACTGCAAGGAGATCTAACCAGTCCATTTTAAGGGAGATCAGTCCTGGGTGTTCTTTGGAAGGAATGATGCTAAAGCTCAAACTCCAGTACTTTGGCCACCTCATGTGAAGAGTTGACTCATTGGAAAAGACTCTGAGGCTGGGAGGGATTGGGGGCAGGAGGAGAAGGAGACAACAGAGGATGAGATGGCTGGATGGCATCACCGACTCGATGGATGTGAGTTTGAGTGAACTCCGGGAGTTGGTGATGGACAGGGAGGCCTGGCATGCTGCGATTATGGAGTTGCAAAAAGTCGGACACAACTGAGCGACTGAACTGAACTGTTGAATATAATTCACTAGTGAAACTATATGGGTTTGTGTTTTCTTTATTGGTAGATTTTTAATTAATAATTGATTTAAGTTATTTGAGTTAGGGCCTATTCATATTGTCTGCTTCTCACGTGTGGAATTTTGTAGTCTGTATCTTTCAAGGAGCTGGTCTATTTCATCAGAATTATCAAATTTGTGGGCATAGATTTGTTCATAATATTCCTTTATTATCAGTTTACTAACAATAGATTGAATAGTGATGACATCTCTCATTCTCAATTTTGGTAATTTGTGACTTCTCTTTTTTTTTAAGGGTTACTCTTAATTAGAGTCATCAGTTTTTATCTTTTCAAAGAGGTGACTTCTGTTTTTCTGATTTTCTGTATTGTTATCCTTATTTAAAAGTAACTGGTATCTGCTCTAATTTTAATTTTGTTTTATATTGCTTGCTTAGACTTACGTTTCTCTAGTTTTCTATGGTAGAAGCGAAATCATTGATTTTAGTTTATTTATTAATTAATACTTATTTAATTTTATATTGGAGTATAGCTGATCAACAATGATGTATTAATTACAGGTATGTGGCAAAGTGATTGAATTATTCCTATACAAGTATCTATTCTTTTTCAAATTCTTTTCCCATTTAGGTTACTACAGAATATTAAGCTGAGTTCCCTGTGCTATACAATAGGTCCTTGTTGTTTATGTGTTTAAATATAGTAGTGTGTACATGTCAAGGTAAAACTCCCAATCTACCCCCTACCCACTGCCACCCTTAACCCCTGGTGAACCCTGTAAGTTCTTTCTCTAATTCTGTGAGGACTTCTGTCTCATAAATAATTCATTTGTATCATTTGTTTTTCGATTCCACATAAAAACAGTATCATATATGTGTCTTTCTCTGTCTGACTTATTTTACTTAGTATGATAATCCCATGTCTATTCATTGTGGCAAATGGCATTATTTCATTCTTTTTAATGGCTGGATAATATTCCATTATATATCATGTGTGTATATATATATATATATGCACACACAGCAGCTTCTTTATTTTTTCATCTGTTTATGCATATTTAGATTGCTTCCACGTCTTCGCTATTGTAAACAGTGCTAAGGTGAACATCAGGGTGCCAGTATCCTTCTGAAAAATGGTTTTCTTGGATACATATACAGGAGTGGGATTGCTGGATCATGTGGTAGCTCTATTCTTAGCTTTTTAAGGAAACTCAATATGGTTTTTCATAGTGGTGTAGCAGTTTATATTCTTACCAACAGTGTAGGAGGGTTTCCTTTTCTTAACACCGTCTCCAGAATTTATTGTTTGTAGACTTTTTAATGATGACCAGTCTGACTGGTTGAGGTGTTATATCTTTGTAATTTTGATCTGTATTTCTCTAATAATTAGCAACATTAAACATCTTTTCATGTGCTTTTTGGCCATGTATATGTCTTCTTTGGAAAAAAATATCTATTTAGGTCTTCTATCCAGTTTTTGAAACCAGTCTGTTGTTCCATGTCCAATTCTAACTGTGGCTTCCTGGCTTGCATACAGATTTCTCAAGAGGCAGGTCAGGTGGTCTGGTATTCCCATCTCTCTCAGAATCTTCCACAGTTTATTGTGATTCACACAGTCAAAGGCTTTGGCATAGTCAATAAAGCAGAAATAGATGGTTTTCTGGAACTCACTTGCTTTTTCCATGATCCAGCAGATTTTGGCAATTTGATCTCTGGTTCCTCTGCCTTTTCTAAAGGAAGCACAAGCTGGAATCAAGATTGTCGGGAGAAATATCAATAACCTCAGATATGCAGATGACACCACCCTTATGGCACAAAGTGAAGAGCAACTAAAAAGCCGCTTGATGAAAGTGAAAGTGAAGAGTGAAAAGGTTGGCTTAAAGCTCAACTTTCAGGAAAAAAAGATCATGGCATCTGGTCCCATCACTTCATGGGAAATAGATGGGGAAACAGTAGAAACAGTGTCAGACTTTATTTTTGGGAGCTCCAAAATCACTGCAGATGGTGACTGCAGCCATGAAATTAAAAGACACTTTCTCCTTGGAAGAAAAGTGATGACCAACCTAGATAGTATATTCAAAAGCAGAGACATTACTTTGCTGACCAAGGTCCATCTAGTCAAGGCTATGGTTTTTCCAGTGGTCATGTATGGATATGAGAGTTGGACTGTGAAGAAGGCTGAGCGCCTAAGAATTGATGCTTTTGAATTGTGGTGTTGGATAAGACTCTTGAGAGTCCCTTGGACTGCAAGGAGATCCAACCAGTCCATTCTGAAGGAGATCAACCTTGGGTGTTCTTTGGAAGGAATGATGCTAAAGCTGAAACTCCAGTACTTTGGCCACCTCGTGTGAAGAGTTGACTCATTGGAAAAGACTCTGATGCTGGGAGGGATTGGGGGCAGGAGGAGAAGGGGATGACAGAGGATGAGATGGCTGGATGGCATCACTGACTCGATGGACGTAAGTCTGAATGAACTCGGGAGTTGGTGATGGACAGGGAGGCCTGGCATGCTGCGATTCATGGGGTCGCAAAGAATCAGACACGACTGAGCGACTGAACTGAACTGAACTGATCCAGTTTTTATTAGGTTGTTTGTTTGTTTTTGATACTGAGCCACATGAGCTGTTTGTAAATTTTGGAAATTAATTCCTTTTCAGTGTATTGTTTGCAAATATTTTCTCCCAGTCTATGGGTTGTGATTTCATTTTGTTTATGATTTCCTTTGTTGGGAAAAAGGTTTTGCACTTAAATAGGCCCTATTTTTTTATGTTTGTTTTTATTTCCATTATATTAGAAAATAAATAAAAAATGATTTTGCTGCAATTTATGTCTGAGGGTGTTCTGCCTATGTTCTCCTCTAAGAGTTTTATAGCATCTGGTCTTACATTTAGGTCTTTAATACATTTTTAGTTTATTTTTATTTTTTGTGTATGAGTTTAAAAGATGTTCTAATTTCATTCTTTTACATGTAGCTGTCCAGTTTTCCCAGAACCATTTGTTAGACAGACTGTCTTTTCTCCATTGTGTAGTCTTCCTCCCTTTGTCATAACTTAGATGATCGTAAGTATATGGGTTTGTTTCTAGGCTTTCTATCCTGTCCCATTGATCTACATTTCTGTTTTTGTGCCAGTACCATATATTAGGATGACTGTAGCTTTGGGGTCTGAAATCAGGGAGCCTGATTCTTCCAGCTGCATATTTTTTTCACAAGTTTGCTTTGGCTATTCAGTCTTTTGTGTCTCCATAACAAATTTTAAGGGTTTTTGCTCCAGTTTTGTTAAAAAAAAAAAAAAAAAAGCCATTTGTTATGGTTTGCATTGAACCTGTAGATTGCCTTGAGTAGTATAGTCATTTTGACAATATTGATTCTTCCAATCCAAGAACATTATATGTCTTTCCATCTGCTGTGTCATCTATTTATTTAGTCAGTGTCTTATAGTTTTCACTGTTTAGGTCTTTTGCCTCCTTAAGCAAGTTTATCCCAGGGAATTTTATTCTTTTTAATGTGACAGTAAATGGGATCATTTCTTTAATTTCTCTTTCTGACCTTTCATTGTTAGTCTCTAGGAATCCATTAGATTTCTGTGTATTAACTTTGTATCCTGTGACTTTACCAAATTTATTGATGAGCTCTAGTAGTTTTCTGGTAACATCTTTGGGATTTTTCTATATATAGTATCGAGTTATCTGCAAACATTGACACTTTTACTTCTTCTTTTCCAATTTGGATTACATTTATTTTTTTTTTTTTCTTCTCTAGTTGATGTGGCTAGGACTTCTAAAATGATGCTGAGTAAAAGTGGCAAGAGAGGGATACTTGTCTTGTTTCTGATTTAAGAGGAAATGCTTTCAGCTTTTCATCATTGAGTATGATGTTAGCTGTGGGTTTGTCCTTATGGTCTTTATTATGTTGAGGTATGCTCCCTCTATGCTCACTTTCAGGAGAGTTTTTAATCATAATGAATGTTGAATTTTGTCAGAAGCTTTTTCTGCATTTAATGAGATGATCATATAATTTTTAATATTCAATTTGTTGATGTGGTATGTCACACTGCAGTCCATGGGGTTGCAAAGAGTCTGACATGACTGAGCAGCTGAACATTAATCACACTGATTTACGCATATGAAAAAATCCTTGCATCCCTGGGATACATCCCAACTGATTGTCATGTGTGATCCTTTCAATGTAGTTGGGTTCAGTTTGCTAGGTTTTGTCAAGTATTTTTGTGTTTATGTTCATCAGTGATATTGGTCTGTAATTTTTAATTTTTCATGGTATCTTTTTCTGGTTTTGGTATCAGGGTAGTGGTGGCCTCATACAATGAGTTTGGAAGTTTTACTTCCCTTGCAGTTTTTTTAAAGAGTTCCAGAAAGATAGGTGTTAACTCTTCTCTAAATGTTTAATAGAATCCACCCTTGAAGCCATCTAGTCCTGGACTTTTGTTGGAAGTTTTTAACTCACAGTTTCAATTCCAGTAATTTTGATTGATCTGTTCATATTTTCTGTTTTTTTCTTTTCTTTTTTTTTTCTGATTTAGTCTTGGGTGAAAGTATACCTTCCTAAGAATTTATTTCTTCTATGTTGTACATCTTAGTGGCATATAGTTGCTTGTAGTAGTCTCTTATAATCCTTTGTATTTTTGTTGTGTCTGTTCTAACTCCTCCTTTTTCATTTCTGTTATTTTTTGAGTCCTCTCCCTTTTCTTCTTGATTAGTCTGGCTAAAGGATTACCAATTTTGCTTATTTTTTCAAAGAACCATTTAGTTTCATTTCAACTTTTATTTCAACTTTTCATTCTATTGTTTCTGGATTTTTTGCAACACATGACAACACTTGCATTCTCTGTTATGCAAGAAGAGAAGCCATTCTATTAAACTGTTATCCAGGTCTGAGGCTATGTTTATTTATTTTTTAATTGATTATATAAGTGATTAATTTACCAACTTTAAAAAATGATATAAAATGCATTGCTTCAAATATAATTTTTGGAACTAAATGAAAAATATTGGTCAATGTTGTAGCAAAAAAGAATTATTGAGTCAGTTATGCTTAAAATTACTTTTTCAAAGGTATTTTAAAATAAATAAGTGATATATTTACATTCTTATAGTTATATATAGCACTATCAGTTTATGTTTTATTTGCTATTATTTTTGGGTGTGAGATGCAAGGATTTATATTTTAATGAAACTCACCATGGGGTGTTAGTGTGTAACTATGACAGGGAAGAGTAGGCAAAATGTCTGGAGCACAAACTCTGACAGTATATTTTTTTTCCCCAAAATAGCTTAAACCCACTAGTTTAGAAGATTAAAACTTTTTGAATATGAAGTTTTATAGGAGCTCAGGCAAAGAGGTTCAGATTTGCAAATCCCTTTAATAAACCAGCACAGTTTTATTAGTTCAAGACTAGAGAGTGCATGTGGTGGGGAAGCATGATTATAAAAGAGAAACCAGGCTGTTTGAACCCGTGAACCTTAGTAGGAAATAAGGATGATTTGGTGTCATGGACCCTGTGGTACCAAGGGCTGCTGAATTCCTCTCACTGTTTTCATCACATATTTTATAGCTTTTTTTTTTTTTTCATGTTGATGATTAAGAGATAAGCTGTCATGTAAGGACAGTGAAAGAAGAAAGGACTAACAGCTTCATTAGAGACAGGCTGCAGTAGATTAACATCTCATCAATGCACCAGCTTCTCCCAGCAGTTTAATGCTCACTTCAGAGCTCAGATGCTAAATTCTTTCTTTCTTAGGCTGTCCTCATATGATATTGAAACTGTCTGTGTGATGGGTTTCATGGAATTTGAGATTCTAAAAATGCAAACATATAACAGAAAGGTTGAAGCTGCTTTTGTTGTTGTTCAGTAGTTCAGTCATGTCCAACTCTTGGCAAGCCCATGAACTGCAGCACTCCAGGCTCCTCTGTCCTCCACTGTCTCCCTGATTTTGCTCAAATTCATGTCTTTTGAGTTGGTGTTGCTATCTGCCACTTGCTTCTCTTCCTGCCCTCAATCTTTCCCAGCATCAGGGTTTTTTCCAATGAGTTGACTCTTCATATCAGGTAGCCAAAGTATTGGAGCTTCATCTTCAGCATCAGTCCTTCCAATGAGTATTCAGGGTCAATTTCACTTAGGATGGACTGGTTTGATTTCCTTGGAGTCCAGGGGATTCTTAAGAGTCTTCTCCAGCACCACAGTGTCAATTTATAAATTCTCTGGTGCTCAGCCTTCTTTATAGTTGAACTTTCACATCTGTACATGACTACTAGAAAAACCATCACTTTGACTATATGGACCTTTGTTGGCAAAGTGATATCCCTGCTTTTTAATAACTTGTCAAGGTTTGTCAGAACTTTCCTTCCAAGGAGCAAGCATCTTTTAATTTCATGGCTATATCACTGTCTGTAGGGATTTTGGAGCCTAAGAAAATAAAATCTATCACTGCTTCCAGTTTTTGCCCTTCTATGTGCCATGAAGTAATGGGACTGGACTGGTTGGAGATCCAACTAGTCCATCCTAAAGGAAATGAGTCCTTAATATTCATTGGGAGAACTGATGCTGAAGCTGAAACTCCAATACTTTGGCCATCTGATGCAAAGAACTGACTTATTTGAAAAGATCCTGATGCTGGGAAAGATTGAGAGTGGGAGGAGAAGGGAATGATGAGATGGTTGGATGGCATCACCGACTCAATGGACATGAGTTTGAGTAAGCTCTGGGAGTTGGTGATGGACAGGGAAGCCTGGCATACTGCAGTCCGTGGGGTTGTAAAAAGTTGGAGAGGACTTAGTGGCTGAACTGAACTGAATGGGAGTGGATGCCATGACCTTTTTAGTTTTTTTAGTTCTGAGTTTCAAGCCATTTTCTAACTCTCTGCTTTTGTCCTCATCAAGAGACTCTCTAGTTCCTCTTCACTTTCTTCCGTTAGAGTAGCGTCGTCTGCATATCTGAGGTTGTTGATATTTATCCTGGAAATCTTGATTCCAGTTTGTGATTTACCCAGCCCAGCATTTCATGTGATGTACTCTGCGTATAAGTTAAATAAGCAGGGTGACAATATACATCCTTGTCATGCTTCTTTCCCAATTTTGAACCAGTTGTTCCACGTCCAGTTCTAACTGTTTCTTCTTGACCTGCAGACAGGTTTCTCAGGAGACAGGTAATGTGGTCTGGTATTCCCATCACTTTAAGAATTGTCCACAGTTTGTTGTGATTCACACAGTCAAAGGTTTCTGTGTAATCAATGAAGCAAAAATAGATGGTTTTCTGGAATTCTCTTGCTTTCCCCATGATCCAATGAATGTTGGCAATTTGTGTGCACAGTGAATCAAATATATGGTCCCTGCAAATATTGGCACCAATTAGGAATGAAAGTTTGAAAAATCATGCACAATGGGATTACCCTGCCCTATGAAATAAAGAACTCCGGAGCAGAGAATCAAATCCTCTTTCAGTGGTGCTAAAACTAAATCAAATCTGTTTAGGTGGGCATTACAATGCCCGGTAAAAGGATAGAAGTCACACATGGTTTTGGCCTGAGAATGCCATACTGAAAGTCTTAATTATGTGCTTTTCACCATCTTACAGGGGAAAACTAATCCAGAACTGACGAAGTGTATTGCTTTTTTTTTTCCCTAAGATAGCCATCAGTTTCAAGTACAAATGTGACTTTGTTTTCCAAATACCAACAACCAAATATTGTCTATAGAAGCAGATTTTGACATGCTGGTCAAGAAACTCTGAGGAATCTGGTCCCTGCTTTGCTTACAAGATCATAGATTCTGAGGTCTCCAGTTATGGAAGTCTGTTATTCCTGGCAGATTGGTGTAGAGAGAGGACTAGTTTATTTAAATTGTTCAAAGTGTTTATATTGAAATTATATTCCCCAAATGTCAAATAGACATTAACAGGATAGCTGCATTCTGTCTCATTTCATGACAAGATCATGACAACATTTTATTCGCTCAGACATAGCTGTTGACTTTCACTCATTAAATCATTTTTTTTTATAACACAGAATGGCCAAAACATTGACATGTGCTCTACTTTTGTTCCTATATCAGTTATCAGGCTTTTGTATTCTTTTCTACTCAGCCTCTGATAGTCTTCATCTGTCTAACCTGCTCTTTCTAAAAGGAAAATAGCATTCTGATAGGTAAAATGGCAGGACTCAACCTTTTTGTCAAATTCTGGCCACAGAAAATATAAATGTCATGGAGTGAATATGTGTGTCATTGCAAAATTCATATGATGAAATCCTAAAACCTACTGTGCTTATATTAGGAGTTGTGGCCTTTGAGAAGTAACTAAGCCATGAGGGTGGAGCCCTTTAAAGATTTTTAAAGGTTCCCTAGCACTCTTTTCTGGAGAAGGAAATGGCAATCCACTCCAGCACTCTTGCCTGGAAAATCCCATGGACGGAGGAGACTGATAGGCTACAGTCCATGGGGTCATAAAGAGTTGGACATGACTGAGCGACTTCACTTCACTTCACTTCTAGCACTCTTTTCTAAGCTCCTTGGCATAAAACTCAACATTCAAAACACTAAGATCATGGCATCTGGTCCCATCACTTCACGGCAAATAGATGGAGAAACAATGAGAGACTTTATTTTGTTGGGCTCCAAAAATCACTGCAGATGGTGACTGCAGCCATGAAATTAAAAGACATTTGCTCCTTGGAAGAAAAACAATGACAAACCTAGACAGCATATTAAAAATCAGAGATATTACTTTGCCAACAAAGGTCCATCTAGTCAAAGCTATGGTTTTTCCACTAGTCATGTACAGATGTGAGAATTGGACTATAAAGAAAGCTGAGTGCCGAAGAATTGATGCTTTTGAATGGTGGTGTTGGGGAAGACTCTTGAGAATCCCTTGGACTGCAAGAAAATCAGACCTGTCCAATCTAAGGAAATCAGTCCTGAATATTCATTGGAAGGACTGATGCTGAAGCTGAAACTCCAATATTTTGGCCACCTGATGCAAACTGACTCATTGGGAAAGACCCTGATGCTGGGAAAGATTGAAGGCAGGAGGAGAAGGGGACGACAGAGGATGAGATGGTTGGATGGCATCACCGACACGATGGACATCAGTTTGAACAAGCTCCAGGAGTTGGTGATGGACAGGGAAGACTGGCATGCTGCAGTCCATGGGGTCGCAGAGAGTTAGACACAACTGAGCAACTAAACTGAACTGAGCCCTCTTTCTGCCATGTGAGGACACAAGGAGAAGTTGGAAATCTGCAAACTGAATCTGACCAAGATAGCAGGCTGATCTTAGATGTCCAGCCTCCTGAACTGTAAGAAATTGCTGTTATTTATATAAGCCATTCAGTCTGTGATACTTTGTCATAGCAGCCCCAAATGACTAAGGTACTGGATAACATAGAGCACTTAGTGTTGCTGTATCCTTATGGCAACTGTCAAGAATTCTTTTTCTCTAGCATTCTTGGTGGCTCAGACAGTAAAGAATCTGCCTGCAATGTGGTAGACCTGGGTTTGATCCCCATTTTGGGAAGATCCCTTGGAGGAGGGCATGGCAACCTTCTCCAGTATTTTGCCTGGAAAGTCCCCATGGACAGAGGAGCCTGGTAGGCTACAGTCCATGGGGTCATAGAGTCAGACATGACTCAGCACAACATTCATGGTAAAAGTGCAATTACATTCTCAGGCACATAGTCTAGAAAGATATATGATAAAGGAAAGGCAGAAGCTGCCCAAATTCTGCTACCCATTGATTCTGCCAAACAAGTATACTTGTTGCTGAGGGGATTAAGAAACAAATTGCTGACTCCTTATTCTGTATCCAATCTTATACGAACAAGTGTATGGTTAGGGTTAAGGTCCAAGCGACTGTGATGTTATACATTGTAGACAGTGTCTTCTTATGAAAAAGCAAGAATAGATTCTTATTGTATGTGTTAAACCCAGAAAATTTCTTGTATCAATAAGTTTAGTACCACTAATTACCCTTACTTGCAGTATTATTATGTTAAGAAACAGTTAATTACTTTGCTAATGAACTGGATTCTTTCCCAAGGTTTCTAATTTCTAAATGCCAATCTACTGTCTTATTCAGCACTCATTGCTTAAGGAATGACAACAAGGAAAAGACAAAAATAGTGAAATTTGGAAAGGATATAGTATGGTGATTTCCCACACCATCACCTACAAAATGTTTTTTTTTTTTCTTTCAATCAATCACGACTCGCCATTACAGCAGTTAATTCTCAAGGCACTCACAATAAATTCTCATCCAGAGAGCTCTCCTTATTAATTTTCCAAAGAAATCAAGATGTCTGGATGTCTGTGTTGATCAGTATTTTACCTTGCCCAGGCTGTTCATTAATGTCAATACAAAAGTTCATGAGCTGTAAAATCCTGAGGTTAAGATTAAGCAGCTATTACAAGTGTACCTTCTGGCCTAAAGTGAAAGGCTCATAGAGTAAATTACTCTGCTGCATATCACTGCTTTTGTGCTTCCAGAGTGATTACTTTTTTTTTTTTTTTTACTATTTTATAAGATCTTATGGAAGCCTCTTCAAATCTTTTATTACTTTCCTTGCAGTAAACTGGGGAGGGGGGCAAAAACAAAAACTTCACTCTGAATAGAATCTATTATTTTTCCTCCTCTGAAGATTTACACTTCAGTTGAATTTTTTCTTTCAAGACAGGAGAAAATATGCACTTCATATTTCACAACATTCTCTTTACTGTAATTCTAAGCACCGTTTTTTTGTAGGAATAAAAATAAGATGAAGGGTACTTTGTCTCTTTATATTTTTCCTTGATGTAGTCAGTTTTCTTTGCTCTTAGCCAAAGAATTATATGCAAACTGTAATTTCAATATACAGGACAAAGAATGTAAACGTAAAATATACCCCCTTGATTTCTTGATAAATAAGACCCTTTTCTCAGACTTTATATCAACTTAATGTTATTATTCTCAGTGAGTATTTAGCTATTTTCTTCCTTTTATCTTTCATAGATTTGTAAGTATAAATCTGCTATTGCTTGCTGTCTCAAAGAAATTAGAAGTAGTAATAGTAGTTGCTCAGTCGTGTCTGACTCTTTGTGACCCCATAGACTGTAGCCTGCCGGGCTCCTCTGTCCATGGAGTTCCCTAGGCAAGGATACTGGAGTGGGTAGCCTTTCCCTTCTCCAGGGAATCTTCCCAACCCAGGGAGTGAACTCAGGTCTCCTGCACTGCAGGTGGATTCTTTACCATCTGAGCTATCAGGGAAGCCCTTGAAGAACTTACAATCTCAATTTCTGTTTGTCCTTGACTAGCAGCCAATAGGATGAGCCAACAGCTTCCCATATTTAGCTATGAGAATCTCTTGTCCTATGTAATAGAAATGGTGTTGATTAAAAAAATACCCACTTTCCATATATACGCAAACTCAGAACTGTCTTGACTTTCTTGATATCTGTTCACCTGAATGTGGAAGTTATACTTGGTTACAAATGACCATTTACTTGAGCAGCAGATTTTCTGCTATGGAAATTAAATGTCATCCTATTCACCTGATGCCAGTCCCTGACTGTGTCTGGTTATATGCTGCTATTTCTTGGATCACCAGTTCTGTAAATAGCAGCTATAGCAGCATATGCCCCCAAACTGAAGAATGTCTCAAGCAGCGCAAGTTGATTTCTTCAGTCACAGAATAGTCACAAGTAGATGGTAGTGGCTTTTGTGTGCTTTTCCTTCAGGGACCCTGTCTATTTCTGTGCTTTTGCTTTACCATTGTCAAGGGCAACACAGGCCTATAGAATTTTCTGGATGATGGATATGTGATAGTAGCCGTTAGCTATGTGGCTTTTGAGTGCCTGAAATGTGGCTGGTGTGACTGAGGAGCTGAATTATAATTGTATCTAACTCTAATTAATTTAAATATAAACAGTTGCATGTGACTAGTGACCGTCACCTTGGACACAGTGTAGATCCAGGGTCGTCTTGTTGTCTTCATCTACCTGGAAGAAGTATGAGAAACTTTGGAGGAAACACAACCATATCATAACAGTCTTGCTATGGAAAAGACACACACAGTTCTCCTCACTATTCATTGCCTAAGGTTCAGTAACATGGACATATCTAAATGAAAGAAAGCTAAGCCGTGCAATCCTGGTTTGTGCCTGGGAGAAAGAAGATGAGGACCACATAGACTTCTGTGAGCAACTAGCAGACACTCTGCTGCACTGAACAAAGAAATATATCTATTAAGTATCTAAACATAAAAATGGAATTTAGTTTTGAAATTTTGAGTTTAGTAATTAAGCTATCATTACAGAAGTACCAAAATTCTTGTTTGATTATTTGGCCACCTCAGTATCAAACTAAAAGAAGCCTTTAAAACCTCACCTGGTCCTTTTCACCTGGACATATACTGCTGTTGAACATATAAAAACAGCTCTTAACAGCTATAAACCAGGGGCAGGAAGGACAAAACTGCCTTATTGAATCATTCTTCCTTGATACTAACATTCTCATGCTTTTGAGCTCATCTGGACTTTCCAGTCCCATTACATAAAAATGTGGTGACCTTGTATCTAATTCTCTCATGATGCATTTTCTTGTTAATTTTATAATTCTGATTTTGCTGGCCAGTCTTACAACTAACCCTTCCCTGCTGTGAATGGTGACAATCATATCCAGACGTTTGCTTTTCCGACCAGTTACTATTTGATGGCCTATACCAATCTGAGTTGACTTTACTAACCCTGTCTATGTGTGACTGACTATCAAACAGTGAGATGGAAAGCTTAAGAGCCTTCTAGGGAATGTAATCTTTTAATACAACATGACTTGGACTCTTGATTCTTCCCTTATTCTTTTTTTTTTTCTTTTATAGGTTTTCCAAATACCTTTAATAAACACCCGTCAGGGCTGACAGTAACTAGCAAACTGTGTCCTAAATACCCATGACAGGACAAGTGTGTATGTGCTTAGGTGTATTCTTCCTAAATTTGCATTAATGCATTTCTAGCCACTTTGTATTTTTCTCTACCTAGGTTTACCTGCAAGTAGTATTTCATTAGGGACCTGAATAGAAGAACTTCAAAGAAATGTGTCAGTTAAAAAATGGTCGTAAGAAGTGATCAAAGACAGTATTTCAAAACTTTCCTTTTAGGATACCTTTAAATTGTTAAAGGTACTGGTATTGCTTTGTACAAATAAACAGTAAGAAAAACACCAAACAAGTAAAATGGGACAAGGAGATTTCTTGACAGACTCATGAAAAAAATACATGTCACTTTCTGACATTTTATTCTCTTAAATTTTGTAGCTGCTCATTTAACTTCTGTTAAGAAACCTTTCTTTCAAACTATTACCAAAACTTTTTGTTTGAAAATATCATCTAGATGGCAGAAATTTTTAGATGCCTTATGTTAAAAATTCCAAGTATATTGGTACTTTATAGAAAACAGACTAATATGTAACTATTTTTGTGATGAGAAGTGAGGAGTTAATGGGATTGGCTTATGTAAATTTATGTACATACATTGTAGTAGTTTTGAATGATTAATTCATCAAATATTTTTGATGTTTCCTCTTTTATAGTATTAGGTATACAGCAAAGTGATTCAGTTACACATATATCTATGCTTTTTCAGATTCTGTTCCCATACAGCTTATTATAGACTATTGAGTAGAGTTCCTTGTGATATACAGTAGGTCTATGTTGATTGTTTACTTTTATGTATATTGATGTTAGTGTGTATATGTTAACCCCAGCATCCTAATTTATCCCTTCCCCTCACCTTTACACTTTGATAACCATAAAGAGGAGAGTGAAAAAGCTGGCTTAAACTCAACATTCAAAAAAATGAAGATCATGGCATCCAATCCTATCACTTCATGGCACAAAGATGGGGAGACAATGGGAACAGTGACAGACTTTATTTTGGGGGGCTCTAAAACATATCTGGTGTCATTTGTATAGCTGAGGTTGTTGATATTTCTCCTGGAAATCTTGATTCCAGCTTGTGCTTCATCCAGCATGGCATTTCTCATGATATATTCTGTATATAAGTTAAATAAGCAGGATGACAATGTATAGCCTTGGCGTACTCCTTTCCTGAATTGAAAACAGTCCATTGTTCCATGTACAGTTCTAACTGTCGCTTCTTGATCTGCATACATGTTTCAAAAGAGGCAGGTAAAGTGGCCTGGTATTCTCATATCTTTAAGAATTTTCCACAGTGCTGTAATCTACAGTTGAAGGCTTTAGCATAGCCAGTGAAGCAGATGTTTTTCTCGAATTCTCTTGCTTTTTAAATGATCCAATGGATGTTGGCAATTTGAGCTCTGGTTCTGCTGCCTTTTCTAAATCCAGTTTGTACATCTGAAAGGTTTTAGTTCACATACTGTTGAAGCCTAGTTTGAAGGACTGTGAGTACCATTTTGCTAGGATATGAAATTAATACAATTGTATGGTAGTTTGAACATTTTTGACATTGCCCTTCTTGGAGATTGGAATAAAATCAAGCCTTTCCCAGTCCTATGGCCACTGCTGAGTTTTCCAAACTTGCTGGCATATTGAGTGCAGCATTTTAATAGCATCATGTTTTAGGATTTGAAATAGCTCAGCTGGAATTTTATCACCTCCACTAGCTTTGATTATAGTGATGCTTCCTAAGGCCCACTTGACTTCGCATTTCAAAATGTCTGGCTCTAGGTGAGTGATCACACCATTGTGGTTTTCCGGGTCATTAAGATCTTTTTTCTGTATACTTCTTCTGTGTATCTTTGTCACCTCTTCTTAATATCTTCTGCTTCTGTTAGGTCCATACTGGTGTTTCTGTTCGTTACTGTGCCTACCTTAGCAGAGAAATTTCCCTTGGTGTCTCTAATTTTCTATCTCTAGTCTTTCTCATTTTATTGTTTTCCTCTATTTCTTTGCATTGATCACTGAGGAAGGCTTTCTTATCTCTCCTTGGTATTCTCTGGAATTCTGCATTCAGTTGGATATATCTTTCCTTTACTGCTTTGGATTTGGCTTCTCTCCTTTTCTCGGCTATTTGTAAGGCCTCCTCAGACAGCCATTATGCCTTTTTCTTTGGGATGGTTTTGTTCACCACTTCCTGTACAGTGTTATGAACCTCCATTCATAGTTCTTCAGGCACTCTCTCAGATTTAGTCTCTTGAATCTATTTGTCACTTCCACTGTATAATCATAAGTTATTTGATTTAGGTCATTTAGGTCATTTGAATGGCCAAGTGGTTTTCCCTATGTTTTTCAATTTAAGTCTGAATTTTTCAATAAGGAGTTTATGATCTGAGCCACTGTAAGCTCCCAAACTTGTTTTTGCTGACTGTATAGAGCTTCCCCATTTTTAGCTGCAAAGAACATAATCAATATTATTTCAGTTTTGAATATCTGGTGATGTCCATGTATAGAATCATCTCATGTCATTGGAAGAGGGTTTTTGCTATGAACAGTGTGGTCTCTTGGTAAAACTTTGTTAGCCTTTGCCCTACTTCATTTTGTACTCCAAGGCCAAATTTTTATGTTACTCCAGGTATCTCTTGACTTCCTACTTTTGCATTCCAATCCCCTGTGATGAAAAGGACATTTTTTTTGGGGGGTGTTATTTCTAAAAAGTGCTGCAGGTCTTCATAGAACCAATCAGCTTCAGCTTCTTCAACATTAGTGGTTGGGGCATATACTTGGATTACTGTGATACTGAATGGTTTTCCTTTGAAAAGAACCAAGATCATTCTGTCATTTTTGAGACTGCACCCAAGTACTGCATTTTGGACTCTTTTGTTGACTGTGAGGGCTACCCCATTTCTTATAAGGGATTGTTGCCCAGAGTAGTAGATATAATGGTCTTCTGAATTAAATTTACTCATTCCCATCCATTTTAGTTCACTGATTCCTAAAAAGTCTATGTTCACTCTTGCCACCTCCTGCTTGACCACATCCAATTACCTTTACTCACGGACCTGACATTCAGGTGCCTGTGCAGTACTGATCTTTACAGCATTGGAATTTACTCTCACTACCAGACACATTCACAACTGAGTGTTGTTTCTGCTTTGGCCCAGCCACTTCATTCTTTATGGCACTGTTAGTCATTGCCCTCTACTCTTCCCCAGGAGCATATTGGACTCTGTCCAATCTGGGAGGCTCATCTTCTGGTGTCATATCTTTTTGTCTTTTCATACTATCCATGGGGTTCTTGCAGCAAGAATACTGGAGTGGTTTGCCATTCCCTGTTGCAGTGGACCACATTTTTTCAGAACTCGTCACTATGACTCATCTGTCTTAGGTGGCCCTACATGGCATGGCCCATAGCTTCACTGAGTTAGTGCAAGCCCCTTCATCATGACATGGCTGTGATCCATGAAGGGGAGGAGTTAATGCGATTGGCTTATTATGTAAACTTATATACATACATTGTGGTATTTTTGAATAATTCACTCATCAAATATGTTTGACATTTACTTTTATTATAGAAGTCATTTTTACCTGTATATATTAATTTGGTGTTGCATGGACTGTTTCTTAGCTTATCTGGCCCTGTAAAAATGTTTAACATGCTACATTCAGATAATGACCTGGAAATAATTCTGCCTTTCAAATTGTAGATAACTCCCATAATCCCATTTTTCATCACTTTTAAAATGGTTGGGACATCACAACAGGAAAAACTAGTACAGAATTAAAATTTTTTTGAAATGAATCATGTGTTCAGTTCAGTCGCTCAGTCGTGTCTGACTCTTTGCAACCCCATCAACTGCAGCACA
Organism: Oryx dammah; assembly: GCF_014754425.2. Classification (NCBI taxonomy): domain Eukaryota; kingdom Metazoa; phylum Chordata; class Mammalia; order Artiodactyla; family Bovidae; genus Oryx; species Oryx dammah. Next base: position 15,951,547 of record NW_024070200.1, read on the forward strand.
CCAGGCCTCCCTGTCCATCACCAACTCTCAGATTCTACCCAAACTCATGTCCATTGAGTTGGTGATGCCACCCAACCATGTGTAAAATAGTTAATTCAGTGAATTAATTTTCTCATCAACTACTTATGCATGTTTTTCCAGCCTATCTTAGATTTGAGAGAGGAATATATACAAGTTCTAAAACTTGTTGTCCATTTCTCCTGTGCATTTCTTTATCATAGTTCCTATCACACTGAATTTAATGTGCTTATGTATATTCTTTTCTCTACACTGGATGGCTAATTGCCTGCCAGTAAGGGCTTCCCTGGTGACTCAGTGGTAAAGAATCCACCTGCCAGTGCAGTGGATGAGGTTTGATCCCCGGGTTAGGAAGATCACCTGGAGAAGGAAATGACAGCCCAAGTTAGTACTCTTGCCTAGGAAATCCCATAGACAGATTAGCCTGGTGGGCTCCAGTCCATGGGGTTGCAGAGAGTTGGACTAAACAACAATAACAAGGACCAGACAGGAAAACTCTACTGGGCTTGTATTTAAAGGGCTTAGGCTCAAGAAATTAAAAAAAAATTATGCCATAACTTTAGTGGAGGAGAAAACCAATGCTAGGATGAAAAGCCTCCCTAGATAATTAATAGTTGCCTTCAAGTGAGAAAAGATATTCCTCAGGTTCGAGGCAAACAACAGAAGTGCCTGGGGAAAATACTACTCCAGCCCATCATATTCTCACATTCCTTGAATGTTGTTTACTCAATATTATAAAACGGGGTTTTTAATGGATGACTGGCTCTTATCTTTTCATGTAAGTAATATTTCTTTTTATAGAAGTAAGGCAAAGATTTATTAGTTGGAGAAAAGTGGTTGAGTGGAAAGCATTTTTTGAAATATTTGATGTTATTTGGTTCTTCTGTTTTCTTCTATTTTCTAACCTTTTTTACTGTTTACTAAGTATATTTTCTGCCTTGAGAAGTTGTATAATGAAGATAGAGCTTCCGTATTAGAAGCATTGAGAGAGCTGCTATTCAAGTCTAAGCATCATCATGCCAGTCCATGATATTAAACTCCACTAGGTACTGTCTCCTTCCAAATGTGTAAGGCAATGAAATACTGTGTACTAAAGCTAACTTTACTAAAAAAACATTATACTACCTGTCACTAATCTGTATATGAATGACAAAGGATTATTTACTGTGGTTCACTGGAAATATGGAAGTGATTAGGAAAGACAGCATGAAATCAAGAAATTAGAGTTGGCCATCAAGATCATCAAAGATGGAGAATGATTTACATAGGTTTAGGAATTAAGATGTGTATTAAAGAAGGTTTAAAAGTTAGATTGTGTTCAAACTATAGCAGTTTTTGATTCCTGTATGAGCTTGTTGCCTTGGTCATTGAAAGACTTTGAAAAGTAGATCACCCAGTTGAATATAATGTCATTACAGATAAGATGAACAGGCACCTTCTCACCCAGCCTCTTTTTTAGACTGCAAGGATTAATTCTCAGTAATTACAATAGAAAAAATTGGAAGTATCCTAGGGAAACTAGGACATGTGGTCACTCAAATTATAAGCTGTGAGATGCATCAGGACTGCACTTACAAGCATGTTCAGTTCAGTCGCTCAGTCGTGTCTGACTCTGCAACCTCATGAATCACCAACTCCTGGAGTTCTCCCAAACCCATGTCCATTGAGTCAGTGATGCCATCCAACCATCTCATCCTCTGTCATCCCCTTCTCCTCCTGCATCAGGGTCTTTTCAAATGAGTCAGCTCTTCACATCAGGTGGCCAAAGTATTGGAGTTTCAGCTTCATCAGTCCTTCCAATGAACACCCAGGACTGATCGCCTTTAGGATGGACTGGTTGGATCTCTTTGCAGTCCAAGGGACTCTCAAGAGTCTTCTCCAACACCACAGTTCAAAAGCATCAATTCTTTGGCACTCAGCTTTCTTTATAGTCCAACTCTCACATCCATACATGACTACTGGTAAAACCACAGCCTTGACTAGATGGACCTTTGTTGACAGAGTAATGTCTCTGTTTTTTATATGCTGTCTAGGTACAGGAAAAATGGACTTTGTCATTGTCTAGATGTGAAATATGAGGGTATAGACTATAATGATCGTAGGTGGATGAAATATAAGCAAACAATTCAAAGGCACACACAGAGCCCGACAGAGGTTAGTGTTTGCTTGGATGCGACTATAAGAATGAGTAAAAAATAAAGCCTGTTATGACTGAATATTTCTAAAAGAATTTATCATTCTTAAAAATTACTAAATCTATCCTACTAGCTTCAGTTTCAACTTGTGACAGAGAAAATGAAAGAAAATGGTATATATATAATGTTAGGGAATTCTAATGCAAACATACCACTGACTTTTACAAACCAAACTGAAATTTTTTACTAGAAAATTAGGGCAGAAGAGTAAGTTGTATTTATTGTTTTTTCCACCAAAATGTAGTTCAGTCCATGGTACATAGTATTTTATTGATACTGTTTTGATTATCCTTAAATGGAAGTTTCTATTTAAAACTCTGTTTTTAATGTTATATAGCTTAGGGAATAAATTATAATACTCCTAATAAGGTACACTAGAGAACAATTTTATTGTGTTAATAATTCAGTTCACAAACCTCAAACCAAAGCTCAATGCCCCAGGTACATCATGGAAGAGTGAATAACATCCATTTCTAATAAATGAAATAAAGCCACCTGGTGTCTTTACTAAATCAGGATAAATCACAAGGCTATGGGATAGCAAAAATCAATTAAGTCATTTGATATTATTTTAACTCACCCAATAATTATGATAAAAGTACCATGAAATCAAAAATGTATGATCATTAATGCCTTTAATTCATCTAATTTTATTCCAAAAAGGAAAGTGAGAAAAAACAACTGCTTCATAAAACCGCTGATGGAAAAGTATTGAGAAACATGAATTCCCCTTAGATGAATTGTCAAACCTCTATTCTTTGCTTTGAGACTTTCCCTAAAGTATTTATGTGGGAGAATAAACCAATTTTCATGGCTTGGTTAATATTATTTTTAGAGGAAGGAAGTTCATCTACTAATTTAGTGAAAAAAATTCTTCCCACTGGCAAAGAAAATAATTCAAAATTCAAAATTACTGTATATTATAGACATCTCTTATAATTGTCATTATTATTAATTTATTATTGATTATTATTTATTTATTAATGCCTTATTATACAGATACAGTTCTGGACATATATATGATATATTGAAGGTTTGACTTGACCTACTTTGGAAAAAGAAAAATAAATGTTGATGAAGTATATTGTGAGAATTTACTTTCACTACATTCATCTTAACCACTGGACAATACTGAGCCTCTGAAGACCTTTTGTGCCCACTTTGTAGCTTCTTGCCCTCACTTTTATTTCAGCCATGCCGCATTGGTTCTGTCCATCTTCAACAAGATTTATTTGCATTCCCTGTCCCTTTCCGTCCCTGCCCTAGAGCTTCCCTAAATATATGGTATGGGGAGTCAGCTGGGAATCCTGTAGAAATTGCTTCAGTTCGGTTCAGTTGAATTCAGTCACTCAGTCGTGTCCGACTCTTTGCGACCCCATGAATTGCAGCACGCCAGGCCTCCCAGTCCATCACCATCACCCAGAGTTCACTCAGACTCATGCCCATTGAGTCCGTGATGCCATCCAGCCATCTCATCCTCAGTCGTCCCCTTCTCGTCCTGCCCCCAATCCCTCCCAGCATCAGAGTCTTTTCCAATGAGTCAACTCTTCACATGAGGAGGCCAAAGTACTGGAGCTTCAGCTTTAGCATCATTCCCTCCAAAGAAATCCCAGGGCTGATCTTCAGAATGGACTGGTTGGATCTCCTTGCAGTCCAAGGGACTCTCAAGAGTCTTCTCCAACACCACAGTTCAAAAGCATCAATTCTTCGGCGCTCAGCCTTCTTCACAGTCCAACTCTCACATCCATACATGACCACAGGAAAAACCATAGCCTTGACTAACGGACCTTGTTGGCAAAGTAATGTCTCTGCTTTTGAATATACTATCTAGGTTGGTCATAACTTTTCTTCCAAGGAGTAAGCGTCTTTTAATTTTATGACTGCAGTCACCATCTGCAGTGATTTTGGAGCCCAAAAAATAAAGTCCGACACTGTTTCCACTGTTTCCCCATCTATTTCCCATGAAGTGATGGGACCAGATGCTATGATCTTCATTTTCTGAATGTTGAGCTTTAAGCCAACTTTTTCACTCTCCTCTTTCACTTTCATCAAGAGGCTTTTTAGCTCCTCTTCACTTTCTGCCATAAGGGTGGTGTCATGTGCATATCTGAGGTGATTGATATTTCTCCCAGCAATCTTGATTCCAGCTTGTGCTTCTTCCAGCCCAGCGTTTCTCATGATGTACTCTGCATAGAAGTTAAATAAGCAGGGTGACAATATACAGCCTTGACGTACTCCTTTTCCTATTTGGAACCAGTCTGTTGTTCCATGTCCAGTTCTAACTGTTGCTTCCTGACCTGCATACAGATTTCTCAAGAGGCAGATTAAGTGGTCTGGTATTCCCATCTCTTTCAGAATTTTCCACAGTTTATTGTGATCCACACAATCAAAGGCTTTGGCATAGTCAATAAAGCAGAAATAGATGTTTTTCTGGAACTCTCTTGCTTTTTCAATGATCCATCAGATGTTGGCAATTTGATCTCTGGTTCCTCTGCCTTTTCTAAAACCAGCTTGAACACCAGGAAGTTCATGGGTCATGTATTGCTGAAGCCTGGCTTGGAGAATTTTGAGCATTACTTTACTAGCATGTGAGATGAGTGCAATTGTGTGGTAGTTTGAGCATTCTTTGGCATTGCCTTTCTTTGGGATTGGAATGAAAACTGACCATTTCCAGCCCTGTGGCCACTGCGGCGTTTTCCAAATTTGCTGGCATATTGAGTATAGCACTTTCACAGCATCATCTTTCAGGATTTGAAACAGCTCAACTGGAATTCCATCACCTCCACTAGCTTTGTTCATAGAGATGCTTCCTAAGGCCCACTTGACTTCACATTCCAGGATGGCTGGCTCTAGATGAGTGATCACACCATTGTGATTATCTGGGTCATGAAGATCTTTTTTGTACAGTTCTTCTGTGTATTCTTGCCTCCTCTTCTTAATATCTTCTGCTTCTATTAGGTCCAGACCATTTCTGTCCTTTATTGAGCCCATGTTTGCATGAAATGTTCCCTTGGCATCTCTAATTTTCTTGAGATCTCTAGTCTTTCCCATTCTGTTGTTTTCCTCTATTTCTTTGCATTGATTGCTGAAGAAGGCTTTCTTATCTCTTCTTGCTATTCTTTGGAACTCTGCATTCAGATGCTTATATCTTTCCTTTTCTCCTTTGCTTTTCACCTCTCTTCTTTTCACAGCTATTTGTAAGGCCTCCCCAGACAGCCATTTTGCTTTTTGGCATTTCTTTTCCATGGGGATGGTCTTGATCCCTGTCTCCTGTACAATGTCATGAACCTCATTCCATAGTTCATCAGGCACTCTATCTATCAGATCTAGGCCCTTAAATCTATTTCTCACTTCCACTGTATAATCATAAGGGATTTGATTTAGGTCATACCTGAATGGTCTAGCAGTTTTCCCTACTTTCTTCAATTTGAGTCTGAATTTGGCAATAAGGAGTTCATGATCTGAGCCACAGTCAGCTCCTGTTCTTGTTTTTGTTGACTGTATAGAGCTTCTCCATCTTTGGCTGCAGAGAATATAATCAATCTGATTTCGGTGTTGACCATCTGGTAATGTCCATGTGTAGAGTCTTCTCTTGTAATCCTCATAAATTCAGTCTTGAAAACGTGAGAGTTAACACTTCCTAGGCAGCACTTTGTAAGTCGAGGGTAAATGCTTCCTTCCTTCGTCTCCTGCTTGGATAGTTTTGAGATATATTTTATAAGGCGCCTCACAAACTTTTGGTGGCATCCATTACTGAGTCACCCTTAATTGCAGTCATTGTCATAACTATCTTTCTATTGATTTTTACTCCTTTCCTCACTTCAGCTCGCTGGCATTCCAAAATAAACCACCTGAATCTAGGTAGCTAACTGGTGGTGAACATTTTCTACTGTTTGCTTCATTTTTATCATTACTTGTGGGCAAACAGTTGTGCTTAAAGTTGTAGATGCAAGACACAACTTGAGTAAGCTCCAACAATGGCTGCCTCTAAACAGGTAGAGGTGACATCAGGGAAGAAGTTTGTAGTAGAAAAGTGAGTACCTTTTATAAAACATAAATAAAGAAGCATAAAGAAGAAGAATAAAGTGTAATTGGTTAATGCTTAAGGCCTTCCCAGGTAGCTCAGTGGTAAAGAATCCGCCTGCCAATGCAGGCGACATGGGTTCAGTCTCCAAGCTGGAAAGATCCCCTGGAGAAGGAAATGGCAACCCAGCATTCTTGCTTGGAAAATCCAGGCTACAGTCCATGAGACTGCAAAGAGTTGGACATGACTAAGTGAGCATGCATGGTTAATACTTGAGGGATGTACCACCTATCTTTATCACTGATCTAAATCTTTTTATGTTTGCTGGGTCTCCATTTCTTGTATTTTTGTCTTTCAATTGCAGCTATTAATTTCACACATTCAACATAGTGATTCAGTATTTTTTATAGATTATACTTCATTAAAAGTCATTACAAGATAATGGCTTATACTTCCCTGTACTGTACAATGCATCCTTCTTGCTTATCTATTTTATGCCTTGTAGTTTGTATCGCTTAATCTCATACCCCTAATCTTCCCATCCCCACTTCCCTTTTGGTAATCACTAGTTTTTTTCTGTATCAGTGAGTCTGTTTGTTTTTCATACACATTTGTTTATACTTTTAGACTCCACATGTAAGTGATATCATACAGCATTTGTCTTTATCTCACTTATTTCACTAAGGAAAATACTCCCTAGGTCCATCCACCTTGATACAATTGGCAGAATTTCTTTATTTTTATGGCTAACAGTCCATTGTGTGTCTGGGTGTTATCACTTTTTCTTTATCCATTTGTCTGATGATGGACACTTGGGTTGCTTCCTTATCTTGGTTACTATAAACAGTGCCACTATGCACATGGGATTCATGTGTCTTTTCAAATTAGAGTGTTTCATCTCTTCTGAATGTATGCTCAGGAGTGGGATTGCTGTGTATCCCAGAGATTTCGCAAACAGCTTTCATTTATTATTTTTTTTCCCTTTGCTATTCTGATTGGGTGATTTTTATTGTTCTGTATTCCAGATCATTTATCCATTCTTCTGTATCACTTAGTTTTCTATTCATGTCTTCTATTAATAGTGTGTTTTTATTTCAGCTATCAAAGTCTTCATTTCTGACTGGGTCTTTTTTTATACTTTCTAGTTTCTTGTTAAAATATCACTGTTTTTTCAATTACTTTCCCTAATTCAGTTGACATTTGTAGTACCAATGTTTTTGCATTCTTTATCTGGTAAAATTTTTATTTGTTTCCTTATTTTTTTCAGGTGTTGTCTCACTCTTTCAATTGAGACCAGTTTCTCTACCTTTTCATTTTTCTTAACTTTTTCTGGCTCTATGAATTTAAGTGAAGCAGTTACTTATTGCAGTGTTAAAGAACTGTTCTTATGTGTAAGCATTCCTATATAGACTTTGTGTGCCCAGGGCCTTCTTGGGGAGAACTGGATTTGATGTGGACACAAGTCACTTATTTCTTCAGGGTTTGTACCATCCATCACCTTGGTAGAGGGTGGAGTGGAGATGAAGGAGCTAGGGAAGGTTTTGGGTGTGGGGTGGGACTTCCCCCCTGCTCAGTGGCCATTACCACTCTATCAGGGACCAGGTCTGATCCCAATTTGCTAGAACAGAAACCCAGAGGTTCAGGCTTGAGGTGACTCTTCTTCCTTTAAGGTTGATTTTTCCCTCTCCCTACACTGGGACCTTTCCTCAAAGGGAGTACTGAAGTGAGTGTTGCCCTTGAACAGTCAGAGGTTTGAGGCATTTGTCTGTGTAGGCATCCGTGGCTCTGTTCAGACATGGCCTTAGGTTCAATCTCCCCTTGTTCCTCACAGCTGATCACTATTCCTTGCTTCTGCCACCCCATCCTGTTGTGGAACCACTCAGCAGGGCTGGCAGGGGCCCTCATGATTTCTTGGCGTATATTGAGATGTTAGCTGTGGTGGGGAGTCGGCCATCAGAGATCTGGTGGGCTTCTGAGACACAACTTGAGTAAGCTCCAACAATGGCTGACACCACCCCACCTGAGATCTACCACAGAACCAGATCATCTTTGTATCATAGGCAAGTGCTTTTCCCAGTCATGGCCATGCCAGACCCAGTGCTGCGCTGTGGCATGGAGTGAGCTGGACTGAAGCATTCGCTAGGTTCAGGCTGTGGAGCATGGTGAAGTGGTCATGTAAACACATCGCCACTAGAGCAGACCTTGCTTCGTTCTGCCTCAGAGACTAGCCAGACCCTGGACCCTCCTCACAGGTGTAGTCCAGGGTTTCTCTCACTCTTGTGTTTGATTCAGCCTTCCTCCAACCAGCCAAGGGGGCTTGTCTCCTTTACATAGGACCCAGGACTGGGACATCCAATTTATGTCTCAACCTGCTCGCTTCCCAGGGCAAGTCTCTACACATGAATTTTTCTTTTCTTCTGGGTCCCTTCCCAAGGGCACAGGTCCTGACTTGATCACTTTTCTTCCCTTTCTACCTGATTTGTCAACCCACTCCAGTACTCTTGCCTGGAAAATTCCATGGACTGAGGAGCCTGGTAGGCTACAGTCCATGGGGTTGCAAAGAGTCGGACATGACTGTGCGACTTCACTTCACTACTGACAGCCTTGGTTGTACACGAGTCTTTCTGCCAGCTTCCAGTTAGTTTTCAGTGAGAATTGTTCCACACGTAGACTTATTTTTGATGTGTTTGTGGAAGAAGGTAAGTTCCACCTCCTCTTACTTCACTCTCTTGATCTCCTTTTGGGTCTGGTTTCTTGAAACTGTGGGAATTATGGGCTAACATTAGTTTAGCAGTTAATATTTTTAAGGTGTCTTCTATATATTATGAAAGCAAATAATCATGAAAACTGGGAATCAACTAGGTTATATGATCTACCAAAGGACTCAACCTCTATTCAATTAGTGACTGACTGACAACATCAATGTCTTTGGTCTTTCCTTTATGTCATTTGCCTCCATTTAGTTCATGACCAGAGTCATTTAAAATTTTCTCTTATTTACAGTCATCATTGTTCTTTAATAAATGTAAAAAATAGTTGAATATATTTTTTGCATCTTCTGAAAATTGCTAAATCAGTGGGTAAAATAAAGACAGTTACAGTCAAGGGGCTGATTTCCTGGTGAGACTAGAATTATCATAGCCTTTTCACACTGCAGAATCAAACATGAGTTAAATAATAATTATTCACTTATTATTTGATCACACTGAAGACACATGAAAAGATGGGGATATTTATTATTAACAGATATAATGCATGAACCATTTTGATAAAACTTGGAATTAAACCAATGCTAAGAAAAACCATATGTCAAGACACAAAAAGGAAGGTTATCCTCAAATATTACAATTGGCAAGAAGCAATCAGAGCCTAAATAATAGTTCTTTATCTTTAACCACCTCATTTAATGGTAGCTTCATCTTCCTAATTCTTCAGACCAAAAAAAAAAAAAAACCCTGCATAATTTTTGACCTCTATCTCTCAGAACCTACATGTAATCCCTTAGTCACTCCTAACAGATCAACATGCATATTTTATGCAGAATCCAGCTGTTCTTCATCTCCACTGACACTACCATAATACAAAAATCTAGTGTGACTTGCTTGGATTATGGTAGTAGTTTTTAGCTGTTTCCCTGATTCCATCCTGGATAAGGAAATGGCAGTCCACTGCAGTATTATTGCCTCTGAAATCCTATGGACAGAGGAGCCAGCCGGGCTACAGTCCATAGGGTCGTAAAGAGTCAGAAAGGACAGTGGGACTGAGCATGCACACACTGATTCCACCCTTGCCCTCTTTAGTCATTTCTAGACAAAGAAAGCCTGTTAAAATATACTAGATAACATTAATTCAACTCAAAAACTTCAGACAACTTTGTTTCTCCTGCACAGTAAAAGCCAAATCTATTAAAATCCATTTTAATGTAATTCCATTTAATTCTAATATAGGCCCTAGATGATCTGGTGGGTTGCCCCTCACACACCGCTCTCTATCTGATCTCCTATCACCCTCTTTCCATCTCACTGCATTCCACCATCCTGTCCTCCTCTCTCCAGGGACATAACTAGCACACTGAGTCCTTGCTTTGCCTAGAATCTTCTTGACTTGTATGGTATGACTCATTATCCCAGCTTCTTTAAGTCTTCCTATAAATGCCACCTTCTCATTAAGGCTTGACTTCATTTAAAATTCCAAAATCCCCCCTCAGCTCTGCATATTGCCCTTCCTTTATTTTACTCCATTGCACTATCACTGTTTATATATAATATATATTTTACTTATTCATCTTGATGTCTGTATCCTCCCATTGTAAAAATGAATAAGGGAAATTTGTTTTCTTCAGTGTTGTCTCTACTGTCTGACAGATGATAGGTGCTCAATGAGTACTTGTTGAATGGAAGAATGAATAACATAAGAAAAAGGGTCTTTTAAATACTTTGAGGGTAGAATCTTTTCCTCATGACTGAGCACTTAGAAATTATGAAGGCCTGATCTGAATTCTCCAATTAAAGTATATCCACTTTTGGCGGATGAAGCATCTAAAAGCTACTCAGCCATGACATTTTTTTTTTTTTTTACAGTTAAATCTGTTTTTCATTTTCTTAATCTGTATCATCGACTTTCTCTTATTAGTGTAGTGGTGGGCCTTACTGTCACTACCTGTCACTTCATAGTGTTAATGTGGACATAAAAAGAATGAAAACTTGAGTTGGCAAAATAACTGCAAAGAATTATTCAGTTGTTAGCATAGGTACAGTGTTCATTCTTTGTGCTATACTTGAAAGAATGTAACCTGCATTTAATATTGGAACATTTTGGAAAAATCATTAAAGTCCTCTGACTTTCTGTCTTGTAAGCCATACAGTAGGAATGTCTCTGGTCCTATTTCATGGACTAAGGAAGAAAGGAGAAAGGAAGGGAGAGAGGTAGAAAGGAAGGAAGAAGATTTTAATGCTGAGACTTTATAGGAACTGAGTTTTGAGCACTATTTTTGGGTTTTGGAAAATATGCCTATATCATACACTCCTCCACAAGATTAATGTATAGTGTGCTTTTCTCTCAGACACACAGCTGTAGTAACTTTAGCAACCCAACATGATAATTTTTGTTATTAAAAGACTTCATAGACGTGAGTTCATCTCAGTTCAGTTGCTCAGTGGTGTCTGACTCTTTGCCACCCCATGAATCGCAGCACGCCAGGCCTCCCTGTCCATCACCAACTCCCGGAGTTCACTCAGACTCACGTCCATTGAGTCAGTGATGCAATCCAGCCATCTCATCCTTGGTCATCCCCTTCTCCTCCTGCCCCCAATCCCTCCCAGAATCAGGGTCTTTTACAATGAGTCAACTCTTCGCATGAGGTGGCCAAAGTACTGGAGTTTCAGCTTTAGCATCATCCCCTCCAAAGAAATCCCAGGGCTGATCTCCTTCAGAATGGACTGGTTGGATCTCCTTGCAGTCCAAGGGACTCTCAAGAGTCTTCTCCAACACCACAGTTCAAAAGCATCAATTCTTCGGTGCTCAGCTTTCTTCACAGTCCAACTCTCACATCCATACATGACCATTGGAAAAGCCATAGCCTTGACTAGACGGACCTTGTTGGCAAAGTAATGTCTCTGCTTTTGAATATGCTCTCTAGGTTGGTCATAACTTTTCTTCCAAGGAGAAAGTGTCTTTTAATTTCATGGCTGCAGTCACCATCTACAGTGATTTTGGAGCCCCCCAAAATAAAGTCTGACACTGTTTCCACTGTTTCCCCATCTATTTCCCATGAAGTGATGGGACCAGATGCCATGATCTTTGTTTTCTGATTGTTGAGCTTTAAGCCAACTTTTTCACTCTCTACTTTCATCAAGAGGCTTTTTATTTCCTCTTCACTTTCTGCCATAAGGGTGGTGTCGTCTGCATATCAGAGGTTATTGTATTTCTCCCGGCAATCTTGATTCCAGCTTGTGCTTCTTCTAGCCCAGTGTTTCTCATGATATACTCTGCATATAAGTTAAATAAGCAGGGTGACAATATACAGCCTTGACGTACTCCTTTTCCTATTTGGAACCAGTCTGTTGTTCCATGTCCAGTTCTAACTGTTGCTTCCTGACCTGCATATAGGTTTCTCAAGAGGCAGGTCAGGTGGTCTGGTATTCCCATCTCTTTCAGAATTTTCCACAGTTAATTGTGATCCACAAAGTCAAAGAATTTGGCATAGTCAATAAAGCAGAAATAGATGTTTTTCTGGAACTCTCTTGCTTTTTCTATGATCCAGTGGATGTTGGCAATTTGATCTCTGGTTCCTCTGCCTTTTCTAAAACCAGCTTGAACATCAGGAAGTTCACGGTTCACATATTGCTGAAGCCTGGCTTGGAGAATTTTGAGTACTACTTTAGTAGCGTGTGAGATGAGTGCAATTATGTGGTAGTTTGAGCATTCTTTTGCATTGCCTTTCTTTGGGATTGGAATGAAAACTGACCTTTTCCAGTCCTGTGGCCACTGCTGAGTTTTCCAAATTTGCTGGCATATTGAGTGCAGCACTTTCACAGCATCATCTTTCAGGATTTGAAATGAATACACTCTCTTATATAGTTATAAAATCTACTATGATCTGTTACCACTTGCTTTCCCAGAATGCATTCAATTCATTCCTTTAATGCTGACTCTGATCCATGTCTTCATTTTGATTACCATGCCTTGAAATATTCTCAACATTTCAACCGCTTATAGACTCCAAGGACCTTAAAAAAGTTCATTACTAGGGAAACATCTCAGCACTATTATACAGAGCAGCATGGTTGAATGGAAATTTCATGATCTTTATGTAAGCTTTAAAGAACTTAAATACCTTAGAGGAAAAGTGTTCTGCAAACTTGGGCACTCTACTATTTATGACAAAGTTTCTGTCTAAATCTGCTTTGCTTTTTGATCAGGATGAATTGAATTTTATGGTGCTTTCCAGATCTTGGCCTTATTTTAGAGAACATTTTGACCTACATCCTTTATACAGAAGTTCCCAAACAAAAATGTGAAATGGTGGTATTGGTGTTAGTTCATATCACTGAGCAAGTATTACTTCAGCTTGTATTTTTCCTACAATCTTTTTCAACACGTAAATTTGTCATTCGATCAAGTGGTAGATATTTCTTTCCTCAAGCAATTCCTTCACTACCTCCTTAGTGTTACGAGCACATTCTAAATCATTACTCTTCCTCTACTGAGGAGATAAACACAACTAGTATTTTCTTAGGAAGTCCTGCTCCCCCTTAATCTGAAGATCTGATCAGACATCGAAAACATTGATCTTAAGTATTCTTTCTTTATTCCAAATCCTGCCACAATGCTCACTTACTACAAGTCTCATGTGGATGTTTTATTCAAACACCATTTTCTAGGTATTTCCTAAGTACCTTGACTCTCTGTGTTACTCATTCCCATGGTGACAGCCAAAAGCTAGTCAACTCTTAGTTCAATTCAGATCAGAAATCTTAACTTTCAGCTTCTCTCTTGCTGAAAATGAACTATTTTCCCACCCAGACTTCTCATACTATGACACACAGTACACTCATTCTATGAAATGCTATAACCTTCCACCGTATTGATCTTCCTATCTTCTCAGGGTCTAAAAGGAGCTTTCTTATTTCACTTTTCTAGACAATCTAAAACCCTGGATTCATCACCTGAAGCACGTTTTTCACCGTCGTTCTCAAATCTCTCCCATCACCAGTCCTTCTACTATACCCATCTCACCAAATACACAAATAAAAGCTGCTTGAACGTGAATCACTTAGTATTTACTTTTATTGCTTCTAAGTTTCCTAAGCTCTGACTAGGTATAGTGCCTCAGCCATATACACTGTTACTGGGAGACATTCAGGGAACTCATTTTCTCTTTCCCTAACGTTTTTCCTCTTCTGTTATCTCAATTAGTGGTACATCTAAATAGCCACTTACTTACAGCTAGACTATAAAAATACAGTCTAAATCTTTTCTGCCCCTCCAAATGAATACGTCATTGTACTCATGAAATTCTAATTATATTTGTCTTCAAGTTTTCTTAAGTTTGCCTTTTTTCCCTCAGCTTATCACTGGCCTGTTTGATCCTTTAACATATCTTGTCTAGATTATTGTAAAAAGCTTTGAAGTCGTTTTCTTGCCTCCAGTCCTAAAGTTTTATCTACAACAAAGTCATAACTAGATTATCCCTCTGCTTAAAAACCATCAGGTGCCTCCTGCACTGCATTTATGACTGAGCTAAAATTATCTTTTCTATGTCTCTGCAGTATGTTCATCTGTATCATAAATCTAAGTGTATTATATTGCTCTTAATATTTTATTCTGTAGGATTGCTTACTGCCACTAGATGTAAGTTTTTGAGAACTATGATTCTATCTATTCAGTTAGAAGCTGAATAGAAGTTAGAAGAACTTCTAAAAATGTTTTTGGTGCTTAAGTATTTGATGAGATGGTTAGATAGTATCACCGACTAAATGGACAAGGATCTGAACAAACTCCCAGAGATAGTGAAGGACAGGGAAGCCTGGCATGCTGCAGTCCGTGGAGTCACAGAATTGGACATGACTTAGTGATAGAACACCAACAGCAAAGTATTTGACAAATAGAATAAATCACCCAGATTATGAAGAGTAGAAGCCAACCAGTTCAGGAAGGTATGAAACAAAATGCTAACTCAAACTTTTGTTAATAGTTATAGATGTGTGAAAACACATGCATATTCTGCTTAAGCTTTGATACTACCATTTCAGTTGGTGAGCTGTGTAGGTCAGGGGTAAATTTTACTTTCTTTAACATATTAATAACAATCACAAAGCTATTTGTTTGACACTGAAAATGGGTCAGTTTATAGTATTATCAAAAATGTTTACTGTGCAAACAATGCAGTGACAGTGTTTACAAATTCTGAGTTTCTGGCTCTTTTACAGTTTTTCATTTTCCATGTAAACATGCATTGGCACTTCCATAGATCCCCACGTTATTAACATGTCACCTGTGTGATACAAGGGTCAATGATTGATTATTGGCTATTTAAGTGAAAAGTCATCATACGGTTGCAGCTTCTTTTAAATTTTTTTTAAAATTTTTAATTAGAGGATGATTGTTTTACAAAGTTGTGTTGGTTTCTCTCATACTTCAGCATAAATCAGCCATAGGCGTGCATATATTCCCTCCCTCTTGAACATCAACCCCACCTCCCCTCCCCACTCCTCTAGGTTGTCACAGAGCATCAGGTTGAGCTCTCTGTGTTATATAGTAACTTCCCATTAGCTATCTATTGCACAAATGGTAATATATATGCTTCCGTGCTACCCTCTTACTTTCAGTTAAGCTAATTCCTTGGATATTGTCACTTAATCATATAAATAGTACAAAAACCTGTAATGAAATGTAGTATATTGACATCGAAGAAAAATAATGAAGAAAATAAGATAATAACACAGTTTGTATCACTTTGAAATTTCTTACCCCTGACTTAGCATGTCTAAATCCTGCTTTCTTTAAGATGAAATGAGGTTTAGCTACCCTCTCAATGCTACCACCCCACTTTCTCCTGTCCCCACTGTGTCTATAAGTTGTAGTTTCATGATTTTAATCAGTGGCTCTCAACAGTTATGTCTCCTCCCCACCCTGGAGGCCAATGTCAATGTCAGGAGACATTTATTGTTGTCACAGCTGTGTAGAGGGAGCTAGGAGCTGGGAGCTACTGGCATCTAGTAGATAGAGCCCAGAGAGGCTGATAAACATCCTAGAGTGGACAGGACAGCCTACAACAATGTCCAAGTGTTCAGTGAGATATTTAGGAAAGACCAAAACGTCAGTGGTGCTGGGGTTGAAACATCTTGGTCTGTTTATGTATTTACCACTTAATACTGATTTGTACCATAGAACATCATACTTAAGTGCTGTTGGGAGCCAAAGAAAGAATTCTATAAGAAACTGCTTTCAAGAAGCTTATAATCTACTGTAATAAGAGAGACTATTTTTAGTTATCCATAGTTACTTATACATAGTTACATATGTAAAATGGAGATAAAGATAGTTACTACTATTGAGGAAGAAAATTTGAAATTATATGAAAGTTGAAAGAGTTATTTCAAACTGAGAAGGACTATAAAAAAACATTGGGTTTAATCCCTGGGTCGGGAAGATCCCCTGGAGAAGGGCATGGCAACCCACTCCAGTATTCTTGCCTGGGAAACTCCGTGGACAGAGGAGCCTGGAAGGCTATATAGTCAAAAAGAGTTGGATATGACTTAGTGAGTAAACAACAATAACATAGACATGTACCTATATGTATGTATGTAAATGTTCCAAAAAAGAGAGATGAGTGAGCAATTAATTCATTTTATAGGAAAACATGTGTGAAGCGTCCCGAAAAGAACTTTGGATTGAACTCTGTTAAATGAGTGAGAATTTGAGGTCAGAGGAAAGATAAGATACCACAGAGCAAGAGGCAGGTGAGGGGTGTGAATGTGCTTGTTTTTCAGAGAATGAGGCTGGATATATTGGGTTTAGCAAGTATATGGCATTAGGTGTAGATTTAATTCACCTGTGTACTCTATAAAGGCTTTATTGAGTATTTCATTTAAATAGCAGCATTACCCAATAGTAATTATTGGCATTTCATTTTGCTTTCAAATTTAGTGTCAGTGAATATCACATTTAGCACTCCAGTTATTGTATGTATGTGTGTGCGTGATGGGGTTGTGTTCGTTTTGGTATTTTTAATAGTTAACTCTGCTTTTACTTTCTCTGCTCACATTAGACTTCATTTTGAGACTGAGATCCTGAGACACCTCCCATGCTCCAAATCATGTTTAATAGATATTTCTTTGTTTGACACTTGGCACCAGTCTGAGACACAACACTGTGTAAACATGGCAAGAAATGGATTATCGGGAGATGATCAAGGATCTGGCTGTGATAATTGGACAACTTTACATTTTCCACAGTAGAAGTTTGCAATGAGCCTCATTTTATTATTTCTTCTAAAGTTTATCCAGAACATATCGAAATTTTGTATGTCATAGAAAATCAGCTGTCCCAGACTTCTTGCTCTTCCTTATTTCCCAAGTCTAATCAGTCATCACAATCTGAGGTGCCTGCCTTCTCCAGTATCTCTAATTTATCTCTGCTCCCCACTCCTGTGTGAAACTGGATGTCATACTCTCTGTTCATGCTTTCACTGGGCCTTCTCCAACAGCTCCTTAACAATAGTCCTGAATTCAGGCTTCAACCAGTGCTGCAGAAAAGATTTAGAAGGCAAATTTGCTCCCCGTGCTTCCTTACTTACAACTTTTCTATGGCTTCTGCTGCTTATTGGATGAGATCCAAACTCCCCAGAGAAACTGAGGAGACTGTTCAAGTCCTGGCTTGATATTATTACTGGCCTCATGCCTTGGTCTGTCTTAACAAGCACACCCTAGCTGTGTATGGAATAGACAGTTGCTGTGTACACCATTCATGCTGGCGGCAGATGAAATTTTCTCAAGGGAGGACACTGCCCAGCTGGGAGGAGTGTGACCAGCTCTGCCTCCTTCATGTCTGTCTCTGCCTTTGAGCTGAGTCGTGCTCCTTCCAGGGCGGCTACAGCCAACTGCCGAGTAAGACTGAGTAAGACTACCACCTTACCACCTCTGCCGCTCTAGGAGCCTCTAACTAGGAAGCGTTGCTCCAAAGTCCCACATGGGGCTGTCAGAGGTGTGTCAGGCTTATATTATAATTTCAATCCCCTCTGCCTGATCTTGCAGGAGGATCCCTCTTTTCTTTGGAAAGGTCTAACTCTCCAATAAACTCTTTACTCTGTCTCAGTAGACATTTCTGAGGTTCAGTGTGCCTGGTCCTAGGCAAGCTGGCCCTCAGCAAAGGATACCTACTCTGTCCTTTACATGGAGTTCCATCTTGTCCACTCAGACTTCGTGAAGTAAAACAGTTTCCTTCTTCATCATCATATCTTCTCTCATTGAACTGTAACTGCTCATTTACTTTTCTCTCTCTCCCAATACCCAGTCTTCCCCAGGAGATAGACTCCCCATGCCTTACTTGATTCTGTAACTTCAGTGCTTAAAATTATATCTGACAGACTGATTCACTTTCTGATTTAACAGTTTTAATTTCATGTTTATTCAGTGGAAGGCCCCATGCTGGAGATATAGACGTAAAAAAAGGAAAATAGGTTTTATCCTTATTCAGTATACATATACATGGAAAAACTAGTTATACAATTATTTATCTTTTACTATTGAATAAGTGCAAGGAAAGAAAAAATACAAGGGTATAAAAAGCAGGATGGATCTGACATACGCTGAAAGGTTTGGAAAAATTGCTTTGAGGAAATATAAATATAAGCTGAATTCTGAAGGCTGAATAATAGTTAATTAGCTGAAGTAGGAGGGAACATAATAAGTGTTTATGGAATGAATAAAATGATGTATTTTATGTTTATAAAACTATATTCCAGAGACAAATGCAACAATTTTTATTGGCCACATCAAATCTTTCTTTACTTGACCAATTACAATTAATATACTTTTTCTTCCAGGAAATACTTTATTCACATCTTAACTATTTAAATGTACTATTTAAAA
This sequence comes from Oryx dammah, assembly GCF_014754425.2. Classification (NCBI taxonomy): domain Eukaryota; kingdom Metazoa; phylum Chordata; class Mammalia; order Artiodactyla; family Bovidae; genus Oryx; species Oryx dammah. Next base: position 15,970,377 of record NW_024070200.1, read on the forward strand.
AAGCTATTTATATGTACTTTTCTAGTTTTAAATATGTCTAGTTTCAAATTTCAAGCTATTATTTGTTGATGGTTTAAGCACCCACATAAACACCACAGAGTATTAGAACTACCATTTTCCATGATTTTCCAAATATTATTTTTTCTCAAATATCATCTATTTTTAATTTCTGCAATAAATTCTCTACATAAGTATTTACCAACAGAATTGATTTTTACAAAGGTTATTCAGAGCAGACAGCAAAGTGTATACTTATACATTCTGGCAACAAAATCTTCAATTTTAATGGCATTTCTTTAAAATTTATTTTAAAATTGTTCCTTCTAAACATCTCTGATATTTCTAGGTTTGTAGAAGATACTCAGTTGCAACATGTCTAATCAAAGAGAATTGAACTGCTGAAATGTAAACAAAAAAATAATTTGGGGGAAAAATAAGTTACTGGAAATTTGAGAGTATAGCTTTTGATATCAAATAGCTGGTTGGATTAATTTTGTATTTCATCACCATGTTGTTGGCTCCATGCAGACAGAAATCTATTTCTATTGTTTCCACTTTCACTTCACTCCTTATGCTTCATTAGGTTTACGATAGAGAAAAGGCCAGCACAAAATAAAGCTTAGATCAATCATTCCTCTATAGGCCACAGCAAGCAAAATCAATCACTGTCCATTCAAGTGGTTCTCGGCTATTGACTTTAAACTTTCCTGGTCTTGAGGTTACTGTACTGTTAATTGCACTGAAGTTGAATGTTTGCACTTCAGCATATTCCTTAACTATCTTTAGAGAATATACATTACTATATCTGTATTAATTTCTCATGTGAATAGATGAAGTTTGGGATCTTTAACTGGTGATTAGCAGTCTGATAGTAATACCCTAAAGCATTTATGAAAAGCTCTTGCATAGAAACTGCTACTTGTTTGTTGAAGAATTTAGAGCCTTTAGTTTCAATTTGCATAGTATATTGTTTTATTTAAAGCTCTATATATTTATTATTAATATATCTACACAAGAAATTTTTCTTAAAGTTAAATGAATATAAACTTTAAAAAATCATGTGAAAATATATGATTTGTGTTGCCTGACATTTTTAAAATTTCATTTTTCCTACAATCACAATTGTTGTATATACTGTGTGCATGTGCGCTCAGTCATGTCCGACTCTTTGTGACCCCATAGATTATAGCCCACCAGGCTCCTCTGTCCATGGGATTTCCCAGGCAAAAAGACTGGAGTGGGTTACCATTTCTTTCTCCAGGGGATCTTCCAGACCGAGGGGTTGAACCAGCATCTCTTGTGTCTCCTGCATTACCAGGTGGATATTAAATATACTAGTTGATTATTATAAAATATTTTCATATTAATAATCATGCATAATTTTTGCTTTTGCATACAATAGAAAGTAGGTGTTATGAGTTTAGATAAGTTACTTCTGAGTATGAAAATTTGTTTTTCAACCATGACTTTTGCTGAGAAACAAAGGCAATTGATATATGTCCAAAATATGGTCATATGTATCTTTATATAGTCTTCTTGGTGCTGTTGTTGTTTAGTTGCTAAGTTGTGTCCAACTCTTTCCAACCCCATGGACTGTAGTCCACCAGGCTTCTCTGTCAGTGAGATATCCCCAGCAAGAATACTGGAATGGGTTACCGTTTCCTCCTCCAGGGTGTCTTCTTCACCCAGGGATCAAACCTACATCTCCTGCATTGCCTGTGGATTCTTTACTGCTGTACCAGGTGGCCAATACCCTGACTTTCCGCTAAAATCCCACAGATTTGAAATAGGTTAAATCTAGGAATTACTGTATATCTGCATTAAAAAAATAGTTTCTAGAATAAAACAAATAGATTCAACTTATCAGTTAAATGTTTGATAAAACAAAAGGTCAATGCAGAGTGAAATGGAGTATAAGGTGAAGAAGCGCAGAAATTATGTGAATGCTTATAAAATACCAACATTTGAAGAGGAGCAGAAAAGTAAAAGTATAGCTATAAAATGGGGTTGTTAAGGATTTTCTAAAAATGTTTAATCAGTAAAAATCAGAAACAAAATGGCAAATTGCATTAAATATATATTCATATTTATGTATTTAGCCAAATTTTCCACTTTTTATCATTTTTTTCATTGATTCATGCTACTGAGGCTTTAATTTTTTCAATCAATATTTATTGATTAAAAACTGATTATTTTATCTTTTATATTGTTTCTGGTCAGCCAGGGATTTATATGTTTTAAACAAACAAAATTCAATTTTAAAATTTTATCAGATTACCACAGATTCCTTAAATACAAGTAGCTGTTGTTCAGTCACTAGGTTGTGTCTGACTCTGAGACCCCATGAACTGCAGACTCCAGGCTTCCCTGTCCTTCACTATTTCCCAGAGTTTGCTCAGACTCATGTTCACTGAACCGATGATGCCATCCAACCATCTCCTGTTGCCCCCTTCTCCTCCTGCCTTCAATCTTTCCCAGCATCCAGGTCTTTTCCAATGAGTAGTCTTCTCATCAGGTTTGGATGAGAAGGACTGAAACTTCATCAGAAGATTGGAACTTCAGCATCAGTCCTTCCAATGAATATTCAGGGTTGATTTCCTTTAGGATTGACTGGTTTGATCTCCTTGCTGTCGAAGGGACTCTCAAGAGTTTGAAAGCATCAATTCTTCAGCTCTCAGCCTTCTTTATGATCCAACTCTCACATCTATTCATGACTACTAGAAAAATTATAGCTTTGATTATACAGGCCTTGGTTGGCAAAGTGATGTCTCTGCTTTTTAATGCACTGTCTAGGTTTGTCATATTTTTTCTTCCAAGAAGCATCTTTTAATTTTGTGGCTACAGTCACTATCTGCAGTGATTTTGGAGCCCAAGAAAGAAAATCTGTCATTGTTTCCACTTTTTCTCCATCTATTTGCAAAGAAATGATAGACTGGATGCCCATGTTTTGAATGTTGAGCTGTAAGCCAGCTTTTCCACTCTTCTTTTCACCTTCATCAAGAGGCTCTGAAATTCCTCTTTGCTTTCTGCCATTAGGGCTGTGTCATCTGCATATCTAAGGTTGTTGATATTTCTCCTAGAAACCTTGATTCCAGCTTGTGCTTCATCCAGCCTGACATTTCGCATGACATACTCTGCACAGAAGTTACATAAGCAGGGTGACAATATACAGCCTGATCATACTCCTTTCCCTTTTTGAACCCATCTGCTGTTCCACGTCCAGTTCTAACAGTTGCTTCTTGGCCTGCATACAGGTTTCTCTGGAGACAACAGGTAGGGTGGTCTGATATTCCCATCTCTTTTAGAGTTTTCCGTAGTTGTGATCCACACAGTCAAAAGCTTTAGCATAGTCAATGAAGCAGAAGTAGATGTTTTTCTGGAATTCCCTTGCTTTTTCTGTGATCTAATGGATGTTGGTAATTTGCTCTCTGGTGTCTCTGCCTTTTTTATATCCAGCTTGTAAATCTGCAAGTTTTTGGTTCATGTACTTTTGAAGCTTATCTTGAAGGCTTCTGAGCATTATCTTGCTAGCATGTGAAATGAGTGCAAATTATATGGTAATTTGAACATTCCTGGGATTGCATTTCTTTGGGATTTGAATGAAGACTGATTTTTTCCAAAGAAGAAATATCACCTGTATACCTTTCACCTTGTTACAAACACTATTAATAATTTTATAATCTTCACTCTACTATTTGCATTTGAAGTCATGAATTACATTAAGCTTTTGTAAGTTTTCACATAGTTTGTTGATCCATTACTATTTTTGTTCACACTGATAAATTAGGGTCTCCTACTTGAAAACCATTCTTTTTCATTGCTTTTTCTTTTATAATATGTATATAAATGATATTTCCATTGGCTAAGTTAGATTTAGAGCAGTAGTTTCTCCTTTATAGAGCTAGAAACACAACTGACAGAATATGAAACCCAGAATGACCTATATTTTAGTGTTTCTTCAAACCAAATGTACTACATGTATTTTTTTATATGTATGTATAAATACATAATAATGTACATACATAATGTAAATATATAATGAATGAATATATGTATTCATTTATATGTAATGTAAAGGGATACATTTTACATTACACTGGTTAGCAAACGTTTTCCTAAAACACATTCTGATATTCCCAATAGATGTTCACTATAATTCTCTCTTCCTGGCACCCCTCCAGAAATAGATAGCTCTTTAAAATCACCAACACATAATCCTTTGGTTTAGGGTGGAATTATTAAGGCATGATGGTGGTTTGGTCACTAAGTCGTGTCTGACTCCTGGGACCTCATGGACTGTAGCCCACCAGGCTCCTCTGTCCATAGGATTTTCCAGGCAAGAATACTGGAGTGGGTTGCCATTTCCTTCTCCAGGGTATCTTCCCAACTCAGGAATCAAATCTGGGTCTCCTGCACTGCAGGCAGACTCTTTAATGACTGAGTTACAAGGGAAGTGAGTACCTGTTCTCTTACTATAAGAAAAATAATTTGCAATATTTGAACAAATATTAAAATTAGAAAAATATATAATATTAAGATATTTCATTTTCTGTGTTCTCAGGAGGAATATATACTCCTGCAGTGCCAAAGATAACATCTTTTACTTTTGCATAATGAACATATAAGTAACAGGTTTTTGTAATTTTTCTGATATCCTTAATTGCTTTTTGATTTTCTCTCAAAGTATGACTCTAAATATAGAAAACTAAACTTGTTCTTACTCTGCTTGATGTGCAAATCAAACAACAGATTTTTAGGGTTTTTTTTCTCATATTTTACATCATCCTTTTATAGTTCATGAATTTTCTCCAAATCAGCTGATATATAATTTTCATCTTACTTAGGTAAATTCATTCTAAAATAGCTTGCTTAATTATAAGTAGTAATTAGTATAGTAAAAACTTCTAGCTTTCTGTAATCAAAATGTTTATTTTATATAGATAAAGAAAAATGTTTCCTGAATGAAATATAAATTATATTCAAACTGATGAGTTACAAAACCTTCTGTAGAGATATTTTCTCTTTTAAATTAATTTTAATCATTATCATTTACATGAATTTACTATAAATAAAATATACATGAACTTACAAATCTTATAAATGATACTTTGTTAAATAACACATTCTTTAAAAATGAGTCCCATTTATTGTTGACCTTTATATTATTCTTAATTTTCCCCTCTTCTTAGTGATAATTCTAACTCCTGTAATATGAGATAAGAGTTCACTTATTAGAGAGTGAAGCAGCCATTGAAAATTGTGCAGATTCAGTTTATCCAATTCTGAGATTTACATGTCAGAGTCTGGAAACATTCACATTTCTGACATGAGCAGTAAATTTCTGCACATAGATACCTTGCTTCCTTTAACTCATTAAATGCAATACTTTTTGTTCTGTGCTAGAGAGCCACTGATTTATATCCTTGTGGTTTTAATCTATTTTTCCACTACAATCATAATGATAGAAGGTATTAGAGAACTAAAATGGACTGGAATGGGTGAGTTTAACTCAGATGACTCTTATATCTATGACTGTGGGCAAGAATCCCTTAGAAGAAATAGAGTAACCATCATAGTCAAATTAAGATTCTGCAATGCAGTACTTGGATGCAATCTCAAAAACAACAGATCTCTGTTGTTTTATTGAAAGGCAAACCATTCAATATCACAATAATCCAAGTCTATGCACTGAGCAACCAGTATTGCTGAAGAAGCTGAAGTTGAACAGTTCTGTGAAGACCTACAATACCTTGTAGAACTAACAACCCGAAAGATGTCCTTTTCATTGTAATGGACTGGAATGCAAAAGTAGCAAGCCAAGAGATACCTAGAGTAGCAGACAGATTTGCCTTGGAGTACAGAATGAAGCAGGGCAAAGGCTAATAGAGTTTTGCACGAGAACACACTGGTCATAGCAAACACCCTCTTCCAAAAACACAAGAGAAGACTGTACACACAGACATCACCAGATGGTCAACACCGAAATCAGGTCGATTACATTCTTTGCAGCCAAAGATGGAGAAGCTCCATACAGTCAATGAAAACAAGACCGGGAGCTGACTGTGGCTCAGATCATGAACTCGTTATTGCCAAATTCAGACTTAAATTGAAGAAAGTAGGGAAAACTGCTAGACCATACAGGTATGATCTAAATCAAATCCCTTATGATTATACAGTAGAAGTGACAAACAGATTCAAGGGATTAGATCTGATAGACAGAGTGCCTGAAGAACTATGGATGGAGGTTCATGACATTGTATAGGAGACAGTGATCAAGACCATCCCCAAGAAAAAGAAATGCAAAAGGGCAAAATAGTTGTCTGAGGAGGCCTTACGAATAGCTGTGAAAAGAAGAGAAGTGAAAGGCAAAGGAGAAAAGGAAGTTATACCCATTTCAATGCAGAGTTCCAAAGAATAGCAAGGAGAGATAAGAAGGCCTTCCTCAGTGATCAATACAAAGACAGAGGAAAATAATAGAATGGGAAAGACTAGAGATCTCTTCAAGAAAATTAGAGATACTGAGGGAACATTTCATTCAAAAATGGGCACAATAAAATACAGGAATGTTATGGACCTAACAGAATCAGAAGATATTAAGAAGAGGTAACAAGGATACACAAAAGAACTATACAAAAAAGATCTTTATGAACCAGACAATCACAATGGTGTGAGCACTCACCTAGAGCTAGATATCCTGTAATGCAAAGTCAAGTGGGCCTTAGGAAGCATCACTACCAACAAAGCTAAGGTGGTGATGGATTGCCAGTTGATCTATTTCAAATCTTAAAAGATGATGCTGTGAAAGTGCTGCACTCAACATGCCATAAAATTTGGAAAACACAGCAGTGGCCACAGGCCTGGAAAAGGTAGTTTTCATTCCAATCCCAAAGAAAGGCAATGCCAAAGGATGCTCAAACTACTGCATAATTTGCACTCATCTCACATGCTAGCAAAGTAGTGCTCAAAATTCTCCAAGACAGGCTCCAACAGTACATGAACTGTGAACATCCAGATATTCAAGGTGGATTTAGAAAAGCAGCGGAACCAGAGATCAGACTGCCAACTGCTGTTGGATCATCAAAAAAGCAAGAGAGTTCCAGAAAAACATCTATTTCTGCTTTATTGAATATGCCAAAGACTTTGATTGTGTGGATCACAACAAACTGTGGAAAATTCAAGAGATGGGAATACCCAACCACCTGACCTGCCTCCTGAGAAATCTGTATGCAGGTCAGGAAGCAACAGTTAGAACTGGACATGGAACAACAGACTCGTTCCAAATCAGGAAAGGAGTACGTCAAGGCTGTATATTGTCACCCTGCTTATTTAACTTATATGCAGAGTACATCATGAGAAACGCTGGGCTGGACGAAGCAGAAGCTGGAATCAAGACTGCCGGGAGAAATATCAATAACCTCAGATATGCAGATGACACCACCCTTATGGCAGAAAGTGAAGAAGAACTAAAGAGCCTCTTGATGAAAGTGAAAGAGGAGAGTGAAAAAGTTGGCTTAAAGTTCAGCATTCAGAAAACAAAGCATGGCATCTGGTCCCATCACTTCATGGGAAATAGTTGGAGAAACAGTGGAAACAGTGTCACACTTTGTTTTTTGGAGCTCCAAAATCACTGCAGATGGTGATTGCAGCCATGAAATTAAAAGACATGTGTTTCTTGGAAGAAAAGTTATGACCATCTGCCGGGGTCCAGCCCCGGTGGATCCAGGGAAATTCTAAGCGTGGACGGCATAGGCAAGGAAACTTATTTGTTTATTAATATAAGATTAGATTAGGAAGAAATAGTGTAGTAGGAAAATTAAGTGGAGAAATGAGGCTGAATAACTTGGTTTACGTGGAAAGCCAATAAAGTTCCAGACAAGGAGCTTGCACCATCTACGTTAGGCCACCGGCATCCGTTTGAATACTGGAGAGTGCCCCACCTTGGGCTCTCTCTCTTAGGGATCTTAGAAGCCAGGACAAGTAAGTAGACATGGTGAGCCTCCACACCCCAGATGGGAATTCAGCCAGAAATTAGAGTAAAGAGAAGACACGGGGGAAACCAGTCCTTCCAATGACTGGCCCTGGCCCCTATTGTCCAGAAAGGCCTTTTATACCTTTTTTTGTACATAGATATCAATGGATAATATAAAATTATGCAGCATCAGCAGCCCTGAATCTTATCAAAACCAGGCTTTCTTTCTGCATACCTAGTTGTATACACAAGTCTTAGGTGATTTACATCATCTTCTGGCCAGAGGGCCAATTAACATTTTAAGGCCCTTTTCTGATAAGGGTTTGTCAACCAGAAGACTTATTTGTGTTGTTCTTCCCGAAGTCTGGTGCCACTCTCAGAAAGCACTAAATAAAGTTACATTCTTACATAGCAAGGACACAAGAGGAGTGCAGTGATACATAACAAAAGTAATTAACTCAAATGTCTAGTGTTGCTAACATCAAAACTACTATATACCCTAAATTTTACATAATGGAAGATACAGAGTCATGCAGGGGCAGCAGTCCTGACCCTTTCTGTACATCTTTTTGTATACAAAAGGTCTCAGGTGATTTACATTATCTTCTGGCCAAGAGGCTTGCTAACACCTTTTGGCTCTCTTCCTTAATTAATGATAATCTCATTTTCCCTGAAGTGTTTTTCTTTAATCTGCATCTCCTTAAAGCACTAAAGTTACATCTCTATAGGACAAAGGTGCAGTGGGTTAACAAAGAAGGTACTTAACTCAAAGATCTAATGTTGCTACTTGTTTTTTCTATATACCAACTATATCAACAAATGAAAGATATGAAAATTTGGCAGCAAATATTGGCTCAACAATGAAACGCTTAATCAGTTTTATTCTAATGATCTTGATACCTCGGAAGCCCCTGCAAAAGCTTCCTGTGCCTCCGATGGTCAGGAGGCCTCAAACAATCACATGTGCAGCTGTACGAGTCCTGCAGGCAGGCTAGAAAGCCATCAGAGGGGTTTTTGGATTGAAACACTTGTATTATGCCCAGGAGATTTATTATCTAAAAGCTCTAATTTTTCCAGAAAAAGGTGGTGGGGGGACAGCCCCCTGTTAATGACAGAAGAGTAGGTGGAAAGCATAACACAGTAAAGCAGGCAGACTCTGGTCTTGGGGGGTGGATGCTCAGGAAATTCCAGGGGGAACCCCTGAAGCCTGATCACGTCCTTGCGTTTTGTCAGGCTTCCTTCCACAGGACCTTGTCACGGGTGGGATTCCTCACGCTGGCCCCCGGCATCCAACCAAGACAGCATATTGAAACAGAGACATTATTTTGCCAACAAAGGATGTCTAGTCAAAGCTGTGGTTTTCCCAGTAGTCATGTATGGATGTGAGAGTTGGGCTATAAAGAAAGCTGAGCACTGAAGATTTAATGCTATTGAACTGTGATGTTGGAAAAGACTCTTGAGAGTCCCTTGGACTGCAAGGAGACCCAACCAGTCCATCCTAAGGGAAATCAGTACTAAATATTCATTGGAAGGACTGATGTTGAAGCTGAAACTCCAATACTTTGGCTACCTGATGTGAAGAACTGACTCATTTGAATAGACCCTGATGCTGAGAAAGATTGAAGGCAGGAGGAGAAGGGGGCAACAGGGGATGAGATGGTTGGATGGCATCACCGACTCAGTGGACATGAGTTTGAGTAAACTCTTGGATTTGGTGATGGACAGGGAGGCCTGGTGTGCTGCAGTCCATGGGGTCGCAAAGAGTTGGACATGACTGAGCAACTGAATGGAACTGAACTGTGAGTGCTAGGAGGAGCAATATAGTCTGTGCCTCTAGCTAGCATTCCTGGGTTGAAATGAACATACTGTACAACCTTATCTTAAATAACCTATCAACTGCTATTTATTTTCTGAATTTTTTGCCACCTTTTAATTTAAATAGGACTAGTGACATCGAACAAGGTGACTGTCTCCTTCTGGGTCTAAAAAAATAATACCATAGGCTAGCTGTTGGAATTAAATAAGATTTGCTATGTATAGTATCTAGTAGAAGAATGCCTAAACATAGCTCTTAAGTGACAATATTTAACTGGATAATGATGATAACAACTACATGCAAACACAGAGTTAATAGGATTAAAAGCTAAGACCATGTAAATACTCAGGTTTTACTTTTTTAGGTAATTCTTGCCTAGGGATATTATATAATGTTATTATTTGTTTCAGGAACTACCTAAAAATGTATTTACACTAATAACAGACTATTCCTTTAGCCTGCCTTCTCAGGGCAATGTCTTACTCAACCAGGAAGGCTATTATCTTATCAAATGAGTGGTCATCCATCAAGACATATTCAAAACCTTCATCATTTTCCACCAATTCTGTCATAAATCATGAGTTTTGGATTGCTGCATTAAAAGACCCACCTTAAATCAGATTATAATTCCCATACCTGCTTGCTAACTATCTTTTAGAGACACTGGTAAATCTGTCAAGGAGGTATTGTTATTGGTACAGTAAGTAGCAAACACATCTCTGGTTGACTAACGAGTTATGTTGGTGGAGTGTACAGAAAGTCAGCAGTAAAGATAATGATAGTAACATTTATGCTTTTGTGTACAATTTATTTTCCACTAACCAATTTCAGATTTAATGTGTGCATTTTTACCTTGTTATAAATAGGGGACTGCATTCATTTCACATATGTTTTGTGAAGTGAATGGGCTTCTGAAGTGGCTCAAGTGGTAAAGAATCTGACTGCCACTGCGGGAGACATGGGTTCAATCCTTGGGTCAGGAAAATTCCTTGGAGAACGGCATAGCAACCCACGCCAGTATCCTTGCCTGGAGAATTCCATGGACACAGGAACCTGGTGGGCTAAAGTTCATAGGGTCACAAATAGTTGGACATGAATAAGCATACTTGTGCACTGTGAAGTGAATATCATGTAAACAAGTAGCTGAGATGAGCTGCTGCTGCTAAGTCGCTTTAGTCGTGTCCGACTCTGTGCGACCCCATAGATTCCTTCTCCAACGCATGAAAGTGAACAGTGAAAGTGAAGTTGCTCAGTCGTGTCTGACTCTCGTGACCCCATGGACTGCAGCCTACCAGGCTCCTCCATCCATGGGATTTTCCAGGCAAAAGTACTAGAGTGGGGTGCCATTGCCTTCTCCAGTTGAGATGAGCTAGAATCCCTAATTTTTTGATTTGCTGTCTCATATTCTGTTTTTCTTATTTTAAGTGTCCTTTCTCATAAGTTATTTTCTGTAGTCACCTTCACTTTAAAAATATTGATAATTTTAAAGAATAAGGCCAAAATAATAGATAATATAGAGCCATACTATTTTTAGCAATATTATTTAAACAAAGTGATCATTTGAAGTCATCATCTATTTCTAAGCCAACAGATACACAGATATAAATTTAATTTATTCTCTTTATTCCTACAGCATATAGATATTTCAAAATTTTGGCAGGGACAAGGGTCAAGAGGACCTTATACTCTACCTCTTAAAACTTCACTAGTGATTTTTCACAAAATATTCCCCTTTTCATAATTCTAGTTAAAAGAATTGCCTTTGTCAGGTACTTGAAAGAAACTCAGCTCATGTAAATTCATCTTTTCTTTCATAATAAATGTACCTGAGAAAGGTCACTTGCTTATTTTGTAAAGACTTTATTTACAGAGTCTAAAACTTCTTATGAAAGATGCAAGAGCATACAAGTGGATAAAGCTTTCTTTAAAGAACTAGCTGTTTTAGACTCATGAATATAAGGAATTATTAAGGAATTAATAAAATTTGTGAAATTCCACTTTAGAAGTGCATAGAAATGCAGGCTTTTCTAAAACGTCTGTTACGATCCCAATTACCAAGTATTTATTGATGTCCTAGAAAAGAACCTAGCAAATTTTGTTTCATAATTTCTGTCACAGAATAATGAATATATTTTACAAATGCTGATTAAAAACATAATTTAGCTCTATTTGCAGACTTTGCTGATTCTTACCATGATTAATTCACTCTTATATGTAACCATCACAATCTTGGTCATAAATTAACTAAATAACATTCTGGACCACTCCACAGTAACCCTTGTAGGAGAATACTTAGTAATATTTAGGAATATGTTTTATAGTAATGGTTAAATGTGAGTCCATTGTCAACTCATATTCTAAAGCAAGAAAAGAGCTTTTAGTACTCTCCCTTTGACAATGCCAAGGGAGAGAACTCAGCCATCTAAGAAGAAAACTGCAGATTTGGGTAGAAAAAGAGTAGAAACAATACTCATGTTAAAACTACAGATTTGCGTAGTGATTCCTGCACTATAGCTTATAAGGAAAGTGGAAGAATTCCTCAGAGCACTTTGGGCAAGGGCCTAACCAAAGGCAGTCTTCATAATAAAAGCCAATAAACATCCTACAGAAGCACCCATCCCGTCAGCCATCCCAACCCAAGCCAGTTTTTGGAAAATAAGGAAGTCTTTCAGGTTGAATTTGCAGTCTTAATTGTCACTCTATTGCTACCACCTCTCTGGTTTAGGATGAACATAAATCCCTTTACTGAGGCAGAACTGGGGTCAGACAATGAAACCAACCAGTGTTACTTATATAAACATATACATATATAAAATCTGTGTAAATGTAGGTGCGTGTGTGCATGCTCAGGTATTAAGTCATGCCTGATTCTTCGTGACCTCATGAATTTTCCAGGCAAGAATACTGGAATGGGTTGCCATTTCCTCTTCCAGTGGATTTTGCCAACCCAGGTATCGAACCTGAGTCTATTATGTCTCCTTCATTGGTAGGCAGATTCTTCGCCACTGAACCTATATAAATGTATACCTATATATAAGTTATGTGTTATCATTATGGAAAATTACTTAAATTATGTTTATCATGATAAATCTCTTTACTGTAATATTTTCTCCACCCAAAGTAACAACAAAAAGCTACACTGATGTCTCTTGGGCTTCACTGGTGGCTCAGATGGTAAGAATCTGCCTGCAGTGCAGGAGACCTGGGTTTGATCCCTGGGTCTGGAAGATGCCCTAGAGAAGGAAATGGATGCCCACTCCAGTATTCTTGCCTGGAGAATCCCATGGACAGAGGAGCCTGGTGGGCTAGTCCATGGGGTTGCAAAGAGTCAGAAACAACTGAGACGAAGACTTTCACTTCTCAGAGTTCAACTGAGATGAACACTTTCACTTCTCAGAGTTAAGGTTCCGTTTCCCAGAGTGAGCAAAGCACCAAGAAAAGTCTTGCAAGATCCCTTCTTTAAGAAACTTATTTTTGCCCGTACTTGATATGAATTATAATGTAACTTGCAGATAAATATCTTTTTGGAATAGTGTGGTAACTATTACTGGATGATCTCATCATTAGCATTTTCACATTCCAAGCTGTTTCATCCTCCTAAGTAAAATTTGCCATATCCCCCTCTGCATAGCCTTGCCAAATTCTATGGACTTTCAACAAACTTAGTGTCCTGCCATGATTATAACACATGTCAATTCTTGATGGATAGTTTTACACAATCTGCTCTCATTCTCCTTAACCATTATTGTTTTCTGGCTTATATTATGCCAATCCAACTTTTTCACATCTTTTTAAGCTCATTCTTTTCCAGAATCTTGTATGTATTGCCAAGATGAGGGATTACTTTAATTTTCATGGCTCTGTATTGTAAGTTCTGTGCAGACTCAGAATCTGGCATGTTTAGGAAGCAAAAGCTAACCTTTTTAAAAGTTTCAATTGAGTCAATAATTAGCTTGGTATAATCAGTGATAATCAGGCTTTTGCATACCAGTACATCTCTCATATTATAGTCATTCAAAAATCTGTTAACTTTCCCCAGATGACCACTGCTAATTGAAAGAACTAAAATAACTACAGAAATGTATATATCTAACGACATACATATCCTAGGTGGTTTTTTCCCCCTTCATTTTAAAAGGAAAATTGAGTTGCACTTCATGTATTAAGGGGGTTGGTTTGGCTTTTTTATACTGTTTTCTATGATTCTATGAGATTGGTTAGTAAAGAAGATATCAGTTACTACTTTCAACAGATTAGGGGGGCTTTCCCAATAAATGATCCACAGAATGCTATTTTATGCATGAAGGATGTTATTCTAGCAGAGAAAGCAGGACACCCCCATATATAGAGAAAGGGTAATTCAATTTAGAGATGGAAACATTAAGGATTAACAAAGTAGGTGATTTGCCAAACAAAATACCACTCCAGTTAAGGACCCAGGAAGGGTTATTAACTGGGTCGATAAGGTCATACTTTAAAGGTATTCTACTGGAGAAACTTGTAAGGAAAAAAGAGAGAGAGAAGGGAATTGCATTAGTTTGCTTAAGTTGTCATTCTTCCCTGGTCAAAAGGTGCCACTGGATTTGCTCTGTGGTCAATGGGCTCAGCCTGCTGGACTGCTTGAGCATTGCTGGACAATAGCTTCCAGGTGTTCTGGTCAGGCAGGGCCAGGTTCTTTATCTGATATCCCAAATCAGGCAGATCTGCACCCCACCGCGTTCTCTGGTCAGACTGCATTGCCATCTTGGCTCTGCAGAGAAGCAAGCCACTGGCTGGGCCTCCTGCATGGGTGCTGTAGGAAGGGACTTGGTCTTCCAAAATCTGAGTGCTGGCTGTTGCAAGGTCCTATCCGCTTCTCTTTCAAATCAGATTCCCAGTCAGGTCCTGCAGATTTCCCTGAAATCCTCATGGGGTAAGACGAGAGTGGGGAATCCTAACAAGTGACCCACAGTGCTAAGGGACCTGGATGTCTACCCTGAGTACTTTTCCCACAGGAGAGACCACTCAGTACAGTGCCGCACTGGCCCGAGGGAGGGGCAATGTGGTCAGCACCCAGCTTCTCCTCTTAGCCTTTTGATGTTGTCTGTCTCAGTCTCTATGTTGCAGGGGAATGTTTTAGCCTTTACCTGTATTCTAGAATTTTCTCAGTGGTGTCTTCTCTAGGAAAAGTTGTTAATTGTTGTTCTTATGAAGGAGAGCAAAGTTACTAATGACTTATGTTGCCATCTTGGTGATGTCACTCCTTAATTCAATTCTTAAAATCTAAGTTAAACGGGAATTTAGTGTAGTAGGTCATGGGCAGCCAACATTGGCTATTATTAGGGGGGAAAAAAGGAAAGTTTAGTCACAGTTTAGAGAACTGTGAATTAAAACAATAATAAAATACCACTACACTTGTGTTGATAGCTAAAATCCAGAACAGTAACAATACCAGTTCTGCTGAGGATGTGGAGAATCAGGGACCCTCATTTAATCCTGAGAGGAATGCACGATGTGTGTGTACTTAGTCTCCCAGTCGTGTCTGACTCTTGCAACCCGATAGACTGTAGTCTGCCAGGCTCCTCTGTCCATAGGATTCCCAAGGCAAGAATACTGGAGTGGGTTGCTATTTCCTTTTCCAGGGGATCTTCCCAACCCAGGTATCGAACCCAGGTCTCCTGCATTGTAGTCAGACTCTTTATCAACTGAGCTATGGAGCAAGAGGGTATAGCCACTTTTAGATAGCTTAGAAGTTTCTTACAAAACTAAACACATTCTCACCATATGATACAGCAGTTGTACTCCTTGGTATTTACCCAAATGAATTGAAAACTTATGCCCTCACTAAAAACCTGTACACAGATGTTTGTAACAGCTTTATTTACCCCACCTCAGAGATACAGCAGGTTCAGCTCCAGGTCATTGCAATAAGATGAATATTGCAGGAAAGCAAGTCACATACTTTTTTTTTGGTTTCCTGGTACATACAGAAGTTATGTTTACACTGCACTATAGCCTATTAAGTGTATAATAGCATGCTGTCTAAAAGGTACATATTTAAGAATACTTTATTGCTAAAAAATGTCCAATTTCAGTAGAAGTGTAAAAGATTACTGACTGACCACAGATCACCATAACACATAAATAACTGAAAAAGTTTGAAGTACTGCAAGAATTAACAAAATATGATACACAGACACAAAGTGAGAAAAATGCTGTTGGAAAAATGCCACAACAGACTTGCTTGATTCAGGGTTACTATAAATTTTCAGTCTGTAAAAAAATCCTCAATATCTGCACAAAGTATGATAAAGTAAAAGCAACCAAGATGTTCTTTAGCAGGTGTATGGGTAAATAAACTGGTATATTCAGAAAATAGAATATTATTTAGTACTAAAAAGAATAAGTGATCTAGCCATGTAAAGACACAAAAGAAAAGTGAAAGTGAAATCACTGAGTCATGTTCAACTCTTTGGGATCCCATGGACTGTAGCCTACGAGATTCCTCCATCCATGGAATTTTCCAGCCAAGAGTACTGGAGTGGGTTGCCATTTCCTTCTCCAGGGGATCTTCCTCACCCAGGGATCGAACCCAGGTCTCCTGCATTGCAAACAGATGCTTTTACCATCTGAGCCACCAGGGAAGCTCATGAAAAGACAGGAAAAATATGCAAATACATATTACTAAGTGAAAGAAGCCAATTTGAAAAGATTACGACTGTATGATTCCAACTCTATAAATTCCTGGAAGAGGAAGCCCTATAGAGATGGTAAAAATATTAGTGCTTTCTGGGAGCTGGGAGAGAGGAATAGGCAGGGTATGATATATGTTGGTGTGTGGAAACTATTTTGTGTGATACTACAGTGGGAGAAATATCAATAACCTCAGATATGCAGATGACACCACCCTTATGGCAGAAAGTGAAGAGCAACTAAAAAGCCTCTTGATGAAAGTGAAAGAGGAGAGTGAAAAATTTGGCTTAAAGCTCAACATTCAGAAAACTAAGATCATGGCATCTGGTCCCATCACTTCATGGCAAATAGATGGGGAAACAGTGGAAACAGTGTCAGACTTTTTTGGGGGAGCTCCAAAATCACTGCAGATGGTGACTGCAGTCATGAAATTAAAAGACGCTTACTCCTTGGAAGAAAAGTTATGACCAACCTAGATAGCATATTGAAAAGCAGAGACATCACTTTGCCAACAAAGGTCCATCTAGTCAAGGCTATGGTTTTTCCAGTGGTCATGTATGGATGTGAGAGTTGGACTGTGAAGAAAGCTGAGTGCCGAAGAATTGATGCTTTTGAACTGTGGTGTTGGAGAAGACTCTTGAGAGTCCCTTGGACTGCAAGGAGATCCAACCAGTCCATTCTGAAGGAGATCAACCCTGGGATTTCTTTGGAAGGAATGATGCTAAAGCTGAAACTCCAGTACTTTGGCCACCTCATGCGAAGAGTTGACTCATTGGAAAAGACTCTGATGCTGAGAGGAATTGGGGGCAGGAGGAGAAGGGGACGACAGAGGATGAGATGGCTGGATGGCATCACTGACTCGGACATGAGTCTGGGTGAACTCCGGGAGTTGGTGATGGACAGGGAGGCCTGGTGTGCTGCGATTGATGGGGTCGCAAAGAGTTGGACATTACTGAGTGACTGAACTGACTGACTGACTGACTGACAGTGGTGGATACATGTGTATCCAAACTGATAGAATGTACAATAACAAGAATGAACTCCAGTGTAACCAATGGACTCTGGAAGATAAGGATGTGTCAGTATAGATCTATCGAGGATAACAGATAGGAATGTCAATATTGAGGGAGAGTGGGCATGTATGGTACAAGGGGTATATGGAAATTCTCTGTACTTTCCATTCAATATTGTTATGATCCTAAAACTGCTAAAACTAAAAAAAAATAGTTTATGAATTTTTAAAAAGTTAAGGGATAGAGATATACTGAGCTAATGTTAATAAAGAAGAAGAGTAATTATATTAATTATAGGCAAAGTCAATTTCAGAACAATAAAAAATAATCAGCATTAGGGAGAAAGATTTCATAATGATAATTCTCTAGATATCTCAACCAGATTATAATATTTATGCACCTAACCACAGAGTATCAAAATTATGAGACAAAAACTGAAAGAACTGTGGAAAGAAATTGACATATCTACTATTATAATTGAGATTTCAACCCTTCTCTTTTGGTAAATGATAGATAAGCAGGCAGAAAAATAGGAAGGATAGAATTGATCTAAATAGCACTTTCAGTCCACTTGATCTGATATTTATAGAATACTCCATCCAACAACAGCAGAATAAACCTTCTTCTCAAGTTCCCATGAACATTCACCAAAACACATCTTAATATATTGAAAAAAATCGAAATCATATATAATCTATGTCTGAAGGTCACAATATCATTAAACTAGGAATCAGTAAGGGAAAGGAACAATGCTCAAAATCTCCCAATATTTGGAAATTTAATAACATACTTCTAAATAGCACATAAGTCAAAGTCTCAAGAGAAATCAGAAATATTTTGAACTAAATGAATAGCTTACTTACCTAAATTTGTGGGATACAGTGAAATTGCTGCTGAGAAAATTACAACATTAAATACATATATAAGAGAAGAAAAAGGATCTAAAATCAACAATCTCAGGATCTACTTTAAGAAAACAAAGAGATAAAATAAACTAAACCTAATTAAAAGAAAGTAAAACTACTACAAGAAAGGAAAATTAGGCAAATGTTTCTCGTGAACATAGATACAAATAACCTCAATAAAATATCAGCATGTCAAATTCAGGAATATATAAAAAATAGACAAGATAAAATGTAATTGATTCCAGTTTTACAAGCCTGGTTCAAAATTTAAAAGTCAAACAATATAATCTGAGAAATGAACAGACTAAAGGAAAAAGTTACATAATCATAGTAATAGATGTGAAAAAACATTTGACAAAATTCAACACACATTCATAATAAAAACTATAAACAAGTAAAAAATGAAGAGGAACTTCCTCATAACTAAAAAAAAAAAAAAAAAGCTAATACTGTACTCAATAGTGAAAAACTAGACATTTCCCACTTAAGATTTGCCACAAAACAAGGTTATCTTTCAACACCTTTACTCAATATCTTATTGAAAGGAAGATAAGAAAAAATAAAGGGATTACATAAATTTGGGGGGATTCAATAAAGCTATTTTTATTCATACACAATATAATTATCTATGAAGGAAATGCCAAAGCATCAAGGAAAAACTTCTTGAAACTACTTACTGAATACTGAAAGGTTGTAGGATACAAAGATAATATATATAAAGTCAATTGTTTTTCCATATACCAGTACTGAATATGAGCACTAAATAGAGTAGTACTGGATTAGAAACAAGACTATAAAATAAATACCCATGAGTACATATTGATATAAATACATTCTTCTGAAATGGATAATTGGCTGAGAAAAGAAAAATTCCCTATGTAGAAGAATTTCCACAATTTGTGTAGATATTCTGCCTCCAAGTAAGTGTAGCATAACTCCTCACCAATAAGTGTGGGTTGTACTTAATGACCTCTTTGTAAACAGTGGTGTAGAAAGCGAGAAAAAAAGAAATGTTAGGTGTGGAAACCTGACAAATACTACTCCAATGAAGAGATTAAGGACAACACTTGGAGTGTTAGTCATTTTGATGCTACGTATACTTGATATGCTGTAGTGAAAAGGCAGTGGTCTTTCATCCAAAAACACATAACCCCATTCCAAAAAAAAAGAAAAAGACAAATCTCAGAGGAAATCTGAAAAAAAAAAAAAAAAAAAGTCAATACCTTAATGTTTGTATTTTAAAAACTCTAATAAATCTAGATGCTGAAAGTGGAAACCAAAGTTATGGGTCCTATATTTATTTCATAAACATTTTCTTTGTTATTAGAAGATGAAATGTTTAAGAGTCTCACAATTATTTAATATGAAACTTTTAGAGTATTTTTTCTTCTCTATGCTAGATTTATATTTTTAGAACTGTCAACATAGAACTCCAGTTATAACTGTCTTTCTTTGCACAAAATATCTACAGTTCAGGTCAGTCGCTCAGTTGTGTTTGACTCTTGTGACTCCATGGACTGCAGCACGCCAGGCCTCCCTGTCCATCACCAACTCCTGGAGCTTGCTCAAACTCATGTCCATCATGAGTTTGTCTATCATGAGTTGGTGATGCCATCCAACCATATCACCCTCTGTTATCCCCTTCTCCTCCTGCCTTTAATCTTGCCCAGCATCAGGGTCTTTTCCAATGAGTCAGTCCTTCACATCAGGTGGCCAAGGTATTGGAGCTTCAGCTTCAGCATCAGCCCTTCCAAATAAATATTCAGGACTGATTTCCCTTTAGGATTGATTAGTTAATTCTTCTTGCAGTCCAAGGGTCTCTCAAGAGTCTTCTGCAACACCACAGTTCAAAAACATCAATTCTTCAGTGATCAGTTTTCTTTATAAATCCAACCCTCACATCCATACATGACTACTGGAAAAACCATAGCTTTGACTAGATGGACCTTTGTTGGCAAAGTAATGTCTGTCTTTAATATGCTGCCTAGGTTGGTAATAGCTTTTCTTCAAAGGAGAAAGCATCTTTTAATTTCATGGCTGCAGTCACCATCTGCAGTGATTTTGGAGCCCCCAAAATAAAGTCTCTTACTGTTTCCATTGTTTCCCTATCTATTTGCCATGAAGTGATAGGACTGGATGTCATGATCTTAGTTTTCTGAATGTTGAGCTTTAAGCCAACTTTTTCACTCTCCTCTTTCACTTTCATCAAGAGGCTTTTTAGTTTTTCTTCGTTTTCTGTCATAAGGGTGGTGTCATCTGCATATCTGAGGTTATTGATATTTCTCCTGGCAATCTTGATTCCAGCTTGTCCTTTATCCAGTCCGGCATTTTGCATGATGTACTCTGCATATAAGGTAAATAAGCTCAGTGACAACATACAGCCTTGACATACTCCTTTCCCAACTTGGAACCATTCTGTTGTTCCATTTCCAGTTATAACTGTTGGTTGCTTCTTGACCTGCATACAGATTTTTCAGGAGGCAGATCAGGTGGTCTGGTATTTCCATCTCTTGAAGAATTTTCCAGTTTGTTTTGATCCACACAGTCAAAGGCTTTTGCATAGTCAATAAGGCAGAAGTAGATGTTTTCCTGGAACTCTCTTGGTTTTTCGATGATTCAATGGATGTTGGCAATTTGATCTCTGGAGAAGGAAATGGCAACCCACTCCAGTATTCTCACCTGGAAAATCCCATGGACAGAAGAGCCTCTTAGGCTGCAATCCATGGGATCGCAAAGAGTCGGACACAACTGAGCGACTTCACATTCACTTTCACTTTCCTCTGCCTTCTATAAATCCAGCTTGAACATCTGAAGTTCTCTGTTCATATACTATTGAAGCCTGGCTTGGAGAATTTTGAGCATTACTTTGCTAGTATGTGAGATGAGTGCAAATTGTGCAGTAGTTTGAAAATTCTTTGGCATTGTCTTTACTATTGCATGTAATTACTTCTGGTCACATTTTCAGAGCATTACAATTTATGTTAAGATACACAGAATTTGAAGGATTTAACTTCTATATTCTTGAGTTCAGTGGACTGTTATTGTCAAGGTGGTAATTTAGGCATACTCATTTATATAGGTTGCTTTTTAAATAGATGAAACAATTTACTACTGTATTATCCTAATTTTAAATTTCATTCACTGTTAAAAACAATGTGATTTTTCATACTAGTACAATTTGTTTCTTTTTATGTCAACATTTTTTCCCCAAAATATTTTAACACAGTATAGAGATTTCTGCTTTAGGTTAAGTTGCTCAGTTTAGTTATATACTTTGGAAATATATTTAAAAAATAATATCCTATAAAATGCATTTTCCTTTGCTACATAAAACATTTAAACACTGTTCTACCATTCCTATAGTCTCTTTAAACTTGATTTGAATGTTTATTTATAGTACATTTTGGTCACTTTTCAAGTGAGAATTTCTAACATTTTTCCCCACCAATATCATATTTAATTCTATTTGTAACTGCATTTTAACCAGAAATGCAATATTTTTACTCAGGAATATCAATTTACTTGAAAAACAAGTATTTATTTGACTTAGAACATCTACAAAAATTTACTCCCACATTTTCTTGTGTCTTATCTCCATATTTAAGATACATTACCATTCATGCCAGTTCGAATATTTACTCATGGAGTTAGGGCTCTTACTGCTAATTATTCCCTGAATTGCTTAGGCTTTAAATGTAGCATTAAGTACTCCATAGTTAGTTGCTTTCTAAGATCCCTCTTTGATGCAATATGGTCAACAGAAAAATAAATTATTTAAGGTCTTAATATTACTACCTGAAACACATTGGCTTGGACTACATTTTTTAAAAAGAGGATTAAGGAAAAGATCTTTGTACTATCCACTTGAAACTTGGTATGTCAATTTTCATTCTCTTATACTCTAATCAAAATATTTAGTGGGGTCCAGAAGTGAATTTTCTGTTCTTCTGTCCTTCCTGGCTAATCTCCCCATGACCAAAGCTTAACAATTAAATGACAACCACAAGCAATTCTGAAAACAGGAAGAAACTCAATATGATTCATTTCCAACCAGAAAGCAGAGATTTTTAAATATAGTGAAAAAATACACAGGAACAATTCTGCTTCAAAGATACCTTAAAATCAATTAGTCTATTGTAGGCAGAAAAATGTCCCCACCGAAAGAGGTTCCCATCCTAATTCCCAGAAGCTGTGACTTTGTCCTCAAACTTCCAAGGGACTTTGCAAGTGTGATTATGTTAAAGATATGGAGAGGGGGAGAGTATCCTGAATTATTCAATTGGGTAATCACATGATTATTCAATTTCTAATCACATGAAACCTTAAAAGCCAAGAACCTTTCTGACTGTGGTTGGAAGGAGGTGTGATTATGGAAAAATGGTCAGAGATGGAGGAAGGCAATCGCCAGCTATGGAATTTTAGGTACCTTTACAAGTTGGAAAAGGCAAAGAAAGGAATTCTTTGCTAATTGCCTCAAGAAAGGAACACAGCCCTGCCAACACCTTGCTTTAGCCTACTGGGACTTGTGTTAAACTTCTAACCTTTATAACTTTAAGACAGTAAATCTGTGCTGTATTAAGCCATTAAGCTTATAGTAATTTGCTAAGTCAGAAGTACAAAACTAATGCACAGACCAAGATAGAATCTATGACTTAACACTTAAACCAGGCCCTCCTGCACTGTTCTTGATTTACCAGGGGTATTCCTATACAAGCAAACCTCATTTTATTGCACCTTGCTTTGTTGTACTTCACAGGTATTGTTATTTATTTTTTTATAAATTGAAGGTCTCCGGTAACCAGTGTTGAGCAAGTCTGTCAGTACCTTTTTTTCAACAGCATTTGCTCACTATGTGTTTCTGTGGCACACTTTGATAATTCTCACAATATTTCAAAATTTTTTCATTATTATTGTATTTAGTATGGTGATCTGTGATCTTGATGTTATTACTAAAACTTGCTGAAGGTTCGGATGATGGTTAATATTTCTTAGCAATAAAGTGTTTCTAATTAAGATATATACATTTGACATAATAATAATCACACATTTAATAGACTACATGCCCTGGGAAACCAAAACCTTTGTGTGATTCACTTTATTTCAATCTTCACTTTATTGCAGTGGTGAAAAACTGAACCTGCCATGTCTCTGAAGTATGCCTGTATTTTTGACAGTTATTTTCTCTACCATATTATAAATTTCATGAAGATCAATTTGCTCATGTTTTCCCCATTTGACTTTAGATAAATTATATAATGTATAGACCTCATTTATCTTATCATAGCTAGATATCTTGTTAGAAGGCATCAGCCTGAAAATAGACTTTCAGGAAACTTTTAAAGCCTTTGAGATATTTGTTTACATGTTAGGGAAATTTAGTGAGGTAAGAATGTGTGTTCCATATTTCCTCCTCCTCCTTACTTCCAAGCACATACCCAGGTCCCTTGCATTTCTTTACTTTAGGTTATCTTTACTAAACAGTGGTTGCCTAGAGCCTTTATTTCTGAATTTTATTGAAGGAGTTATTCTGGGAGTATATTCTAACTGCCCTACTCTTAAGGGCAACAGAGTAGGTGAAGGATGAATCTTATAAAGACAACAAAGATATTGAAAATTGAGAGGTGGAGAGAGCATAATGAGAGAGAAGTGTGTCCACAAATCCTTGGTACATATTCAGGGTGATGAGACTTGGAGCAGAGGAGTGGGATGACTGTGCAGTGTGCCTTTAGAGGCTGGATTATGGGCACCAAGGTCAGAAGCTGGTCTGAAATCAACAGAGCCAATAGACTAAACGTTTCGCTGATTGTACAATGGACATCTAGACATGGGCTAAGATGGGATTGCTGTCATCAGATTCTTCCCTGATATGTGGTTCTACATGGAACTCTGTTACAAATCTGGAGTAGCAGCCTAAATATCTCACCCACCTGGCAGAAGGACTCAGTGTTTAACTGATGCCAAGAAAATAACAATGTCTAAGATATCCTAGAAACTACATTAAAATTTAATGTGTTAAATTATAGGAATATTTTGTATTCCCCTCAAATGCAGGATTCAGAGAAGACAATGGCATCCCACTCCAGTACTCTTGCCTGGAAAATCCCATGGACAGAGAAGCCTGGTAGGCTGCAGTCCATGGGGTCGCTAAGAGTCGGACACGACTGAGCAACTTCACTTTGACTTTTCACTTTCATGCATTGGAGAAGGAAATGGCAACCCACTCCAGTGTTCTTGCCTGGAGAATCCCAGGGATGGGGGAGCCTGGTGGGCTGCCATCTATGGGATCTCACAGTCGGACACGACTGAAGTGACTTAGCAGCTTAGCAGCAAATGTGGGATTACTGCATCCTGGTTTGAAGTATTTTAGTGCTCAAATTGCTTATTACAAGTGATACTTCTGATGAAATATATTCTAATCTCATTTTCTTCAAAATATATGGCTACAATATGTACAAATAGATAGGTTTGTAGAGAACTGTGGCATAGAGTAAATAAGGGATGGGAATTTGGATAAACAGGATGTTGGATGATTCAAGTAAACTTGTAAAAGTAGGTGATGATTTGAATGAAATAAAATGCTTTTCCAGGAGAGAATGAAGAGGTGACAAGTGTAGTAACTACCTCCTATTCTAGTTCCTGATGCAGGAACTAGAATCTGGGTCAGCTAGACTGTGATGGACATTGTGAAGAAAACACTATTAACAAGGTATAAATCAGGTTTTGAGGGAATGGGGAAAATAAATAAAGGAGAACCACAGGTTAACACTTTCATAGAGACATATTGCTATTTTCCAAAAATCTCAAAAATATTACTGAATTTTGGAGATAAAAATTTTTATGATAGCATATATTTTTAAAAAACAAGCAATATTTATAATAATCATTTAATTTAAATGGAAAAACTGGAATAAGCTCTCTGTGGTAGAAGCTAGCAAAGGTGTAAGCCTACAATGATTTCTCCTTTCAAATTGAATTTTTTTTCATTCATGCTTCACAGCTTCTTTGGTTTCCTAGGATATTCATTTCTAGTTGGTTGCCTCCTATCAATAATTATTTTTCAATAATTCCCATATGATCTAACCTTTCATTAGCTTCAAATATAGTTTTTGTTCTTGAATATTGCCCTTTAAAAAAAAGAATTGTCCAATTTATCTTAGTCATGCCTCTGAGAAACATTCCACTAGTTCTTCCACCTTCTGAATACCTAGTCCTGAAGTGTTCACATAAGCATAACACTGTAGCTGTTTATTCAAGTGAGCTAAATGATGGGTGTTTCCTTATGATGACCTGGTTTCCATCCTTTCTCTGTTCAGCCTAAATTTAAGCTTTTCTAGAGAAATGATAGGAAGATTTCAACTAGACTCTGTTTTAATGCATATCTTTGTAAATTATTAAAATAAGAAAAAGTAGAAGTTGAGTCATTTAAGTTCAAGAAAACAGGCTAATTTAGGAGGAGGTGTGATCCTGAGAACTGAACCCAGTCTTCCTATACTGCTTACCAGGAATCCATGGCTGAGTAGTAGAGTGAGAATTCTAAAGTACATGTGTGAGTAGCAACTATACAAAGTTTGTCATTTTATTATCACCTTCACCAAGAAACTTTGAGAAGGCCAGCTGTCACGCTCATTGGTAGTCACAATTTATCAGTGATACAAGACAGCAATAAATTGACCTGTCATATAATAATAAAAAAATCTTATCCCTGTAGGGGGAACTCAATAAATTGATTTTCCTGGACCCTTGCCTTCTGGCTGGGAAGGCATTACTACACTCAGTTGTAAAACGGGGATACAAAATGAATTATACTTCCAAATAATTACTTTAACTTGCCTGAGTGTACCAAGTGAATAATGCTGGGCAGCGCATATGAAAATAAACAGAGGTAGAATGCTGACAATATCCTAAACTGTCTCAGTAAAGATGAATATATATTCACAACAAAGGAGACAACACTGAATAAAATGGTGTGTAGATTATTTCTGTTCATTAGGAGTCAGATGTAATTCTAGGCATTTCTGCCAATCCAAAACTTCCTAAAATGTCCTTCATCATTAGTTTCTTGCTAAACCTTGTTGTTCCTGGTCTTTAATTAAATTATACCAGGTTTTGATTCTTCAGATTTCTTAAGCAAGCAAGCACTTTTGTACACATTGGAACGATGACACTCACATTCAGCTTTGCCACAATGAACAAACAGTGGTTGAGAACACATACCTGCTCTTTGCACTGTTCCTCACAGGTTTGGACCCACAGGCAGGCAGAGTTCACAGATGCACTGCACTGTTTCATATGCATTCTGCAATATTCGGGACTCTACATCCAAGCACACAAATTACACGGAACCTAAAGCAGGATATATTGTTGTTTCAAATCAATTCCAGTGGGGCCTTTACTCTAAATGCCTTCCTTTAGTGAAATCCACTGCATGAAATGTTAAGCTGGATGGACAAAAGTACAGTAATTCCTGGATTATGTTCTAAATACTTCTACTTATTCAGGTAAATCTGCTACTTTACAACTTTTGCTTCAGATTCTTTCACCAAGAACTCTAATTTGTGGAAATACACTTAACTGCCTCCACCACCACTTCAAGCACTACTTTGTATAATAATGATGTAACTTATGACTTATGTTCAGTCAGTTCAGTTGCTCAGTCATGTCCGACTCTTTGTAACCCCATGAATCGCAGCATGCCAGGCCTCCCTGCCCATCACAGCTCCTGGAGGTCACCCAAACTCATGTGCATCAAGTCCGTGATGCCAACCAGCCATCTCATCCTCTGTTGTCCCCTTCTCCTCCTGCCCCCAATCCCTCCCAGCATCAGGGTCTTCTCCAATGAGTCAACATTTTGCATGAGGTGGCCAAAGTGTTGGAGTTTCAGCTTCAGCATCAGTGCTTCCAATGAACACCCAGGACTGGTCTCCTTTAGGATGGACTTGTTGGATCTCCTTGCAGTCCAAGGGACTCACAAGAGTCTTCTCCAACAACACAGTTCAAAAGCATCAATTCTTCGGGGCTCAGCTTTCTTTACAGTCCAACTCTCACATCCATATATGACCACTGGAAAAATCATAGCCTTGACTAGACAGACCTTTGTTGGCTAAGTATTATCTCTGCTTTTGAATATGCTATTGAGGTTGGTCATAACTTTCCTTCCAAAGTAATTTTTACAGGAAGTGTTTCATTATGAAGTCATTTTCTTTTAGAGAAAAATGAGGAAATTCACATTTAATACTACATTTTTTTAATTTTTATTTTTACTTTATTTTACTTTACAATACTGTATTGGTTTTGCCATACATTGACATGAATCCACCACAGGTGTACATGAGTTCCCAAACATGAACCCCCCTCCAACCTTCCACCCCATATCATCTCTCTGGATCATCCCCGTGCACCAGCCCCAAGCATCCTGTATCCTGCATCAAATATAGACTGGCAATTCATTTCTTACATGATAGTATACATGTTTCAATGCCATTCTTCCAAATCATCCTACCTTCTCCCTCTCCCTCAGAGTCTGAAAGTCTGCTCTACACATCTGTGTCTCTTTTGCTGTCTCGCATACAGGGTCATCATTACCATCTTTCTAAATTCCATATATATGTGTTAGTATACTGTATCGGTGTTTTTCTTCTGGCTTACTTCACTCTGTATAATAGGCTCCAGTTTCATCCATCTCATTAGAACTGATTCAAATGTATTCTTTTTAATGGCTGAGTAATACTCCATTGTGTATATGTACCACAGCTTTCTTATCCATTCATCTACTGATGGACATCTAGGTTGTTTCCATGTCCTGGCTATTATAAACAGTGCTGCGATGAACATTGGGGTACATGTGTCTCTTTCAATTCTAGTTTCCTCGGTGTGTATGCCCAGCAGTGGGATTCCTGGGTCATAAGGCAGATCTCTTTGCAATTTTTTAAGGAATCTCCACACTGTTCTCCATAGTGGCTGTACTAGTTTGCATTCCCACCAGCAGTGCAAGAGGGTTCCCTTTTCTCCACATCCTCTCCAGCATTTATTGCTTACAATAATTCAATAAAAAAATCAAAGACCTTTTTATATCTTGCTGCTGCTGCTAAGTCACTTCAGTCATGTCCGACTCTGTGCGACCCCATAGATGGCAACCCACCAGGCTCCCCTATCCCTGGAATTCTTCAGGCAAGAATACTGGAGTGGGTTGCCATTTCCTTCTCTAATGTGTGAAAGTTAAGTCACTCAGTCGTGTCCGACTCTTAGTGACCCCAAGGACTGCAGCCTACCAGGCTCCTCCATCCATGGGATTTCCTAGGCAAGAGTACTGGAGTGAGGTGCCATTGCCTTTTCTGTTTTATATCTTAGAAAGTGCTTTAAAATTATAAGCATGATATAGATGTCCATGGGTATATCTCTTTGTATATTTTTGCCTTATCACCATTCTCTTACACATACCAAAGTTTTGCAGAATCTTGCATATTTTATCCTTCCTCAAATCTCACATAGCCTCCTCCTCTCCCCTTCTGCTGATTAACCTCATTCTTAATTTTGTTAAAAAGTTCTTTTTGTCACAATCAAATTTACCAAAGTTCCTTCCTTGATTCCATTTTTGCTCCCAGTATGCTTGACATGTGGCTTCCTTAGAGATCTCTTTTTCTAACTGAGATGCAATGGATAGACCTCCAGACTCAGGACACAGTGACATTAGATACTAATATATTTCTGATGTGTGACTTATTCAGACATAGGTAGTAGTTCAAGTAGTGTAGGACTAAACCAGTGAAGCCTCTTTTACATATATCTTTTCTTGAGCCAAAAGTAAAGAAAAATCAAGTTAGCGCTTTGTCCTAGAAGAGCCTCTTCCTAATATGACTCTTAAAAATTACTTTGTAATGTGGCTGACATTAAACACATATAGACATACATTCACACCTCCCAAACTACATACACTCTACAAACAAAAACAAACCTACCGAGATAAACACACACATACAAAGCTTTTGGGATCAGTCTATCAGTCTAAACTAAAAAATATTTTGGAAAGAAAAATTATTGTAAGAAATATTCACACTAAAAAAAAAACAAAAAACAAACAAACCCTGTAATATGCCCTGCATTACTGGAAACAGAACCTGCCCCTCTCTTTGTTCAGTATTATCTCAAAGTGGTAGATGAACTTGACTTATATTTAAATATAGTCACAAAACTTCTATATTAAATAGCAGCCAACTCCCCAAAACAAATTTATCTTTCCCACTAAAATATATAAATTATGTTTTTATGCCACTGGATGAGATGGAGATGATACAATGATAGCTGATACTCTATTAAATGGGTCTTTTTTAAAATTGAAGTATAGTTAATTCACATTATTAGCTTTAGGTATACAGAATTGTGATTCAGTATTAGAGATTATAATTCATTGTTATACAAGATAATGGCTATAATTACCTGTGTTATACAATGTATCTTTGTTGCTTATCTATTTTACATACATAGGAGATTGTATCTCTTAATCCCATATCCCTAACATGCCTCTTCCTCTTTCCTCTCCTCATGG
Organism: Oryx dammah; assembly: GCF_014754425.2. Taxonomy (NCBI): domain Eukaryota; kingdom Metazoa; phylum Chordata; class Mammalia; order Artiodactyla; family Bovidae; genus Oryx; species Oryx dammah. The sequence continues at coordinate 16,000,294 of NW_024070200.1, forward strand.
GCAGTCACTAGTTATCTGTGATTCTGTTTCTGTTTAGCATATATACTCATCTGATTATTTTTAAAAAATATTCCATGTATAAGTGATATCATCCAGTATTTGTCTCTCTCTGACTTTATTTCACTAAGTATAATATCATCTAGGTCCATCCACGTTGCTGCAAAATGGCAGAATTTCATTCTTTTTTTATGGCTGTTAATATTCTGTGTGTACGTGTATGTGTATATATACACACAGCTCTGCATGGATAAATGTGTATATATGCGCTTCTTCTTTATCCATTCATGTGGTATATGTACACCATACCACCTACCATTCATCGGTTGATGGACAGTGTGTTGCTTCTGTTTGGCTACTGTAAGTAGTACTGCATGGGATACTGCTACATGGGGGTGCCTGTACCTTTTCAAACTGGTGTTTTTGTTTTCTCCAGGTATATACTTAGGAGTAGAATTGCTGAGTTCTGCTTTTAGTTTGAGGAAACTCGGCATTGTTTTTTTATAGTGGCTGTGCATTTATATTCCCATAAACACTGTCTAAGTGTTCCCTTTTCCTGATAGCCTCGCCAGCATTTGACATTTGTAGACTTTTTGAGATTGCCATGCTGACTGATGTGAGGTGATATTTTATCTTGTGGTTTTGATTTATATTTTATAGATGAAAAAAATACTCAAGTACAAATATTGAGTAATTCTTATTAAGTCATACCATATGCAATGGATTGTTGACCTATGAGTAAGCTTATAATATGAAAAATATTGAACAATTTTTATAAACATAGATCAAATATAGAAAAAATTCTGTGACACCCAATGAGAATACTCTCAACCTTATATCATTTCACCTTTTGCCATATTACCATTTCCTCAGTATTTGCTTTATTTTTAAATATTTTATACCCAAATGCTATTTAGCACAAAAAACTAAAAACTATCATTAAAAAAACCTTCTCTAAATAATAAACTATGTCCCTTATTATAAGGAAAATATAGAAATCATTCTAGACAATTTTCCCCTAAACAGTTTATACTGGACAATTTCTATAAGCCCACAAACCATGTAACTTTTATAATATTTCTCAGTATGTAAGCTCCAGAATTAATTTAGTACACTAAATGAAAAGTCACTCTTTTCAGAATGAAAATTCATAAGTTCTACTATAACCAGTGGCTGGGATAGTATTTATCAGCTATAGTTTAAAAATCACATTATTTTATAGACTTCGCCCAACTATTTTATGGAAATTGTAGCCACTCTTGGAAAAAAGCTATCTTTTTCTAGTCCTGTGAATTTATTAAAGTGGCATACTTAAAATCATGTGTAATATTTTAAAATTTTAACTGGGGTTGGAGGACTAATAAACTATTTTCATGAACAAAATACTGAGTAGCAGATATTATGTTTAACAACAGCCATTATTATCTTCATTTATAACTGCAGTTTCTAACGAGTTTGAGATCCTCCTCCTCCCCCTTCTTTTACGAAAAGCTAATTCTAAGTTTTAAGGGTAAATCATGGGTAGTCTAAGTAGTCCACTCTTGTGGCTCAGTTCTGTTGCCAGGCATTGATTCAATTTGGGCTTGTGATGCAATCCTGGCTAATGAGATAAATAAAAAACATTTACTGAGAGATGCTTGAAACTGTTTCTTAGATCTTACAAAGTTCAAAGAGAGAATCCCTCTTTCCCTGATGGGCATTGTCATATCTGTGATCTTGTGGTTATAATAGCAGGCAGCCTAAGGACAAATTCAACTACAGAAAGTGGGAAGATGGTAATAATTTGGCATCATAATGGTATGATTATGCTACTAAATTAACCAGTTCTGGACTGTACTTTGCCTTGAATCTAGTTACATAAACATAATTTGTTCTTTATTATATGAGCCCAGGGTAGTTTTTCTATTCATGAAGTCAAAATATTGAAATAGATATATGAATGCCTCTATCCCAAATTTTATATTTTATTTGCAATCTCTAAATTCACTAGTAAGTTTTAAAAATATGGTATTATATATTTGAGTATGTAACAATAAAATCAATTCCAATTTGTATTCTTAGATTCATCATACAGGATATGACTTAATGCATATATGTATACTATATACATGTGGGTAAGAATAATCAAAAACATTTTTAGGGATAATACAAGTTTAGTCAGTTGTACTAAAAACTACAAAAATATGTGCATTCTTCTAAAATATCTTGCATATAGTATATATGTATGTGTGTTAAGTCTCTTCAGTCATGGGTTGAGATCTATGGATGCTGTTTTATTGAATAGCACTAAATATTGATATTAAATATCATGAATTGGCTATAACAAATCCTCTCACATTCTTACAAATTCTAGAATGAGAATTTACCTTCAGTCAATTTTCTTTTTTCCTGGAAACTTCATACAAGTAGAACATTGCTTATGGTGAAATTGACCAATTAGGTAAACTGCATCTGGAATGAGAATATTTTGTAAATACTTAGTATAAAGCCATGGTTTTGAGCATTCTTGATTGCAGTGACCCTTGTAACTTGCCTGTCCTTTGCTGAACCTGAAAACCATACCCACTGAATTATCACAAGCAATGTTAGTTCCTCTAAGGAATAAGTATTACCCTGGGATGGCTTCTGTACCTCACCAATAGGTCACCTTTCATTCCCTCACCCTGGTCTCTCATCTGAAGAACCAGAGAGGATAGTTCCTGGATGCTACACAGACTATTTCAAGGACACCCATACAAGTTGGATAGGCATCACTACCCTGTTGGAAAATTATGTTTTCTGGCCTAAATTCTTCTAAGTAAACCTACTGTTAAACATAGCCTATGGCAGGTATCTGGTGAGCCTGACTGTTCAGTGGACTCTAAGAATAACCCCTGAGCATTTTTCAGTGTGATACTGCAGATATGGTCCTTAGAAAATTCATAATTGATCATTTGTTTACCAGAAGAAATCCTATCATCTCTAATGTGAAAATAGAATTTTCAATTAAATAAGTCATGTATTGGATGCTATCTATCCTTGTAAAAATTGAGATACAAAAAGAACAAAAAGAGACTTCTACTTCTGGTTAAGTTATGAAAAGTTGTAGGAAATTGTTGCTCCCTATAAAAGCAAACCAAAAAAGTGAATATAAACCAGATAAAACCAAGTCACAATTACTTTAAAAGGCAACAGAAGGCTGACAATGAATTTAATTAAAGAAATTAAGGCAAATTTAAGAGAGAAAAGTCTATTCTAAGAGAATAGTTACATGGCTATTTTCACTGGAAAATGAAATGGAGGAATCCTATGAAACTTCAGCTTTAGAAAATGTCTGCAGCTACCTCCAGCTTTTCCCACTGATTTTCAATGAGTGCATAGGTAATATGCTAAAGACAGGGCCAGGGCAGGAGAGCCGAAAGATTGGCATAGGAGGCACATGGGACCTTCCCAAGCATGCAAATCATCCCTCCAAATACTGAGATCAGCAAAATAGAGAATAACTGAGGTGCAGAAAGCTAGTGTAGTTGTTAAAAACTAACAGTATTCCCTAATATGCCTGAAAACTGGACCCTATAGTATAAATTGTGAGATCTCTAGAGACTTACTAATCACCTCTCAAAACATTTGAAGCTACGAGTGAACCAAATCTATCAAAAGTTGTAAGAGTGCCCAGACTCTGCTCAATTAGCAGAATGACACGGTAACATTATCAACCTTTCAAAGGAAAAGACATACTTTTCCTTATCATTTATTCTAGTCTCCAGTGTTATTTTACACAATGCCTAGCATACTATAATTTTTTAAAATTTCCACGAAGATGCAGGAAAATGAGACTCAAGATGAGAAAAGTAAATATACCCTAGAAACAAATACACAGATGGCCTGATATTTTAATTTTCAGAAGGGAATTTAGAATGACTATAATAATTATACAGAAGCATACATGAAAGGTGTATGTATTAGCCAGAGTTCTCCAGAGAAGCAGAACCAAGATAATACACACACATACATACACACACACACTGACATATGTATGGAAACTGAAAAGTCCCTAAATCTGCCATCTACAAGCTAGAGAACCAGGAAAACTGGTTGCATAGTTTAGTCTGAGTTTGAAGGCCTGAAAATCAGAGAAGCTGACGGTGTAACCTGCAGTCTGAGGACAAAGGCCTGAGAACCAGGGGTATGTTAGTTAAGTCCCAGAATCAGAAAGGCCAGACACAAGCAGCTCATACACCCAAAGGCACTAGGAAATAGACGCTCCAGATTAAGGGGGAGAGAGAATTCACCCTTCCTTTGCCTTTTCATTCTATTCAGGCCCTCGATGGGTTAAATGATGCCCACTCACACCGATGAAGACAGGTCTTCTTTTTAATTAGTCTACTTAATCAAATGCTAATTTTTCTAGATACTCTCATAGACACAGCTAAAAATAATGTCTTACTGTCTAGTTGGGCATCCCTTTGGCTAATCAAATTGACACACAAAATTAACTATCACAGTGTATAATAGGCATATGTGTGTTAAACATGATACAATTTAGCAGAAACCTGGAAATTAATTTTTTTAAAAAGCCAAATTGGAAATGCTTAAAATAAATATATAAGTATAGTATTTTTAAAAAAGGAATTCACTTCAGATTTTAAAGTAGTCACTTGATCCTCTTTTGGAGTCAGCAGAGAAAAGATCATTAAAACTGAAGATAGTTCAAACTGAAACATAAGATAAATGACAAACAAAACAAAGAGTAGCTCCCTGCTCGCTGCAACTAGAGAAAACCTGCACAAAGCAAGGAAGACCCAGCATAGCCCAAACTAAATAAATAGATGTTTACAAGAGAATGAAAGCAAACAAAATTATGACAGGCTGTCTGGGAATATGTGGAGCAAAATTTAATGTACGTATATGATTATTGGAGTATATGATTATTGGAGTATATGATAAAGAGGAGAGAGAAGATAGGGCAGAAAATTATTTGAAAAGGTAATGAACAAAACTTTTCCTAAATATGTGAAAAATATCACTGAGGTTCAAAAAGATGAAACTACCTCAAGAAGGAAAATGCGAATAAAACCACATTAGGTCCACCAGGTTAGGCTGATCATTCTAACTGCTGAAAACCAAAGATACAGCAAAAATTTTAAAAGCATCCAGGGTCTAACACAAGATGATTAAATAGAAACAACAATAAAAAATAACAGCTGCTTCTCATCAGAAATAATGAGGGACAGAAAACAAAAGACATCTTTAAAATATAAAAATGGGAGAAAAATAAACCCATCTACTTACAATTCTGTATCACTGAAAACACTATGTATATATGAAAGCAAAAACTATTTTCTGAGACTTCATCTTCAGCAGACCTGTATTATAAGGGATACTGACTGAAAGAAATGATTACATACAGAAATTTGCTGAAAAAAAATTAGAAGTCAATATCTGCATATTTATGAACTACCTTTACGAGTTAACTTATGAACAAACTATAAAAGTGTGTTTAAATATATATATATGTATGTAATCACTAGTGATTCAAGAAAATAATAAATCATGGAATTATTATATATGGAGAAAATTGATAAATAAGAGATCAAAGTTCATGAGAAGAATAAAGTATTATAAGCTTTTACCTATAAGTTCATAAAGATAGTCCTATTATTTGAAAACAGACTGAAGTTAATATGCATATTGACAGTTACATCCAGTGATCATGGTGTTGGGATCTTTAGTTACATGTGAATAACAGCAGGAACCCATATTTCCCTATGGTGATTGAAGTCATGCTGCTGCTGCTAAGTCACTTCAGTCGTGTCCGACTCTGTGCAACCCCATAGACGGCAGCCCACCAGGCTCCCCTGTCCCTGTGATTCTCCAGGCAAGAACACTGGAGTGGGTTGCCATTTCCTTCTCCACTGCATGAAAGTGAAAAGTGAAAGTGAAGTCGCTCAGTTGTGCCCGACCCTCAGCGACCCCATGGACTGCAGCCTTCCAGGTTCCTCCATCCACAGGGTTTTTCAGGCAAGAGGACTGGAGTGGGGTGCCATTGCCTTCTCCTGGATTGAAGTCATACCCACTACAGAACTTACACGTGAGGTGAAGCTCAATGGGGAAGTATGCTTACATCCCAGTCTTACTATTACTAATTATTATCATTATCCAGACTTAACCTTCAACTCAGGGAAGAGTATTAGAAAAGAGAGTAGGATGGTAAAAGTGTTAGCTCCAGCTGAAAGCATGTAGATTCTATGGCTTTTCTCCAGGTCTTTCTCTTCTCTCAAACAATAAAAACTATACAGAAAGATTCCTACAAAGGAGAAGACAAAACAGACTTGGTAAGGGGATATTAGATTCCACAAATCCAGTGGAAGCTGTTCCTCAACTCAGTCCCTCCTCCCTTATCCATATAATTCTTAAAAATTTATTTTTATTAAATGGCAACCCACTCCAGTATTCATGCCTGGGAAATCTCATGGACAAATCACCTGCTACGTTCCTGGGGTCACAGAATTGGACACGACTGAAGCAACTGAGTATGCATAGTTGATTTACAATGTCGTGTTTCATGTGTAGAGCAAAGTGAATTAGTTAAACATAAACATATGTTCAGTTTTTTTTAGATTCTTTTCCCATATTATTACAGAGTATTGAGTAGAGTTACCTGTGCTATACAGTACTTCCTTATTGTTATTTATTTTATATATAGTAGTATGTATGTGTCAATCCCAAGCTCCCAATTTATCCCTATCCCCACCCTTTATCCCCTGGTGACTGTAAGTTTGTTTTCTGCTTTTGCGACTTTATTTCTGTTTTGTGAATAAGTTCATTTGTACCCCCCCCTTCTTTAAGATGCCACATACAAGCAATATCATATGATATTTGTCTTTCTCTGACTTATGTCACACTGTATGACAATCTCTAGGAATTTTTAAAGCAGCATTAGCTTGCCTATAACAGCTCCCTTTGAAAATTCAGTAATATCTACAAAGGATTAAGCATGGCCTTTAAGCATAAGTTTCTACAAAGAGAGGTAAGCAAAACCAGATGATGTTTGGCAAATATCTGCTGTAGACCTAAAGCTGTACTTTATTGGCCATATACAGAAGTATATAAGATGTGATAAAGATTCTTATATGGTATGCCATAGGAATTAATATTTTCCTTGTGGGCAATTGATAATTCTGGAAGATTTAAGAGGAATAATTAATTAAATAACATTGTGGTGTTTAGATAAATATTGACAGAGAATGCGAGCATATAAATCTGTGCCAGAATACCCAGATGGCCCTGAATAAGAATAAAATCCATGTCAGTGACATGAGAAAAGGAGAAACAGTTGGGGAAAGTGAAAATAAAAACACATTCAGTATATAGTATGTACTATGTCTTCCCATGTTTAAGTAATTCTTACAGCATCTATTATTTAGAGGATATTTTCATGATATCAGTAAGGGAATTGAGACATGAGGACTTTGTCACGTTAAAGACCACACAAGTCACAAGTGGAGAAACCAGGATTGGAATCTAATATTAATGAGTCTCTACAAACATTATTGTATTCTTGAATAAGGAGATGTATTTTTGAAATAAATTGAATTTTCTGTCTGATTCTATCTGAGATTTTAGGAAGAGACAAGAGAGAAAGTGTGTAGTTATTATGGTGGGTACTGTGCCATTTACCAAAGAAGAAGAATATGTTTTAAGGTTGAAAAAATTCAAGTTTTATATTAAGCTTGAAATTTTCACAGAGTATGAAAGTGAATATTTCTAAAATTATGTTGGAAATACATGTATGAAATTTAAGAAAGATGTTAACAGCTTCTAGAAGGCAGGACTATATTTAGTCTCTCTTTGTACACCTAGCACCTTGCACATTAACATGACATGTTGAACTCATGAAAGCTGATGAGAATGTCTACAGGCAGAAAAACATGCTTAGAACACAGAACTAAGGAAAGAGCATTCAGATTGGTCAAAGTAGAAACTAGAAAATGAAGGATCACAAAATGTACCAAAAATCAGAAATTATAAGTGATGATAAAATCAAATATTACCAAAAGTTCAAGTAGATGAGATTGTATAAGATATAACTTGATTATATTTAACAACTAATAGAAATGTCAAAGAAATATAAAATTTTAGTATTCTAAGTCTAGTATTCTAAGACTACAAGTAGTAAAGTTTGTTGATTTGATTGGCACAATAGAGAAAGTCATTTCAATGGAGAGGAAGTTAGGAATGGTGAAGCTAATACAAGTCATAAGTCATCAAGCCAAAGAAAATATTTTCAGATGAGATTGGGCACATTCAGGGAAGTACAGCCATAGATAAGAAAATGTTTTCAAATGTTTGAGTCAAAGCTCTGACTGTACTTGAGATGTGAAGACTGCCCCCTCATTAAGAGTATATAGGGCCTTGGAGGCTTATGCAAAGTTGGCTGTAATTGAAATGCATTATTTCTAGAGAAAATTGTTTGCTATTAGAAGTAGCTGTGACTAAATGAATTTGTGATTCATCAAACAATCTAATTTTGCTCTTTCAAACTAAAATTCTTCACATAACTATATAGTTTTTTTTTAAGTAAATGACATTAGTACAAAAAGGTTCTGCATGCATACTAAATAGCTGTTTATTTGATGTTGATTCAACAAACAAAAACTTGAAAGACTATCAGAAAATAATACACTGAAAAAAATTTCGAGCTTGACAGAAGTTGATAATCCAGGAGGTATCTTTTGACTACCATCCTCTGTGACTACCATATCATTTTCCAGGCTGGGCTTTATAGTTTCTTCAAACAATGTCATTTCTTAAAAGGCATCAATTCCCAATAAGCTTTCCCTGTTGACTTGGATGTTTCTGCAAAGCAGATATGAAGCTCTTTCTTCCTTTTTTTTTTTTAACCAGTGTTTCTTGTTGCCTCTGCATGTAACAGAGGGCTGTAGTGTTCATTAGGACTGGGCTGGCATGCACACTAAGACGGTCACAGGAAATGAGTCCACCAGTCATGCAGTTTCAGTACGCCTTTCCTGACCAGTTTCAGGGGTAAGCCAGATTGCATGAAATCCTTATGACAGAGTTCAGACTTTACACAAGTCTCCTGTTAGTCTCAGTGGTTCTCCATCCAGCCAAGGGGACACATCTCTCCTGTGTATCACCCCAGGACTAGGACACCCAATCCATGACCCTCACTGCTCACTCTCAGGGTTGGTCTCTGCCCATGTATATTCTTCCTTTCGTCTGAGTCCTGACTTGATCATTTTTCCCCTTTCTTTCTGATTACATATGGATCTTTCTTACAGCCATTGATGTACAGGGATCTTTCTGCCAGATTCAATGAAAATCTTTCCACATGTGGATGTATTTTTGTTGTGCTCATGGGGAAGGGAGAGTTCCACATTTTCCTGCTCCATCATATTGTTCAATCCCTCATTTTTTAAAATTCTTGATCCCCCAAATTTCTCTTCCTAGAAGCAGTCCTGTGCTATTAAGAATGCATGATGTATCTCACTCAAAATATACAGTGAGTGAGACCTATTTCAGATCCTAAAAGATGATGCTGTGAAAGTGCTGCACTCAATATCCCAGCAAATTTGGAAAACTCAGCAGTGGCCACAGGACTGGGAAAGGTCAGTTTTCATTCCAATCCCAAAGAAAGGGAATGCCAAAGAATGCTCAAACTACCACACAATTGCACTCATCTCACACTCTAGCAAAGCAATGCTCAAAATTCTCCAAGCCAGGCTTCAACAATATGTGAACCGTGAACTTCCAGATGTTCAAGCTGGTTTTAGAAAAGGCAGAGGAACCAGAGATCAAATTTCTAACATCCACTGGATCATGGAAAAAGCAAGAGAGTTCCAGAAAAACATCTACTTCTGCTTTATTGACTATGCCAAAGCCTTTGATTGTGTGGATCACAATAAACTGTGGAAAATTCTGAAAGAGATGGGAATACCAGACCACCTGACCTGCCTCCTGAGAAATCTGTATGCAGGTCAGGAAGCTACAGTTAGAACTGGACATGGAACAAACAGATTGGCTCCAAACAGGAAAAGGAGTACATCAAGGCTGTATATTGTCACCCTGCTTATTTAACTTATATGCAGAGTACATCATGAGAAATGCTGGGCTGGGTGAAGCACAAGCTGGAATCAAGATTTCCAGGAGAAATATCAATAAACTCAGATATGCAGATGATGCCACCCTTATGGCAGGGAAAAAAAAAGAACTAAAGAGCCTCTCGAGAGTGAAAAATTTGGCTTAAAACTCAACTTTCAGAAAACTAAGATCATGGCATCTGGTCCCATCACTTCATGGCAAATAGATGGGGAAACAGTGGCTGACCTTATTTTTCTGGGCTCCAAAATCACTGCAGATGGTGACTGCAGCCATGAAATTAAAAAACACTTATTCCTTGGAAGAAAATTTATGACCAACCTAGACAGCATATTAAAAAGCAGAGACATTGCTTTGCCAACAAGGTCCGTCTAGTCAAGGTTATGGTTTTTCCAGTAGTCATGTATGGATGTGAGAGTTGGACTATAAAGAAAGCTGAGCATGGAAGAATTGACGATTTTGAACTGTGGTGTTGGAAAAGACTCTTGAGAGTCCCTTGGACTGCAAGGAGATCCAACCAGTCCATCCTAAAGCAAATCAGTCCTGAATATTCATTGGAAGGACTGATGCTGAAGCTGAAACTCCAAACCTTTGGCCACCTGATGTGAAGAACTGACTCATTGGAACAGACCCTGATGCTGGAAAAGATTGAAGGCAGGAGGAAAAGTGGACCACAGAGGATGAGATGGTTGGATGGCATCACCGACTCAATGGACATTTGTTTGAGTAAAGTCTAGGAGTTGCTGATGGATAGGGAGGCCTGGCGTGCTACAGTACATGGGGTTGCAAAGAGTCAGACACAGCTGAGCAACTGAACTGAACTGTACGGAGGTCTATGGTAAAGGTATCTTATTAAGAAAGCTATAAAATCCCTCAGTACTTAGGCAAGTTTTGTTTTTAAGGAGCTAAGTCAGAAGTAAGTGTAGTAACCTAAAAAACTAACAGAACAAACATTAGCAGAGTTTCTCCTTGGAAAGGTTGGTTTAAATACTTACTGAATCTGGATGCATGACTGTGAAAACCAGTGTTATGAAATGTAACCATACTTGCAGGAGCTTAAGCACAAAATTATATGCATTTTATATAAACAGAGATCTAAAGCAAAAGAAGAAAATGATTTTTTTTTTTTCAAAAATATTTATCAAATACTAGGCATTCAGTTGTGGCTAAAATGGAAACAAGCCCAAACTCAGAAAACTATTGCCTAAAGGGTAAAAGAGCAGCCCAAATCAGGTTAGTAAGGGTCAAGTTCAAAGGTAGAGAAAATTACGAAGATTTAAATTGAGACTGCCCATAGGCAGGCCAGCTGGCAGAGAGGACAGCTGGCTGGCTATAACAAGTCTGTGGGCATGGCGGATTCTGACCCCGAGGTACCAGAATTGGGAAAAAGGCATAAAATCTGTTCTGCATAGGAAAGCAGTTGGCAAATGTCCATGAGATCAGTAAGTAGTGAAGATTTCAACAAGGCCGGCTGGGGCATATCCAGATTTTTTTTTTTTTTTTTTTTGAGGCTAGGACACTTACCAGACAAATCATTACTTGTGAAAGGGAGTTAAAGTAATTCAAGCCATAGCCTGAGGAATAAAGCAGTGCATATACCCAGCCACAGGCACCCGGGCTAATAGAAGAGAGTACTAAGGGAGTTTAAGCATCAAGTGTCAAAAAACTAAAAATACACAAGATGAGACAAAGAGGAAAGATACGTCTGGCACTAGCAATAGCGGAACAAGCACTGACAGAGGATTAAAGACAAACTTCTTTCACCTCTTGTTTTGCGTCTCCTAGAATAAAGCACTCTTGAACAGGGGTAAATAACCCATCACCTGAAAGGCAAACAGTTGAATGTGGCCATACCTTTAGAGGAAGGCTTTTCTGGGAGTCCTGAATTCCAACTGCTTTATCATTTTGTCATGTCAGTCTCCAATACTGAGTCATCTCTTTTGTTTTCTCTGCAACTATGCTCGGGTTAAACAGCACTGTTATAAAACAACCAAGAATATATAGTGGTATATATAACACTATGTATCAAGTTTAAGTATACTATTTACTTTCCCAAAATATGATAACTTGCCTCATTTCACTGTCTCAGGTATAAGCCTACAGTCAGAAACTTATTTTATATACTCCACAATGTCCTACATTTCATGTTTTTGGTAACAATCATCCCACTTTTAATACAAGTTTTTTCTCCACTAGAAGTCAGCCTCTTAGTAATAACCAGAGCAGTGCCCCGCCCTGCCACTATTTCCCCAACACCTTTCATAGTGCAGGGAACATAAATAATTATCCGTGTCATGACAGAGTGCATAAGAGTAGAAGAGAATAGCATTGCAGGAGAACGGAGGGAAAGAACAAATGAACAAACAAAAAAGAGGTAAAAATGTCCTTTCCTCAGAGTATTAAGAAAGTTTTATTTCTTCCTCAGAACTGGCCGCTTATGTCAGATAAGAACTATTCCCCTATTAAATAAATACTGGTATTAAAATAAGTACTTATCCAGTTTCATTTTATGCATTCTAAATTTATATATTAAGGGATCTACAGTACAAAAATTTTTTGATTTCATCACGTTTATATATCAAAGCAAACCTATTTAATTATTTCATAATTAAAGAAAAACATTTGGTTAGATGTTATTTTTCCTTCCCAATTGTAAAAATCTCAAGAAATGTCTCCTAGTAGATAATAAATTAGTGAACACGAGAAGCTTCCCAAGCAACATTTAATGCCATTGTAAAAAGTAAGCACCTAATAGAGAAATATCAGCAAATTAATATTCTTTAGACCATAAATATTTCATTTTATAAGGCTATGCCACATGTTTTAAACTCTCTTATAGAGTGTTATAAAGAGCATTGATTGCCATAAAGAGCATTGATTGCCATTAAGAAAACTTGTTTTAACTGGCTCTTAGAAGATCTGTAATGCTTGGTTTTCTCAGAGGTCCTAGTCCACCCAAGTCCACTCCAGTTGATCTCTACCACAGCCAGCAAGACCCAGGGGCCACGCGCCATCACCAGTGATGTGTATTCTTGGTGACCTTATTTGGAATTTAGAATACAACTTAATCATATAAAATATCTGATAATGTAAAAAGCATTAATTAAGACTATATTTTATATATTTGAAGAACTGAATTGGGCATATGTGGCTTATCTTTGATTTATTAATCATCACTATATATTTTGAGGAATGGATTCAGATTTCCAAAGATCAATTCACAAATGAATTTTTGGCAGAAAAACCATTTGTCAATTGAGCTATATCCATAGTGTCCTAAAATATATTTTTTCATACTTTGCTTATGGTAGCATAGTTAAACCCAACATACCATTGCTCCTTCAGAGAAGACTCTCTCAGTGGTATTGGCAAGGCTTTGCACTATTCTAAGCTTAGCTTCCAAAACCTCAAACAAGCCTGCACATCTCTGCTTAGGCAGCCTTAACTTAGATCCTTTAAACTTGTTTCAGACCTTCTCCCGTTTTATGTCAGAGTCCATTTAGTAAAAATGAAATCTCTGGCCAACTGAGCAAAACTCTCCTAGGTAGCCTTTCTTTATCACCATGTCAGTCTCCTGGGGACATCCAGGTGCTTTAATGGCTGCTTAACCAGAAAGGTGTTAGGAACTTTAATCTCTGCATTACCAGTTTTTTCTAGGACTGTCTGTTTTCTAGGACTTGTTTTTGTGGGCCTGTTTGATAAAACCCACTTTCCAAAAACAAATGTCAATTCTGCAGATTGTTTTAGGGAGCAGCAGCAGCAGCTAAAGAATGATATGCTAATTGGGCTCTCTTGGGAAACACAAAGCAGTTTCTCAGGTGTAGTGCACAGAACAGATGACATGCTGGTAGCTTTTGTGCCAGCGTTACTTTCTTAAAGAAAATGATACCTATGGCTGAGACAAATGCTGCAAATTAAAAATCAAATTCATGACGTGACTCTTTACATATTTTCTATGGTATAACAGAATATAATATTTCTGATAAAATTATTTATGAAAAATGCTAATTATTTATTTAAAGTTTAATCTTTTAAGAAAGGAAATATGAAATCTACATCAGGGGAAGTCAGATTAGAATACCATTATGCTTATGTAATGTCCAAAATATTTTACTCTTTCTATTCACAGCATTTGTTTCCTATTTTGTTAAAAAATATCTGGTGTAGGAATTCTGATTGAGTTTTGGTTGATATGATTATATAAATTCCTTATAAATATATTTTTAGAGATACTTCTTTTAACAAAATATTCACCTAGACTTAGTTTAAGATACTTGAAATAATTGTTCTGAATAATCTTTTTTCTGATGTCTCCAATAAGTTTAAAAAAATAAAATTATTATCTATGATTGAATGTGTAACTTACAATTTCTTCTCTTCTCAGAACTGCATTAGCATCATGTTACCTAAAGGCAGAATGGTATATCAAAAAGAGTCTTCATTGAGTAATATCTTGACTTTTTCTCTAACCACTTGTGCAATTTTAGATGCATCATTTAAACTTTCCAAGCCTTACTTTTCTTATCTACAACATAACCTTGATGATGTATTGCAGTGATTGAGAGGCATCATTGGAATAGCCAGCACTATTTACACGTTAGATTGATAACTATGTAATAATTACCAGCTTCTCGTTTCTCTTGAATTGTTTTACTTATTGTTCAGCTGTATATGTTCCTTTACTAATAATAAACTATAAGCCAGAGTTATTCATTTTTGTGAATACACACACATACACAGATGCACCCAGTAGCTACAGGAATTCTTCTTTGCTGTGGTATCTGAACAAGTACTCACCTTCTATTCCTTATCCTTTCTTTCTTACCCTTAGAAATAGCAATCACTTAATTTTAAATTAGTAATTTAAAAAATAATTTTTAGCATCCATGACATTTAAAAATTTTATCCATGTTAAATCTGTTAAATGTCTGGGTGAAAGATGAGGAAGTGACTCAGGATGTTATTGAATTTGCTAAAATACCTTGAGGCATTTGAGATGGGCGTTAATTCATCTTTGAGGTCTCTATTGTAAAAATCTATCACAGTAAACAGTTCAGTCACTCAGTCATGTCCGACTCTTTGCGATCCCATGGACTGCAGCAAGCCAGGCCTCCCTGTCCATCACCAACTCCTGGAGTCCACCGAAACTCGTGTCCATTGAGTCAGTGATGCCATCCAGCCATCTCCTCCTCTGTTGTCCCCTTCTCCTCCTACCTTCAATCTTGCCCCGCATCAGGGTCGTTTCAAATGAGTCAGTTCTTCACATCAGGTGGCCAAAGTATTGGAACTTCAGCTTTAGCATCAGTCCTTCCAACGAATATTCAGCACTGATTTCCTTTAGGATGGACTGGTTGGATCTTCCTGCAGTCCAAGGGGACTCTCAAGAGTCTTCTCCAACACCACAGTTCAAAAGCATCAATTGCCAAAATTTATCACAGATAATCATTAGAAAACAATTTTTTGGTACTAGAAAACCATAGAATAGAGAGCCCAGAAATGAACCTAAATTTGCATGGGCAATTAATCTAGGGCAAAGGAATCAAGAATATAAAATGGATAGAAGATTACCTCTTCAACAGATGGTGTTGGGAAAACTGTACAGATACATGAAAAAGAATTAAACTGTACTGCTCTCATACCATATACAAAAATAAAATTAAATGTAAGACATGAAGCCACAGAACTTCTAGAAGAAAACATAGACAGTACTCTCTTTGACATAGGTCTTAATACTGTTTGGAGGGATATGTCTTTTCAGCCAAGGGAAATAAAAGCAAAAAGTAACAAATGGAACTTTATCAAACTAAAAAGTTTCTGAACAGCTAATCAACATAGAAACAAAATGAAAAGACCACCTACAAATGAGAGGAGGTACTTGCAAACTATATATTTGATAAGGGATTAATATTCAAAATATAAAAACTCATACAACACTAGAAACAAACAACCTAATTAAAATATAGGCAGATGATCTGCACAGACATTTGTACAAAGAAGACATACAGATGGCCAACAGGCACGTGAAAAAGATGCTTGATATCACTAGCAGGAAAATGCAAATCAAAACCACAATGATATTACCTTTTACCCGTTATAATGGCTGTTATCAACAAATAACAAGTATTGACAAGGATGTGGAGAAAAGGAAACCATGAGGCACTGATGATAGGACTGTAAATTGGTGCAGCTGCTATGGAAAACAGTGCAGAGATTCCTCAAAAAATTAAATACAGAATTATAAGACATTCCGGAAATTCCATTCCTAGGTATTACCCAAAGAAAAGGAAAACACTAATTTGAAAGATATATGCACCCCTCTGTTCACTGCAGCAATATCTACAGTCGCCAAATATGGAAGCAACCCAAGTGTCCATAATAAATGAAGGGATAAAGATGTAACATACATATATAATGGAATATTAGCCATAGAAAAGAATGAAGCCCTGGCATTTGGGACAACATGAGTAGACTTAGAGGGCGTTGTGTGCTAAGTAGCTTCAGCTGTGTCTGACTCTTTGTGACCCCGTGGACTGTAGCCCGGCAGGATCCTCTGTGCATAGGATTCTCCAGCCAAGAATTCTGGAATAGGTTGCCATGCCTTCCTCCAGGGGATCTCCCCAACCCAGGGATCGAACCTGGGTCACCTGCCTTGCGGGTGGATTCTTTACCACTGAGCCACATGGGAAGCCCTAGAGGGTATATATGCTCAGTGAAATAAGTCAGGCAGAGAAAGACAAACACTCTATAATTTCACTTATATGTGGAGTCTAAAAATGAAACAAATGATCCTGTGTAACAAAACAAAGAGTTTTAGATACAAAGAACAAACAGGTGGTTGCCAGAGGTGATGGGGTGGGGAAGAGAAAAAAAAAAAAAAAAAACAGGTGAGGGAGAATAAAAAGTATAGACTTCCAGTTGCAAATCAAACGAGTCACAGTTATGAAATGCACAGTTTGGGGAATTCAGTGTGGGGAATTTAGTCAATAAGCAATATCTTTGTATGGTGACATATAACTAGATTTATTTTGGAGATACCATGCAGAGCCCTGTGGGGCTCTGTGTTAAGTGAAAGTCGCTCACCTGTGTCCAACTTTTTGAGACTCCTTCTCTAGGCTGGAATACTGGAGTGGGTAGCCTTTCCCTTCTCCAGGGGATCTGCCCAACCCAGGGATCAAACCCAGGTCTCCTGCACTGCAGGCAGATTCTTTACCAGCTGAGCCATAATGTAATCCTGTGGGGCTCTGTAGCACAAAGTCTTTCTGTGTCTTTCACGTCTTTGATTCAAGGAAACAGCCTTCCCTCAGGCTCCATGACCTTCCTTGAGTTCCAAAGGGCAGATTCCATTGGTTGTTAATTAAGGAAAGGAGGGGAGGGAGGACTAGGGAGAAACACTGAGCCAAGAGCAGCCTTTGGACACTGTCCTGTTTCCCTATCATCAGATATACACAACAATATCTTTGAGCTATTTTGCAGATACTGAAAACCCCTCCAGGTGGGAGAAGTTAATACTTAACAATGGTACACTGCCCACAAACATATAGACCTCAGACCAGTTGGATCTGAAGGCTGATGGCGCTGACTCCTACTTAACTTACCACCACCCCATCAGAAGAATGCCCATGAGCTGATTACACCTCTTTGAACAATTACTGTAAAACTTCTATCTTTCCCAAGGAGACGGGCACACAGTATTGACGGCATTAGCCCACTGTGTCTCCCTTTGCCTGGCAAAGCAATAAAGCTGTTCATTTCTACTTCACCCAAAACTTCGTCTCTGAGATTTGATTTGGCACTGGTGAACAAAGAACCTGAGCTTTTGGCATCACTGGTAATTATTTTGAAATGAAAAAAAAAGAAATCACTACCTTGTGTAATGAGAAATACCATAGTATTACACTTCAGAAACAAACAAAATACAAACAAATTCATAGAAAAAAAGATTTTTGGTTCAGTTCAGTTCAGTCGTTCAGTCGTGTCTGACTCTTTGGGACCCCATGGACTGTAGCATGCCATACTTCGCTGTCCATCACCAACCCCCGGAGTTTACTGAAACTCATGCCCAGCGAGTTGGTGATGCCATCCAACCATCTCATCCTCTGACATCCCCTTCTCCTCCTGCCTTCAATCTTTCCCAGCATCAGGGTCTTTTCCAAGGAGTCAGTTCTTCACATCAGATGGCCAAAGTACTGGAGTTTCAGCTTCAGTATCAGTCCTTCCAATGAATATTCAGGACTGATTTGCTTTAGGATGGACTGGTTGGATCTCCTTGCAATCTAAGGGACTCTCAACAGTCTTCTCCAACACACAGTTCAAGAGCGTGAATTCTTTGGCGCTCAGCTTTCTTTATAGTCCAACTCTCACATTCATACATGACTACTGGAAAAACAATAGCTTTGACTAGACCAGAGGTGGAAACTAGGGTAAGGGGAACTGGATGAAGGCAGTCAAAATGTATTGTTAACTTTCACGTATAAGGATGTAATATACAACATGATAAATATAGTTTATATTTATAAACATTTAGGCACTGATGTATGTTATAGGGAGGAAAAGACCCATGGAAAATGTAACACATTTATAAGGGAAATTGGGTAGGCTCAGTTTTAAACTGAGTATTAAGAGTATATAAAAATGCCACTCAGGTTCATAAATTTTTAAGTTGTACAAAATGAATAAAAGAGTGAAAAAAAAAACTAAACTATCTAGGTTTTAGAAATTCAAAAATAGCAAATTTAACACATCTCTAGGAATAAGTTCACCTGAACTAATTTGGCCTCACACAGAACCCAATGGGAAACTTCTACTGTCTTTAGCCCTGTACTTATGGTAAAAGAGGCTAAGGAAGTATAAGTGAACTTCATTCGGATAATAGTCTTTCTATGCACTGACCAGAATAAAGCCTGATTGAATAGTAGCCTCCATCTTAAATATCATCATACTTGCCTGAAAATGGAGAATATGATCTTGAACTAGAAATTATCATGGTAGAAATATCTACAAGTTACATCAAGAAGACAGCTCACTGGTGCTAATTCTCGTGAAGTTATTTACTCTAAAGTCCTATGAATGGGCTCCACGTGTAGTCAACTCTTTTATTTTTAAATATACCTTAGAGGATTTTGTACAAACAAAGATACCGTAGATAAAGTGAATATATAGATGATAGAATGACTAATTATATGTAATTCTAAGGAAAACAATAAAATACCTAGAGTACAGTAAAAATATACTCAAACCAGAAATAAAGACAGCAACCTCATTGTAAAAAGGGGCAACAGACACATACAGAAAAGTAAAAATGCAAGTCCAATGAGCACATGAAGAGATGCATAAATACACATTAATAATGCAAATTAAAATGATATGATTTTATACCTAGTATGAGGGAAAACCTGAAAGGTGGATGTTAAATATCAAGAAATATTTACCAGCCACTAGAGAATGATGTAGCCACTGCGGGAGTACTTTGTTGCTCACTAATCAAACCAAGTATGTACACCCTGCCTATGA
This sequence comes from Oryx dammah, assembly GCF_014754425.2. Classification (NCBI taxonomy): domain Eukaryota; kingdom Metazoa; phylum Chordata; class Mammalia; order Artiodactyla; family Bovidae; genus Oryx; species Oryx dammah. Next base: position 16,019,899 of record NW_024070200.1, read on the forward strand.
CCAGTGTGGACTCACTGATATCCAGACTATAAATAATATTATGCTATTTGGGTTGTATTTTCTACATTTAACATTTTAATTTTATTATCATGTTTTTTTTTTTACCACTCTTGAAGGTAAAGAGGGCAAACTTTGTCTTGAGAATATTTTGATTTCTGTCTTGTCTTCTCACCTTTTATCTTACTTGCTTTCTCATTTGCTGGCTACATAGGCATAGTTCCTAAGCACATCTTTTTTCAAACATACTTCCTCACCAGGACCTTTGTTTCTATGTCCTACAAGTAGAGATGCTGATCTGATGTGGATCACTGCTCCAATATGACCACTAGTCCACATGTTTGCCTCCATATCAATAAATACTGACATGTACCTAGTCTTTTTTCAAATGCAGTTACAATATTCATTAGTGACATACAAGCAGAAAGGCTGTACCTATATACATATGGGAATTTAGACCAAAGATGTCTCGGTGAAATCATCAGGTGAGAAGAGGAGCCATGTGCTCTAAAATAAGTCATGGCAGGTAGCTGAGGTGAGATCCTTTATGACCACCTATATACTGTGAGGTATCAATGAATACTGGAATAAACAATAGTAGTTCCCAGTTTTGTGAACACTGAATATTTAAAATGTTGGTTGCTGTTTTTTAAAAAAAATACAAAATTACAAATTCACATATTAAAGTGCCCATTTAGAATTAGAAAAAAAAATCACTACAAATTAGAATTTAAGGGAAAAGTCTCAAATTATCACAAATTTGAAAATATCTGGAAAAAGAGCAAGTAGTAATTTACTACTAAGTAAAGTAATTTACTACTACTAAGTTTGTAGTAATTACAAACCACTCAGTGTTTGCAGTAATTGACATACTACTCAAACACATTTTTTTCCCAAAATGTTTGGATGGTTTACCTTTGATCACTTCTTCCTATATTCTCATTAGGAGAAAACTTCTGACTGGACCATGCTTCAAAGAGAAACAAATATTCTGCTTATAATTTTTCACATGTGATTATTCAAGGAATTTTCTGAAGACTGGCTCCTGGTTTTGTTGATTTCAGGAGCTTTTTTCCTGACATATTTTGGGATTGGTTATCACAGAACTCTTATATTTCAATAAGGTATGTCTTGTCATGATATCTAACATATTGGCACAAAGGGAGATAGAAGATGGAAGTCATTCCTATATCTGAATGACTTACAAAGGCAACTATGAAACACATAAATATATCTCACTACGGCCATACTCAAAACCCTCTTATTCGTATTCAAAGAAATGTCAGAGGCTATGCCACTGCCAGTCAAAAGAAAGGGAGTTGTAAATGAGAGCAATTAGAATATAAAAAGACAGAAGTTTTAAACTTTTGCAATAAAAATCTTACTTTCCAAAACTGTACAAAATACACAAAAATGTGAATACATTGCTAACACTTCTTACAGTGTAACTGAAGCATCCTAAAGCTTAAGTATTATTAGTTTTACTTTTTTTATTAAATACAAAATATACCTTCTCTTGATTAAATACAAAATATAAGATGCTTAGTGCTACCTTGGGAGTAAAGAAGCAACTACTCTGATAATGAAATTTTTAATTGGAAGAATCTTTTGTGCGTACTTTTGACAGCATTAAGGTTATTGGTGTGTTTAATGATTGCAACATCTGTGGAAACTTAAGGATAGAAATTGTTTTGTATTACAGAAGTAAAGGCAGTTGGTAAAAGTAAGCAATCAGATGCAGAGGGGAAAATTACTTTGAAGATGTCATTTTGTTTTGAATGAGACTGAATTGAGCATATAAAATTGCCATTGGAAGGAAACTAGGATTATGTAGAAGTTTAAAGATAAAAATGCTGAAAAGTGAAAAAAATGAAAGATGCCACGTATAAGAGAAATGACCAGCTTCATTTCAAGAAAAGAAACAATCCCACCATAGGAAAAAAGAACGGAATAAGATGAGACTGATGTAAAGAGGATAATTCATTATACCTGTCTATGTTATAAACTGTTTTACAGTAGGAAAGTATTACCTCTACTATCATAAGCTACAGAAGCTTTCAAAAGATAAATATAGAGGACTAGAACAGTAAATTATGCCTCATTTACTAGTCAATGATTTTAAAACTATTTAAGAAACAGGTAAGTGCTCAATTATTCTCAAATACAATGTGACAATTTAAAAACAGATATTGTGATAGCCCATTGTAAAATAGCCCATTGTAAAAATTAAATTTAAGAAAATTTAGATATTTATAGATTCAGATGCAGTTGCAAAAAGGAAAATAATAGAGATGGCCCATGTACCCATTACCAAGTCTCCCTAATGGTAACATCTTGCAAAACAATAGTATAATATCTCAACCAGGATATTGGCAGTCCAAATACAGAACAATTCCATCAAAACACAAGGATCCCTTCATGATGCTCTTTTATAACCAAACTAACATTTCTTTTCCTTAACTCTCTCCCCAACCCAATTCCAGTCTGTGATCCCTGCAATGATTTTGAGTTTTTCATTTCTATAAATTTATCATTTTAATAATACTATATGAATGGAATATAACCTTTTGTTAGTTGCTATTTGTTCTCAGTAAATTCTTTGGAGATTAATTTGTGGTGTTTATCATGAATGTTTATCAGTAGTTGGTTCCTGTATTGCAGAGTACTATTCCAATGTATACATATCTAACAGTTTAAACATTCACTCATTGAAAGTCACTTGGGATGTTTTTGGTTTGTGATTATTAGGAATAAAACTGCTATAGACATTTTTATAGAGTTTTTTGTTTAATCATGTGCTTCCATATGCATTGTAAAGAACACCTCCAGATTTAAGAATAAAAGAGAGAAAGATCCAGTATTTTCCAATCACTCTGATCTCATTCTTGGCCCTGAACTCTTTCAGTCTCCTGACAAAAGAAAACAGAGTTAAAAAAAAAAAAAAAAAACTAAAACAATGAAGCAAAAAAGAAAGGAAAATCACTAGGAAATATTTGTGTCAGAAACAATCATCATATTTTACATTAAAAAATGGATAAACATTTAAATTTTACAGAGAAATAATTTGGATATTTTTGCTAGTAGGATCTAATGATAATTAAGAAAAAAGTTGATGGAAAAGAGAGTTTAAGATCTTACTGTTGAAGTAAAAGTACACAGATTTTGAAAAATCTATATAGAATAAGTTTAAAAAGAATAGATAATCATACTGTGCATGCTTAATCGCTCAGCCATGTCTGACTCTCTGTGATCCCATGGTCTATAGCCTGCCAGGCTGCTCTGTCCATGGCGATTTTCCAGGCAAGAATACTGGACTGGTTGCCATTCCATGCATTTATCCATTTACTTTCTATTTATTCCACAATTATTACTGAGCCTTTAGTATAGATTAATCAATAAAGTGATATAAACTTTTGGTTTCAGTCCTTGTATTTAAGCAGCTTGGAAATAGTTATTTCCATATTACAGTGCTGCAGCCTATGGGGTGGCAAAGAGTCACACACAACTGAGTGACTGAACTGATATTACAGTTAGGAAAAAAAAACTAAAAATAACTTGAAATCCATGACTTTTCTTTTACAACTGAGATCATGGGGAACACTGCCCTCCTGAAGTCTGGAAGGATATAGGCAGAGAACTACCACCAAGATCAGTTTTTTTGGGAGTAGAAGCAGCTAGTACCATTAACTCATAGGAAAACTTAAATAATGTCCTGGGTTGAATTGGGTCTCCTCAAAAGATATATTCAAGAATTAGCCCCTGTTCCCTGTGGCCTTATTTGGAAATAGTCTATAGATATAATCCAGTTATGAAGAGGTCATACTGGGAGAGAGTAGGCCCTACATTTAATGACTGATGTCCTCATAGGGAGAGACACAAAAGAGGCAGAGGAAAGAAGGCCATGTCAAGGCAGAAGCAGAGATTGGATTAATGAAGCTCTAAGCCAAGAACTGTCATTGATGGGAGTCCGCCATCAGAATCTAGGAGAGATTGTCCCTCAGCGCTTCCAAAAGGAACCAACAAACTGGTATTTTATTTTAGACCTTAGCCTCTGGATTGAAAGATAATCAATTTCTGTTATTTTAGGTCACCAAATATGTGATAATTTTGTATAGCTTCCCTAGGAAACGGCTACAAATGGGTAACTAACAAATTCCTGGAGATGGAATGTGAGTTAGTGTGCTGAGTGAGGAACTCCTGGTGACCACAGCCTTAGTGTGGACCTACACATTTTTGTGATCTCTACCAGGTTCCTATGGTGAAGAATCAACCAAAATATATCTGGCAGGGCAAATGAAAAATTACCATTATGAAACACTACCAGAGCATTCTCCATGAAAATGGCCTTCCTAGAAAAGGAAAATACTTTATCAAAGCCATATGTGTTGTTGGGGAAGGGAAGTTCCTATCTTAATGCCCTCCAGGTTTTTTATTTAACCTAAGGATGGAGCAGGGAAACAGAAGTACCTGTGAAAGCTATAGTCCAGGGACCCAGGAATACAAAAAGACTGAGGCTAGATTTTAAGATTCAAGAATGCATCTCTGTGCTTCACACCTTCTTGCGGAGGCTTTAGTGTAACACTGGATTATCGCTGAAACAGATGCAAGGCTTAGATGCCTTTTAAACAGTTTACAGAAAAAAGTCAAATCAATAGGGTATACAAAAACAAGGATCCAGAGGAATTTAAAATATCTGGCACCTACATCTTCAGGACACAATAAACACAGCCCAACCTTTAACCAAACTTGGTGTAAATTTTCACACCAAAGGTCTATTTGTACTTGTGCTAAGTTGCTTCAGTCGTGTCTGACTCCTTGCGACCATGCAGACTGTAGCCCACCAGGCTCCTCGATCCATGAGATTCTCCAGGCAAGCATACTAGCATAGGTTGCCATGCCCTTTTCCAGGGGATCTTCCCAACCCAGAGGTCGAACATGCATCTCTTGTGTCTCCTGCATCATCAGGGAGGTCTTACCACTAGCCACCAGGAAATCCTCAGTTCCTATTACCCATTATACCATATCCAATTTTGAGAAACATAAAAATATGCTACAGACAAGGTGAAAGTCAGTCTAAAGAGACAAGCAAGCATCACGCTCAGATATAATATTGATTTTAAAGTTATTGGACCCAGAAGGTAAAATAGCTGTGGTTAACATGTTAGGGGCTCTGACTGAACAAGTAGACAACATGCAAAGGCATTTGGATAATATAAACATGCAGATAAAAACACTAAAGACTCATGGAAATGCTATAATTTAAAAAAATGGAAATAAAGAATGTGTTTGATGGGCTCATCAGTAGATTATCAAGGGAAGAATCAAGTGGGAATGAAGATATGTCAGTAAGAACTTCCCAAATTGAAAAGTTAAAGGGGTATTTCTTTTTTTTTTTTTTTTGACAGAGACAAGATGGTAAAGTAAAGAGTAAAAGGATGTGTGCTCAATTGCTCAGTCGTATCTTTTGCAGTCCCGTGGACTGTAACCCACCAGGGTCACCTGTCCATGGAAATCCCCAGGCAAGAATACTGGAGTGGGTTGCCATTCCGTTCTCTAGGGGATCTCCCTGACCCAGGGATCCAACCCAGGTCTCCTGTGTCTCCTGTGCTGGCAGGTGGGTTCTTTACCACTAATGTCACCTGTAAGCTCACAAGGATGTGAGCTCACCTCTTCTAATGAAAACACTAAAATCACAACTAACTGCTGAATAACAATGGAAATAAAAACAAGACCAGAAACTATAAAACTCCTAGAGTAAAACATACGCAGAACACTCTCTGACATAAATCACAGCAAGATCCTCTAAGACCGACCTCCTAGAGTAATGGAAATAAAAACAAAAATAAACAAATGGGATCTACTTAAAAACTTTTGCACAATGAAGGAAGATATAAGCAAGGTGAAAAGGCAGCCTTCAGAATGGGAGAAAAGAATAGCAAATGAAACAACTGACAAAGAATTAATCTCCAAAATATACAAGCAGCTCTTGCAGCTCAATATCAGAAAAATAAACAACCCAATCAAATAGTGGGCCTAAGAACTAAACAGGCAATTCTCCAAAGAAGACATACAGATGGCTAATAAACATCACTATCAGAGAAATGCAATTCAAAACCAAAATGAGGTACCATCTCACACCAGTCAGACTGGCTGCCATCAAAAAGTCTACCAAGAATCAATGCTGGAGAAGTTCTAAATGAGGTGGATGAAACTGGAGCCTATTATAGTAGAGTCAGAAAAAGAAACACCAATACGGTATATTAACACATACATATGGAATTTAGAAAGATGGTAGTGACAATCTTATACCCAAGACAGTAAAAGAGACACAGATGTAAAGGACAGACTTTTGTACTACGTGGGAAAAGGCAAGGGTGGGATGATTTGAGAGCATAGCATTGAAACACATATATTACCATATGTAAAACAGATTACCAGTACAAGTTCAATGCATGAAGCCTGCAGGACACTCAAAGCTGGTGCTCTGGGACAACCCAGAGAAATGGGGTATGGAGGGAGGTGGGAGAGGGGTTCAGGATAAGGGACACATATACACCCATGACTGATTCATGTTGATGTATGGCAAAAGCCACCACAATAATGTAATTAGCCTCTAATTAAAATTAATATATTAAAAAAATAAAAGAAACAAATGGGACCTAGTTAAATTCAAAAGCTTTTGCACAGCAAAGGAATCCATAAACCAAGTGAAAAGACAACCCACAGAGTGGGAAAAAATATTGCAAACAAGGTGATAAACAAAGGATTAATATCCAAAATTATAAACAGCTCATGCAGCCCAACATCAATAAAACAAACAACCTATTCAAAAAATAAGAAGATCTAAATAGATATTTCCCTTCACGGATCACTGCCTTGTGGTGAAGGGGCTGGTGTAATTCAGTGAAGCTATGAGCCATGCCGTATAGGGCCACTCAAGGAGTGTGAAGTCAAGTGGGCCTTAGGAAGCACTGCTGGCAATAAAGCTAGTGGAGGTGATGGAATTCCACAGGGCTATTTAAAATCCTAAAAGATGGTGCTATTAAAGTGCTGCACTCAGTATACAGCCAATTTGGAAAACAGTGGCCACAGGATGAGAAAAGGTCAATCCTCATCCCAATTTCAAAGAAGGGCAGTACTAAAGAATGTTCAAGCCACTGGACAATTGCCTGCATCTCCCATGCTAGTAAGGTTATACTCAAAATCCTCCAAGCTAGGCTTCAGCGTTATGTGAACCAAGAACTTCCAGATATTCCAACTAGGTTTAGAAAAAGCAGAAGAACCAGAGTTCAAACTGCAAACATTCTCTGGATCACAGAGAAAGCAAGGGGATTCCAGAAAAGCATTTACCTGTTTCATTGACTATGCCAAAACCTTTGATTGTGTGGATCATAATAAACTGTGAAGTGAGGTGAAAGTCACTTAGTCATATCCAACTCTTTGTGACCCCATGGACTGTACAGTCCATGGAATTCCCCAGGCCAGAATACTGGAGTGGGTAGTGTTTACCTTCTCCAGGGTATTTTCCCAGATTGAAGCCAGTTCTCTGGCATTGCAGGTAGAGTCTTAATCAGCTGAACCACAAGGGAAGCCTGTGGAAAGCTCTTAAAGAGATGGGAATACCAGACCATTTTACCTGTCTTGTAAGAAACCTGTGTGCAGGTCAAGAAGCAACAATTAGAACCCTGTTTGGAACAACTGACTTATTCAGGATTGAGAAAGGAGTATGACAAGGCTGTTTATTATCACCCTGTTAATTTAACTTATACACAGAGCACATCATGTGAAGTGCTGGGCTGAAAAAGTTACAAGCTGGAATCAAGATTGCCAGAAAAATATCAACAACCTCAGATAACCAGATGATATCACTCTAATGGCAGAAAGTGAAGAGGAACTAAAGAGCTTCTTGAAGAGAGTGAAGGAAGAGAATGAAAAAAGCCAGCTTAAAACTCAATATTAAAAAAAAAAAAAAAAACTAAGATCATGGCATCTGGCCCCATCATTTTATGGCAAATAGAAGGGCAAAAGGTGGAAGCAGTGATAGAATTCCTCTTCTTGGGCTCTAAAATCACTGTGGATGGCAACTGCAGTCATGAAATTAGATGATTGCTTCTTGGCAGGAAAGCTATGACAAACCTAGACAGTGTGTTAAAAAGCAAAGACATCACTTTGCCAACAAAGGTCCATATAGTCAAAACTATGGTCTTTCCAGTATTCATGTATGGATGTGAGAGCTGGATAATAAAGAAGGCAGAGCACCAAAGAATTGTTACTTTCCAACTGTGGTGCTGGAGAAGACTCTTGAGAGTCTCTTGAAAGTAAGGAGATCAGACCAGTAAATCTTAAAAGAATTCAACCCTGAATACTCTTTGGAAGGACTGATACTGAAGCTGAAGCTCCAATACTTTGGCCTCCTGATGCAAACAGATAGCTCATTGGAAAAGACCCTGATGCTGGGAAAGATAGAAGGCAGAAGGAGAAGAGGGCTAAAGAAGATGATATTGTTGGATGGTACCACTGATTCAATCGACATGAACTTGGGCAAACTCCAGGAGATGATGAGGGACAAGGAAGCCTGATGTGCTGCAGTCCATGTGGTCACAGAGTCGGGCATGACTTGGCAACTGAACAACAACAAAATAGCCATTTCTCCAAAGAGGACAGACAGATGGCCAAGTGAAAGTGAAAGTTGCTCAGTCATGTCCAAATCTTTGTGACCCCATGGTCTGTAGCCCACGAGGCTCCTCTGTCCTTGGAATTCTCCAGGCAAGTATACTGGACTGGACAGCCATTTCCTTCTCCAGGGGATCTTTCTGACCCAGGGATCAAGCCAGGTCTCCTGCATTGCAGGTGCATGGCCAAGAGGCACATGAAGAGATGCTCAACATCACTAATTAAATATTAAAATAAATGCAAATCAAAACTACAATGAATATTACCTACATCAGTCAGAATGACCATCATCAAAAAATCTAAAATAATAAATGCTAGAGAGAGTGTGGAGAAAAGGGAGTCTTCCTACACTTTCGACGGGAATATAAATTGGTGCAGCCACTCTGGAGAACATTATGGAGGTTCCTTAAAAAACTAAAAATAAGAGTTATCATCCTATATAGCAATGCCACTCCTTGGCATGTATTCAGATAAAATCATAGTTTGAAAAGATATATTCACCCCAATGTTCATCACAGCACTATTTACAATAACAAAGTCTTGGAAGCACCCTAAATGTCTATCAATATATCTACAGATAAAGAAAATATGGTACATATACATAAAGGAATATTACTCAACCATTGAAAAGAATGAAATAATGCATTTTACAGCAACATGAATGGACCTGGAGATTATACTAAGTGAAGTAAGTTAGAGAAAGACAGATATCATATGATATCACTTTTATGTGGAAACTAAAAAGAAATGATACAATGAACTAATTTACAAAACAGAAAGAGTTACATATGTAGAAAACCAACTTATGGTTACTTGGGCGGAAGGGTGGGAGTTTGGGATTGACATGTACACACTTTTATATTTGATATAGATAGCCAATTGTATAGCATAACTCATTATGATTATAATTGATTATGATATATAGGATATGTAATTGATAACCCATTGTATAACACAGGGAACTCTGTTCAATATTCTATAATTAACTAACTTGGAAAAGTATTTGAAAAAGAATAGATGTATGGGACTACCCTGGTGTTCCAGTGGCTAAGACTCCACACTCTCAATGCAAGGGTCCCTGGTTCGATCCCTGGTCAGGAAACTAGATTCCATATGCTACAATTAAGGCCCTGCATGTTGCAACTAAGACCAGCATAGCCAAATAAAAATAAAATAAATACATTTAAAGAAAGAATAGATATATGTATATTTATGACTGAATCACTTTGCTGTACACCTGAAATGAACACAACATTGTTAATCAACGATAGCCCAAAATAAAATAAAAACCTAAAAATAAATAAATATAAACATTAAACCAGAAAAGAAAGAAAAGAAAAGCAACAGGAGAAAAGGATGGGGAAAACAATCACAACAGATTATTCAGAACTGTATGACAATTTGAAAAATTGTCTATATTACTGGATAGCAGAAGTAAAATGATATATTGAAACAGAAGAAATAACTGAAGTAATAATTGCAATGAATTTCTCAAGTCTTTTCAAAATTAATGACAGACGGTCTGATTGTCAATTTTATATATCATTTTTGCTGGGTCATAATAGTCCAGATATTTGGTCAAATATTATACTGGATGTTTCTATGAGTGTGTTTTTTGGTGCATTAGATTGACATTTAAATACAAGGCCTTTGAGTAAAGCTAATTACTCTCCATATGTGAATGGGATTAGTCCAATGAGTTGAAGACCTTAAACAAACAAAAACTGACCTACTCTGAACAAGAAAGAATCCTGATAGTAGATTGCCTCTGTATTCAATATCCAGTCTGCCTCCCAATCCTGCAGATTTTGGACAAAACTGCCATAGGCATGTGAGCCAATGCCTTAAAATAAACATTCCTCTCACTCTCTTTCGCCTATCTCCCTCTTCCTCTCTTTCTCATACACACGTGTGCCTGTGTTCATGTGCATACACACACATACATACATACACACACATATTGATTCTGTCTCACTGGAGAACCTTGACTAATAAAGATACCAAAACACAGATCTAGGATGCTCAGCTAGCAAACAACAAGAAGGATAAATACCAAGAAGACTACACCTAGGCACGTCACATTCAAATTGCAAAAAACAAAAACAAAAACAGAGAAAATCTTGGCAGCAGCTAGAAAGGGAAAAAATAGAGGCGCCTTAGTAAAGGAGGAACATGATAATAATTACAATGTAAACAAGAATAGAGTGAAATATTTATACTGTTAACAACAATTTAAAAAACACTGTGAAAATTTTACTTCAAAAATGAAGAATAAAGAAAAACTTTTACAAAGAAAAACAGAGAGGATTCATTACCAGGGGCTCTGCTCTGCAAAAAATGTTAAAGGAAGTTCTTCATGGAGAAAGAAAATGACATAGGTCAGAAACTCAGATCCACATAAGGAATAGTGTCAGAGAAGATAAAAACAACAATCAAATAAAATATTTTATTTTCCATTCTTAACTAATCTAAAAGAAAACTGCTCAAAATAATAACAGCAATGTATTGGGTGATTACAGAATATGGAAAAGTAAATTAAATGACACCCACATAATAAGGGATGGGAAGGAAGAATTGGGAATAATTTGCTATAAGATGCTTATACTCCTGTAAAGTTGTACAGTGCTATTTGAGTATGGACTTAAATTAGTTGTGAATGAATACTGCAAATGTTTAGTGAAGCACAAGGAGATCCAACCAGTCCATTCTGAAGGAGATCAGCCCTGGGATTTCTTTGGAAGGAATGATGCTAAAGCTGAAACTCCAGTACTTTGGCCACCTCATGCGAAGAGTTGACTCATTGGAAAAGACTTTGATGTTGGGAGGGATTGGGGGCAGGAGGAAAAGGGGACAACAGAGGATGAGATGGCTGGATGGCATCACTGACTCGATGGACATGAATCTGAGTGAACTCCAGGAGTTGGTGATGGACAGGGAGGCTTGGCGTGCTGCGATTCATGGGGTCACAAAGAGTTGGACACGACTGAGCGACTGAACTGAACTGAAAAAATCTTTAAAAGAAGTATAATCAATATCCTAAGAGAGGAGATAAAATGAAATTATATAAATGTTCTATGAAAACCAATGAAGCCTATAAAACAAAGGAAAAAGTGAACAATTTAAATGAATAGAAAACAGTCAGAAATATGGTACAGATTAAACAATTTCAGTAATCACTTTAAATGTGAGAGGGGTAAATACACCAAAGGACAGAGGCTGTCAGAATATATTTTAAAATATTCCAATATATGTTGTCTATATGAAATCCTCTTTAAAGACTCAGTTTAAAAGTAAAGGCATGAAGAAAGATATACCATGCTAACACTAAGCAGAAGAATTTAAGTAGTACTTATGATTTCAGTCAAACTTCAAAACAAAGAAAATTATTACAGATAAATAAGGAGATTGCATAATAATAAAGGAACTTCCCAGGTGGTGCTAGTGGTAAAGAACCTGCCTGCCAATGCAGGTGACTTGGGTTTGATCCCTGGTTTGGAAAGAACCCCTGCAGGAGGGCAGGGCAACCCACTCCAGTATTCTTGTCTGGAGAATCCCATGGACAGAGGAGCCTGATGGGCTACAGTGGATAGGGTCACAAAGAGTTTGACATGACTGAAGTGACTTAGCAGGCATAATAGTAAAGGGGTCAGTTCTCTAAGAAGACATAATAATCCTTAATGTTGACGTACATAGCAACAGAGTGGCGAAATATCTGAGGTAAATAAATACAATTTTAAAGTGAAGTAGACAAATCTAGTGGAGAAGGCAATGACACCCCACTGCAGTACTCTTGCCTGGAAAATCCCATGGATGGAGAAGCCTGGTAGGCTGCAGTCCATGGGCTCATGAAGAGTCAGACACGACCGAGTGACTTCACCTTCACTTTTCACTTGCGTGCATTGGAGAAGGAAATGGCAACCCACCCCGGTGTTCTTGCCTGGAGAATCCCAAGGATGGCAGAGCCTGGTGGGCTGCCGGCTATGGGGTCACACAGAGTCGGACACGACTGAAATGACAGCAGCAGCAGCAGCAGCAGACAAATCTAGTGGTATAGTTAGAGATTTAAACATTCCTCTTTCAGTAACTGATAGATCAAGCAGGCAATGATCAGTAAGGATATATTTGACCTAAAAAACACCAATAATCAACTTGATGTAAATAACATTTATGGATGCTTCATCTAACAGCTGTGAAATACACATTCTTCTCAAGCTCACATGGAACTACATCACATGATAAACTACATTCTAGTCATAAAATACATTTCAAAAAATATAAATAATAGAAATTATGCAAGCATGCACAAATATGAAACCAGAAATTACTAATAGAAAGGTAGTTGGAAAAATACCAAAATACTCAGAGGTTAAACAGCACAGTACTAAATAAAATAAAGATCAAAGAAATTTCAGGAGAAATATTAAAATATTTTGAACTTAATGAAAATTTGTGGTATGGAGCAAAACAGTACTTATTGAAACAATTATAGCTTTGAATTGAATATATCAGAAAATGAGAAAGATAGAAAATCAATAATTTGTTTCTACCTTGAAAACTAATGCAATCAGAAAAAAATAGTAAATAATACAACAGAAATCAATAAAGTCTGTAAAACCAAAAGCTGGTTACTTAAAAGAAATAAACCTGGCAAACCCCCAGCCATGCTAACCAAAAAAATATATATATAATTACCAATATTAAAAATGAAAAATCATCACCACTGATCCCAAGGACATCGAAAGTATAGTAAAAGAATATTTTGAATAATTCTATGGCCATTATTTCATAAATTAAACCAACAATTCCTGAATATACTACCAAAACTCACACATAGACAAAGACTCTTAATAGGCCTATATTTATTTATTAAAGAAATCAAATCTATAATTAATAATACCAAGAAAATCTAGCACAGATGGTTTCAATAATTAATTTTACCAAACATTTAAGAAAGAAACAGTGCCAATTTTTAAATACTTTTTTCCAGAAAACATAAGCAGGGTGAAAGCTTTTGTTATGAACTGAATTGTGTCTCCAAAATTCATATGTTGAGATCCTAACACCCAGCACCTCAGGATGTGACTGTATTGGGAGTAAAGTCTTTAAAGATGTGTTAAAATAAAAGTGAGACTGTGATGGCAGACCCTAATCCAGTGTGACTGTGGTCCTTATAAGAAGAGGAAATTTACACAGACACACACACAGAGACCAGGGGTGCACACGCACAAGGAAAGATGATGTCAGGACATAACAAGAGGATGGACATCGACAGGCCAGGGAGAGAGGCCTCAGGAGAAACCAAGCCTGCCAACATCTTGATCTTGGACTTCTAGCCTCCAGAACTGTGAGAAAATAAATGCATGTTGTTTAAGCCACTCAGTCTGTGATAGTTTTATGTTGGCAGTTCTAACAAACTAATCCAACTTCTAAATTATTTTATTAGGCCAGCATCAGTACCCAAACCAGATAAAAACATTAAAAGAAAAAAAAACACCTCTAGATAAATATTTTTAATGAAAAAAATAATTCTTAAAATATTAGCAAGTCAAATCAAAAAATGTAGAAAAAGTATACTTCATAACCAAATAGGGTTGATTCTAGATATGCAGAGCTGATATAGCATTTTAAAAAATCAATATAATATATGACCTCAATGGATTAAGGAAGAAAAGCTATTCTGATCATATTAACTGATGCAACAGAAGCTTTTGACAAAATCCAAAGAAAACATTTATGGATAAAAAAAAATCTCAGCAAAATAGGAATAGTGAGAAACTTTTAAACTTAATAAAGAACATCTATAGCTATCATTTTCCTTCATGGTGAGAAATCAGGTTTTATCTCTAATGCAAGGAATAAGGCAAGAATGCCTTGCCTCACCACTTGTATACAACACTGTACCAGAAGTCCTAGCTATTGCAATAATACAAAAAATGAATTAAAGATACATAGAATGAAAAGAAGTAAAAATGTATTTGTTCTTCAGATATGATTGTCTATAGAAAATCCTGAAGAATCAACAAAATTCTCTTGGAACTAATAAATAACTATAATATTGTTTCCGAATCCTACTCCTGGGGATCTTCCTGACCCAGACACACACACACACACATATCTCTATATATAAATAAACTGAAAAGAATATGTGATTCATTCCTTTAATATCTATTTACTGCACATGTAATAAAGGTTAGCCAATGAGGTGATAGAAAGTTGAAAAAAGACACAATTACTTCTATCAGAGAATTCTAATCTCTAACAGATTAGAGAGTAAATGTTAAATACTTATCATGCAAGATAATAAAAGTGTTTGAAAAGATACTAAAATATAATGTTATAAAGGTCAAAAAAAGAAAGTTTATAGCTGCATTGTAGATTAGAAATAGTCACTTTGGGAAGGAATGATATCAGCAAAATGGTAGAATAGAAAGCCCAGATCCTCCCTACTAAGATTTCAAATTAAAAATATACAGACCAACTCCCTTCATGAGAGATTCAGAAACCAGTTAAGAGGCTCTTGTATCCAGTTGAGTGTGAAACCAGCTGCAATAAAGTGGGAGGGAAAATTCTGGCACCCACTCTTTACACCCTCTATTCCCAGCATTGGGCTTCCCTGACAGCTCAGTTGGTAAAGAATCAACCTGCAATGCGGGAGACCCCGGTTCTATTCCTGGGTTGACAAAATCCCCTGGAGAAGGGAAAGCCTACCCACTCTAGAATTCTGGCCTGGAGAATTCCACGGATTGATTGTATAGTCCATGGGGTGGCAGAGAGCTGGACACGGCTGAGCAACTTTCACTTTCACTGTTCCCAGGATACCGTAGTGCAATAGAGAAAAAATCCAAATTCTCAGTTTCTGCTAGAGACAAAGAGAAAAGAACGGACCATACATTCAAAGTTCTGATTTCTCAGAAGGCTGCTTGAGGGACAGAATTCTATTTTGCCTGAGTCTAGGGGCCTTGGAGAAGAATAGTATTGGTTTAGAATAACAAGGTATGAACCCACCAGAGCCTGTCCTATATGGAAAAAAACATAAAGCAGAAAGCACAAAGTTAGGGGGGGCAAAAATCTAACTCTTGGTTATTCCTTGTGAGGAGAAAAAGTTGGAGCTTGAGTCCAACTTTCTGGTTTTGGGGGAATTAAAGGGTAAGCGCCTTTTCAGTTGGTTTCTGTATAGCCCATCTGTGAGTGCTAATGAGACAAGTATATGTTAAGATGCCCAAGAGCTAACGAAAACAAGAGAGGGGAGGGAAGATTGTGTGATTCTTATTCCTGCTCTAAAGACCCATGAAACAGCAGACAGAGATCCGTTTGCTTGTTGAAGTCTACCTCGAGGAAAAAGGAAAACAGTTGTATTGTGTGCCCAACTTTCCAGTTCTGGGAGAAGGAACTTTGCTAAAGACCACTTTCTGTCTTACCCAAATCTAAGAGTGGAAAGTAAAGGGTGTCAAGTTGGGAGTTCCTGAGAACAGGTGGCATTGAAATGCTATGTACACGTGTATATACCTGCCAGAGCCCTTCTCCCCTGACAAGCACAAAATGAGCAGGAGTAAATCCCCATCTCCTGACTTCTCCTTGAAAAGAGAAAAAGCTGGAGTGCATGTCTAATATTCTGGTTTTCCTGTGGGCTGTCTGAAATAAGTCCTTAGAAATTGAACATATCAGAATGGAAGTCTATAAATTATTTGAAAAATAATTCAAAACAATTATCACAAAGATGTTCATTGACTTTAGAAAAACAATGCATGATCAAAATAAGAATTTCAACAAACAGATTAAGAAAAATAAGAAAACATGCAAATAGAAATTTTGGATTTCAAGAATTAAAAGGGACTAAAGAGCAGATCTGATTAAGCAGAATAAAGTATAAATGAACTAAAATACAAATCATTTTAAATTCTTCCAGACAGAGGAACAAAAAGAAAAAAGAATGAAGAATAGTGAAGAAAATCTAATGGATGTACGGGACAACATTAAGTAAACCACATTCATTATACATACGACACAATATGTATATATGACATTATTGGATCTCAAAAATTCTAAAGAGAAAGAAAGGGACAAAAATTTCCATTTTAAGAAATAAAAGTTGAAAACTTCTAAAGTCAGGACATCTGGATTCAAGTTCAGCAGACAGAAAATAGGATAAACCCAAAGAAATCAACATCATAAGCAAACAGTCAAAGACAAAGAGAAAATTTTGAAAACAAGAAAAAGTGACACACTGTATATGAGAGAGATCCTAATAAGAATATATTTAGATTTATTGATAAAAACATTGCAGGTAAGAGAGAAATAACAAAAATAACCTAACCAAGAATACTGTATCCGGCAAAACTGTCTCTCAGTAATGAAGGACAAATAAAGACATTCTCAAAAAGAAGAAAAAAATAAGAGGGTTTATCAACCACTAGATCTGACATAGAAAATGTGCTGAAGGGATCCCTTCATATTGAAAAGAAAGGATGCCTTATAATAATATGAAAGCATAGAAATGTTATAGGGTAAATGGGTAAGTTCAGTTCAATTCAGTTGCTCAGTTGTGTCCAATTTTTGTGACCCCATTTACTGCAGCATGCCAGGCTTCCCTGTCCATTACCAACTCCCAGAGCCTACTCAAATGAGTCAGTGTCCATCAAGTCAGTGATACCATCCAACCATCTCATCCTCTATCATCCCCTTCTCCTTCCACCTTCAAACTTTCCCAGCATCAGGGTCTTTTCAAATGAGTCAGTTCTTCGCATCAGGTGGCCAAAGTATTGGAACCTCAGCTTCAGCATCAGTCCTTCCAATGAATATTCAGGACTGATTTCCTTTACAATTGACTTGTTTGATCTCCTTGGAGTCCAAGGGACTCTCAAGAGTCTTCTCCAACACCACAATTCAAAAACATTGATTCTTCAGTGCTCAGCTTTCTTTATAGTCTAACTCTGACATCCATACATGACTACTGGAAAAACCATAGCTTTGACTAGATGGACCTTTATCAGCAAAGTAATGTCTCTGCTTTTTAATATGTTGTCTAGGTTGGTCATAGCTTTTCTTCCAAGGAGCAAGCGTCTTTTAATTTCATGGCTGCAGTCACCACATCTGCAGTGATTTTGGAGCCCCCAAAATTAAGTCTGTCACTGTTTCCATTTTTTCCCCATCTATTTGCCATGAAGTGATGGGATTGAGGTCATGATCTTAGTTTTCTGAATGTTGAGTTTTAAGCCAACTTTTTACTCTCTTTCTATCACTTATATCAAGAGGCTCTTTAGTTCCTCTTCACTTTCTGCCATAAGGGTGGTGTCATCTGCATATCTCACGTTATTGATATTTCTCCTGGCAATCTTGATTCCAGCTTGTGCTTCATACAGTCTGGCATTTCACAAGATGTACTCTGCATATAAGTTAAATAAGTAGGGTGACAATATACAGCCTTGATGTACTCCTTTCCTGATTTCTATTGTTCCATGTCCAATTCTAACTGTCGCTTCTTGACCTGCATACTGATTTCTCAGGAGGCAGGTCAGGTGGTTTGGTATTCCCATTCCACAGTTTGTTGTGATCCACACAGTCAAAGGCTTTGGTATAGTCAATAAGGCAGAAGTAGATATTTTTCTGGAACTCTCTTGCTTCTTCTATGATCCAATGGATGTTGGCAACTTGATCTCTGGTTTCTCTGCCTTTTATAAATACAGCTTGAACATCTGGAAGTTCACAGTTCATGTACTGTTGAAGCCTCACTTGGAGAATTTTGAGCATTACTCTGCTAGCATGTTAGATGAGTGCAATTGTGCAATAGTTTAAACATTCTTTGTCATTGCCTTTCTTTGGTATTGGAATGAAAACTGACCTTTTCCAGTGTTGTGGCCTCTGCTGAGTTTTCCAAATTTGCTGGCATATTGAGTGCAGCACTTTCATAGCATCATCTTTTAGGATTTAAAATAGCTCAAATGGGTAAATATATAAACAAATAATACTCTAATGATGGCACAGAAATTACTTTTACTTCTAGCTCAGCATTTATAAGAAAATTCTGTATAAAATATACTAATGAATACAGGGTGAAACATAATTTTTAACATCAATAATATAAAATACATGATGAAGAGCGAGACGTACAAGTGTGAAGTTTTGTAGATGATTGAAATTGTTACAAATGTAAATTTTGTAACTATAGTATGCTTTATGTAAGTCTTGTGGTAATCACAAAAAAATATCTAGAGAAAATGAGAAAGATAGAAAAGTATGTTATAACAAATATCAATGAAACACAAAGGAACACAGCAGAAGAGAAAAGGACAAAGAAACTAGAAGACAGAGAAGACAACTGAAAATATGGTCATAGTAAACCCTTCCTTGTCAAAAAACACTGAAAGAACAGAAGGGAAAAACAGATGAAAATATACTAATAACAGGAAATTTTAATACCCATGTTCATCATGGATAGAATAACCAGAAGACCATTAAGGAAACAGAGGACTAAAAACTACAGACCAATTGAGTCGAACTGACATAAACAAAATATTCCAGTCAAAAGCAACAGAATACATACTCTCCTTAATTGCACATGGAACATTTTCTGTGATAGATCTCATATTAGGACACACAATTAAGAACACTGAAATAATACCAGGTATATTTTCTTACCATAATGTAATATAACTAGGAATCAATAGAATAGAGACATTTTAAAAAATCATTAGTGGAAATTAAACATCACACTCTGAAACAGCCAACAAGTCAAAAAATAGATTAAGAGGGAAATTAGAAATTATCTTAAGACAATCTTCAAGTA
The DNA here is from genome assembly GCF_014754425.2 of Oryx dammah. Classification (NCBI taxonomy): domain Eukaryota; kingdom Metazoa; phylum Chordata; class Mammalia; order Artiodactyla; family Bovidae; genus Oryx; species Oryx dammah. The sequence goes on from NW_024070200.1 coordinate 16,039,352, forward strand.
AAATGTGGCATGCCAAAACGTATAGCATTATGCAAAGTAGTACTTAGAAATTTACAGCAATAACCACCTACATTGAAAATGAAGAAAGGTCTTAAATAGACAGTTTAAACCAAAAGACACTAGAGAAGAATAAAGCACAAAGTTAGTAGAAGGAGAGAACTAATAATAATTAAAAGTAAATAAAATAGGGACTAGAAAGACAATAAAAAAGTTCAACAAGATTTGGAATTTTTTTTTAAACAAAATTGACAAAACATTAACTAGACTAGCCAAGATAAAGTAAAGAGGACTCATATAAATGAAAGTAAAAATGAAAAAATAAATATTGCAACTGATATCACAGAAATACAAAAACTCACATGGGTCCACTGTGAGCAACTAAATGCTAACAAACTGGGGAACCTAGAAGAAATGGATAAATTTCTAGAAACAACCACCTACCAAGACTAAGTTTTAACAAGTAGATCAGTAATCAGAAACCTCCCAACAAAGAAAAGATCAGAACCAGATGGATTCATTAGTAAAACTATCAATTATTTAGAGAAGATTGCTAATCCTTCTCTAATTCTCCCCCAAAACTGAACATGAGGGAATATTTCCCAACTTTTTATTTTTATGAAACCAGCATTATCCTGGTATCAAAGCCAGAAATGGATACTATAAGAAAGCTACAACGCAATATCCCTGATGAATATAGATGCAAATTTTTCAACAAAATACTAGCAAACTGAATTTTTAAGTATACAAAGAGAGTCATATTCCATGACCAAGTGGGATTTATTCCTGGGATACAAGGATGGTTCAATACAGAGATGAATTGGTATGATATACCACATTAACAGAGCAAAAGATAAAAATTACATCATCATCTCAACAAATGCAGAAAAGGCATTTGCCAAAATTCAAAACTTTTTCTTGATAAAAACACTAACAAACAATGACTATAAAAAATTTTGCCAATAGCAGCTGCAGCTAAATCATACTCAACAGTAAAAACAAAAACAAACAAAATACTTGAAAGCAATTTCTCTATGATCAGGAGACAAAGCAAGGATATCTATTCTTACCAACTCTTTTCAATATAGTACTGGAACTACTTAGTGAGTATAATTAAGAAAAATAATAAAAGGCACACACATTAAAAAGGAAGAAGTAGAATATAGGACCTATATATATATATATATACACACACACACACACATATATATATTAGTGCTTCATATTGCTAATATTCTCCCTTATCTTTAAAAAAATTATTTATTTATTTTAATTGGAGGCTAATTACAATATTGTAGAGGCTTTTGCCATCCATCGACACAAATCAGCCATGGGTGTACATATGTCCCCCATCCTGAAACCCCTCCCAGGGTTGTCCCAATGCATTGACCCTGAGCACCCTGTCTCATGCATCAAACCTAAACTGGTGATCTATTTCACATATGGTAATATACATTTCAATGCTAGTCTTTCAAATCATCCCACCCTCGCCTTCTCCCACAGAGTCCAAAAGTCTGTTCTTTATATCTGTGTCTCTTTTGCTGTCTCACATATAGGGTCATCATTACCATCTTTCTAAATTCCATATATATGTGTTAATATACTGTATTGGTGTTTTTCTTTCTGACTTACTTCGCTCTGTATAATAGGTTCCAATTTCATCCACCTCATTAGAACTGATTCAAATGCATTCTTTTTAATAGCTGAGTCCATTGTGTATATGTACCACAGCTTTCTTATCCATTCATCTGCTGATGGACATCTAGGTTGTCTCCATGTCCTAGCTATTGTAAACAGTGCTGTGATGAACACTGGGGTACACGTGTCTCTTTCAATTCTGGTTTCCTTGGTGTGTATGCCCAGCAGTGGGATTGTTGGGTCGTATGGAAGTTCTATTTCCAGTTTTTTAAGGAATCTCCACATTGTTCTCCATAGCGGCTGCACTAGTTTGCATTCCCACCAACAGTGTAAGAGGGTTCCCTTTTCTCTACACCCTCTGCAGCATTTATTGTTTGTAGACATTTTGATAGCAGCCATTCTGACTGGAGCGAGATGGTACCTCATTGTGGTTTTTGATTTGCATTTCTCTGATAATGAGTGATGTTGAGCATCCTTTCATGTGTCTGTTAGCCATCCGGATGTCTTCTTTGGAGAAATGTCTGTCTAGTTCTCTGGCCTGTTGTTTGATTGGTAGGACCCATATTTTCCACTGTACACAAAAATGAACTAAATCAGCTCCAAACGGATTAAAGACTTAAAGGTAAGACCTAAAACTATCAAATTCATAGAAGAAAAAATAAAGAGAAGGTCATTGCATTGGCCTTAGAAATTATTGCTTGAATTTGGCAATAAACCACAGGAAACAAAAGCAAAAGTAGACAAGTGGAACATCAAACCAAAAATCTGTTCAGCAAAGTAAGCATTCAGCAGATTAAATAGGTAATCTGTGGAAAGAAAAAAAAAATCAAGCAATATACTTGATAAAGAGTTTATCTCCAAAGTATATAAGAACTTTCTACAAATCAATAGCAAAAATGAAAACAAAAAAACAGGTAACCTGATTAAAATATTATCAAGGACCTGAATAGACATTACTCCAAAGAAGACATACAAATGGCCAGTGGGTATATAAAAAATGTTCAGTGTCACTAATCAAGAACATGCAATACTAAACTACAACAAAACATCACTTCCTATGTGTTTGTGTGACCATGCTGCTGCTGCTGCTGCTAAGTAACTTCAGTCGTGTCCGACTCTGTGTGACCCAGAGATGGCAGCCCACCAGGCTCCCCCATCCCTGGGATTCTCTAGGCAAGAACACTGGAGTGGGTTGCCATTTCCTTCTCCAGTGCATGAAGGTGAAAAGTGAAAGTGAAGTTGCTCAGTCGTGTCCAACTCTTAGGGACCCCATGGACTGCAGCCTACCAGACTCCTCCCTGTTTAAACACTGAAAAATATCAAATTAAGATTTTAAAAAAGTAATTAAATCATACAGTTTTTAAATAAAATGTTGCAATTTTATCACTATTAAATGTTTTAAAAGTTTGCTTTAAGCCATAAACTTTAAATACACCCTCAAAATAGAAAAGAAAGTGATAGTATTTTAAAGTATCCTTATTGTAGCCATAATTAAATCTTTTTTAGAGGAACAGTCCAACAAAACTCTAATCACATTATATTGATGTGGAAGAAAAATGACAACTACTAAGTTTTCCCACTGCCGATAATTTTGGTCAAAATATTTTAATTGTGAGAAAGCTAGACATTCCAGGAAGAGAATTGTTAATAGCCAACTCATTTTTAAAAGATTGCTAAACCACTACTGCATGTAATTAACATTATTTGTTCACTATTTCATGGGCATCTTAATTTAACCCACAGGATACAGTAGTTTCAGAAGTTATTGTCAGCATCATCACCAAATGCTTTTTGTGAATTTTGCCAGAGATAATAGTTTTCTCATCTTTTTCTCTATACAGGGGCCTCAGACAAGAGTCTATAGTGAAAAATACAATTTTAATCAAAAATATAAATTAGAACCAAAGGTGATAAGCCATAATTTGACATTTCCAGCACTGCCATAAACCTAAACAAAACAGATAAAAGCATAGCTAGTAGGGTAGAATAACAATTATCAGAACCCTTCTGCACTCATGGTGCATTCCAGGTATGAATCTCACTTGGTCATAGTGTATGATCATTTTAATGTGCTATTAAAGTTAGTTTGCTAATTTATGAATATAGGATTTTTACATCTATATTCATAAAGATATTGGTTTATTGTTTACTTATAGTGTCATTTTCTGTCCAGATAAGGACACTACAAGAAAACTATGAGCCAATATTTCTGATGGACAAAGATGCAAAAAAAAAAAAAAAAATTAGCAAACTAAATTCAACAATATATTAAAATGATGAAACAATATGATCAAGTGGGATTTATTCCAGGGATTCAAGTATTTTTCAAAAACTATAAATCAACCAACATGATACACCACATTAACAAAAGGAAGAATAAAAGTCATATGATTATTTCAATAGATATATAAAAAGCCTTTGACAAACTTCAACATCCATTTATGATTACAAACTCTCAAGGAAGTGAGTATACAGGGAATTGACCTCAATATAATAAAGGCTGTATTTGACAAGGCCACATCATACTCAATGGTAAAAAAACAAAAGCATTTCCTGTAAGATGAGGACAGGACAAGGATACCCATTATTGCCACTTTTATTCAACATAGTATTGAAAGTTCTAGTCAGAGCAATTTGGCAAGAAAAAGAAATAAAAAGCATCCAAAGTAGAAAGTATCAAAACTGTCACTCTTTGAAGCTGATATGATACTATGTACTGAGAACTCTAAATTCTAATACACTTAAACAAAAAAACTATTAGAAGTAATGAATGGATTCCTTAAAGTTGCAGGATACAAAATATATATACATAAATCTGTTACTTTTCTATACATTAATAATGAATTTTCAGAAACAAAAATTAAGAAAATAGTCCTATTTAAAATTGTATCCCCAAAATAAAATATCTAAAATCAAATTTCACCAATGAGGTGAAAACTTGTACACTGAAAACTAGAGGACATTGATAAAAATACATTGAAGGTGTCACAAGTAAATGGAAAGATATTTCATGCTCAGAGGTTGGAAGAATTAATATTCAAATGTTCATACTGTACAAATCAAACAACAGATTCATTATAATCCCTATCAACATTCCAATGGCATTTTAAATAGAGAACAAACAACTCTGAAATTTATATGTAATCACAATACACTCCATTTAGCCAAATCAATCTTAAGAACAAAGCTGACATATCACAATCCTGATTTCAAAATATATTTACAAGGCTATAGTAATCAAAGTAGTATTGCACTGGCATAAAAATAGACACATAGATCAATGGAACAGAACTGACAGCCCATAATAAATCCACACCTATATGGTCATTTAACTGATGACAAGTTAAATGTCACATGACAAGGAGGCAAGAATATGCAACGGGGAATGCATAGCCTCTTCAATTAATGATGTTTAGAAAGCTAGAGAGCATATGCAAAAGAATGAAATGGACCAATATCTCACAATGAACATAAAAATCAACTCAACATGGAATGTAACTTGAATGTAAGACCTGAAGCAATTAAATTTCTGGAAAAAAAAAAAAAAAAGTGGTAAGCTCCTTGGCATAACAACACAGTAGACAAGTGTTGGATACCTGAGTCAGGAAGATGGGGGAGAAAATGGCAACCCACTCCAGGATTCTTGCCTGGAAAATCCCATAGACAGAGGAGTCTGGCAGGCCACAATTTACAAGGTATCAAAAAGTTAGACATGACTGAGCACTCTCGCACACACTATGTTAATAGCTGCAAATACAAACTAAGTAAATGCTATGTAAATAGTTGCCAGCTAGGGGCAAATTTAAGTTTTATTCTTTGGTATTTTCTGGGACTTTTTTCTCTATATTCAATACAGATTTGGTTGAATCAGCAGACATGGAACCTGCAGATGTGGAAGACCTACTGAGCTGCAGTAATGACACAATTTCAATGACTTGTCATAAGAAGTCCTTAATGGTCTTTCCCGTTTCCTTAAAGACAATATCAAAAAGGGTCTTGTTGCTCTTGGTTGTTCTCAAAAAGAACTTACATTACTAGTACTACCTGATATCTAATATTATTGTTAGAAACATATATTTTAAAGAAATATTTGTAGTGTCCCTAAATTACACTTGCTGTTCAGTCGCTAAGTCATGTCCAATTATTTGCGACCCTATGGACTTCAGCATGCCAAGCTTCCCTGTCCTTCAGTATTTCCTGAAGTTTGTCAGACTCAATTCCATTGAGTTGCTGATGCTATCAACCATCTCATCCTCTGCATCCAGCCATCTCATTCTCTGTCACCCCCTTCTCCTTCTGCCTCTACATCGCACTTGCTGCTGCTGCTGCTAAGTCACTTCAGTTGTGTCCAACTCTGTGCAATCCCATAGACGGCAGCCCATCAGGCTCCCCCGTCCCTGGGAAGTGGGTTGCCATTTCCGTCTCCAATGCATGAAAGTGAAAAGTGAAAGTGAAGTCACTCAGTCATGTCTGACTTCGCGGCCCCATGGACTGCAGCCTACCAGGCTCCTCTATCCACAGGATTTTCCAGACAAAGAGTACTGGATTGGGTTGCCATTGCCTTGCTGCTGCTGCTGCTAAGTCACTTCAGTCATGTCCGACTCTGTGCCATTGCCTTACAATCTTAATTGCATAGCTTATAAAAAAATTTTGGCTTTTTCCTTTCCTTCTCTGTGCTGAATATAGTCAAGCATTACCTACATCCCCCAGTATTCTTAGGACTAAAGCATTTATTCCCCTGGCACTAACAGCTCACAACTAAGCCCCTTATCCCATCACCCTGATCTTACTTCAAGGATACTCCTAAGGTGAAGTTCCAAGACTGGCCCATGCCAAATTCTGAACTGCCATCCTAGCTTCAGAGGTCCTTGTCATAGTGAATGATCTTTGTTCAGATTCTATCAATAATCCAACTTCTGTTGAATTCTGCTTCCTTTATTCCTGCATTTGGTTGATTCCTAGAGCATTCCCAAATGACCTATGTGTACACACAGTTCTGCCATAGGATCTGTTTCCAGGGAAGCTTAACCCATGACGTTCTCTTTATTTAAATTCATTCAATTATTAAAATCTGCTCATTTATCTCATATATAGCTTCAAAACTTACCTCTTTCCCATCCTCACGGCTATTATGTTATACCAGACTCGTACTTCTTTTAACTGCTTTGCTTTTTTCCTCATTAAACCCATCCTTCAAGCCATTATAAAACAATCTTTTAAAATTCCAAAACTTCTAAGCCTCTGCCTATCTTAAAATCTTTCAGTGTTGTTTTATTTATGGAAAAAAATTCAAACTCCTTAAGAAGACATTAGATTCTATAGCAGCTAATCCTTCAAACCATTTTTTTTAACTCTGTACTTTACTTCAACAATCCTGGGAAATTTGTAGTTTTCTATGTATTTGATGCTCTTTCAGTTCTTCATTGATAGGTATATGCTCTTCTCTTAATCTGAAATTATATTTCCATTTTGTGTACCTCTAAATTGATATGCATCCAAAAAGGGTCAATTTTTAACTTATCTGGGGAAACTTCCACAGGCACAATTCTACCCTTTCTCATAATAAAATAACATCAATAACACAAAATAACAATGTTTTACTTATATTTTTCCATGGAACCTGATTAAATAAATAACTGAAAGAAGTGACATTAATTACAGAAAATTAACGTCTGCTGATAGGAAAAACTTGTATTGCAATTCTATTTTATTTGTGCTAAGTCGCTTCAGTCGTGTCCGACTATTTGTGACCCTATGGACTGTTATCCGCTGGGCTGCTCTGTCCATGGGATTTTCCAGGCAAGAATACTGGAGTGGGTTGCTGTGCCCTCCTCCAGGGGATCTTCCTGACCCACGGGTCGAACCCACAGGGAAGTGAGTTCTTCACCACTGGGCTTCCCTGGTGGCTCAGAGAATAAAAAATCTGCTTGCAATGCGGGAGACCTGGGTTCGATTTCTAGGTTAGGAAAATCCCCTGGTGGAGGGCATGGCAACCCACTCCAGTATTCTTGCCTGGAGAATCACCATGAACAGAGGAGCCTGGCAGGCTACAGTCCATGGGGTCACAAAGAGTCAGACATGACTGTGTGATTATGCAGAGCACAGAAAGAGCTGCCATCTGGGAAGCCCCAACTCTAGGATTTTTTTTTCCCAACAGTGCAATGATTCTCCACCAGAGGGAAGTCTTCCTTTCCTACAGACATTAACCAAATCAAGTCACTATGTTGCGTACCTGAAACTAATAATATTGTAAGTCAGTCAGTTTAGTCGCTCAGTCATGTCAGACTCTTTGTGACCCCATGGACTGCAGCACACCAGGGTTCCCTGTCTATCACCAACTCCTGGAGCTTACTCAAATTCATGTCCATCGAGTTGGTGATGCCATCCAACCATCTCATCCTCTGTTGTCCCCTTCTCCTCCTGCCTTCAATCTTGCCCAGCATCAGGGTCTTTTCCAATGAGTCAGTTCTTTGCTTAGTTGGTCAAAGTATTGGAGTTTCAGCTTCAGCATCAGTCCTTCCTATGAATGTTCAGGACTGATTTCCTTTAGAATGGACTATACTTCAATAAAAACACACACACACACACGTACACAAACCTATTGCTTAACTAATATTTTGAATTCATTAGAAGAGCAACTACTGGCAAATAATCAAGAAATAAGATATTGTTTTTGACCTAAGAAAGTCTCTGATTTGAGGAATAAGACAAAGAGATCAAATGATTATAAAAATAGAACATGTCCTAATGCATATAAAACATATATTTTTAAAGAACTTTAAACAGAGACAAGGCCTTGAAATCTGAACGGGGTAAAAGGAAGAAATTATAATTATTATTCAACTAAACTTTTCTCATTTAATTTATATAACACCTTTTTGAGTTTGCTAATATTTCCTCTCCTTTACAAATGAAAGAATTGTGCCCAACATTATTATTAAATGACTTTAAGGACTTGAACCAAGGGCTTTATGACTCCTGAGCCAAGAAATTTCACTCAGTGATAGTCTATTTAGCTTTTATAAAATTCACTTCACTGAGTGCCCATTTACTCAATGATATCTCTATTATAGGTGCATCCCAGGTAGCACTAGTGATAAAGAATCTGCCTGCCAATGCAGGAGACATAAGAGACTCGGGGTGGATCCCTGGATCAGGAAGATCCCCTGGAGAAGGAAATGGCAACCCACTTCAGATTTCTTGCCTGGAAAATCCCATGGATGGAGGAGCTTGGCAGTCCCCTAGGGTCACAAAGAGTTGGACAGGACTGGAGCGACTTAGCATGCACACATCTCTATTACAATATAAATTGTTTCAGCATTTCCTCTACAAAAACATCCTGTTTTTCATGGGTTTCTTGTCTTCAACTGTTTAACTTCCCTCCTGCTTTTTCTTTTTGTTCAAAAATGCCTGATCAATGCCTTCCAGGTGTCTTGATGATTAAAGAACATATTTGCATATAAAAAACAGATTTGATGGCTGGGGAACCATCTGATCCAGAATACTGCTGTCTGAAAATTTGCTGACCTGCTCCAAAATATAAGAAAACAAATTATAAAATTCCATTAAAGGAATCTGGCCAATTATTTGCTACCAGCATCACTAGAATTGATGACATGCCCCCAAATTGACCCTTTGACAATAGTAAACAGCTGCATAGTTGCATGCTCAAAATGCAAGGAGGCTAGGGTTGGGAGATACAGCTAAGCAGATAATTATAGTTTGACATGTTGAAATGGACTGGTGATGGGTTATTATGTGGCTAGTTTCTGGAAATACATAAATATACAGATGCTATATTCAGGGTATTGCCACTGGTATCATTATAGGCATCTATAAAGTAGAGAAAAAGCTGTTCTGATGAAAAACTGAATTGTGTGTGGGAAAAAGCTTCTCTTGGAAAAGGAAAATTAAAACATGCTTTATGAATACTTAGGATGTCAAGTTTACTTGTTTAGATATGTATTATTACTATCTCATGAATAAAACTGAAATTTATCTACATATTATTACATTAAGATATAACACATAGGATAAATACAATTATTATATAGTGCCATTTGATCATCTGTAAAACAGAAAGTAGAACAATAATGCCATTTTTAAAACTCTGACATTTTAAACTTCCCTATATTTTAAGGGCTTCTCTAGTGGCTCAGATGGTAAAGAATCTGCCTGAAATACAGGAGACCTGGGTTCAATGCCTGGGTCAGGAAGATCCCCTGGAGAAGGGAATGGCTTTCCACTCTAGTATTCTTGCCTGGAGAATTCCATGGACAGAGGAGCCTGGTGGTGGACTACAGTCCATAGGGTTACAAAAGTTGGACATGGCTCAGCAACTAACAGTTTCACTATATTTTAAAGTATTATTCATAAACATTAGCTATAGCTTTTTCTGTACATTAGTTTCCTTGAATACACCTTAGTGAGGCCAGACCGATATGCTGAATTTGCAAACATTAATAAGAATAAATCATGAATAATTGAGGAAAAGTAGGTAATATTCAGCACAGTGAGATGAATTCAAGGCCACCTGACCTGTATGCTGGACTTCTTGGATTACTTACTAGGTAATCTGCAGTGAAAATCAGCATATGTGAAAGCTTTAATGGAAATGTGAACTTCCATGTGTCTAGGTCTCTTCTCATTAATACAGCTAGAAAAATTTTTATGTCAAAATTGTTTCCTTAAAATAAGGTGAAATGTCTTGCCTAGGTAGGTCTCCAGCTGATAGTAAATGATACCTACTGCATAAGTAGAGCAAGTGTGAGGAATGAAGAGAGAAACATCTTTTAATTAGAAATCATGTTTTGTGTGTACAAATTGCTATTACTGTACTAAATGGTTCTCACTCTATCAGTCCTTTTCAGATGTCAGACCAAAGATATCACTAATATAAGAAAGATATCTCTAATATAAGCATCACTCATTGGGAGAAATCATATTTGAAGTAGACTAATAATAAAAACATTATAAGAACATCGGTTTAGAAACTTGGATATACTTTTGTAAATGTCCAAAATTTGGTTCAAAAATTCATTCTTTTTCCTTTGTTCACAAAAATGGTGACAAATATATGTGTGTGGGCTACTGTATTTTCCCTTATATGCACTCCATCAATCAATTTACCTATGGCCAATTTCAATTTTAACCTGGAAATTTTAGGCATTTTAAAAATTGACTACTTTAAGTTAAAATTTAACAATTTTAGCATTTTCCATGGAAAATAGCACTTGATATCTGTGAAGATAAAGGCTTGTAAAGGACTATTTTGAAAAGCTAATGTATAAATTTGAAGAACCAAGACTACTGTGAAAATTTTCAATCACAGAACTTGCTATAATTCATGATTTTCTACATGAAATTTTAGCTAAGTTGCAAGGAAATATCAAAAGAGATTACAAAATTTTGAGTTTATATTGATATATGAATGTGAGTTTGTTGTGACAAAAATTCCATTCCTTCAGTTACTTCTTCTACTTAGACAATAATGTACTTAGGACTTAACTTTCATAAATACATAATACATATATATTATGTACATATTACATAAGTATATAATAATGTACTTATGACTTTACTCACAAGTGACCATGTGACTGGGACCACATAGACAGAAAGATAGAAAGATACCATATATATTACATACATTAGATATAATACATGGGCTTCCCTGGTGGCTCACTGGTAAAGAATCTGCCTGCCAGGCAGGAGACACAGGTTCGATCCCTGGGTTAGAAAGATTCCATGGAGAAGGAAATGGCAACCCACTCCAGTATTCTTGCCTGGAGAGTCCCATACATATATTAAAATTATGTATATTTGAATCAAGAACTTCTAGGTATACAGGTCAGATTTAGAAAAGGCAGAGGAACCAGAGATCAAATAGCCAACATAAGCTGGGTCATAGAAAAAGCAAGGGGATTCCAAAATAATATCTACTTTGCTTCACTGAGTATGCTAAAGCCTTTGACTGGGTGGATCACAACAAACTGGGATATTCTTAATCAGACAGGAATACCAGAGAACATTAACTGCCTCCTGAGAAACCGGTATGCAGGACAAGAAGCAACAGTTAGAACTGGACATGGAATAGATCATTTCAATATTGGGAAAGCAGTACATCAATGCTGTATATTGTCACCTTGTTTATTTAACTTCTATGCAGAGTACATCATGCCAAATGCCAGCCTGGATGAATCACAAGCTGGAATCAAGACTGCTGGGAGAAATATCAACAACCTCAGATACACAGATGATAACAATTCAATGGCAGAAAGTGAAGAGAAACTAGAGAGCATCTTGATGAAGGTAAAAGAGGAGAGTGAAAAGCTGGCTTAAGACTCAACATTCAAAAAATGAAGTTCATGGCATCTGGTCCTATCACTTCATGGCAAATAGATGGGGACAATGTGGAAACAGTGTCAGATTTCATTTACTTGGGCTCCAAAATCATTGCAGATGGTGACTGGAGCCATAAAATTAAAAGGCGCTGCTCCTTTGAAGGAACACTATGACAAACCTAGACAGCATTTTAAAAAGCAGAGACATCACTTTGCCGACAAAGGTCTGTATAATCAAAGCTTTGTTTTTTCCAGTAGCCATGTACAGATGTGTGAGTTGGACCATAAATAAGGCTGACAGCTGAACAATTGATGCCTTCAAATTGTGGTGCTGGAGAAGACTCTCGAGGGTCCCTTGGACAGCAAGGAGATCAAACCATTCAATCCTAAAGGGAATTAACCCTGAATATTCATTGGAATTACTGGTGCTGAAACTGAAGCTCCAATACTTTGGCCACCTGATGCAAATAAATGACTCATTGGAAAAGAAACTGATGCTGGGAAGGATTGAGGGCAAGAGAAGGGGGTGACAGAGGATGAGATAGTTGGATGGCATCACTGACTCAATGGACATGAGTTTGAACAAATCATGTTTGAACGCTTATCACTGTCTCAGAGAGATGGTGAAGGACAGGTAAGCCTGTCATACTGCAGTTCACAGGTGGCAAACAGTTGGACATGACTTAGCAACTGAACAACAACAACAATAAAAAGAGTAGATGCTTCATGTACTTGGTAAGCATATTTGTTACTATTATAACCACAAGCAATATCATATAGAGAATTTACTGTTGCTTAAGTTTCCAGTTGGCAATGGATTTTGATTCAGAGCAACAAAATGGACCAGCAGATGCAAATCCATTGATTTTTGGCAGCTGGAAGTTGAACAGCTGAAAGACATGATATTTCGAAGCCAGGATGGAAGAGCAAGAATATTTGGCACAAACTGAACAGTTTAAAATAGCAGTATTGCTTTCTGAGTCACTAATGTATAGTATAAATAAAATACTAGGAAAGACAACTATCTAGTGTTAACTTTTTGAATTAAAATTCAACACCTGTGAAAATTACTTAGACCATTTGAAATATCTTTGCTAAATTAATTTTAAAGCATAGAGAAATAAGTATAACAAAAAACCTTAGGTTTTTAAAATGTAACTCAAAATATACACATAAACACTATTTCAAGGTTAAATGTTTAGGAATAACATTTCAGGGTTTAGTACCAAGTCATATATCTAGCAGAAAACAACAGAATGCCTTTAAGTATATAAAATTTTGTCACAAGGATTATTCATAGAATACATCCAATGTATTTATTAGTTTTATTTGGAGTTTCATTAATAAATAGAACACTTAAAATTAGTTACTTAGCATCAGGCTGTAGCAGAATGAAATAGAACAGTAGAGTAAGACTCCTAGGGACAGGTAAAGGGTGAGCTGGCTAATAGTCCTTAGATTGAATGAAGGAAAAATGAGTTCTCCAAGAATGATGTTATCATACAGTAGAAGGATAAAAGATTGTTATGAGACTGCTGAGTCATCAAGTAAAGTCTGCATTATTATCAAGTCAGTTTATGAAGCATTAAAAAGATAAAATAGATTTTTAGGGGGAAAACATGACTAGAAAAATGTATAAAATTTGAAAAGATATTGGTGCTTAAATAGGCAGGAATCAGACAGATAAAACATAAAGTTATGCATATCAACTTTTTTCCTTCAAAGATAGCAGTAAAATTAGATGTTATATTAACTCATGTATTTAGGAATTATTCATTGTATACAGTAGATAAAAATCTTTTAGATATTTAAAGCCCTCCCACATAAATCACAGTTTAAGGTAAAGTACACATGCATGTATAGGGATGTGATATGTGTGTATCTATGAATATATACACATGTATGTGTACTTTACCCCAAACTGTGGTATGTGAGAGACAGTTGTAGGGGAATAAGTAAAGAACAGTACCAAAAGTAAAGTAGGGCATTTCTTGGTTAGGGGCTGGAAGTGATCAAAAAATGCTTCACAGAGTAAGTGATAATTAAGCTGAATCTCAAAAAGTAGTAAGAGTTTATTACATGGATTATATAGGAAAGAATCATAAGAAATAGCTTTTGGAAAACTATAAGTACTCTGTTTAAAGACTGATAAACAGTTTTAAGAGTGTAATTCATTGAAGAAAGTGATATGGAGTCAAGATACTGGAGTTAATCACATTTTTCTCTATAAGGGGCAGGAAAGTAAATATTTTAAGCTTTGCAGGTCAAGTGATCTCTGTTGTAACTACTCCCCTCACATTCTTCGGCTCTGACATCTCAGGCAGGACTCTACCCACCCTCCGTTTCATACAATTGCCCTCTTCATCCTGCTGCTGCTGCTAAGTCACGTCAGTTGTGTTCAACTCTATGCGACCCCATAGATGGCAGCCCACCAAGCCGCCCCGTCCCTGGGATTCTCCAGGCAAGAACACTGGAGTGGGTTGCCATTTCCTTCTCCAGTGCACAAAAGTGAAACGTGAAAGTGAAGTCACTCAGTCGTGTCCAACTCTTAGAGACCCCATGGACTGCAGCCCACCAGAATCCTCCATCCATGGGATTTTCCAGGGAAGAGTACTGGAGTGGGGTGCCATTGCCTTCCCCTGTCTTCACCCTGGGAGGATTTCAACACCTCATTAGGGTCATCCCCAGCATATGTGTTCCCCTCATGCAGCTTCCGCACATGGAATATACAGTAGGATTCCTCACCAGCTCCCTCTCCGGACACTCTCCTCTCTGCACTTGGGTTCGGTCACACCATACCATGCTGGTCCTCTGTGTGGATGACCTCTTTCCTGTTTGAGCTGCAGGTCCCTATTCTCCATTACCATCACATGTTGATGCTCTCTTCACCCGATTTTAGTTCTGACAATGGACACCAAAATGCCCCTAGTCATGGAAGCCCTCTAGACCCACTGGGATTGTTTCCCTTCATCAGAATGCTGCCTTTTATTTATCTATTTTTTTAAACCATATTTGGGCTCCTCTTTCCTGGTCATCCCTCTATGGGATTCCATCCTCATCTACCTTAGGTCATGAACCCATGGAGACAGAACAACCTCATGCCAACCAGGCTTCTTGGACATTTTAATCAATAGAAACTGCTAAGAGACCAGATGAGGAATTCAGGCAAGGCCCTACTGGGACTCATGCTGCAGTATGAAGGAGTGAAAAAAGTTAACAGATTTCCTGGCTTGCTCCCTGAGTGGAAGCAAGCTGCTTTCTTAAATGGGGTGAATATGGGGGCAGATAGGTATTGAACAGGAGATGATGTAAGGATGTGTGGTGACCTGCTTTTGCTCCCAGGACCTCAGAAATGATAGTTAGGTTTTGGCCTTGTTGTATGTTATTGATCATACTTTGCCCCAACTTCCTATGGATGCAGTTATTTTTAGTTCCTTATAGCTTCTTTGTATTCTATTGCTGGAGGATACATTTGTCCAGGTGCAAGCACCCTCCAGTAAAGGGTCCCAGGTCCCACCTTGCCTCAAAACCACCCAATATATTAAGCATTGTGGGGACTAGGTTTCTCATGTGGATGAGAAGAGTTACAAATATATACATGATATAAAAATAACTATCCCTAAATACTTATTAATTATAGAGGGAAGGCAACATAAAGACAGAGAGCAAAGAGCTATCTACAAGCCCAGAGTACAGCATGGAGTACAAGGCCCTGAGTACAAAGTGAAGCAGGGTAAAGGCTAACAGAGTTTTGCCAAGAGAATACACTGGTCATAGCAAACACCCTCTTCCTACACATGGACATAGCAGATGATCAAAACCGAAATCAGACTGACTATATTCTTTGCAGCTAAATATGGAGAAGCTGTACACAGTCAGCAAAACAAGACCAAGAGCTAGCTGTGGCTCTGACCCTGAATTCCTTATTGCAAAATCCAGGCTTACCTGGAAGAAAGCAGGGAAAACCACTAGGCCCTTTGAAAGTGTTAGTTGCTCAGTCATGTCAACCCCATGGACTGCAGCCTGCCAGGCTCTTCTGTCTATGGGATTCTCCAGGCAAGAGAGAAGGTTGCCATTCCCATCACCAGGGGATCTTTCTGGCCCAGGGATCAAACCCAGGTATCCTGCATTGCAGGCAGATTCTTTACCATCTGAAATACGGTAGACAATTCAAGTATCACCTGAATTAAATCCCTTATTTTTATACAGTGGAGTTGACGAATAGATTCAAGGGATTAGATCTGGTAGACAGACACCCTGAAGAACTGTGGACAGAGGATCACAACATTGTACAGGAGATGATGACCAAAACCATCCACAAGAAAAAGAAATGCAAAAAGGAAAAGTAGTTGTCTGAGGAGGCCTTACAAATAGCCTAAAAGAAAAGAGAAACAAAAGGCAAAGGAGAAAGGGACAAATATACCCATCTGAATGCAGAGTTCAGAAAATAGCAAGGAGATGTTAGAAAGCATTCTTAAGTGAACAATACAAAGAAATAGAGGAAAACAGTAGAATGGGAAAGACTAGAGATCTCTTCCAGAAAATTGGACATACCAAGGGAACATTTCATGCAAAGATGGGCACAATAAAGGACAGAAATGTTAAGGACCTAACAGAAGAAGAAAAATTAAGAAGCTGTGGCAAGAATACAGAGAACTGTACAGAAAAGGTCTCAATGACCCAGATAACAATGATGGTGTTGTCACTCACCTAGGACCAGATATCCTGGAATGCAAAGTCAAGTGGACATTAGGATGCATTACTACAAAGTTAGTGAAGGTGATGGAATTCCAACTGAGCTATTTCAAATCCTAAAAGATGCTGTTAAAGTGCTGCAGTCAATATGCCAGCAAATTTGGAAAACTGAGCAGTGGTCACAGGACTGGAAGAGGTCAGGTTTCATTCCAATCCCAAAGAAAGGTAATGCCAAAGAATGCTCAAACTATTGTAAAATTGTGCTCATTTCACATGCTAGCAAGGTAATGCTCAAAATCCTTCAAGATAGGATTCAATAGCAGGTGAACCAAGGACTACCTAATGTACAAGCTGGGTTTCAAAGAGGCAGAGGAACCAGAGATCAAATTGCCAACATCAGTTAGACCATAGAAAAAGCAAGGGAATTCCAAAAAAATTATCATTCTGCTTCACTGACTATGCCAAAGCCTTTGACTGTTCAAATCACAACAAACTGTGGAAAATTCTGAAAGATATGGGAAAACCAGACCACTGTACCTGCCTCCTGAGGAACTTGTATGCAGGACAACAAGGAATAGAACTGGACATGAAACAATGACTGGTTCAAAATTGAGAAAGGTGTCCATCAAGACTGTGTATTGTCCCCTTGCTTATTTAACTTATATGCAGAATACATCAAGCAAACTGCTGGGCTGGATGACTCACAGCGGGACTCAAGATCACTGAGAGAAATATCAACAACCTCAGATATGCAGGTGACACCACTCTAATCGCAAAAAGCGAAGTGAAATTAAAGAGCTTCTGAATAAGCATGAAAGCGGAGTGTGAAAAAACTGGCTTACAACTCAACATTAAAAAAACTAAGATCATGGCATCTGGTCCCATCACTTCATGCCAAACAGATGGAGAAAATATGGAAATAGTGTCTGATTTCATTTTCTTGGATTCCAAAATCAATGTGGACAGGGACTGCAGCCACAAAATTAAAAGACACTTGCTCCTTGGAAGAATAGTTATGACAAACCTAGACAGTGTATTAAAAAGCAAAGAGGGGGAAGTCCTAAGATGGCAGAGGAATAGGACGGGGAGACCACTTTCTCCCCCACAAATTCATCAAAAGAACATTTCAACGCTGAGTAAATTCTACAAAACAACTTCTGAATGCTGGCAGAAGACATCAGGCACCCAGAAAAGCAGATCATTGTCTTCAAAAACAGGTAGGAAAAATATAAAAGACGAAAAAAGAGACAAAGGAGGTAGAGAGGGAGCCCTGTCCTGGGAAGGGAGTCTTAAAAAGAGAGAAGTTTCCAAACACCAGGAAACACTCTCACTGCCGAGTCTGTGGCCAGCCTTGGAAGCACAGAGGGCAACATAACAGGGAAGAAAAATAAATAAATAATTAAAACCAACAGATTACGAGCCCAGCGGTAACTCCCCTAGTGGAGAAGCAGTGCAGACACCTGCATCTGCCACTAGCAAGCAGGGGCTGGGCAGGGAGGTGCGGGCTGCAGTGCTTTTTAAGAATCAGGCCGGAATGCCCCGAATGTAACCAGAGTGAACTAACTTGGGCTAGCATACCAGACTGTGGGATAACTACCACGCAAAAAGCTCTAACATAAGACACCACCAGGACCACGCATAGAGCAAAGGATGGAACAGAAATAGCCGGCTGCAGACCATCCCCCACCAGTGACAGGCAGCCAGAGCCATAAGGGCTGGAAGGGGGCAATCGCAGCCCGGGAGAGACTTTACCTACCAAACTGCAAGCAGGCTTCTTTGCTAACTAAGACTTCTTAGGGTTCTGGACAGTCACCATCTGCCTGACAAGGGGTGCCAGTGGTACACCCAGAAAACTGAGCAGCAGGGAAAGGCGATAAGTCGCAGCGACTGCACTTGCCAAACACCTGAGCCACTCGGTCCTGGGAAGGGCACAAAATGCAGGCCCAACTGAATCTGCGCCTCTGAGGGCTACCTGAGAGCTGAGCCTGAGCGGCTTAGACTGGGGAGGTGCAACGTAGAACCTGAGTGGTGTGTGCCGTGTGCAGGGGCATGCTCAGTGTGGCTGAGACACTGCAAGCACACGCCAGTGTTGTTTGTTTGCAGCATCCCTCCCTCCCCACAGCGCGACTGAACAAGTGAGCCTTAAAAAAAAAAAAAAAAAAAAAGTGTCCACCACCACCCCCCTTGTGTCAGGGCAGAAGTCAGACACTGAAGAGACCAGCAAACAGAAGAAGCTAAACAGAGGGAACCACCTTGGAAGTGACCCCACACTGCCCATAATACCAGAGAAAGTCCCAGAACATCGGTGCTGTATAGATGGAGAAGTCTTGAGGCTACTGTAAAAATAAAACTGAAAACCAGAAGCAGGAGGCTTAAGTCCAAATCCTGAGAACATCAGAGAACTCCTGAATCCAGGGAACATTAATTGATAGGAGCTCATCAAATGCCTCCATACCTACACTGAAACCAAGCACCACCCAAGGGCCAACAAATTCCAGAGCAAGACATACCACACATATTCTCCAGCAACACAGGAACACACCCCTGAGCTTCAATATACAGGCAGCTCAAGTTACTCCAAAACCATTGACGTCTCATAACTTATTACCAGACACGTCATTGCACTCCAGAGAGATGAAATCCAGCTCTACCCACCAGAACTCTGACACAAGCTTCCCTAACCAAGAAACCTTGACAAGCCACTGATACAACCCCACCCACAGCAAGGAAACTCCATAATAAAGAGAACTCCACAAACTCCCAGAATACAGAAAGGCCACCCCAAACACAGCAATATAACCAAGATGAAGAGACAGAGGAATACCCAACAGGTAAAGGAACAGGAGAAATGCCCACCAAACCAAACCAAAGAGGAAGAGATAGGGAATCTACCTGAGAAAGAATTCCGAATATTGATAGTGAAAATGATCCAAAATCTTGAAATCAAAATGGAATCACAGATAAATCGTCTGGAGACAAGGATTAAGAAGAGGCAAGAAAGGTTTAAGAAGGACCTAGAAGAAATAAAAAAGAGTCAATATATAATGAATAATGCAATAAATGAGATCAGAAACACTCTGGAAGGAACAAATAGTAGAATATCAGAGGCAGAAGATAGGGTTAGTGGAATAGAAGATAGAATGGTAGAAATAAATGAATCAGAGAGGAAAAAAGAAAAACGAATTAAAAGAAATGAGGACAATCTCAGAGACCTCCAGGACAATATTAAACGCTCCAACATTCAAATTATAGGAGTCCCAGAAGAAGAAGACAAAAAGAAAGACCATGAGAAAATCCTTGAGGAGATAATAGTTGAAAACGTCCCTAAAATGGGGAAGGAAATAATCACCCAAGTCCAAGAAACCTACAGAGTTCCAAACTGGATAAACTCAAGGCGAAACACCCCAAGACACATATTAATCAAATTAACAAAGATCAAACAAAAGAACAAATATTAAAAGCAGCAAGGGAAAAACAACAAATAACACACAAGGGGATTCCCATAAGGATAACTGCAGATCTTTCAATAGAAACGCTTCAGGCCAGGAGGGAATGACAAGACATACGTAAAGTGATGAAAGAAAATAACCTACAGCCCAGATTACTATACCCAGCAAGGATCTCATTCAAATATGAAGGAGAAATCAAAAGCTTTCCAGACAAGCAAAAGTTGAGAGAATTCAGCACCAGCTCTCCAACAAATGCTAAAGGATATTCTCTAGACAGGAAACACAAAAAGGGCGTATAAACCTGAACCCAAAACAATAAAGTAAATGGCAACGGGATCATACTTATCAGTAATTACCTTAAACGTAAATGGGTTGAATGCCCCAACCAAAAGGCGAAGACTGGCTGAATGGATACAAAAACAAGACCCCTATATATGCTGCCTACAAGAGACCCACCTCAAAACAAGGGACACATACAGACTGAAAGTGAAGGGCTGGAAAAAGATATTCCACGCAAATGGAGACCAAAATAAAGCAGGAGTAGCAATACTCATATCCAATAAAACAGACTTTAAAGCAAAGGCTGTGAAAAGAGAAAAAGAAGGCCACTACATAATGATTAAAGGATCAATCCAAGAAGAAGATATAACAATTATAAATATATATGTACCCAACATAGGAGCACCACAATATATAAGACAAATGCTAACAAGTATGAAAGGGGAAATTAACAATAACATAATAATAGTGGGAGACTTTAATATCCCATTCACATCTATGGACAGATCAACTAAACAGAAAATTAACAAAGAAATGCAAACTTTAAATGATACAATAGACCAGTTAGACCTAATTGATATCTATAGGACATTTCACCCTAAAACAATGAATTTCACCTTTTTCTCAAGTTCTCAAGGAACCTTCTCCAGGATAGATCACATCCTGGGCCATAAATCTAACCTTGATAAATTCAAAAAAATTGAAATCATTCCAAGCATCTTTTCTGACCATAATGCAATAAGATCTCAATTACAGGAGAAAAACTATTAAAAATTCCAACATATGGAGGCTGAACAACACGCTTCTGAATAACCAACAAATCACAGAAGAAATCAAAAAGGAAATCAAAGTATGCATAGAAACGAATGAAAATGAAAACACAACAACCCAAAACCTGTGGGACACTATAAAAGCAGTGCTAAGAGGAAAGTTCATAGCAATACAGGCATACCTCAAGAAACAAGAAAAAAGTCAAATAAATAACCTAACTCTACACCTAAAGCAACTAGAAAAGGACTAAATGGAGAACCCCAGAGTTAGTAGAAAGAAAGAAATCTTTAAAAATTAGGGCAGAAATAAATGCAAAAGAAACAAAAGAGACCATAGCAAAAATCAACAAAGCCAAAAGCTGGTTCTTTGAAAGGATAAATAAAATTGACAAACCATTAGCCAGACTCATCAAGAAACAAAGGGAGAAAAATCAAATCAATAAAATTAGAAATGAAAATGGAGAGATCACAACAGACAACACAGAAATACAAAGGATCATAAGAGACTATCAGCAATTATATGCCAATAAAATGGACAACGTGGAAGAAATGGACAAATTCTTAGAAAAGTACAACTTTCCAAAACTGAACCAGGAAGAAATAGAAAATCTTAACAGACCCATCACAAGCACGGAAGTTGAAATTGTAATCAGAAATCTTCCAGCAAACAACAGCCCAGGTCCAGATGGCGTCACAGCTGAATTTTACCAAAAATTTCGAGAAGAGCTAACACCTATCCTACTCAAACTCTTCCAGAAAATTGCAGAGGAAGGTAAACTTCCAAACTCATTCTATGAAGCCACCATCACCCTAATACCAAAACCTGACAAAGATGCTACAAAGAAAGAAAACTACAGGCCAATATCACTGATGAACATAGATGCAAAAATCCTCAACAAAATTCTAGCAATCAGAATCCAACAACACATTAAAAAGATCATACACCATGACTGAGTGGGCTTTATCCCAGGAATGCAAGGATTCTTCAATATCTGCAAATCAATCAATGTAATTCACCACATTAACAAATTGAAAAATAAAAGCCATATATATGATTATCTCAATAGATGCAGAGAAGGCCTTTGACAAAATTCAACATCCATTTATGATAAAAACTCTCCAGAAAGCAGGAATAGAAGGAACATACCTCAACATAATAAAAGCTATATATGACAAACCCACAGCAAACATTATCCTCAATGGTGAAAAATTGAAAGCATTTCCCCTAAAGTCAGGAACAAGACAAGGGTGCCCACTTTCACTGCTACTATTCAACATAGTTCTGGAGGTTTTGGTCACAGCAATCAGAGCAGAAAAACAAATAAAAGGAATCCAAATTGGAAAAGAAGAAGTAAAACTCTCACTGTTTGCAGATGACATGATCCTCTACATAGAAAACACTAAAGACTCCACCAGAAAATTACTAGAGCTAGTCAATTAATATAGTAAAGTTGCAGGATATAAAAGCAACACACAGAAATCCCTTGCATTCCTATACACTAAGAATGAGAAAGTAGAAAAAGAAATTAAGGAAACAATTCCATTCACCATTGCAACGAAAATAATAAAATACTTAGGAATATATCTACCTAAAGAAACTAAAAACCTATATATAGAAAACTATAAAACACTGATGAAAGAAATCAAAGAGGACACTAATAGATGGAGAAATATACCATGTTCATGGATTGGAAGAATCAATATAGTGAAAATGAGTATACTAACAAAGCAATCTACAGATTCAATGCAATCCTATCAAGGTACCAGACGTATTTTTCACAGAACTAGAACAAATAATTTCAAGATTTGTATGGAAATACAAAAAAACCTCGAATAGCCAAAGCAATCTTAAGAAAGAAGAATGGAACTGGAGGAATCAACTTGCCTGACTTCAGGCTCTACTACAAAGCCACAGTCATCCAGACAGTATGGTACTGGCACAAAGACAGAAATATAGATCAATGGAACAAAATAGAAAGCCCAGAGATAAATCCACACACCTATGGACACCTTATCTTTGACAAAGGAGGCAAGAATATACCATGGATTAAAGACAATTTCTTTAACAAGTGGTTGTGGGAAAACTGGTCAACCACTTGAAGAATGAAACTAGATCACTTTCTAACACCATACACAAAAATAAACTCAAAATGGATTAAAGATCTAAATGTAAGACCAGAAACTATAAAACTCCTAGAAGAGAACATAGGCAAAACCCTCTCTGACATAAATCACAGCAGGATCCTCTATGATCCCTCTCCCAGAATACTGGAAATAAAA
Source organism: Oryx dammah (assembly GCF_014754425.2). Classification (NCBI taxonomy): domain Eukaryota; kingdom Metazoa; phylum Chordata; class Mammalia; order Artiodactyla; family Bovidae; genus Oryx; species Oryx dammah. The sequence goes on from NW_024070200.1 coordinate 16,062,803, forward strand.
GCAAAAATAAACAAATGGGATCTAATTAAAATTAAAAGCTTCTGCACAACAAAGGAAACTATAAGCAAGGTGAAAAGACAGCCTTCGGAATGGGAGAAAATAATAGCAAATGAAGCAACTGACAAACAACTAATCTCAAAAATATACAAGCAACTCCTGCAGCTCAAGTCCAGAAAAATAAATGACCCAATCAAAAAATGGGCCAAAGAACTAAATAGACATTTCTCCAAAGAAGACATACAGATGGCTAACAAACACATGAAAAGATGCTCAACATCACTCATGATTAGAGAAATGCAAATCAAGACCACAATGAGGTACCACTTCACACCAGTCAGAATGGCTGTGATCCAAAAGTCTGCAAGCAATAAATGCTGGAGAGGGTGTGGAGAAAAGGAAACCCTCTTACACTGTTGGTGGGAATGCAAACTAGTACGGCCACTATGGAGAACAGTGTGGAGATTCCTTAAAAAAATTGCAAATAGAACTGCCTTATGACCCAGCAATCCCACTGCTGGGCATACACACCGAGGAAACCAGAATAGAAAGAGACACATGTTCATCGCAGCACCGTTTTTTTAATAGCCAGGACATGGAAACAACCTAGATGTCCATCAGCAGATGAATGGATAAGAAAGCTGTGGTATATATACACAATGGAGTATTACTCAGCCATTAAAAAGAATACATTTGAATCAGATCTAATGAGGTGGATGAAACTGGAGCCGATTATACAGAGTGAAGTAAGCCAGAAAGAAAAACACCAATACAGTATACTAACATATATATATGGAATTTAGAAAGATGGTAATGATAACCCTGTATGCGAGACAGCAAAAGAGACACAGATGTATAGAATGGACTTTTAGACTCTGTGGGAGAGGGAGAGGGTGAGATGATTTGGGAGAATAGCATTTAAACATGTATACTATCATGTAAGAAATGAATCGCAAGTCTATGTTTGATACAGGATACAGGATGCTTGGGGCTAGCGCACGGGGATGATCCAGAGAGATGATATGGGGTGGGAGGGGGGTTCAGGATTGGGAACTCATGTCCACCTGTGGCTGATTCATGTCAGTGTATGGCAAAACCAATACAGTATTGTAAAGCAAAAAAGTAAAAATAAAAATTAAAAAAAATAAAAAGCAAAGACATCACTTCACTGAAAAATGTCTGTAGAGTCAAAGCTATGGTTTTTTCAGTAGTCATGTACAGATGTGAGAGCTGGACAACAAACAAGGCTGAACACCAAAGAATTGACACTTTCAGATTGTGGTGTTGGAGAAGACTCCTGAGAGTCTCTTGGACTGCAGGGAGGTCAAACCAGTCAATTCTAAAGGAAATCAACCTGAACGTCTATCGGAAGAACTGACCCTGAAGCTGAAGCTCCAATGCTTTTGGCCACCAGATGCAATGAGAGGACTCTTTGGAAAAGACCCTGATGCTGGGAAAGATTGAAGGCCCGAGGAGAAGGGGACAACAGAGCCTGAGATGGTTGGATGGCACCACTGACTCAATGGACATGAGTATGAGTAAACTCAGGGAGATAGTGAAGGACAGGGAAGCCTGCTGTGCTGCAGTTCATAAGGACACAAAGAGCTGGACACAACTTAATGAATGAACAACCACCACAACAATCCAAGATTGGCCTCAAAAGAAATCAATCCTGGGGACACTTTAATCTCAGAGCCCTAACCTCCAGAATTATGAGGAAACTAATTCTGTTGTTTAGGCCACCTAGTCTGTGATTCTTTGTTATGGCAGCCCTAGCAAACCACTGCAATAGCTATGTGAAAGGCATCTAAAATCAGTTATGAGGAAACCTCAGACAAAACCAACCTGAATGACAACCTACAATTAAGTAGAACTGCAAAAGCAACAAAGTCATGAAACCCTCAAGCACTTTCACCTTCTGTGAATAAACCTTGCTAAAAGTTCAATCCCTGGGTCGAGAAGATCCCCTGGAGAAGGAAATAGCAATCAACTCCTGTATTCTTGCCTGGGAAGCCCCATGGATAGAGGAGCCTGGAAGGCTGCAGTCCAAGGGGTCACAAAAGTGTCAGACTCTATCTGCTACCTACAGTCTAAATTTACCAGAAACAACAATTTAAGTCTTGAAAATTTTAGGGAAAAAAGAATTTTTTCCAATGACTAATATGAGGAGATAAACTCAGAGCATTTCTCAAGGACCTCTCTACAAGTGCCCTCCATGAGACAATATCCTCCATGCCCCAGACTCATCCTTCCGTTAAACATAGTGCTTAGATGGCCACACGTTTTCATTAAATTGAGAAAGTGGGGCATGAGCTGAGAAGAGAAAGCAGTGAATAAATGAGATACTTTGCTTTTAAACTATATTTAGAATAAAATCTTGGCTTTAGTAAATTATACTTAGACTTTCATGACAGTGAGTAGTCCGAAATTTAGGTTTCTCAGTAATTATATTGCCCAAGAAACAAACAAAAATCTCCAATACTTTTGATTCTTCTACTCCTAAAATGACTTGCGACCTCTGGGCCTTCAGTTTTCACGCAAGAAAGCAGGCTATAGAAGCTGTATCACTGCAGATGAGAATACAAATACACCCACTGTCATTTGATGTGACCATGAAGGATAATGGATAACAAATTCAGAATCCAGAAAGGACAATGGACAAGTTTGTTTTTTGTTTCTTTCAAATAAATAAATAAATACAAAGCCTAATAATAAAGGAGAAGTCCATATATCCAGTTAGAGACTCTTCATAATTCCTGCCCTTCAGGTTTTAATAATTGCGATGGAAAAGTGACTGTGTCCCCAACATACCCATTCTTTTCTTCTTTTTGCAAAGTGGGTATTTTCAGAATGGGAGATTTTACTGAAGTCATCCTACACAAGTAGTGTATGTCAGTTGTGGGTGTGTAGTGGAGGAATCTTACATTTTAGTTTGTAGGTCACTGGAAAATGAAGATTTATATTTGAACCTAGTGGAGGAGCCCTGAACATCTGACTAATACTCAGAAATCATGGGTTTATAGCTGGATATGGAACCTATGGATATCATTTTAACATTGTCTCCTTTTGGAGGACCTCCAAAAAAATAAATAAGTAAAATGTATATCCTTGGGTTCGCTGGTGTTCAGAGGGATAAATTTGTTCCTTAATATCACTTATCCTTTTCTTCCCTTCTTCTGGGCATTTAACCACCTGAAGTGAAAGTGAAAGTGTTAGTTGCTCAGTTGTGTCAGGCTCTTTGTGACCCCATGGACATGGACCCCACCAGGCTCCTCTGTCCATGAGATTCTTCAGACAAGAATACTGGGGTGAGTTGCCATTTCCTACTCTAAGGGAACTTCCCCACCCAGGGATCGAACCTGGGTCTCCTGCATTGCAGGCAGATTCTTTACTGTCTGAGCCACCAGGGAAGCCCCATTTAACCACGTACCCAGAGACTATATTCCTTTACAAACAGAGGAGAACAACGATCTCTTGGTGAGCCACATCTGTTTCAGTCAAACAGTTGATAAAAATATCATAATCAATGGTAAAGCAAAAAATAAATTAAAAAAAATAATAATGAAAAGAAAAAAAATCATGGTCCTTGAATGACCTCATAATCTTTCATTTCCCTACTAAATCTAGAAAACCAACCTCCATCTGGTCTATTCCATAAGGGTTAAAAAAAAAAGTATCATTTAATTGCCTTACTTATTGCAGTTTAGGACTTACCTAATAAAAAAAACACTATTAGAATAATACTGATTATAGTCAACACATTTATTCATTACAAATTGTGTGCTGAGCATTCTGCTCAGTGTTTTAAATGAATCATCTAGTTTTCCTTATATTAAAAAAATCCTACAGTTCATATACCACTAATTTTTTCATTGTATAGATGAGGAAACAGATTTGATACATTTAATAATGATTTTTATATTAAAAATGCCAAAATTTCTTAAATAAAGTAGTTAAATGAGTAGTACAAAGTCATTTTATTAGACTATTTTGTTGTTATTAAAACAGGTGCCAAGTACATGTGAAAATATGACAGAACACTTGTTATATTTTGTGAATAAGGATTCAATTGTATGCAGAATATGGATACAACCAACAGAAATTTTATAAACTAAAAAGGCCTATGCATTTAAGAACAAGGAACAAATATATAGCAATAAATCAGGAACTCTGTTTTGTGGTTATGTTTTAATTTTTTAAAAAATGAAACAAATGACTATTGTCTCCCATAATAAATATTTTTTCTATTAATAAACCTAGATTTTTTTTCTTTTATTTACATTCCTGAAGTATTTCATATGATTTCATATATTTCAAGAAGCTGACAGATATTTTCAAAATTAAAAAAAAAAAACACTGAAACTCAACAAAATATCTGCTATATTGCCTAACACTCATGTTCAGAGGTGGACTTTCTAAACAAAATGGTTGGTAATAACTAATAATCATTGATTGCTAATATGCAGTTGTTTCTAAACTATTTTCTATTTATTTAATATATTTTGAAACCTATTGATTCTGTTGTTTAAAATACTTCTATTCAGTGTCTTATGCATTCTGGGAACTCTGCTGAGTGCTAGAGAGATATAAAGATGAAAAAGACACTGTCCCACTTCCAGAAGAGTTCTTTGTCCAATGGGATCAATTATTTCTAAAGAAAAATACATTAAGCAACATATTGAAACTTCAAATTTAGTACCACTGTGCATGGATTATTTATTGATCTTATCCTAGGATATTAATTGCACTATTTCTTTCTAAATATTTAGTAACATTAAAATTGTAAACCACATTTATCTTGAGGACTTATTTAAAATGTCCAGCCACTTAAGGTTATTGAACTCTATAGTATGTCTTGTGTTTTAGGCACTGGGAAAACAGAAATAAAACACATTTGAATGGTATAAGGTTGCTAAAAATAACCACAAATTCAGGTTTGATTCCACATATAGCATTTAAGGCAAAAAAAATCTGGTAAATAATTTAATGTAGAGAGTAAAATTGAAATACAAAAAAGTTCTGATCCACTTGCCTCAGTAATAAGTACTTGTAAATATTAGGAAGTATATGATATTGCAACATCATGTAATCTTATTTAACTTATTCAGATGCTCAAAATAATTTTTATAATATGAAGCACTTTATCTTTTTAATATTCTGTAGACAATGTAAAAAGTCATGTCCACCTTCCACCAAGATGATAACTGCCAGCACACTGTGAGGGAAGACACGACTGCTTCTCACTTCAGATCCCACTCTCCCAGCAAAGCCCCTGGCACACAAAGACTGCATAGAACCACCCCCACAAGGCCTGCAAAGATCACTGCATAGGACCACCCCCACAAGGCCTGCAAAGACCACTGCATAGGACCACCCACACAAGGCCTACAAAGACCACTGCATAGGACCACCCACACAAGGCCTACAAAGACCGCTACAGAGGACCACCCACACAAGGCCTACAAAGACCACTACATAGAACCACCCACACAAGGCTTACAAAGACCACTATATAGGACCACCCACACAAGGACACCTCTTCACGTCTGTAAGAGGTAAATGTTTCATCTAATGCCATGCAGACAGAGAAAATTAAGCAAAATCAGGAGGCAGTGAAATTTGTTTCACATGAAAGAACCTGGAAAACCCTTGAAAAAACAACTAATGAAAGAGACAATTTACCAGATAAAGTGTTTGAACATCAGTAACAAGAACAGTAATAGAACTATGAAAAAGAATAAATGAACACAATGAGGATTTTAATAGAAACTAGAAAATATAAAAATGAACCAGTCAGAATTGAAGAACATGATAAATGAAAGACACACTAGAAGGAATTGAAAACAGACTACATGATACAGAAGAAGGCATGCTGATCAGGAAGAAAGAATAATGGAAATCATTTAATAGCATAGCAATAAGAAAGACAAATTAAAATAGAGAATGAGAGAGAACTGAAGGGATTTCTGGGACAAAAGCAAACGTATCAATATTAACATTATAGATATCCCAGAAAAAGAGAAGAGAGAGAAAGGGGTAAAAAGTGTGTTTGTACAATTATGGCTTGAAACTTCTAGAACCTATAGAAAAAAACAAATATCCCTGGTGGCTCAGCTGGTAAAGAATCCACCTGCAATGTGGGAGGCCAGGGTTCAATCCCTGCATTGGGAAGATCCCCTGAAGAATACCCACTCCCCTATTCTGGCCTGGAGAATTCCATTGACTGTATAGTCCATGGGGTCGCAAAGAGTCGGACATGACTGAGTGACTTTCACTTTCACAGGAAACACAGAGAGTCCCAAACAAGATGAACCTAGGAAGACCCACACCAAATTATATCATAACAAAATGTCAAAAGTTAAAGGTAAAGAGAGAATTCTAAAGACAGCAAGGAAAAATAAAAGTCATGCAAAAAGAATCCCCATGAGACTATCAGCTGATTTGTCAGCAGAAATTTTACAGATCAGAAGGCAATGGCATGACAGCATGATACATTTAAAGTCCCGAAAGGAAAAACCCTACAACCTAGGGCAGTTTCTAGCCAGCAAGATTATTATTCAGAGTTAAAGTACACATTGAAAAAAAGAAAAAAAACTTCTTAAACAAGCAAAAACTTAAAGAATTCATCATTACTAAGTGAAGTTGCTCAGTCGTGTCCAACTCTTTGCGACCCCATGGCCTGTAGCCTACCAGGCTCCTCTGTCCATGGGATTTTCCAGGCAACAGTCCTGGAGTGGATTGCCATTCCCTTCTCCAGCATCAATACTAAACTGACCCTAAAAAAAAAAAAAAAATGTTAAAGGGTCTTCTCTAAGTGGAAAAAAAGGGTTACAACAAGAATTGAGAATTTATAGGAAAGGAAAACAAAAACCACTAGTGAAGGCAAATGTATAGTAAAGGCTGTGGATTAACCACATAAATGCTAGTCCAAGCTTTAAAAGAAAAAAATTGGAAAACCAACAACCACAGTAAAGGGTTAAATGATAAGCGTAAAAATGTAAAATATGACACCAGAAATTCCAAATGTGGAGGAGGGAAGTAAAAAAAAATGTAGAATGACTACCAGTTTAAAACATGTAGATATAGGTCGACATATATGAAACCCATGGAAATAACAAATCGAAAACCTTCGATAGATATACAAAAACTAGAAAGGAAGCAACACAAACATACTGCTAAAGAAAATCATCAAACCACAAGGAAAAACCTACAAGAAGAACAGAGAAGAACTATTAAAACTATTAACACATTGTATTAAGTAATACAATGGTAAGTACATACATATCAATAATCACTTAAAACACCAATGCACTAAATGGTACGATCAAAAGACAAGGTGTCTGATTGCATAATAAACATGACTGTTCATATGCTGCCTACAAAAGACTCAGAGCTAAGAACAGACACAGATTGAAAGTGCGTGGATGGAAAAGATATTTCATACAAACAAAAATGATCAAAGAAGACATAGAGATGGTCAACAAGTACATAAAAAGATGATCAACATCGTTAATCATCAGAAAAATGCAAACCAAAACCACGTTGAGTTATCAGCTGACATTTGTCATACTGGTTATCATAAAAAAGACCAAAGATAACAAATGTTGGTGAGGATGTGGAGAAAAGGGAGCTTGTAGTACCCTGTAGGTGGGAAGATAAATTTATGTTGCTACTGTGTAAAACAGTATGAAGGTTCATCAAAAAACTAAAAATTCCAACTATTGCACTACTAATTCAAAAAGATACACATGCCCATTGTAATAATACTCATTGTATTATTTACAACAGTCATGATATGGAAGCCATCTAAATTTCCATTAACAGATGAATGATAAAGAAGTGTTTTATATATTTATATATATATATATATAATATATATATGGAATGAAATGCTGCTCAGACATTAAGAAGAATGAAATTCTGCCATTTTCAGTGACACAAATGAATGTAGAGGTTATCATGCTTAGGGCCACAAGTCAGAGAAAGACAAATCGTCTATGTTATCATTTATGTGTGGAATTTTTAAAATATCCCAGTAAGTTGAGCAATACAGAAACAGACTTACAGATAAACAGAATAAACTTGTTACCAGTGAGGAGAGGGAAAAGACAGGGGCGAATTAGGGGTATGAGATTAAGAAATATATATAAAGTTGATAAGCCACAAAAATATACTGTACAATGACTGAAAGCTCTGGTTGCCTGAGGTACGAGTGGGGCATGAAGATGTGCTGCCGCCTTGTGGCCACATCTGGGAACTACAACTTTAAAACCCGCACTGCCAGGCACTTAAGGGTCACAAGTTCTCTGGGCTACCCATGAACCCCTTTCCCTCAAGAAATGTCCCAAGGCAGGTAATGGAAAACAAAATTAAAACAGCACCGACTCTCTAGAAACCAATTTCAAGAGCTAAACTTTACTGTCTCAAAGAAAATCACCTGAAAAGATGCTCAGCCTCCCTAATGATTAGAAAAACTGCCAATCATAATGAGACGATATCCCCTGACACCAGTCATCACAAGATCCACACAGGAAAGAATGCTCCAGAGGGCAGGTACGAAAGGGAGCCACCATACAGGGAAGGTGGGAATGTAGATTTGCAACAGCCACTATGGAGAAAAGAGGCAAAGTTCCTTATAAAAATGAACAGTAGAGGTACCCTGAGATTGAAGAAAGTAGGGAAAACCACTAGACCATTCGGGTATGACCTAAATCAAATCCCTTATGATTATACAGTGGAACTGAGAAATAGATTTAAGGGACTAGATCTGATAGATAGAGTGCCTGGTGAACTATGGACGGAGATTTGTGACATTGTACAGGAAACAGGGATCAAGACCATCCCCATGGAAAGGAAATGCAAAAAAGCAAAATGGCTGCCTGGCAAGGCATTACAAATAGCTGTGAAAGAAGAGAAGTGAAAAGCAAAGGAGAAAAGGAAAGATATAAGCATCTGAATGCAGAGTTCCAAAGAACAGCAAGGAGAGATAAGAAAGCCTTCCTCAGAGATCAATGCAAAGAAATAGAGGAAAACAACAGAATGGGAAAGACTAGAGATCTCTTCAAGAAGATTAGAGATACCAAAGGAACATTTCATGCAAAGATGTGCTTGATAAAGGACAGAAATGGTATGGACCTAACAGAAGCAGAAGATATTAAGAAGAGGTGGCAAGAATACACAGAAGAACTGTACAAAAAAAATCTTCACAACCCAGATAATCACGATGGTGTGATCACTCACCTAGAGCCAGACATCCTGGAATGTGAAGTCAAGTGGGCCTTAGGAAGCATCACTACAAACAAAGCTAGTGGAGGTGATGGAATTCCAGTGGAGCTATTTCAAATCCTGAAAGATGATGCTGTGAAAGTGTTGCACTCAATATGCCAGCAAACGTGGAAAACTCAGCAGTGGCCACAGGACTGGAAAAAATCAGTTTTCCTTCCAATCCCAAAGAAAGGCAATGCCAAAGAATGCTCAAACTACCACAAAATTGCACTCATCTCACACACTAGCAAAGTAATGCTCAAAATTCTCCAAGCCAGGCTTCAGCAATACGTGAACTGTGAACTTTCAGATGTTCAAGCTGGTTGTAGGAAAGGCAGAGGAACCAGAGATCAAATTGCCAACATCTGATGGATCATGGAAAAAGCAAGAGAGTTCCAGAAAAACATCTACTTCTGCTTTCTTGACTATGCCAAAGCCTTTGACTGTGTGGATCACCATAAACTGTGGAAAACTCTTCAAGAGATGGGAATACCAGACCACCTGACCTGCCTCTTGAGAAACCTATATGCAGGTCAGGAAGCAACAGTTAGAACCAGACATGGAACAACAGACTGGTTCCAAATAGGGAAAGGAGTAATGTCAAGGTTGTATATTGTCACCCTGCTTATTCAACTTATATGCAGAGTACATCATGAGAAATGCTGGGCTGGGTGAAGCACAAGCTGGAATCAAGATTGCTGGGAGATATATCAATAACCTCAGATATGCAGATGACACCACCCTTATGGCAGAAAGTGAAGAGGAACTCAAAAGCCTCTTGATGAAAGTGAAAGAGGAGAGTGAAAAAGTTGGCTTAAAGCTCAACATTCAGAAAATGAAGATCATGGCATCTGGTCCCATCACTTCATGGCAAATAGATGTGGAAACAGTGTCAGACTTTATTTTTTAGGCTCCAAAATCACTGCAGATGGTGATTGCAGCCATGAAATTAAAAGATGCTTACTCCTTGGAAGAAAAGTTATGACCAACCTAGATAGCATATTAAAAAGCAGAGATGTTACTTTGCCAACATAGGTCCATCTAGTCAAGGCTATGTTTTTTCCAGTGGTCATGTATGGATGTGAGAGTTGGACTGTGAAGAAAGCTGAGCACCGAAGATTGATGCTTTTGAACTCTGGTGCTGGAGAAGACTCTTGAGAGTCCCTTTGATTGCAAGGAGACCCAACCAGTCCATCCTAAAGGAGACCAGTCCTGAGTGTTCATTGGAAAGACTGATCCTGAGGCTGAAACTCCAATACCTTGGCCACCTCATGAGAAGAGTTGACTCATTGGAAAAGACTCTGATGCTGGGAGGGATTGTGGGCAGGAGAAGGGGACGACAGAGGATGAGATGGCTGGATGGCATCACCGACTGGATGGACGTGAGTTTGAGTGAACTCCGGGAGTTGGTGATGGACAGGGAGGCCTGGCGTGCTGCGATTCATGGGGTTGCAAGGAGTCAGACATGACTGAGTGACTGAACTGAACTGAACTGTAATATCTTTAAATGGAATATGATATATAAAAATATTGAGTTACCATATTGTACATCTGAAATTAATATAAATAAACTATACTTCAACTTTCTTAAAAAAGACAAGAAATAAGTTTTATTTCATTCTTTTTAAGAATGAAAAATATGGTATAACTAAGACATAAAACTTTGTGGAAAATTTCTTGGAATAAATCAGGTACTGTGATCAGTACTTTATGCCTTTAAAACTGATGTTTATAACCTCTAGTGAATCATGGATTCATCTTAGTGTCTCAAACAACACTAACAATGAAAGTGAAAGTTGTTCAACTGTGTACAACTCTTTGTGACCCCATGGTCTAGACAGTCCATGGAATTCTCCAGTCCAGAATAGTGAAGTGTATACCTTTCCCTTCTCCAGGGGATCTTCCCAACCCAGGGATAGAACCCAGGTCTCCCACATTGCAGGCAGATTCTTTACCAGCTGAACTACCAGGGAAGCTTCTAAGAGAATAATATGAAAATATATATAATTTCTGAATTTATCACTTTCAAAAGATTAAGCAGTATTCTTCATGTAACTTTTGTTTCAATTTTGTATCATGTCTGTATGTACGTGTGTGCACACATGTGTGCACTTGTGGCATGTATTTCCATTCCTGATAGAATGTACTATATACTGTAGGGCATGGGCAAAATACTGGGCAGTCCCTGCCTTCAGTTCAGCTCAGTCACTCAGTTGTGTCCGACTCTTTGTGACACCATGAATGGCAGCACGCCAGGCCTCCCTGTCCATCACCAACTCCCGGAGTTCACCCAGACTCATGTCCATCGAGTCAGTGATGCCATCCAGCCATCTCATCCTGGGTCGTCCCCTTCTCCTCCTGCCCCCAATCCCTCCCAGCATCAGAGTCTTTTCCAATGAGTCAACTCTTCTCATGAGGTGGCCAAAGTACTGGAGTTTCAGCTTTAGCATCAATTCCTTCCAAAGAAACCCCAGGGTTGATCTCCTTCAGAATGGACTGGTTGGATCTCCTTGCAGTCCAAGGGACTCTCAAGAGGCTTCTCCAACACCACAGTTCAAAAGCATCAATTCTTCGGCGCTCAGCTTTCTTCACAGTCCAACTCTCACATCCATACGTGACCACAGGAAAAACCATAGCCTTGACTAGACAGACCTTAGTCGGCAAAGTAGTGTCCCTGCTTTAGCTCACTTAATTCACCACAACAAAAGTATATATTAAGCACAATTAACAGTGCCAATTTATAGAAGGAAAATTGCATTTCATATTTGACATGTAATTTTACCAATTTACATTTAATGTGTTAAATCTTGAACCTGAGATTCAAAACATATCATAATACCATGATTTAGATTCTGCTTTTTTCTGAGTATCTGCTTTTTCACAGATTTCCTAGTTTTTAAACCTCTTAATCCCTCTCAGTCTCTATCTCCCTCCCTGGCTCCCTCTATCTCTCACCCCACTTTATGATCTAGAATAATTTTGTTCTTAAACTTTTCTTCCATGCCAACCTCTGTGAATTCCCATCTTTCAGCTAAAAAGAAAAAAAATATTTCTTAGCATAATCTCTATGATCAATTTGTAAATAATCTCATATGAAAATATTTGCCATTATACATTTGAAATTTGTATGAATTTATCAACTATGTCAATCCTCTCTTGTTCTTCCAGGGTTCCAAGAGAACCACACGAACTTGTCTTCAGCATTTTATACATACACACACTCAGCTCTTTCTAGGACATACATTTTTGATAACATAGCATTCTGGATATTATGAAAAGCAAAACATTTAGGAGTTGGATATTGTTCAGGCACTAAGTTGAGTCTGACCCTTTTGACCCTATGGACTTATGGGATTTCCCAGGCAAGAATACTGGAGTGAGTTGCCCTTTGCTTCTCCAGGGGATCTTCCCAACCCAGAGAACAAACCCATGTCTCCTGCACTGACAGGCGGATTCTTTACTGCTCAGCCACTGGGAAAGCCAGGATATAAATGTATTGCCAAGCTTTAAAGAACTTATAAGCAAAACATCCAAGAGAAATAAATAAACACACTAAAGCCCTACAAAAACCCAATGTATCCTATTCTAGAAAGTAAAAGGCAAGTTAAGAAAGTGAATTAAATGCAGAAGAGAGTGTTGCTCCCTCAGGGCCAAAACCTGAATTTGGAGCATTCTCACCACACAGACACAAAAGGTAATAGTGTGAGATAGTGGATGTGTTAGTTGATGTTGTGACAATCATTTCATAATATATGTGTCTATCAAATCATCCTTTGTATGCTCTAACGTTTGCAATTTCACTTCTCAATTATACCTCAATAAAGCATGGAAAAAAACAATTGGGGCCATTATGGTTCTAAGGGGAAACTGTACATTGGTCCTTGAGCCAGAAGAAGTCAGAAGACAGAGCTGGTGTCTCAGAGAATTGAAAAAAACCTAAAGCTGATACATACATAAGGGATGCTTTATTTCATTAGCTGCTTAGGGTGTTCTACATCATTTGTCATATAAGAAGCGTAAATTACTTTAAAAGCTTTACTGAAATGGAGTTGACATGTACACATCTAATGTGCACAATTTGGTAAGTCTGGTGTATTAGTAAACATACGACGTCATTACCACCATCAAGATAATGAAGCTATCCACCACCTCCAAAAGTTTCCTTATGCCCTTTGTAATTTCTCTGTTCACCCTGCCACTCTTCATCTCTGTATCCACCTGCATCAAACTCTCCACACCAGTCCTCCGTTACCCACAGCCCTACTTTATGTGCTTATATTAACGTATCGGTTTACATTTCCAACAATGTTACACAAATATAATTACTAGTATGCTCTCTTTATTTGGGGAGAATGGGTCTGACTCCTTTCACTCAGCTCAACTATCCTGAAATTGATTCATACTGTTACACATACCAATGTTTTTCTGGACACTTTATGATTAGGTCTTACTTCATCATATTTATAAAGCACATTTTTGTCCATTCATCAGCTGAAGGAAACCTATGTTGCTTATAATTCTAAACTATTACAAATAAATCCTGTGACATTTTGCATAGCAATCTTCATGTGGAAACATCCTTTCATACCTCTTGAGTGAACACCTTGTAATACAAAGCCAGAGTCATGTGGTAATCATAGGTTTATCTTTTATGACGCTCCAGACTGTTACCTTATCCCTTTCCCCAAAGTGATCATACTATTTTAGGTGTATGAGCATTCTGCTTGTACAATATCCTCACACATTTGGTATTTTGTTGTTGTTGTTGTTAATTAGAACTTAAACCATTTTAACAGATACTGATAAAAGATAAATCAAAGAAAATTTAAACATAAAAGTTTTTTTTTTCCTCCTCTTTGTCCTCCTCTCTCCTTTCTACTGTGCCTTGTGTATCTGTATCATTCATTGACCAAACCTTCATCTCAGCAGAAATACTTGTTCACCCATAAAGAACAACATTCTCCAGCATCGACAAGCTGACTCCTTAGGAGATAATCTTCCTGCTTAATCTTGTAAGGGGCCACACTGACCCATGACCTACTACTCGCTTTGTACATAAAGACCTGGATTGTGTAAGCTGTCAATAATATGTCACTTAATGCATAGCCCCTTTTCTCAAAACTTTATATAACTGTGCTTTAGGCTCTAATGGGCAGAACAGTTCTTGGAACTTTCTGAGAGGCTGTTACTAAATTGTTTCATTGATAGCATAAAATGAAACCTCATTGTGGCATAGTTGACATTTCCTAATGACTGATTTTTAAATATTCCTGTGCTCATTTTTCATCTGTATATTGTCTTTGGCAAAGTATCCGACAAATCATCTGCTCATTTAAAATATTGCTTTTTGCTTTCTTATAGTTGAATTTTCAGAAATCTTCATATATTATGAATATATGTATTGAGCTGGCCATAAAGCTTATATGGTTTTTTCTGCAACATTGTACAGAAAAATCTAAACAAACTTTTTGGCCAACCCAATATTTTATCAGACTTAATACTTGCAAATATTCTCTCCAATTCTGTAGTTTGCTTTTCATTTTCTTAACAGTATATTTTGAGGAGCAAAAACTCTTAATATTTTTGAAAAACAATTTATCCATTTTCTTTTAGTGATTATGGGTTTTATGTCACACAAAAGAAATGTTTTGCTCAGGTTCAAGAAAGATCACAAAATTTCCTATTATATTTTGTTCTAGAAGTTACATAGTCATGGGTTGTGCCCAGTTTGTTGAAAAGACTATTCTTTGTCTACCATGGTGCATTTGCACTTTTGACGAACGTAAACTGACCACATATGTATGGACTTAGTTGTGAACTCTATATTCTGAACTATGAGGTCTAGTTTTGAAGTCTATATTCATTCAGTTTTCTATCTTGATACCAGTACCACATACTATTGATTACTGTAACTTTAACACACTTCCAACCTTGCCATTTTATGAAAGCTCTTTTGGCTAATGTATTAGGGTTCTTCAAAAACACAGACTGAACAGGATGTGTGTGTCTGTGTGTGTCTGTCTCCTGACGAGTCCCAAGATCTACATATCAAGTCAATAGGCCATCAGCTCCAAGGCTGGCAGGCTTGATATCCGGAAAGAATCAATGTTTCAGGTTGAGTTCTAAGGCAGGAATAAAAGTAGTGTCCCGTTACTAAGGCAGTCAGTAGAATTGTCTCTTACCTGGAGAAAGGTCCCTCTTCAGATCTTCAACTGATTGGATGAGGCTTACCCACATTAAAGAGAGTCATCTCTTGCTTTCAGTCTAACAATTTAAATCTTGATCTCATTAAAAAATGCCTTCACAAAAACATTCTGAATAATTTTTGACAAAATAGCTAGCACTCTGTGGGCTGTTCAAAGTGACATACAAACTTAACCGTGACAGTTACTCTGGTCCTTTGCATTTCAATATGAATTTCAGTTGATGGAGTTCTACAAAATGTCTACTGGAATTTTGACTGGGATTGTGTTGAATATATTGTTGATTTTAGGAAGAATTGAAATAACAAATATATTTTGGCTTCCTGATATATAAACATTGTATCTCATTATTTATTTAGGTTTCCTGTAATGTCTTTAAGCAAAATTTTATAGTTTTCAGTGAACAGTCCCCGGAATTTTTTTGCCTAAAATGCCTCTAAGCAGTGTGCATTTTTGGTGCAGTAAGTGGCATCACTGATTTCTGATATTTTTATGTCTTCTCTCTCTCCTGGACAAAGGTTAGCAGGTTATATTAACTTTCTGAAAACAAAACAAAACAAAACAAAACTAACTTCAGTTTTCATTGAGTCTTTGTTGTTGTTTTCTTTATTGCTGATTTCTACTTTGATCTTTTCAAATTTCCTTTTATTTGCTTACTTTGTGGTTCATCTGGCCTTATTTCTCTAGTTTCTCAAGGTAATTAATATCTACACACATTGATTTGAAAGCTTTATTTTATTCTGATTTAGATGTTTAATGCAATGCTGCTAAGTCACTTCAGTCGTGTCCGACTCTGTGTGACCCCATAGACAGCAGCCCACCAGGCTCCCCCGTCCCTGGGATTCTCCAGGCAAGAACACTGGAGTGGGTTGCCATTTCCTTCTCCAATGCATGAAAGTGAAAAGTGAAAGTGAAGTCGCTCAGTCATGTCCGACTCTTCGCGACCCCATGGACTGCAGCGCACCAGGCTCCTCCATCCATGGGATTTTCCAGGCAAGAGGACTGGAGTGGGGTGCCATCGCCTTCTCCAGTTTAATGAAATAGATTCCCTTTTACGTTTAGCTGCATCCAACAAATTAAGTATGTTGTATTCTCATTTTCACAAATTTAAAAATATTTCTGGCTCTCTTTTGATTTCTCCTTTGACCTGTGTGTTATTTAGAGTTATGCTGCTTACTTCCAAATATTGGGGGATTTTAGATATATCTTTGAACTAATAATCTTTCATTTAGTTTCTTCATGGTCGCAGAACTTACTTGGTAGACTTGAATACTTTGGAATTTATTGAGTTCTGTTTTATGGCAAAGAATATAGTGAATGTTCTTGATCAATGTTTTATGTGTACTGGAGACGAATGTGCACCTTGCTATTATTGGGTGAAGTGTTCTATAAATGTCAATTTGATCAACTTGTTTAATAGAGTGGTTCAATGTTTTCAATCCTTACTGGTTTATCTATTTGTTCTCTATACTTGAGAGAAGAGTTTTGAAATTTGCAAGTACTATTGTGGATTTGTCTTCTTTCAATTTAATCAGTTTCTGCTTAAGTATTGTGAATCTTTATCATTCGGTGCAGAAATACCTAGGATGATCTGAGGTTGTTTGTTTTTTTGACAAATTGATCCTCTTGCCATCATGCAATTACCCTCTTTATACTTTGCTCTGAAGTCTATGTTAATATTAGTAGAACTACCACTATATATTTTTTGAAAGATGATGTATTTTTCTATTAGTTTACTTTTTACCTTTTCTGGTTGTATGTTTAATGTGATTTTCTTGTAGGCAGCATGTAGTTGGGCCATGTTTTTATATATATATGAATAAATTCTCCCTTAATCTGAGTATTTAGCTCATTCACTTAATTTTGATTATGGATATTGCTGGGTTTTTATCTACCATTTTCCTATTTGTTTTCTCTGTGTAGCATCTGTTCTTGTTTCATTTTTCTTCTTTTTCTGCCTATGTTAAACAAGTTTAGTACTCTTTTTCAATCCCATTTTATCTCCTTTGTTGGCTTATTAGTTTTGTTCTCTTAATGGCTGCTTTAGGACTTATATACAGCTTTAAATTATCACATTTTAAACTTTAAGTGATATTACATCACCTTATGTTTAATATAAGAACCTCATAGCTGCATAATTCCATTTCTCTCTTTCTAGGCTAGGTGATAGTTTTGTTGAAAAAAAAACAAAAAGCAGCCTCTGCTATCCAGAATGTGATCTAATGCTCATAGCTAAGCCTTGATGCTGTTATATAATGATTTAATGCTTACAGCTTAATCACTTTGTTCTACTATTGAATGTAACAATGTGACAAAATCCCTGTATCAGGTGAGATTACTTTGAGATTATGATACAATGAAACAAAAACAAGGTCACTCGAAAATTCACAAAACACTAAGGGTCCCGCATTGTAAGTATCTTCACCAATCACAGCTCTATCCTCATTTTGGTCTGCCTTCTTAGAGAAAAGAATTATTGAGATGCCCAATCACATGATTGTTCTACTTTCTGACAGAATGTGCCCCTGCTTCTTTAGCACCTTCCCCAAATTTCCCAACCACAGCCTAAACACTGTCATAGGATTCTTCTAACATCCTCTTCCTAATGCACTCCACAGCTCCCAATGCTGTGTTCCACCCCACAGCAACGAGTAATAAACTCAAGGTATTTTACTGTATGTACTTTCCTGGTGATCATTAGTTAAAGAGTATTGACATTTTCATTTATATTCTTTTACATGTGTAACAAGATTATCATGTGAAGATGCGGAATAAATTTAAAAAATTCTCAAATGCTCACTTTGTGAATTAAAAAATCTGATCATTTGAACTATTTTGACATTATCTTATAAAATTGAGAAGGTAAGCAACCTGTGAATTATACTCCTTGATTAATAGGCTTGTGTACAAGGCAATGAATATCTCCAATATGCCCAAACAATTCTGTTAATAATAGGAAAAAAACTGAAAACATTTTGTTTCCATCAATAGGGAAATTGACAAATAAACTACAACATGTTCATACAGTGAACATTAGTGAAATATAATTGCATGCATCAAAATGAATACATTTCTTATTCAGTCAGAAAAGAAAATAATATAATACCACTAAATATAAAGAGCAAATTATATAAAACCAAACAGTATATGGCTAGGCATGTATACATTTGTACAAAAAATATAACCAAAAAATCATAAACACAACATCTGGTGATTAGTTTCCTCTGGGGAAGAAGAGAGTTTGGATCAGTGATTTGTATGAACAAAGGATTAAAACATATAATTATTTTACAATTTCTTAATACTTAACTTGGGCTTCCCTAGTGACTCAGAGGTAAATAATCCTCCTGCCAATGCAGGAGACATGGGTTTGATTCCTGGGTTGGGAAGAGCCATTGGAGGAGGAAATGGCTACCCACTCCAGTATTCTTGCCTGGAAAATCCCATGGACCCATGAGCCTGGCAGGTTATAGTCAATGGTGTCACAAAAGAGTCAGACATGACTTAGTGACTAAACAACAATACGAACTAGGGCTGTGAATTAATGGGTTCTCACTATTACTATGCATGAATTAGGGGTACATGATTATTTTTCATAGTAAAAGGACATTTATCTATTTGTATATATTAATAAAAATTATCCAAATTTAAATATAAGGTTAAAAAGTGACTAATCTTTAAAGACTACATATATGAGATCATTTTCTAACAAACCTGCCTGAGTGAGTGAGGCTGTCTCACAATAATTTGCAGCTTGCATAGTTTATAACCATATAAATGAGATAAAGTATGATTTTTTTATGCTCAATAAAGAGACGGTAACCTCAAATGTTTATCAAAAATCAGTTTTTAGAAACTTATTGAAACAAAAAATCAGTTTTTTGAAACTTTTCCATTTTATTCATGAACTATACAAAATGTCCATTCTCAAATCATTTTTGGACTAGGCTTGCATCCTGCTGGTTCCCTCATCAAGTAAATGAAATTTTGATATATGAATTTTTTTCCCTCGAGCATTATGTTTTTAACGTTTTGAGAATTATAACTGACTCTTATGAAAATCCCACTGAGATGCTACACTCACTCGATTAGGAAACAGCTCATGGATCAAGAAAATTAATGAGTGCAGCTTTGAAACCTCTGCCCTTTCCTGATCAGTGAATTCTTGCTGATTTGTGGCAGAATGGCTTTGTTTTCAGAACTCCTATATTGTTTTTTTTTTTTTGTTTGTTTGTTTTTTTAAATTAATTTATTTTTTATTTTACAATTCTGTATTGGTTTTGCCATACATTGACATGAATCCACCACGGGTGTACATGCGTTCCCAAACCTGAACCCCCCTCCCACCCCCCTCCCCACAACATCTCTCTGGGTCATCCCCACGTACCAGCCCCAAGCGTGCCATATCCTGCATCGGACATAGACTGGCAATTCGACTCTTACATGATATTAATATCTAATGACCTAAGGTGTCTTTATCTTTCAGAAGATAGAAAATTTAAAAAAAAACATAAATAATGACTGAAAATTGATTTAAAAGATGGTCAAATCTTCATTATTCTGTTTATTGTCTTTCAAATAGGAATCTGAAATATTTAGTCTGATTTGGTCTTGGAGTTCATGGCACAATGTTTTCCCTCCAGAGTCAAAGCCTTGTATATCTGGTTCTAGTTGGACCCCTGCCTTTTTGCAACTGGGGTACTATCTGGGATGGCACTGTTTCAGTGTGAAAAATCTGTGAAAGCTTCATATGGTGAAATAGAATAATGAACTTTCAGATGCCTGCTAGTGTTTCTTTTGTTTAAGGAATTTCATGGCAGGTGGGGAAGTGAGGGAGGTCACAAAGTTAGAATTACAAAGTTAAGTGGGAAAGGAAATAGCAGCCCATAGGGGCCTGTATGTCTTATAACTGAAGAAAGAGTAAAATATGTACATATTTTTATTAGGATAAGAAATTACCATTTCTTAAAGCTCTGCCTAATGGAAAGGTTTTTGGATTTTTTTTTTTCATCCATTTCGCCACACAGGAATTGTTTTCATGTATTTTTTGTGTCTGGATTTTTTTTCATCTATGGAAAAAGTTGTAAAAGAGAAGTTGCAAGGTTCTTTATGAACTTAAGTATTTTATCTGTAAAATAAAAGAGCCTTTATTTCTTGTGCTAATATTAACACAAAATCTTTTCCTAAGATATAACACATTCAATTATAAAGTTTCTTAATATTAAAGAAGTCTTTATTCTGATCAGCTAATAAAGAATAAATGCATCTATAAGCCTGAGAGAGAGGCTCATAAGAATTCAATTTGAATATACAGAAAGAATAAGCTAAACTTTGAATACTTGAAATATACTAGGCTTTTCAGAAGAATGTCTTCTTACCAAAGCTGCTAACACCATCACTCATTTTGAAATATTTGTATAGAATAAACATGTATATTTAAAAATGTTAAGGATTTGGTTTGTTTTGCCCTGGAAAGCCTAGTTAATAAAAACATACTTGAACTTCCACATCAGCACAATGGCAGAAGCTCTATATAGTCAGCAAAAACAAGACCGGGACATGACTGTGGCTCAGATCATGAACTCCTTATTGCAAAATCAGACTTTAATTGAAGAAAGTAGGGAAAAGCATTAGATCTAAATCAAATGACCTAAATCAAATCCCTTACGATTATACAATGGAAGTGACAAGTAGATTCAAGGGATCAGAGCTGATAGACAGAGTGCCTGAAGAACTATGGATGGAGGTTCATAACACTGTACAGTAGATGGTGATCAAAACTATCCCCAAGGAAAAGAAATGCAAACAGGCAAAACAATTGTCTGAGGAGGCCTTAAAAATAGCTGAAAAAAGAAGAGAAGCTAAAGCCAAAGCAGAAAAGGAAAGACGTATCCGTCTGAATGCAGAGTTCCAAAGAATAGCAAGGAAAGATGATATAGACTTCTTCAGTGATCAGTGGAAAGAAACAGAGGAAAACAATAGAATGGGAAAGACGAGATCTCTTTAAGAAAATTAGAGATACCAAGGGAGCATTTTGTGCAAGGATGGGCTCGATAAAGGACAGAAATGGTATGGACCTAACAGAAGCAGAAGAAATTAAGAAGAGGTGGTAAGAATACACAGAAGAACTGTACAAAAAAGATCTTACTGACCCAGATAACCATGATGGTGTGATCACTCACCTAGAGCCAGACATCCTGGAATGCGAAGACAAGTAGGCCTTAGGAAGCATCACTAGAAACAAAGCTAGTGGAGTGACAGAATTTCAGTTGAGCTATTTCAAATCCTAAAAGATGATGTTGTAAAGGGGCTGCACTCAATATGCCAGCAAACGTGGAAAACTCAGCAGTGGCCACAGGACTGGAAAAGTCAGTTTTCATGCCAATCCCAAACAAAGGCAATGCCAAAGAACGTTCAGACTACCACACAATTGCATTCATCTCACACGCTAGCAAAGTCATGCTCAAAATTTTCAAAGAGGTTTCAGCAGTACATGAATTGGGAACTTCCAGATGTCCAAGCTAGAGTTAAGAAAGGGCAGAGGAACTAGAGATCAATTGTCAACATCCATTGAACACAGAAAAAGCAAGATTTCTAGAAGAACATCTACTTCTGCTTCATTGACTATTCTAAATCCTTTGACCCTATAGATCACAACAAACTGTGGAACATTCTTAAGGAGATGGGATTACCAGTCTACCTTACCAGTCTCCTGAGAAATCTGTATGCAGGTCAAGAAACAACAGTTAGAACTGGACATGGAAAAACAGACTGTTTCCAAACTGGAAAAGTACATCAAGTCTGTATATTGTCACCCTGCTTATTTACCTTATATGCAGAGTACATCATGTGAAGTGGCGGGCTGGATGAAGCACAAGCTGGAATCAAGATTGCCTGGAGTAATATCAATAACCTCAGATATGCAGATGACACCATCCTTATGGTAGAAAGCAAAGAGGAATTGAAGAGCCTCTTGATATAAGTGATAGAGGAGAGTGAAAAAAGTTGGCTAAAAACTCAAAATTCAAAAAACTAAGATCATGGCATCTGGTCCCACTACTTCATGGTTAATAGATGGGGAAACAATGGAAATAGTGACAGACTTCATTTTTCTTGGGCTCCAAAATCACCACAGATGGTGACTGCAACCATGAAATTAAAAGACACTTACTCCTTAGAAGAAAAGCTATGACCAACCTAGACAGCATATTCAAAAGTAGAGACATTACTTTGCTGATAAAGGTCCATCTATTCAAAGCTTTGGTTTTTCCAGTAGTCATGTATTGAAAGTTGAACCATAAATAAGGCTGAATGCCCAAGAATTTTGAACTGTGGTAGGGAGAAGACTCTTGAGAGCCCTTTGGACTTCAAGGAGATTAAACCAGTCAGTCTTAAAGGAAATCAGTCCTGAATATTCTTTGAAAGGACTGATGCTGAAGCTCCAATAATTTGGCCACCTGATGCAAAGAACTGACTCATTGGAAAAGACCCTGATGCTGTGAAAGACTGAAGGCAGGAAGAGAAGGGGATAACAGAGGATGAGATGGTTGGATGGCATCACCAACTTGATGGACATGAGTTTGAGCAAGCTCCAGGAGTTGATGATGGATGGGGAGGCCTGGTGTGCTGCCATCTATGGGGTCACAAGGAGTCAGACACAACTGAACAACTGAACTAACACTAAGAGAATGTTTCTTTGAAAAGATAAAGTTGATAATCTATTAGCCAAACTCATCAAAAAAAAAGAAAAAAGAAATTGCCCAGTAAAATAAGAAATGAAGGTAGAGAATTATTACAACTGATATCACAGAAATACAACTATAAGAGAATACCATGAACAGTTATATGCCAAGAAACTGGACAATCTAGAAAAAAAAGTGAATAAATTCCTAGAAATATACAACCGATCAAGAATCAATCATGACAAAATAGAAAATATAAATAGACCTATTACTAGTAAAGAGATTGAGTCAGTAATCAAAAACCACCCATAAACAAAAGTTCAAGAGCAGATGAACTCACTGCTGAATTCCACCCAACATTTTGCAAAAAACTAATCTTTCTCAAACTCTTCCAAATGATCAAGGAAGATGGGACACTTCCAAACTCATTTTAAAAGGCCAACATTACCCCAGCACCAAAACCAGAAAAGGGAATTTACAGGCCAATATCTTTGAGGAACAAAAATGCAAAAATCTTCAACATACTATTAGCAAACTGAATTCAACAATGTACTGAAAGAGGTCATACATATGGCCAAGTGAGATTTATTCCTTGAATCCAAAGATGAGTTAACATCCACAAGTCATTTAATGTGATATACTATGTTAACAAAAAGAATAAAAGTCGTGATCATCTCAATACATACAGAAAAAGCATTTAACAAATCTACAGTCTACATTGAACTTCATTAAGCACTTTATTTCGGTTGTTTCAACATTTTTAAAATTACCACTTTTTAGTATGCTTATCTGGGCTATTAGTATGCTGAGATTATGATATTCACCTCCAATAGCCTCTTTATGGTTATGTTTCGGTACTGTTTTGTGTTTTGCATATGACCTCACTAACATGTCCAGGAGTATTTTAATACTTTATAAGAAGCTAATAGTTTGGACTTCTCTGGTGGTCTGATGGTAAAGAATCTGCCTCCCAATGCAGGGAACATGGGTTCAATCACTGGTCCAGGAAGAATCCACATGCTACAGATCAACTAAGCTTGCACTACAACTCCTACGCCTGTATGCTAGAGCCTACAAGCTGCAACTATTGAGTCCATGTGCCACAACTATTAATACTTAAGACTGCACACTTGGAGCCCATTCTTCCTTAACAAGAGAAGCCACCACATTGAGAAGCCTGCTAACTGGAGAGTAGCCCCTGCTTGCAGCAACTAGAGAAAGCCCCTATGCAGCAACAAAGACCCAGCTCAGCCAAATAAATAAATTAAAATTTAAAAAAAGCAAAGCGACATGTAGCATTTTTTTAAAAGAAACCAATATTTTATAGTGACACTGTAAAGATAAATCAAATTTAGATTTAAACATCATTAATAATTTTCCATTCTCTTTAAAATAAAGAAAAATCAATTATCTTTCACATCCTCTTCCTCACTACATTTAGGCTATCATCCTGACTTTTTCTTTTTCTGAAATCCCTACCATTGATACTTTCTTTTTGCTGTCAGCCTTGCAAATGCTGATATTCCTATCTTTTTAAATTTGTTTTCACATCTCAGCCCAAGACGTGTTCTTATGCCATAACTCACATAGTACAGGTCTTTTCTCAGTTGTAATTATTACCACACTTTCTGTTTTTGCTCTTCTAATCATCTGTATTTATCATTAGGCCGGAACTTGGGGAGAGTAATGCTTATGTCCATTTCAGGGACATTCGGCAGGATTTTGCAGCTCATATAGTGAACAAAGTTGCCCATCAAAGGGTGGGTATTTCTTTAGGGTCTATGTTCCACTCTTTACTAGGCCATTTGCTCTGTTAGTTTCTCACTAGATGGGGTGCAGTTTTGCAGTTAATTATCAGGTTCTTTTAAAAATCGTTGCAGAGGCCCAGTATGTACTAATGGGCCCCTGGGCTAGCTGTTCCTAATAGTACTCTAGGATCAATTCAGTGCTTTACAAAGGTAAGTACTTAAAAAAAAAAAAAAAGTTTAACTAATTGAATTCCTTGATTATTGTTACCTCCTGATAAATCAGGTTTCTTCCATTCAGTAATAGTGCTTTAGTTTTATATCATTTTAGGAAGTGATTGATGTAGCTATGAGAACAACAAATTTACCAGCTGTGTGCCCTTGGGAACGTTATGGAGCCTCTCTGATTTTTAGTTCCCTCATCTGCTTATTCCACAGAACTATCATGGAATTAATGAATAAAAATATATAAAGAGCTTGAGACAGTGCTTGACACATAAACACGTTATTTAGGTTCTTGTTACTACTGTCAGAAACAGCCATGTAAAATTCATTATTTAATTACTTGAAGAATACTGTTAATTGCATCTTTCATTAGATCCCTCAGATTTCTTAAAGGTAAAATTTCCTTCTGGTTTCTGTTGTAGGAATAGTGTTGCTTGTGATGAGAAATGGATTATTTGAAATTGATCATGTTCACATGTTTGTGTTGCTGCTCAAGTATTCAAAGCTGAATGTGCAGTCCACTTGCAGCAAATTAATAAAATTTCATAACATGTAATTCACATACTAATTTACATTATAGTGTAATATAATACAATATATTGCTTATATATTACCTTTAGATTATATTTTTATTATCTTAAATTGCTTTAGGAAAGTGATGTTTTATATCAAATAATCACAGCAAAATATGAGAAAAGATAATGACCCTAATTTTCTATGCAATTTTATCAAGTCTTAATTGGACAGTATCATTTTCTCTTCTATCTTACTAATAGAATAAAACCTATCATATAGGAAAATATGAGAATATTTTGCATAATATTCTTTCTGCATGTAAAATATTTTATTTGAATTATTTATTATTAGGGGATACATTATCAAAGGTAAATGAGAATACAGTTATTGTAATTATATTTACACACTGCCCTAAAGTATTTACTACTATATTATGTCTTTATAATACGCACATAAGGAACCATATATTTTGAAGTGGCTACATTAAGGAAATAAAATTTTCCCAAGAAAGGGAAAAAAACAAAGCAAACAGACAAACAAAATATCCTGGCTATTCTAAAGTCACAGTGAAAACTTTAATATTTGATTCAAAATTGCTTTAATATCAGAGGTACTAACAGCCCCTGGAGATATTGTTAAAACTATAGTTATGCAAAGGCTAGAACAGATATTTTTCTGGTTGTTAAACCACTGCATGTACTTCCTTAAACAATTTCTAATTGGTAATGATTTAAAAATACATTGGCAGTGTTCTGGTACAATCACAATTTGGGAAACATATGTGATGTTTATATATTCTGAAAGAAATATCCCATTTTACTTTACTTGGAATAGAAAATTGAGCTTCTAAGAAACGTATAATTCTGACTTTTTGTTCTGCAATGACTCCAAAGTTAGCTTTCAATAGTTTTTCCTCTCTTTACACCATCTTCTTAGGGTCAAAAACTTGTTGTGCCATCATAGTTCAAAATAACTTCTAGAGAAATACTATTATAAATTGATATTAACAAGTTTAAACTAAATTTACCCAAGAGATCTCCTTCCAAAGTAGGTGTCCAAAGCAAGTGAGGGTTATGAACTTTATTCTTTCTTCCTTTCTCTTATCAAAAACTCTCACACAAATACCCTAGGCAATAGTAAAGATAACACCTTTAATGGCCTAGGTAATTAGGACTCAAAAAAAGTGCCTGACGGAATAGCCTTATGAAACTTTTTTTTTCTTTACAAGTATTTTAAGAAATAAAGTCCCTGAAATTATTGTATATATTAATTATAATTATATAATTAAATAGTTAATATTATATATATTGTATATATAATATACTGTATATATTAATATATTCATTTGTAGCATTTTTTAGATTCTGCATGTAAGTGACATCATATAATATTTGTCTTTCTCTGCCTGACATACTTCACTTAATATATTATATATATTAATATAATCTCCCTGGTGTTATGCCTTCCTGTATCTTCAGGAGACATATTTAACCAAAATGCAAAAGATCAAAGAAGGAAGTATTTGTGCTGCCAATCCCTTCCACCAAAATAAATTGTGGGATTGGAGAGCAGGAAGTCTCGTTCTCTAATTTAACTAGATAGACTGATTACATGGTCCTGTTACTAGATATTGTAGAACTCCCTCAATTTCATGAAGTTAGTTAACAGCACGGATTAACTGCAATTCAATCCTATCAAGTCAGTCTGCATCTGGTTGCTTTCTCTTATACAGTTGATGACATTTTTCTTGCAAGGAATGAATATAAATATTCCAATGTTAATGAGGTTCCTCAAAGCTTGGATTTTTGTATCTTTGGACCATGATGTATTAGTGACAGTCTTTTAAGCAGCCAAATGACAAGAAGCAAGTCTAAATTCTAAAATAATTACTGTGATGAGAAAGTAGATAGAGAAAAGTATTGGTAAGAAGCTATTACCATGGTCTAGGCCAGAGCATGAGAGAGTACTTGACGAATGATAGAGAATCTGAGGATAATGTGAAAGGGAAAGATTGGGTGAACATTTGGGTGATAAAATCCAAAGGCTTTGGGACTGAACCTGAGTGAGAAGAAAACCTTGAGAATGATACCTATAACCCCTATCAGGCATGAGAATAATTAACCATAGGAGTAATAGTAAGGGAGCAGAACTTGCCACCATCCTAAGGACTGAAGCTGAAGCTCCAATACTCTGGCCACCTGATGTGAAGAGCCAACTCATTGGAAAAGATCATGATGCTGAGAAAGATTGAGGGCAGGAGGAGAAGAGGGTGATAGAAGATAAGATGGTTGGATGGCATCACCAACTCAATGGACATGAGTTTGAGCAAACTCCAGGAGATAATGAAGGACAGGGAAGCCTGGAGGTTACAAGTCCAAAATCACAATGTCATTAGTGCTCTCTGAAACCAATAATCCTCCCTGTTTCCTGGTTTACAGATGTATCAATCCAATCTAAATTCCCCATCTTCTCAGAAGGACAATAGTGATACTGGATTAGGGGATATCTCTATTCCATTGTGACCTTATCTTACCTAATTTGATCTGCAATGACTCTGTTTCCAAATAAAGTCATATTCTGAGGCACTGTAAAGAAAGCTGAGTGCTGAATAACTGGTGCTTTTGAACTGTGGTGTTGGAGAAGACTCTTGAGAGTCCCTTAGACTGCAAGGAGATCAAGCCAATCAACCCTAAAAGAAATTAGTCTTGAATATTCATTGGAAGGACTGATGCTGAAGCTGAAACTCCAATACTTTGGCCACCTGATATGAAGAACTGATTCATTGGAAAAGATCCTGTTGCTGGGAAAGACTGAAGGCAGGAGGAGAAGAGGATGACAGAGGATGAGATGGTTGGATGGCATCACCGACTGGATGGACATGAGTTTGAGCAAGCTCTGTGAATTGACGATGGACAGAGAAGCCTGGCGTGCACCAGTCCATGGGGTCACAAAGAGTCGGACACGACTGAGAGACTGAACTGAACTGAACTGGGAGGGAAAGACATCATAGCGTCTTTTGGAAGGACAGTATTCAATCCTTAACAGAGATTAAAGAATGATACCATGCCTTCAAATTCAAAGTGCTTAATGAAGCTCTTAGAGTACTTACACCTATCCACCTTCTGTTTATCTTGGAACTTTAAAACTTGATGGAATTTGAATCAGTCCAACAAATTGAGAGGCACAAATACCGAGTCCTTTTATCGTAAACACTTTAAATATAAATATTTTCGGAAAAGCTCACATTATTAGCTATTGTTAATTTCACTTTCATGATGGGTTTGATGGTTTCTTAGCCAAAAATTAAGGATAATATAAATATCAAGACATACTAGTGAAATTACAAGCTGTTACAATGCAATTCAAAAACTACCACTTGGTGGCAAGATAATGCTGCTGTTAATGTGCCTAGCAATGACCTAAATACTTGCTCTTTTGAGTTACAAGTCTGATAAATTTAAAATAGGCTTGTAAAAGGAGTCAGGCTAAATCACTGACACTTTTTTAAAAGAAAACAATTTACATCATAAGTGATTCTGATAAAATAAATATACAAAATTCAGTTCAAACAATGAGTTAAGTCTATTGACTATCATTAAAAAGTTATCTTAAATAAAGCATGAAAATGAATGAGACGATAATATTTCATAGATATATTTTTTGTCTATATGTATCTTTAAAATTCCTAGCCCAAAGTGTGGTGTCATAAATTTTTTTTTTTCAGTTTTAAACCCATTTAGTTGAGCATAAATATTCAATCCAGTATTTATATTTATCTCCTGGTAGAACTTCAGAGTGTCTCCCTGTATTATTGAACTGCTGCCACATTTTACAAGAATTAATGAAGCTTCTGGCAGAGCAAATGTATTCCTTACTTTCCTCATCAATGGCATGGTGTCAAGTGTTCTACTTAGAAAAAGTACAAGATCTGCTTAATGGACCTATTCTTTCTAAAATATTGAAGGAGCATAACTATTTCCAAGGATTTCTCTGTTTGAGGAAAAATGCAATAATAATATTAAAAGCCTCTTCCTATTGGTAAGGAACAACAAAAAGGGACAATTATAAAAATGTTGGTGGGAAAGAAATTACATGTTTTTAGAGAGTACCAAAGATTAAATGATATTCTTGAGCAACGGGAATATCATATAATTAGTCAGTTTCTTTGCTGTCAAATGATTGACCCTTCTCAACACTTACTTAGGTTTTCCATAAATAGTCACTCTGGGGTGTATTTAAAGGAAAAAATCGCCTCTTTGGCACAGGAGAGATAAGAGCTTGGAATATTCTATTTTGATGTTATTTTGAAGCAATGTATTCTAGTAGTTGGGTATGCAAGATTTGGCATTAGACTATTTGGTTCGAGCCCCACTTTATCATCTATTAGCAAGGCAGGCTTAAGGAAGTTACTTAATTTCATCTCACCTCAGTTTCATCACTTGTAAAATGGCTTCCCCAGTGACACAGATGGTAAAGAATCGGCCTGCAATGCAGAAGACCCGAGTCCGATTGCTTGGTTGGGAAGATCCCTTGAAGAAGGGAATGGCTACCACTCGAGTATTTCTGCCTGGACAATTCCATGGATAAAGGAACCTGGTAAACCATAGTTCATGGAATTGCAAAAAGCTGGACATAGCTGAGCAACTAACATTTTCACCTCATAGTGTTGTTTTAAGAATTAAATAGAATTATGCACTTAAGGTGCTTGGCATAGTACCTTTGATGTTGCTAACACAAAGTACTATGCTGCTTATTGTGTGCATGCGTCCACATTTCTCTTAAGGAATCTTGAATAATGAGTATCTTGGAAGGATCTCAGGAAAGATGTTTCTACCAAATTTCCTTTTCCCAAGCCTTTTCACAGCTTACTAACAATTTTCAAGTACAGAAAGGTTATGGGGTCATTTAGGTTGCTGACAGAAGATCAATTTTTCTCACTCTTTCTGGCCTTTGGTGCTTGGCTGTGGCTGGCAATCGAAATTCAAAGAGTGCCTGGAGGTGTCACATTTTCTGGGAAAGTGCTGGAGCCCCATTGTGTTAATGCTGACTACAGTTCCAAGATGAGCCTTTCAACTTCTGTGCCATGCTCTTTAATGAATACTGCCAGCGGCTGCCAACTTTAAAACTTTTTCTTTTTTCTCAAAAATTTTAGTCTCTTAACATATAGCCAAAGCGGACAGAGGGATATCACAATGTCACACAAGGTGCTGAAATATTCTATTTCATAGCTATTGCCATTGGCAAAGGGGCAACACTATATCTAAGCAAAGGATTCTAAATGCCCTTGCTGTACAAATTAGGTCACAGAGGAATGCTCTTTTTTGTTAATTTTTTGTCTGTTAGTCGCTCAGTTGGACATGACTGAGAGTCATCAGACACGACTGAACTGAACTGAGTCGCTCAGTGGTGTTCGACTCTTTGCAACCGCATGGACAATAGCCTGCCAGGCAACTCTGTCCATGGAATTCTGCAGGCAAGCATACTGGAGTGGGTTGCCATTCCCTTCTCCAGGGGATCTTCCCTGCCCAGGGATCGAATCTGGGTCTCCTGCATTGCAGGCAGATTCTTTACCATCTGAGCCACCAGGGAAGCCTATTAATTAAGACTGGCTATTTGTTAATTTAAAAATATAATTTACCAAAAGCAATCTATGGATACATAAAGAAATCACCTTGGAAAATTAAGTTTAAATGCTAGGAAAGAATATTTCATAGAAATATGTGGCATCTCAGGACTTCAAAGTTTGCTTTCATATGTTTACACATATATTTTGGTGCTCATGTAACAAACAAGCTGTTTTAAGAAATATTTTTGGCAGAGTCATCTCCTATCATAAATAATTAACAGCAGCAAACA
This sequence comes from Oryx dammah, assembly GCF_014754425.2. Taxonomy (NCBI): domain Eukaryota; kingdom Metazoa; phylum Chordata; class Mammalia; order Artiodactyla; family Bovidae; genus Oryx; species Oryx dammah. Next base: position 16,094,291 of record NW_024070200.1, read on the forward strand.
GCTGAGGGAAACAAAGAACACTGGAATATCTCTCACACAACACTGTAGACAGAGATATAAAAGTAAGCCACTGGCTATTTTGGGGGCAAGAATGGCACTTCTTACCTCTTTCTACTCAAAATGCACAGATAGGGAAAAGCAAGAACCAAAAAACATGGTTGTGCTTAATTACTTGCTGTTCTTGCCAAATCATAGACAGCATGTTTCTAGTTTATAAAAGAAAAAAGAAAAAGCAAGCTTGACCAGTTCAGTGACAGTTCTGGAAATAGTTAAAGATAGTGGTGGGGACAGAAAGAATTAATGCTGGTTAAAATTTGAGGCTTATTTATTGAGTCTTGAGGTGTATTTCTGTACTGAGGAGAAAGATGCCCTTCAATCAGTTATGGCTCACCTAGTCAGAGGCCCAGTTCACCAACTATTATGGCACTTTCCTGACTATGGCTAAAGTCAGTCACAGAAGAGCACAGAACAGTGCACGATTCCCCTTTCAGTTCAGTTCAGTCACTCAGTCGTGTCCGACTCTCTGCGACCCCACGAATCGCAGCACGCCAGGGCTCCCTGTCCATCACGATTCCCCTTAGATGACATATCTAAAATAACTAAGTTTATAGAAACAGGGAGCAGAATGGTTACCAGAGGCCAGGGGGAGGGGAGGGAAATGAAAGTTGCTCTTCAATGGATATAGTTTCTATTAGGCAAGATGAGTAAGTTTTAGAGATCTGCTGTACAACACTGAGCCAATAGGTAACAGTACTCTATTGTGCACTTAAAAATTTAAGAGGGTCCGTCTCACACTAAATGTTCTTACTGCAATTAAAAACTCCCCCCAGACTGTCATCTATCTTCATGTTTAAAAGGTAGAGAGTATACACTTTCCTATTAAAACAAACAAAGCTTAGAATCAGCTGAGAATATTGAAAACATTAGGGCAGTTTAGTATATTTAGATAATAAAGTCTATTTTTTATTGGGAGCTGGGGTGACATGGGATACCCAGGAATTGTCTCCTGCAGTTGATGTATAATTTATCCTTTCCAAATAGAAAAATTTGAAATAATTTGGAGAACTGGACTTCCTAGAAGTGGACTTCCGGTAAGATCTCTCATGTCAGAAAGGAAGATGGACTGTTTATTTGGTACTATGTCCCACCTGGGAGTGAGTCCCTCAGCACAGATTATGATTTGCTCTGTTCAGAAACATCAGAATCTATCTTCTATGTCTTGGTAGAGTATCAACTAGTATCTTGTCCTTCAAATTCCCTACTGTGCCTCTCTAAACCCTGCTTATCTGAACCTGCTTTGGATAATCACCATAACATGTAATTTCCTTCTTCTCTGAAGCCTCACCATATACTTCCCATGACATTAATAGGTATTTGACCTATTGCTTTGAGATATCCCTTGCATTATTTTTTAGAATTGTTGATTCATTTTATTTACATTGAATAGGAGAGCTTCTGAAATTCACCTCCCTGCCTCACCACCCAATAATAAATAACATGAGATTTATTTGCATTCCCCACTCTTCTCAGTTATACAGAGTGAATTTTGATGGATTTGCAATGACAGACAGGAGCTGTTCTAGTCCTAAATTACACCTTCCAGAATCCCCAAATATTTTATTTTTGGACATACAGGGTCCAATAAATAAAAAGATACTCTGCTAAGTCGCTTCAGTCATGTCTGACTCTGTGTGACCCCATAGATGGCAGCCCACCAGGCTCCCCTGTCCCTGGGATTCTCCAGGCAAGAACACTGAAGTGGGTTGCCATTTCCTTCTCCAAATAAAAGATACTCTAGAGACCACGGCATATGTATGCTTTAGATACATAATAGAAGTGAATGAAGAATTAGCTGCCCTCCAGGGCAAAGTCTATTAGGGTAGACATAATTATCCATGTGTCTCAGTTCTTTTTTACCATATATATGCAAAAACCCAATCAAGCTTCTTAATTTCACTTGAATGCCGATGGGAGGATTGGTTGTATTTAACTAAATTCTTTAAAATATTAAAGAATGATTAATAAACTGTATGGACAAAATTCTTAAAAATATTAAAGAATGATGAATAAACTGTATGGTCAAATATCAACATTTCACAAGATCAGCAAAGCCAATACAATATTGTAAGTAATTAACCTCCAATTAAAATAAATAAATTTATATTTTAAACAAAATTACTGAAATTTTTCTGCCCTCTTTTGAGGGAGAGCCTGTCATTTCTAAAATTGGAAAAGTTTAAAAAAAAAGAATAAAAAAGTCAGAAAGTGATGTCATGAACATGTGTGAGCATATTATAGGTATAGAGAACTCTTTGTATCACATAGCAGAGACCACCTCCCAGGAGATTATAGAGTACTCACAACACTCACATCCTTCACAACTGGACAGGGGATATGTTAAATAAGTAGTGGCAACTTGTTGCTCTTTCAGAGCTCTATTTTCTAGATATCTCAGTTCATCATCTTTGTTACAGTAACATTATTTTCCATACATTAATACTGTTGATTACAACTTCCTTCACACCTAATTGCTTTTGGCTTGGACTTTAAGAAGCTGCTTTCCTCTTCAACCAATAGACTGCCATTTTTTCCCATTTTAGCAAGAAAGGCTTATCCTTAAAAAAAAAAAAAACTTTTTTTGAGGCATTTCCCTATCTTGAGTATTTCAGGCATGATCTATGAATGCCTGGGAAATGATTCATAAGATAAATTACAAAAGCATTTTAAATCAAAAATATACATTCAATTCCAAAGGGAAAGAAAATGCTTCAAATCTCACCAGAGGTTTAAAAAAAAAAAATCAACATGGCAAAAAAAAAAAGTATGTTTTCTCATCAGCTCATAAATAACACACAATAGCATAATATTCTGAGTATGAAAGTGAACAACTTCCATGCAGGTAGTTGTTTAAGCTTTTTTTTTTCTTCTAAAATGGTTGGGTTAAAACTTTTATTAATTATAGAATTATCTGATAGATTATTAGCTAATATTTTTTTTCATATCATTTGTGACAGAAATTATTAGTGGAAAACAATTTGTATTTTCACAATAATGCTTTAGAAACTAAGTGAAATTTTATTAAAATATACTTAAGAATCGATCTGAATTACAGGTAACACCAGTTAATATTTATCCATTCTTTAAAATTAAAAAATGTTTTAAATTAAAAAATTTAAAAATGGAGATTTAGATAGTGGGAAAGGGGTTGAGAATGAAGAACAACTGGTGAAAATGTAGTTTTAAAAAAGCAATAAATATTAACACTGTATTAATACTGTTATATTTCTCCATTGAATATATCTTCCTGCTTTCCTTAAAAAATAATTAGGCAAAACTGACAATGTGTTATGCATCTCATTTGGGGTAATATTCTCATCTGAATAGTTATATAGAATAAGAAATTTTGGAGAAGCTGTATTATTTCTTTCAAATAAAATCACCTTGGATTTTCACATCTAAATCTATATAACTCAATATATAATAAGTTTGATGGCAATACAGCACCAGGATTTTGGCTTCGGCTCACAATTTAGATCTTTCAGTAAAGGAGTTAAACAATTGATAGAAGACATTGGAAACTGAGTAGAGCTGAGGACCAAAGATTAGATATGATTTATGAGAATAATGAGCCAGGGAAAAATCTTTGCCTGTATTTCCTTAAGTCTCAATGGAAAAGATGACTGAAAGTGAAAGTTAGTTGCTCAATCGTGTCTGACTCTTTGTGATTCCATGGACTGTAGCCTGCCAGGCTCCTCTGTCCGTGGAATTCTCCAGGTAAGAATACTGGCGAATACTGGAGTGGGTTGCCGTGCCCTTCTCCAGGGGGATCTTCCAAGTCCAGGGATCAAAACCAGGTCTCCTGCATTGTATGCAGATTTTTTTACCACTTGAGCTACCCAGGAACCTGGGAAACTGATATTTATAAAATATATTGTGAAAGTGAAGTCGGTCAGTCATGTCCAACTCTTTGTGACCCCATGGACTGTAGCCTACCAGGCTCCTCTGTCCATGGGATTTTCCAGGCAATAGTACTGGAGTGGATTGCCATTTCCTTCTCTAGGAGATCTTCCCAACTCAGGGATCGAACCTGGTTCTCCCGCATTGTAGACAGACGCTTTACCGTCTGAGCCACCAGGGATATATTCTAGCAAATTAGAATCCCTTGAAAGAAAAGATGCTGATTCACAAATCCTATATTAAAAAAAAAAATCCTATTTTAGTGCCTAAAGAGAGCAGTTTCTCCAGCAAAACTTTTCAAAAACAAATTCACTGATGTATAAAAAATAGGTCCCTCTTTGGAGTTTCACTTCCCTGTCATAAACAAGCAGAGTGTGTAGACAGGTGGACACTCTGATGATTCCTCTTAATACACAATTGCTGGGATACAAACACCTGCTAGCAAGTATCATGGACTTTGTCCTGGACGGACAGACACACTGTTCTGGGCTGATTAAACTATCTAAGGAAACAACGGGGGAACTAAAGACAGGAGCTATACCACACCTCTTCCCTTCTTCCTATTAGAGAACCACACACTCATCACGCCACTCTGTCAGGAACCTATGACCACAGTACTTAATTCTGTGCCTAGTTACAGTAAAGTGCTCAATTAATATCTGTTGTTAACTAATCAATTATCTTTTCTGTGCTTATTCCATTATTTGCTCATCTGAACGTATATGTATTTATATATGGGTGTGCTTAGTCGCTTAGTCATTTCTGACTCTTTGTGACCCCATGGGCTGAAGCCCATCAGATTACTCTGTCCATGAAATTTTCCAGGCAAGAATATTGGAGTGAGTTTCTATTTTCTTCTCCAGGGGATTATCCCTACTCAGGGATCAAACCTACATCTCCTGTGTCTCCTGAATTGACAGGCAGGTTCTTTACCACTGAATCACCCAGGAAACCCATGCATTTAAACAGTGTTTCATAACTTCAGTATTCTTGCCTTGAGGTCCCCATTAACACTATGAAAGAGCAAAAAGAATATATGATACTGAAAGAAGAGGCCCCTCAGGTCAGAAGGTGTCCGATATGCTGCTGAGGAAGAGTGGAGAAAGAGCTCCAGAAAGAATGAAGAGGCTGAGCCAAAGCAGAAACAACACCCACTTGTGGATGTGTCTGGTGGTGAAAGTAAAGTCTGATGCTGTAAAGAACAATATTGCATAGGTATCTGGAATGTTAGGTCCATAAATCAAGGTAAGCTGAATGTGGTCAAACAGGAGATGGCAAGAGTGAACACTGACATTTTAGGAATCAGTGAACAAAAATGGACATGAAGTGGGCAAATTTAATTCAGATGACCATTATATCTACTACCGTGGGCCAGAAATCCCTTAGAAGAAATGGAATAGCCTTCATAGTCAAAAAAAGTCTGAAATGCAGTACTTGGGTATGATCTCAAAAACAACAGAATGATCTTGTTTTGATTCCAAGGCAAACAATTCTACATCACAGTAATCCAAGCCTATGCTCCAACCACCAATGCAAAAGAGGCTGAAGTCAAACGGTTCTATGAAGACCTACAAGACTTTCTAGAACTAACACCAAAAAAAAAAAAAAAAAAAAGATATCCTTTAAGTCACAAGGGAATGGAATGCAAATGTAGGAAGTCAGGAGACACCTAAAACAGGCAAGTTTGGTCTTGAAGTGCAAAATGAAGCAGAGCAAAGCTAACAGTTTTATCAAGAGAACACACTAGTCATAGCAAATATCTTCCAACAACACATGAGTTGACACTACACATGGACATCACCAGATAATCAATACAGAAAATAGATTGATTATACTCTTTGCAGCCAAAATGGAAAAGCACTATACAGTCAGCAAAAACAAGAATTGGAGCTGACTGTGGCTCAGATCATCAGCTCCTTATTGCAAAATTCAGGCTTAAATTGAAAAAGGTAGGGAAAACCACTAGATCTTTCAGGCACGAGCTAAATCAATTCTCTTCTGATTAAAAAGTGGAGGTGGTGAAAAGATTCAAGGATTACATCCGATCGACAGAGTACCTGAAGAACTATGGATGAAGGTTTATAACACTGAACAGGAGGTGATAACCAAAAGCATCCCCAAGGGGGAAAAAAACCCACAAATGGGCAAAGTGGTTGTCTGAGGAGGTCTTACAAATAGCTGAGAAAAGAAGAGAAGTGAAAGGCAAAGGAGAAAGGGAAAGATATACCCATCTGAAGGCAGAATTCCAGAGAATAGCAAAGAGAGATAAGAAAATATTCTTAAGTGAATAATGCAAAGAAATAGAGGGAAATCAACAGAATCCGAAAGGCTAGAGAGATCTCTACAAGAAAACTGGAGATACCACAGAATGCTAGGTCCACGAATCAAGGCGAATTGGAAGTGGTCAAACAGGAGATGGCAAGAGTGAACGTAAACATTTTAGGAATCAGTGAACTAAAATGGACTGGAATGGGTGAGTTTAACTCAGATGACCATTATATCTACTACCGTGGGCAAGAATCCCTTAAAAGAAATGGAGTAGACATCATAGTCAACAAAAGAGTCTGAAATGCAGTACTTGGATGCAATCTCAAAAACAACAGAATGATCTCTGTTCATTTCCAAGGCAAACCACTCAATATCATGGTAATTCCAGTCTATGCCCTGACTAGTAATGCTGAAGAAGCTGAATGGTTCTATGAAGACCTACAAGACCTTCTAGAACTAACACCCCCAAAATATGTCCTTCTCATTATAGGGAATTGGAATGTAGAAGTAGGAAGTCTCTGGAGAAATAATACTTTATTCTAGGACTGAAAACTTTTTCAAGGAAAATTTGAAGCTTATAATAAAAAAAACAAGAGTACCTGAATAAGAAGCACCATAATAAAAATTAGTTTTTAAAGTGCCAAAGAATTGATGCCTTCTAATTGTGGTGTTGGAGGAAACTCTTGAGAGTCCTTTGGACTTCAAGAAGATCAAACCAGACAATCCTAAAGGAAATCAACTCCGAGTATTCATTGGAAGGACTGATGCTGAAACTCCAACACTCTGGCCACCTGATATGAAGGGCTGACTCATTGGAAAAGACCCTGATGCTGGGAAAGGCTAAGGGTAGGAGGAGACGAGGGCAACAGAGGATGAGATGGTTAGGTAGCATCACTGACTCAATGGACATGAATTTGAGCAAACTCCAGGAGATAGTGAAGGACAGGGAAGCCGGGCACGTTGCGATCTGTGGAGGAGTGAAGAGTTGGACATGACTTAGGGACTGAACACCAACAGCAAACATAGACCTACCAAGCCTCAAATATCACACCTATCTGACACAGAAAATAGACAGCTCTGCTTACTTTAATATTTTCAGTCTTCAAAACTTCAGCAGGAAATAGACACTATATATAGTGACCTATCTTATTTGGGGGAAAATGGGGACATAGATTGAATAAACTAAATATGGAATAATCCAAAAGAAAAACAGAATAAATGGGTTTAACAAGCTGATTAAATGTAGTTCATTTTGATTTTCATGCCATGTTTTGACTTTATACTTCCACGGTGTTCATCTGCAAAAAGATTTTTGGCTCTCTGAACATTCATAACTTCATTGTCAAAGTGCTAATCTGATAAAATAAACTGGAAAACTTCCAGTCACATGGAGAATGAAGTAAGAAATGGCAACTAATTCCAGAGTTCTTGCCTGGAAAATTCCCTGGACAAGGGAGCCTGGAGGGCTGAAGAATATGGGGTTGCAAAGAGTTGGACATTACTGAGCATGCACACACATGCACACATGCATGCATACAAATGCAGTTCATAACAGAACAAAGGACCAGAAAGAGAGAGCTGCTACACTATCCAGAATATAGCAGAGAGTGATGAAGACTGGAAATATTTAAAAGAAGTTAGGCACCATGATGAATAATTATGAAAGCCTAACTACAGTAAAGGGAGAGTAGCAGGTATGTGTCAAATGTAATACTGAAGAAACAATGGGTGAGAATTCTCCAAAATTGAAGGACAAATTCACAGATTCAAAAAGCACAAAGAATCTGAAGTTAAATAGAAAAACACATGCATTTAAGGATGACAAAAATGAAACTGGACAATAAACATTCAAAAATAAAATTCTAAAATCAGTCAAAGGGAAAAAAAATATTCTTTAAGGAGTGATCATCAGTCTGCTAGATCACTTTCAATCAACAACAACAGAAGCCAAAAAACTGAGAAAAAAAGTTTCGAAACAGAAATATGTACTCACAAAGATGTTTTCAAACCTACACAGAGCTTCCCATTATTAAAGGAAATTCAAAAGGCTGTCCTTCGGGCAGAAGAAAAATGATATAAGAAGAAATGGAGGAAAAATGAATTGCAAAATCTGTGAATAAATCTTAACAAATGTCAACTGTATTAAACAATGATTATTATATGATCTTTGTTTTTTGATGTTGAGTTTTAAGTCAGCTTTTTCACTCTCCTCTTTCATTTTCATCAAGAGGCTTTTTAGTTACTCTTTCTTTTCTTCCATAAATGTGGTGTCATCTGCATATTTGAGGTTATTGATATTTCTTCCTGCAATTTTGATTCCAGTTGTGCTTCATCCAGTCCAGCATTTTGCATGATGAACTCTGCATATAAGTTAAATAAGCAGTGCGACAATATACAGCCTTTACATACTCCTTTCCCAGATTGGAACCAGTCCATTGTTCCATGTCTGGTTCTAATTCTTGCTTCTTGACCTGCATACAGATTTCTCAGGAAGGAGGTCAGGTGGTCTGGTATTCCAGTCTCTTGAAGAACTTTCTACAGTTTGTTGTGATCCACACAGTCAAAGGCTTTGGCATATTCTATGAAGCAGAAATAAATGTTTTTCTGAAACTCTCTTGCTTTTTCTATGATCCAATGGATGCTGGCGATTTGATCTCTGGTTCTGCTGCCTTTTCTAAATGAACATCTTGAAGTTCTCAAGTCACATACTGTTGAAGCCTGGCCTGGAAAATTTTGAGCATTACTTTGCTCGCGTGTGAGATGAGTGCAATTGTGCCATAGTTTGAACATTCTTTGGCATTGCCTTTCTTTGGGATTGGAATGAAAACTGACATTTTCCAGTTCTGTGGTCATTGCTGAGTTTTCCAAATTTGCTGGCATATTGACTGCAGCACTTTCACAGCATCATCTTTTAGGATTTGAAATAACTCAACTGGAATTCCATCACCTCCACTAGCTTTGTTCATAGTGATGCTATGGCCCACTTGTCTTTGCACTCCAGGATATCTGGCTCTAGGTTAGTGATCACACCATCATGGTTACCTGGTTATCTGTTTTGTATAGTTCTTCTGTGTATTCTTGCCACCTCTTTTTAATATCTTCTGTTAGGTTCATACCATTTCTGTCATTTACTGTGCCTATCTTTGCATGAAATATTTCCTTGGTATCTCCAATTTTCTTGAAGAGATCTCTAATCTTTTGCATTCTGTTGTTTTCCTTTACATCTTTGCATTAATCACTGAGGAAGGCTTTCTTATCTCTCCTTGCTATTCTTTGGAACTTTGCATTCAGATGCGTATCTTTCCTTTTCTCCTTTGCTTTTAGCTTCTTTGCTTTTTTTCAGCTATTTGTAAGCCTTCCTTAGACAATTTTTTTTGCCTTTTTGCATTTCTTTTTCTTGGGGATGGTCTTGGTCACTGCCTTCTGTACAACGTTGCAAACCTCTGTACATAGTTCTTCAGGCACTCTATCATCTCTAATCCCTTGAAGCTACTTGTCACTTCCACTGTATAATTGTAAGGGATTTGATTTAGGTTATACCTGAAAGGTCGAGTGGTTTTCATTAGATTTTTATAAATTAAGTGCATATGTAGTTACTATCAGGTAGTTATTGGTATTTATAATATGGGAATTTACTTTCTACTTGAAAAATTATGTTAAATGGCCTCTTCCCTCTCCTAAACACAAATATTACAGATTAGTGTCAGAGAATCCAAAGTGTGTTGCTGAATTTGTTATTAAACTCTCATGTATAGGAATATATGTATAGAGATTTTTTTTAGAAACAAGGAGATTTATGGCTCACCTCATTTTTCCATATTGCTATTCTTCAGTAAAGTGTGCTAAATACATGAACACTTATTTTTTTTAATGTCTTTTTTCTGGAGGTAAAGTCAAAGATCTGTAGCTGTCTTCTATATTATATTTGTCTCAGGATATAATAGTGAAAACATCTATTATCTTAATTAATTCAAAGCAACTAGGACATCTGAATAGACGTAAAGAAAAGATATGTCATCTCTAAGCACTAAACATCTTTGGGATATTTAAAAGAACAAGGAAGTCCCACGTAAAAGTTCACTTATGTTTAGAAAACAGAAAATAGTAGTCTTGAAATATTATGTGATATATTATTTAAACATTATGTTACAAATTCTTAACCAGATGCCATATAAATTACTTATATATTATACTATTTTACTTTGTCATTTTATATTTCTAAGCATATATGAAAATAATAAAGTCAGAGGAAATATATTATCTTTCATATAATATCCTGCTTCCTATATCTGTTTATTGCATTTATCTATTTTGGGGGAATAGGAGGCAAACTTTATATAGGGATTCTGCATATATACAGGAATGTGCACACTATAAGTTCATGAATTTTCACAAAGTGAACACACCATGTAACCACAAGCTGGGTCAGTAAGTAGCAAAGAAGTAGCATCCAGAACCCAGCATCCTGCTGCAGTCCACCCACTACCCTGTGGTTTACTGTAGCCTACTTTGGTATTTGTAAGAATTGGATCATGCTGTACTTTTTAATTTTGAATGGCTTCTTCCAACATTATTTGGTTTGTCCAGTTGTCCCATGTGGTTTCAAGTACCAATAATTTAAAATTGTGCATTGTATTGTATTCCATTGGATGCATATATGACAATTTATTGATTCTCTTGTTGGACAATCTAAGTTATTTCTAGCTGTTTTCATACTGGAAGTTATACTTGAATGAATATTTAGTTGCACATGTGTTCAGTGAATGCATGTACACGTTTCTATGTCATATATAACCTAAAAGTGGGGATTGCTGAGCCACAGGGCAGATCTGTTCAGTTTTAGTATTTAAATTATCTGTGAACCACTATTACATCACCAGCGAGATCAAAGTAGTGAGGAGAGGCAGATGAAGTATTTAAAGTCAGCTAGAAAAAAAAAAAAAAGTCAGCTAGAATTTAGTCCTGTTCACACTACATTTTATTCCTAATATTAATAAGTATATTGTTTAATTTCATTGACCCTTGGCCTATATATTTATAAAAGCATATATACTATACCATACATTCTATTAAATAAAATAATGTAGTTGAAACATATGCAACCAGTGCCTATATTCATTTGTTTGACTGGGTGTTATTAGAGTTAAAATTAAATTTTATGTGGATGTGAACATTGTAGACATGGGCCTAAGTTGCTTTTTTTCTCAATCAGTCTCATTTTATCCATTTGGAATAGAAGGGCTAGAGCAACAACACCGAGGCTTCCAGAGGCTTTCAGTAATCAAGGCAGCTGGTTGGACAGCAGGTAAGCACCAAGGTTCAAATCTTCAGAAAAGAGCCTCAAGAAAATTGACTAGAGGCTGAGCCAAATCAAAGCAAGATGGCCTGAGAGCAATAGAAGCGTCCTAGATGGTTTTTATATTATATTTGAAAACAGCCCAAGGCAGGAATATCATAATTTCAATGCCAAACTAATCATCATCTTATGTACAACCTGCTTCTCCCAGAGGAATTGCAAGGTGAGGAGGACAGAACATTTCTACTTTCATTTATTGTTTGAATGTAGACTTTCTATATACATGTTACCTATATAATAAAAATGTACATGGTATGAGTATATGTCACTGTACAAATAGAGTTTTAGAAATCTTGAACCCACACTTCCTGTTCACATAAGCTACAACTACGAGCATCATTTGGCAATCTCTGCTCTAACCCATACTGTCCCTTGCCACATGTCCCTTTTAATTTCAGCAGTTCTTCCTAAGTTTAGTGTGTACATTTGGCACAGCAACTTATAGTCATAAATTAAGTAAGAATTTATTACGTGACAGCTATGTGTTCAGCATTGCTATAAGAAGAAGGTAGTGTAAGCACAATCCTCATTTCCTATTCCTCCAAAATTTAAACATGTGAGCATACAAAGTTTGAAAGAAAATCTAATTTTACCATTTTACCAGTCAGCAACATACAACTTTTACAAATATTTTCTAAGACAGTCTTCTTAAAAAGAATTATATAGAGTCTTAGTTTTAATGACTATTTCTACTGATTTTTAATAAGTACAGATGAACAAATTCTTTACAACAAAAAGGATGAGAATATTAACAAAAGGCACTGCTCATCAGGACTGAGATTCTTAAGTCTTGCTCTTCTTGTTAATCATTGTTCAGTTCTAGAGAGCAGACTATCAGAAGCAAAACAGTTCTATTTATAAATAAGTCTGGCAAAATAGAAGTTAATCATAAGCAATGTGGTTTTTATTTTTTCCTAGTACTCTTGCCTGGAAAATCCCATGGACGGAGGAGCCTGGTATGCTGCAGTCCATGGGGTTGCTAAGAGTCGGACATGACTGAGCAACTTCACTTTGACTTTTCACTTTCATGCATTGGAGAAGGAAATGGCAACCCACTCCAGTATTCTTGCCTAGAGAATCCCAGGGATGGGGGAGCCTGGTGGGCTGCCGTCTATGGGGTTGCACAGGGTCGGACATGACTGAAGTGACTTAGCAGCAGCAGCAAGAAATAAAATTCATTATTTGGAGTATAGGCTGAGTGTTATATGTGACTGTGATATTCTAATATGTTCTTAGATACACATACATGATTAAGGTATTTTCAAGTGGCAGGAGTAGTGAAAAAGTGAGAGCAATGGATTGTTGTTGTGTGGGAATTTAAGAGGTTACAGAACAGTATAGCTCAATGCAGAACAGAAGGATAATTACTGATTGGATTTTGAAATCTAGCAAGGGTTTATTAGACCTTTGTAGGGTGGTATTAGTATGTTATACACATACGGCACCATGGATGCAAAGTGGCAGATAGATTAAGTAGCACAGCCTCTGTATGAAGAACTAAAATGGTGGGTGTCTTTGGAACTATAAGAGCAAACAGGCATATAAATGAGTAGAACATAAAATAGGTGAAGTAAACAGGAACTAAACATAAAAGTCCTTGCATATTTCTAGCTATACTCTGGAATTCTGTCTTAATTTGCTAAACCAGTGTTTTTAATATTTCTAAGTGCACAAAACCTCCTCATACTGCTTTAAAAAAAAAACACAGAGTTGAAGAACCCTGCTACCATCAACTCTTCTCCCATCTTTTTACTTAGGTAGACAGAGGACTCATAGAATTAGCACTTTTAAGGTTTTTCACTGCAAGAAATACTATTTTAGGCATTGAAAAACATTGAGAACTCAGTAGAAGACTGATGTTGTCATATTTCTAAGTTTTAGGAATAATTTGAGAGCAGTGAGTCCAGGCTGACTGGTTAGGAGGCTAATAGACAACTACCTGTGAGCAATCATGAAGTTTTGAAATATAATAGTAATTTACAACAAAGGGTAGAAATGCAGTGTATTGGGAAATGATGGTATGTTTAATAAACAGCTATTAGTAAGCAAAGTAGACCTCTTATTTTCTGACTCCTACACGCACAAATTTCTATCTCAAGTCAAACACAAAAATTTCACTTGTATTGAAAAACCTAAATTTGAGAGGTATAACAAGATTTCTTAGAGAATAATTTTATTCTTTGGCTTAAGCATAATTTTAAAAATTGTATGTAAAAGACTTCAAATGAAAACAATGATAAATGGACCATATCCATGTTGGTATCTCTTATTCTTTTAAGAGGGTGACAGGGTGACCCAAAAAGTAGGAGAAGCTATTTTTAATACATATACCCAGGATATATAACTATTTCTTTAAAATAATAAGAAAAAATTAAGTTGAAATACAGGTTAAAGGCTAACTTTGCAAAGCAGATATCCAAATGGCCAATTAACATATGAAAAGTTACTCACAAGGTAAGACAATAGGAAAACACAAATAAAAACCACAACAAGATACCACTCTATACCCAGTAGAATTTTAGTTGTTGTAGTTGTTATTTAAACACTAAGTCATGTCTGACTCTTTGCAACCCCACAGACCATAGCCCACCAGGCTCCTTCTGTCTATGGGATTTTCCAGGCAAGAATACTGGAGTGCGTTGCCATTTTCTTCTTCAGGGGATCTTCCCAATCCAGGGACTGAACTTTCATCTCCTGCATTGGCAGGTGGATTCTTTACCACGGAGACACCAAGGAAGCCCCATCCAGCAGAATAGATAAAATTCAAAATGATTTTAAAAATTAAATGTAAGGGGAGGAGTCAAGATGGTAGAATAGATGGATGTAGAATTCATCCCTCCTCACAAGTACATCAGGGATACATCTACAAATGGAACCATTCTCATAGAGTACCTGCTTAATATTTGCAGAAGTCTTCAGACACTTAAAAAGATAAGAAAAATCTCCTTACAACCAGGAAGGATGAAAGAAAGGAACAAAGACAAGAAGAACAAAAAGAGGACTAGCAACCCTGGTGGGAAGCTGAAGGTTAAGGGAGGTCCCACATGCATAAAAAAACCCTGCATGGTAGGGAAATCAACTGGGACAAAACCAGACGTATGGAGGATAAAAGGAGAATGAAGCAGACAGTGTGTGGAAGGCAGGACAAAGTAAGAACTGCACACAGGGTCTACATCATAACTTCATACTTTCTAGCCTGAGTCATGAGTCACCTATTTTGAAGGGGTGCTGGCTAATGGAAAGTGGAGTTAGGAGCATGGACTCAGGAAGGGGAAGCAAACTAAATGCCCACTGACAGGTGGATGGATAAAGAAGATGTAGTACATACATACATGAGGGGAGTATTACTCATAAAAAGGAATGGAACCGAATCATTGGTAGAGATGTGGATGGACCTAGAGAGTGGCATACAAAGTGAAGTAAGTCAGAAAGAGAAAAACAAATATTGTATTTTCACATATATATGTCAAAATCTAGAAAAATGGTGAAATCTAGAAATGGTGAAATCTAGAAAAATGGTGTAGATTATCCTAAGTCAGAGAGACAAAAACAAATAGTGTATATTGGCATATTTATATGTGAAATCTAGAAAAATGGTATAATTATCCTATTTGCAAAGTAGAAATGGAGACAGGCATACAGAACAAATGTATGAATATCAAGGAGGAATGGGGCGGGGGTTGGGATAAATTGGGATTGACATATATACACTATTGATGCTGCTGCTGCTAAGTCACTTCAGTCGTGTCCGAGTCTGTGCGACCCCATAGACGGCAGCCCACGAGGCTCCGCCGTCCCTGGGATTCTCCAGGCAAGAACACAGGAGTGGGTTGCCATTTCCTTCTCCAGTGCATGAAAGTGAAAAGTGAAAGTGGGAAGTCGCTCAGTCTATCTATGTATAAAATAGATAACAAATGAGAACATACTGCATAGCACAGGGAACTTTATTTAGTGCACTATGGTGACCTGAATGGAAAGGAAATCCAAAAGGATTATTTATATATAATATATAATAATATATAATATATATATTATATATAATCCAAAAGGATTATACATATATATATGTATATGTGTGTATATATATATATATATAATACAGCACAGGGAACTATAATTATATCCTGTAATAAATAATTATACAGCACAGGGAACTATAATTATATCTTGTAATAAACCATAATGGAAAAGAATATATATATATAAATATATATATAATCACTTTGTTTTATACCAGAAACTAACACAACTTTGTAAATCAACTATACTTTGATTTAAAAATTAAAAAAAATAAAAACAGCCTATTCTCTTAAGTCTTTCTCTGTGTTTAGGGATATGTTAAGTCAAGAACATAAGGTTTGTCTTTGCTTTATGTAAGCAAAATAATAAAAGTGGAATCATCAAAAAATCAAATGTAGAAAAGGATTTTGAATAACCAGAACTCATACACTGCTTGTAGGCAGGCAAATTTTTACATCTATTTTGGAAAATTATTTGGATTCATCTCCTAAATTGAATACATAAATATACCCCATTAATTCTATCCCTGTGTATACACACAACACAAATATACACACAGGTTCAACTAATAGACACTATAATACTCACAGAAATACTTTCACATGAGCCACAAACTGGGTACAATCTATATTCTCATCGATAGTTGACAATAAATTGTGGGATTCAAATAATGGATACTACATGTTCCAATTGTCTACTGCTGCATACAAGAGCACTTCAAATTTAGTAGATTAAAATAACAAACATGATCATAGATACTATGAATCAACAATTGGAATTAGTTACAGTGGGGATGAAGTTTCTCTGCTCTATGGTATATATGTCTTCAGCTTGAAAGACTTGCATGACTAGGGAATATTTCAGTGTCTGGGAACTAGAAAGTTCTGAAGTCTTCTTCACTCACAAGGTTAAAGTCTAACTGGAATTACTAGAAGCCATCTCAATTAGAACATACATATGTGGCTTGCACTTCTCTGAGCGTTTCTGCTTCATTCTAAGAAGGTAGAGTCCCTAGAGGGAGTATCCAAAGAGGTAGACTTTCTTTGTAAAAGCTAAAAAATTTCTTCTGTCTTAGCCACAAATCATGGACTATCCCTTAAGTCCCACAGTATTGACTACAAGGAAGAGAATAAGGTTACCATGATTCAAGGGGGGGAGAAGTAGACTCCACCCTTTGAAAGCAAAAAGGCCATTTTACAGACTATGTGGACTGTGATGTACTGCACTCGCCATCTTTGGACACACATTCTGCCGCAAATACACCGATGAAATCCACAGTTATGCACGTCAATATAGATAAATCTCTCCAATGTTGTGCTGATCTAAAGGAACCAGATACAGAAGAGTACACTGAAAGAGCAACAGAAAGGTTATAGGAGTTATAAGGTTTGAAAAAGCAACAGAATGGTAAATATGAGTTACAAGGCTGGAATTAGCAAGTGAGCAATCATTAATTGTTTGCTTATGATACAAGGATTCTTCCCTGTGCATATATTATACATCAATAAAAAGTCAAACTAAAAAGAAAAAAACCCTTTGGATTTACCTACTTTTAGTATATATTTCTGTGATATATAATTGTGAATATTTTAAGATCATTTATATTTTTTTCTCATTTTTCTTCACTCATTTCTTTGCAGTTTCTTCATTTTCTAAGTCATTATACATCTGTACAGAACTGACACAAAGAAGCATGCTACTCTGTTAGAAATACTTGTAAATATAATGTTGGTCTATTTGCTCATTGTTTACTTAATACAGAATCACTTATTTCTAGAAGTAAAATTAGACTCACCACTATGAGCATCTCTTTGTTAAAAATAATAAAATTTATTGAAAAAGACATGAACAATTAAAATACATGCAGTAGCTGTTATCTTGTACCTTATATTTATATATACTTGGAAATAGCCATTTCCCCTAGAATTTAAAACTTGTCATCTTATTCCTAATAGATTAGACATTCTTTCTCAAACCCACATTTAATCTATCATCGAATCCTTTCCTTTCCTATTTTGCTTTAACACATATCCGGAATTCAACAATTCCTAACCACCTCCACAGTTACTTTGTCCCAGTCTACTGTCATCTCCTACTTAGATTTTTCCACAGCATCCTAATAAGGACCCCTGTTTGGCCTTTGCCCTCTTGCATTCTAATTTACAACAGCCTGAGTGATCTTTAAATCTGTCAGATCGTGTAGATCATAATTGCTGTTACTCAACTCACCCTGCAATGGCTTTCATTAGACTAAAATCAACGTTCTTACCAAGACCTACAAATTCCTACAAATCTTCAGCTCCTTCTTCTCTCCCAGCTTGCTCATTTTGCTTTAGTAACTTCATCTTCTGATTTTATCAAAAATAATCAGCCAAGCTCTCATCTTGCATCTTTGTATTTGCATTTCCCTTTACCTAACCCACTTTCCCCCCAGATCTATGAATGATTTATTCTTTCATTTCCTTTTGGTATTTGTTCGTTTCACCTTTTCTTTGAAGCTCTTTCCTGATCATTTTAAATATTTCTACCCTTTCCCTAGTCCCATCATTTCCAACTTATTCAACTCCTTCCTGAGTTGAAAGCACTGATCAACTATACATCCTTGTTATTTTGCATTCATTTAATTGTTTTAAATCTCTTCTACCCCACTTTCCCAGGTAGCACTAGTGGTAAAGAACCTGCCTATCAATGCTGAAGATGTAAGAGATGTGGGTTCGATCCCTGGGTCAGGAAGATGCCCTAGAGGTGGATATGGCAACCCACTCCAGTATTCTTACCTGGAGAATCCTGTGGACAGAGGAGCCTGGTGAGCTACAGTCCATAGGGTTGCAGAGTCAGACACGACTGAAGCGACTTAGCATGCATCCCAATTTCACCCTTAATAGAATGAGTCTTGATTCTATAGGCCAGAATGTGTGTGTATATTCTGGAGCTTTCACCGGGTCTATTTCTTCTTTTTCAAGCAATCTTCTCTACTCCATTGTTCTTTATCTGTTTTTCAAAATTCATATTCAACTTTAAATGTCTTCTCTGGTAATCTTTTTCTGAACATTCTACAAAAAGTAGTCTGACTTTGCATCTATTTATCTATCATATTTCCCCATTTATTTCTTTCATAGATCTTTAGCATTATGTAGTCATTTTGTTCACCTAATTCTTGACTTTTTCTTTCTAATTAGAATGTAATCTCAATGAGGAGAAGACCTCATTAAAGAAGGAATGTGTGAATAGACAGCATATTTTACCCAAATATTGGCTTTTTTTTTGGACAATTCTTTTTATAGATAAAATTTATACTTTCCTTTTGAATATATATTTTTGTTGCTTCAGTATAGCTGAAAAATAGAGCTTAGTAATTTTATTTGCCAATATGTGAGACTCTATTTTATTTCTACTTGTGGGAGCACTCTGATTTTTTTTTTCAGGTTATCATATTTCTTTCATACAAAATGGAAAGCTTCCTTCATCTACAGGTCCAGGGATGAGCCTGATAAATCCAATGGTAATCCCTAAATCAATTAACTACAGAAATCCCTTTGGCTCCAGGATTGGCATATGACTGACTCCAAGACAAAAAAAGTGAAATAGGGGTTTGCTGGGAGCTAAAGATAGAGAAGTTTTCTATTTCCTAAAATAAATCACCAGAAGAAATAACTTTTCATTCTGTAGGTTTGTGCTATGTGACTGTGAAGATTTGACATTCCATAGTTATTCTGTTCTCATGAGGGAGGCTACCTTAGGAATGAAGACAGATGAATTCTTTGTAAGGGAAATTGCAGAGATACAGATCAGTTCCAATGGATTTAGCTACATTCAATCAGTCATACCTTTGGACTTCTAGTTGTGTGAGCAAATATACTTGCTTACTTTATCCATTATAGTTGGCTCTGCTATACTAACAGCCAAAAGCGGTCTCACTGAAATTCAGAGTTTTGATTTTACTAGCACTTTATACAACTGTACACAATTGGAAGATTCCACATATCATCCATTGCTTTGGACATATGTTGATTTGCACTGTAGCTCTTTGGATTTTCCTGGTGGCTCAGATGGTAAAGCATCTGTCTACAATGAGGGAGACCTGGGTTCGATCCCTGGGTTGGGAAGATGCCCTGGAGAAGGAAATGGCAATCTACTCCAGGACTATTGCCTGGAAAATCCCATGGAGAGAGGAGCCTGGTAGGCTACAGCCCATGGGGTCGCAAAGAGTTGGACATGACTGAGCGACTTCACTTCAGTTTGTAGCTCTTTGGAGAGATATTTTATGGCTGAGAGCTTGCACCTGTTACCTTCACATTGCTTTGAATATAGATAATATTTTTTGTGAACTTCTAAATGTGAGACCCTAGTTTCTGCCATCATTACTGTTATTGATTAGTATCTTCTAACAACTAATATCAATTACAAGTCAAAGGTAATGCTATTTTATTTTTCATCCCACAGACTGTACACTAACGGGAGTTTCTTTCCAGTAGTAAGAAACCTATTGCATAGTTTGTCTGCCTCTTTCAAAGTTGTATCATCTTTCATCAGTAAATAATGATTCATTTTCACTCAGGTTGGAAATGTTTTAGAGAAACTATCAGTACAACTAACCAGTCTTACAAGTTAATAATATCTAAACTTTTCTGACAGTATTCCATACTTACAGATGATTTGTTTACTCTTGTGCAAACCCTTGTATGCTACAATATCTTTGTAAGCATGGGAAAATAGAATTTCCCCTTTTTTATTAAAAAAACAGAAACATGTAATAATTTTGCTATGAATTCATGACAGTTTGGTTTATTTCATGAAGAACATGTATGACATGCAAATATATGGAATAATATTTTCCTTTCTGTTATTTTCCATCTGTTTTAGAGTCTCAAAAAAAACCTACAATACTGGCTCTTAGGTTACATACAGACAAAAATATGTATGAAATTATTATCATATTATTTATAGAAAACAATGTTTTTCAGTTAAAATTTTGAAATGTTGAATTCAGCCAAAATTAAATAACTTTTTAAGAGAAAAATACAAGATATTTCCACACTTTAAGATGTTACAGAAGTAAAAGCTAGAATTTTCTATGAAAAACATAGATATGTGATTATAAATATGAAAAACTATTTGATACATTAAAAAAAAAACTGGTCACTAGATCAATAATTTACCACAATCTCTTAAAATAATTAGATCATATTCTACAGATTATACTCTTAATTTAACCAAAGCATTTTTCTGCTACATACTGGTTTGTTACTCTTTTAAAAAAATGTTAGATTGTTATAATTACAACATATTTTTTAAAAGTAGCCTACCATATTATAATAGTGCTGATATGTGAAAAATTGCTACGTTTCACTGTATTATCACAAGTTCATTTTGGGTGCCTTACTATTTCTTTCATTATTGTGTAATACATTACTGTTACATTATCTCCCACAAATGGAGATACAAACATTTTAAAGAAAATATTAGCAGATGGAATGCAGTCATGTACAATGAAAGGAAAATAGCAAAGGCATTATGCTAGGAAAGTAAAAGACATCTTGAATTTTCAGGTTCATCAATGGAAGTAAGCCATCTCACACTAATAGAAAAATAAAACATTTTATGATCACCTAGATAAATGAAGGGAGAAGGCGATGACACCCCACTCCAGTACTCCTGCCTGGAAAATCCCATGGATGGAGGAGTCTGGTAGGCTGCAGTCCATAGGGTCGCTAAGAGTCAGATACGACTGAGCGACTTCACTTTCACTTTTCACTTTCATGCATTGGAGAAGGAAATGGCAACCCACTCCAGTGTTCTTGCCTGGAGAATCCCAGGGACGGGAGAGCCTGGTGAGCTGCCGTCTATGGGGTCACACAGAGTCGGACATGACTGAAGCAACTTAGCAGCAGCAGCAGCAGATAAATGAAGAGAAAAAATTTGACAAAACTAGCAAAAGTTTATGATAAAATAATTAAGAAGTTAGAAATAAAATTGGCCTTTTCAATCTGAAAATGAATTTTTACAAAACACCCATCATACTTAATGACTTAAGTATGATTTAAATATGAAATACCACAGACTTTCCTGTTGAGAAAATGGGAAAAGCATGCCCTATGTTTAACATTGTTGTGGTTCTAACCAGTTCAATAAGATGAGAAGAATACATAAAATGAATATAAATGAAAAAGAAGAAATACCACTGTCATTTTTCACAGATGGCAGTAATATGTATTCAGAACATCCAAAAAAATCTATAGACAGGCTATGAAAAGGTACAAGGGATATTTGCAACAGTCCTAATTAGAAGTTAGACATACAAAACTAAATTTGTTTTTATATACTACTAACAAAAGTAATTTTTTTTCAATTACAGCAGCATTAAAATTTCACAAGCCTAAGAATATATCAATCTAGGATGATACATGTCATATCTTTCAATGAAAGATATAATTTTAGAAGTTCTAATAGGAAAATATACCATATTCACAGATTATAAGATTGATTTAGTAAATATGTCAACTTTCTTTGAATTCATCCATAGGTTGAAAAGAATGATAACCATTTTATTTTTTTAATTTTGTTGCTTCATGGAAATTAACAAACAGATTATAACATTTATTTGGTGTTGGAGATGTAAAGAAATGAAAACTTCCAAGATAATTTTGAAGAATAATAGTTGAAGGATTTCAGCTACCAGATGTCTGGACTTATTATAAGGATAAATCAAACTGTGAGTTATTGGCAGAAAGATAAATAAACAAATGAAACAAAATGCAGAATTCACAGCGAGACATACTCATAATGTACCTTGATATATGGCAAGATGACGCCAAGATACAGTCAAGAAATTATTTCATTAAATAGTATAAGATAAAACGGATATCCACATAAAAATAAATTTTAACTCTACCTTTAAAACATACTAATATGATTCATACCAATGAATTGTATATCTATATGTGGATGGCTAAATTTGAAAAAAAAAAATGGCTTTGTGAACCTGGAGTGGACAAAATATTTTATAAAAAAAGAAGTAAGCATAAAAATATAATTTTGATTACATTAAATTAAAAAGTTCACATTAACAAAAGATGAAAAGCATACAGGGAGGAGAATCAAGATGGTAGAGTAGGAGGATGACGATCAGAAGTACATTTACATGTGGAACAGTTCTCACAGAAAATTAACCAACAAACAGTTGTCACACACACACAAAGAAATAATAATAACTGTCACAGATTTGCAGATGATCTCCTATATAAACAAAGCTACAAGAAAGATCTCCATGTAACCAGTAACCAGATAGGAAACAGAAAAAAAAAAAAAACAGAATCAGGATGGGACCAATGCACCTGGGAGAAATCTGTAAGGAGAAAAAGTCCATAGGGGCAGATCCTCATCATGAGAAATTTGCTGGATTAGATAGAGGGGGCTGGAGAAGCCTAGTCTCAACTCACAAGTAGTGAACACATGGTGACTTGCTAATGATTAGAGCAGAGAGAGGCTGGGGCTGGCAGCTGCCACCTGCCTGCGCTTCCCAATGCAAAATACAGATTGAGGAGAGGAGCAACCCCATGTCCAAGGAGTGGTGGCTGCGTGGGTGCAGGAGGGCGTAGAGGAGCCATCCCACGTTGAAGGTCAGGAAGGGCAGTGGTGAGGAGATACCCCTCGTCCAAGGTAAGGAGCAGCAGCTGCGCTTTGCTGGAGCAGCTGTGAAGAGATACCCCACGCCCAAGGTAAGAGAAACCCAAGTAAGATGGTAGGTGTTGCAAGAGGGCATCAGAGGACAGACACAATGAAACCATACTCACAGAAAACTAGTCAATCACACTAGGACCACAGCCTTGTCTAACTCAATGAAGCTAAGCCATGCCCGCCAGGCAACCCAGGGTGGGTGGGTCATGGTGGAGAGGTCTGACAGAATGTGGTCCACTGGAGAAGGGAATGGCAAACCACTTCAGTATTCTTGACTTGAGAACTCCATGAACAGTATGAAAAGGCAAAATGATAGGATACTGAAAGAGGAACTCCCCAGGTGATTAGGTGCTCAATATGCTACTAGAGATCAGTGGAGAAATAACTCCAGAAAGAATGAAGGGATGGAGCCAAAGCAAAAACAATACCCAGTTGTGGATGTGGCTGGTGATAGAAGCAAGTCTGATGCTGTAAAGAGCAATATTGCATAGGAACCTGGAATGTCAGGTCCATGAATCAAGGCAAATTGGAAGTGGTCAAACAAGAGATGGCAAGAGTGAATGTCGACATTCTAGGAATCAGCGAACTAAAATGGACTGGAATGGGTGAATTTAACTCAGATGACCATTATATCTACTACTGAGGGCAGGAACCCCTCAGAAGAAATGGAGTAGCCATCATGGTCAACAAGAGAGTCCGAAATGCAGTACTTGGATGCAATCTCAAAAACGACAGAATGATCTCTGTTCATCTCCAAGGCAAACCATTCAATATCACAGTTATCCAAGTCTATGCCCCAACAAGTAATGCTGAAGAAGCTGAAGGTGAACGGTTCTATGAAGACCTATAAGACCTTTTAAAACTAACACCCAAAAAAGATGTCCTTTTCATCATAGGGGACTGGAATGCAAAAGTAGGAAGTCAAGAAACACCTGGAGTAACAGGCAAATTTGGCCTTGGAATGTGGAATGAAGCAGGGCAAAGACTAATAGTGTTTAGCCAAGAAAATGCACTGGTCATAGCAAATACCCTCTTCCAACAACACAAGAGAAGACTCTACACATGGACATCACCAGATGGTCAACACCGAAATCAGATTGATTATATTCTTTGCAGCCAAAAATGGAAGAAGCTCTATACAGTCAACAAAGACAAGACCAGGAGCTGACTGTGGCTCAGATCATGAACTCCTTATTACCAAATTCAGACTTAAATTGAAGAAAGTAGGCAAAACAGATAGACCATTCAGGTATGACCTAAATCAAATTCCTTATGATTATACAGTGGAAGTGAGAAATAGATTTAAGGGCCTAGATCTGATAGATAGAGTGCCTGATGAACTATGGAATGAGGTTCGTGACATTGTACAGGAGACAGGGATCAAGACCATCCCCATGGGAAAGAAATGCAAAAAAGCAAAATGGCTGTCTGGGGAGGCATTACAAATTGCTGTGAAAAGAAGAGAAGCAAAAAGCAAAGGGGAAAAGGAAAGATATAAGCATCTGAATGCAGAGTTCCAAAGAATAGCAAGAAGAGATAAGAAAGCCTTCTTCAGCGATCAAAGCAAAGAAATCGAGGAAAACAACAAAATGGGAAAGACTAGAGATCTCAAGAAAATTAGAGATAGCAAGGGAACATTTCATGCAAAGATGGGCTCGATAAAGGACAGAAATGGTATGGACCTAACGGAAGCAGCAGATATTAAGAAGAGGTGGCAAGAATACACAGAAGAACTGTACAACAAAGATCTTCATGACCTGGATAATCACGATGTGGGATCACTCATCTAGAGCCAGACATCCCGGAATGTGAAGTCAAGTGGGCCTTAGAAAGCATCACTACGAACAAAGCTAGTGGAGGTGATGGCATTCCAGTTGAGCTATTTCAAATCCTGAAAGATGATGCTGTGAAAGTGCTATACTCAATATACCAGCAAATTTGGAAAACTCAGCAGTGGCCACAAGACTGGAAAGAGTCAGTTTTCATTCCAATCCCAAAGAAAGGCAATGCCAAAGAATGCTCAAACTACCGTACTATTGCACTCATCTCACACGCTAGTAAAGTAATGCTCAAAATTCTCCAAGCCAGGCTTCAGCCATACATGAACCGTGAAATTCCTGATGTTCAAGCTGGTTTTAGAAAAGGCAGAGGAACCAGAGATCAAATTGCCAACATCTGATGGATCATGGAAAAAGCAAGAGAGTTCCAGAAATACATCTATTTCTGTTTTATTGACTATGCCAAAGCCTTTGACTGTGTGGATCACAATAAACTGTGGAAAATTTGGAAAGAGATGGGAATACCAGACCACCTGACCTGCCTCTTGAGAAATCTGTATGCAGGTCAGGAAGCAACAGTTAGAACTGGACATGGAATAACAGACTTGTTCCAAATAGGAAAAGGAGTATGTCAAGGCTGTATATTGTCACCCTGCTTATTCAACTTATATGCAGAGTACATCATGAGAAACGCTGGACAGGAAGAAACACAAGCTGGAATCAAGATTGCTGGGAGAAATATCAATAACCTCAGATATGCAGATGACACCACACTTATGGCAGGAAGTGAAGAGGAATTCAAAAGCCTCTTGATGAAAGTGAAAGAGGAGAGTGAAAAAGTTGGCTTAAAGCTCAACATTCAGAAAACAAAGATCATGGCATCCGGTCCCCTCACTTCATGGGAAATAGATGGGGAAACAGTGGAAACAGTGTCAGACTTTAATTTGGGGGGCTCCAAAATCACTGCAGATGGTGACTGCAGTCATGAAATTAAAAGATGCTTACTCCTTGGAAGAAAAGTTATGACCAGCTTAGATAACATATTCAAAAGCAGAGACATTACTTTGCCGACTAAGGTCCGTCTAGCAAGGCTATGGTTTTTCCAGTAGTCATGTATGGATGTGAGAATTGGACTGTGAAGAAGGCTGAGCACCGAAGAATTGATGCTTTTGAAGTGTGGTGTTGGAGAAGACTCTTGAGAGTCCCTTGGACTGCAAGGAGATCCAACCAGTCCATTCTGAAGATCAGCCCTGGGATTTCTTTGGAAGGAATGATGCTAAAGCTGAAACTCCAGTACTTTGGCCACCTCATGCAAAGAGCTGACTCATTGGAAAAGACTCTGATGCCGGGAGGGATTGGGGGCTGGAGGAGAAGGGGACGACTGAGGATGAGATGGCTGGATGGTATTACTGACTCGATGGATGTGAGTCTGAGTGAACTCTGGGAGATGGTGATGGACAGAGAGGCCTGGCATGCTCTGATTCATAGGGTCACAAAGAGTCGGACATGACTGAGTGACTGAAGTGAACTGGACCGATAGAGGCAGCAATTAAGCACTGCATCTCAGGCAGATGAGTCCTGGGAGAAGAGTTGGGGTGTGGTCTGGAAGGGACCAAAAGCTCATCATAACAGAGGCTGGCGAGAGCTAATTCTCAAAGATCACATGGAGGGGGCATCCCAGCTCACTAGTGCGTGTTCACGCTGGAGGTACCACAGAAACTTATGTCTCAGGCAGACAGACTCTGGGGAGGAGTACACAGCAGTTTGTTTCTTTAAGGGAACAGCTTGGAGCAGATCTGTGTTCCAGGAGAGATCTACTACAGGCCAGCCCAGGCCCCAGACAGCAGCACAACTACTCTGAATCCTGCAAATATAGTGCCTCAGGTCCGTACACTAGCCAACTCCATGCCACAGTCTAGGGATGAACACAAGGGGAAAAAGGATGTAACTCTGGGCTGATTCTAGGCAGAACTGTGGAAGCTGGCAAAAGTGGCATGTATGCTTTCTATAATCACACAGATTATCACTTGCCTTACTAGTCATCACCTTTGGTGTAGGGTATGCACTGAAAAGGTGAGACGCCTGATCAAATCTGACCCTCAGAGCTTATATTCCAATAAACTTGGAAGCAGACCCTGATCTGAAAGGGCTGAGACAGCAACAGAGCAAGTCCCACCCAACATCCAGTACAGGCTCTGGATATAACAATATGAATCAGACCCTCTATCAAAGGGATAATAGCCAGCACGTCCTGTGGAAAGACATGGAAAGCCATACTGAAAACAGCTCTTGCACAAAACTATTGGACTCAAACACAGTCTATATACTCCCACATAAAAATGCCCCTATGAGACCATGGTAGACAATTGTTTCTCCTAAATTCACAGAGAAAATTAAGTAAAATGAAAAAGCAGAGGAAGTACTCCCAATTAAAAGAACAAGACAAATCCCCTGAAAGAATAATGAAAGAGACCACACCAGTCTACTCAACCCTGAATTCAAAAAGGAGGTAATAAAAATATTAAAGGAACTAAGAAAGAATATCAATAGAAATGCAGATCACTATTACAAGGTACTAGAAAGAATAAAAGTAAACTCATCACTATTAGACAACTCAATCCTGAGATAAAAACTAATCTAGAAGCAGTGAATAGCAGACTAAATAACCCAGAAGAAAACCTTCAAAGAACAAAAGGGGAAAAAAAAAATGAATAAAGGAATAAAGAACTACAATATCAACTGGAAAACAAAATTTAAAAATGGGAATATTTACATACCTATCAAGAAACACTTTAAAAGTCAATGGATTAAATGTTCAAATTAAAAGACAGAGTGACAGGATAAAAAGTCAAAACCCTACAATATGCTGCCTACAAGAAACTCAATTTAGGGTGAAAGACACAAAGATCCTGAAAATGAGGGGATAGAAAAGATATTTTAGGCAAACAGACATTATTAGGATATTGGGGTGGGGGTGGTACTTGTATCAGACAAAATACAATTTAAAACAAAGTCCATAAAGAGAGACAAAGAAGGATGTTATATAAAGAGATTAATACAAAAAAGGGATATTATATTCACTAACATATATACACCGATATAGGAGCACTTAGAAATTTAAAACAAATACTGATAAGCATAAAGGGAGAAACTGATAGGAATACAAGAATAGTAGGAGACTGGAACAACCCACTGACGTCAATGGACAGATCGTACAGACAGAGCATCATAAGGCAACAGAGGTCCTAAGTGACACAAAGGATCAGTTGGACATAAGAGATATGTATAGGACATTACATCCCAAAACAGCAGAATACACATTCTCTAGAAGTGCACATGGTACATTCTCTAGGATAGAAAGCATACTAAGTCACATAACAAACCTCAACTGATTGAAGATAGAAATCATTCCAAGCATCTTTTCTGACAACAATGTTATGACATCAGAAATCAATTACAGGAAAAAAAAAAAAGGAAAATAACTCATTTAAACAACATACTACTAAAAAAAATAAAATAAAAACAATGCGTCAACAATGAAATCAAGAAAGAAATCAGAAAATACCTCCAGACAAACAATAATGAAAATATAACCTCACAATATTTATTGGATGCAGCAAAAGTGTTCTAATAAGAAAGTTCTTTTATATAAGATGTCCTTGAGAAATAAGAAAAATCAAAAATAAACAAAATAACCTACCATCTAAAAGAATTAGAAACAGGAAAAAAAAACTCAGTAGAAGAAAGGAAATAATAAAGATCAGAGAGCTTTTTATTAGAACAGAGCTCTAAAAAGAGTAGAAAAGAGCAGTACAATCAAGAACAGGATTTTTTGGGGAAAAAAAATATAGGAATAATGTCATGGCCATGAAATTAAAAGAGGCTTGCTCCTTGGAAGAAAAGCTCTGTCAAAACTAGACAGTATATTAAAAAGCAGAGACATTACTTTGTTGACAAAGGTCCATCTAGTCAAAGCTATGGTTTTTCCAGTAGTCATGTATGGATGTTGAGAGCTGGACCATAAAGAAAGCTGAGCAGTGAAGAATAGATGCCTTTGAACTGTGGTGTTAGAGAAGACTCTTGACAGTCCCTCAGACTGCAAGGAGATCCAATCAGTCAATCTTAAAGGAAATCAGTCCTGAATGTTCATTGGAAGGACTGATGCTGAAGCTCCAATACTTTGGGCACCTGATGGGAAAAACTGACTCCTTGGAAAAGACCCTGATGCTGGGAAAGAAAGGCAGGAGGATAAGGAAACGACAGAGGGTGAGATGGCTGGATGGCATCACCAACTTGATGGACAATGAGTTTGAGTCAGCTCTGGGAGTTGCTGATGGACATGGAAGCCTGGCATGCTGAAGTTCCTGGTGTCACAGAGTTGGACACAACTGAGTGATTGAATTGA
The DNA here is from genome assembly GCF_014754425.2 of Oryx dammah. NCBI lineage: Eukaryota > Metazoa > Chordata > Mammalia > Artiodactyla > Bovidae > Oryx > Oryx dammah. Next base: position 16,123,752 of record NW_024070200.1, read on the forward strand.
ACTGACTGATATAGGAAAACAAACAAACAAACAAAATAAAACTCTAGTCAGGTTCAACAAGAAAATAAAGAAAATAAGAGATAAGAGATAGAAGACAAATAAACAAAATAAGAAGTGAAAGAAATTAACAACTGATACCATAAAGCTACAAAAAGTCATAAGAAATAAAATTAACAGTTACATGCCAACAAACTAGACAACCCAGAAGAAATGGACTATTGTCTAGAAACATCAGCATGCCAAAATTGAGTCAAGAACAGAAATGATTTGAACAGAACAATCACTAGAAGTGAAATACAATCTGTAATTTAAAGTAAAAAAGAAACTTCTCTGTAAACAAAATTCCAGAACTGGACAGTTTCACTGAGGAATTCTACCAAACTTAACAAGAAATACTTAATACCTATCCTTCTCAAACTATTCCAAAATATTGAAGAGGAGGGAACATGCCCAAATTAATTCTATGAATCCATCATCATTCTGATAGTAAAACTCCAGGCAAAGATACTACAAAAAAGAAAGGATATTAAAGGCCAGTATCTTTGATGGATACAGATGCAAAAATCCTCAACAAAATATTAGGAAACCAAATCCAACAATAAATAAAAATTTGTACACTGTGATCAAGTTGGATTGATTCCAGAGTCAAAAGCATAGTTCAACACACAGAAACCAATCAATGTAATATACCACATTAAAGAAAGGAAAGACAAAAAACAAAAAATTTCCTCAATAGTTACATAAAAACATTGGATGAAATTAACTTCCATTTATTATAAAACTCTCAGCAAAGAGTTTTATACAGGGAATATATCTCAACATTATAAAAGGCATGTATGACAAACCCACAACCAACTTAAGATTAAAATTATATTAAGTTAAAAAAAAAAAACTGAAAGACTTCCTACTAAATTCAGGAACAAGACAAGTATGTCTACTCTCACCACTTCTACTCAACACTGTATTGGAAGCCCTAGTCACAACAATCAGACATGGAAAAGAAATTAAAGGTATCCAAATTGGAAAGGAAAAGGTAAAACTGTCACTATATGCAGGATGACATGATAATCCATAAAAAGAACCCTGAAACATCTACACAAAAACTATTAGAAGTTATTAGTGAATTCAGCAAGTATTAAGGAAGATGCTTATTAATAACCCCAGAAGTAGTGTCAGGCTGGGGTCAGGAGTCTGCATTTGCTTTTGCAGTTATTATTGTCAGTTTCCCACTCTTGGAACAATTCCACTTACTCAGTGACCTCAGTTACAAATAGTGGTCATTTTTATTATTGGTCTGGCAGACCAATGGGTAAGAAAGTGCCCAGTATAACAATCCCATTCAGGTTACTGAATTACGTATCTAGATTTTTGAGGGAAAATAGTTTCCTTACAGGCTATCCTTGGATTTATGTTGTCATTATGAAATAGGAATTAGATTTACTTACACAGATATGTGGGGCTTCTCAGGTGGCACTAGTGGTAAAGAACCCACCTGCCAATGAAGAAGACATAAGACACATGGGTTCAATCCCGGGGTCAGAAAAATCCCCAGGAGGAGGGCATGGCAACCCACTCTAGTACTCTTGCCTGGAGAACCCCATGGACAGAGGAGCCTGGTGGGCTACAGTCCCTAAGGTCATAGAGTTGGACACAACTGAGGTGACTTAGCACAGCACAGGAGACAAGGTTAATGTACTAGGAATCTGCTGCATTTATTTACACTAACAATGAAATATCAGAAAGAGAAAGTGAAAAAAGCAAAACAAAACAAAAACTTCCATATAAAATCATGTCAAAAAGGTACCTAAGCATAAACTTAACCAAGGAGGTAAAAGACCTCTACACTGAAAACTATAAAACACTGATAAAGGAAACTGAAGATGATTTAAAAAAATGGAAAGATATTCCAAGATCTGGATTGGAAGAATTAATATTGTTAAAATGTCCAAGCTACCAACGCAATCTATAGTTTTAATGCAATCTTTATTAAAATACCCATGACATTTTTCACAGAACTAGAAAAAATAATCCTAAAATTTATATGAAATACAAAAGACCCAGGATTGTCAAAGCCATCCTGAGGAAAAAGAAAAAAGCTGGAGGCATAAATTTTCAAGACTTAAACAGTACTGAAAAGCTACAGTTATCAAAACAGTGTGATATCAGTACAAAACCAGATATATAAATAAATGGAACAGAATAGAGAACCCAAAAATATATGCACACATCAATTGTCAACTAATTTATGACAAAGGAGGCAAGAATACACAGTGGAGCAAAGACAGTATCTTCAACAAGTGCTGTTAGGAAAGCTGGAAAGCTACATGTAAAAAAAAAAAAATAGAACATTTCTTCCAATCATAAACAAAAATCAACTCAAAGTGCTTTAAAAACATAAATATAAAACACAAAACCATAAAATTCCTTTAAGAGAACATACTCAAAACATTCTCAGGTATAAATTATAGCTATATTTTCTTAATCAGTCTCCTAAGACTAAAGAAAGAAAAATAAAAATAAACAAATGGGACCTAATACAATTTTAAAACTTTTGCATAGCAAAAGAAACCATCAAAAAAAATCACAAATTATACAAATGAGAGGATAATTTCTAAAATACACAAACATCTCATACAACTCAATATCAAAAGGCAATCCCATTCAATATGGGCAGTAGACCTAAATAGACGTTTCTCCAAAAATGACATACAGATGGCCAACAGGCAGATAAAAAAGAAAAAGAAAACTGTTCAACATCATTAACTATTAGAGAAATGCAAATCAAAACCACAATAAGGTATCACTTCACACTAGTCAGAATGGCTATCATCGAAATGTCTACAAGTAATAATAGATAGAGAGGATGTGGAGAAAAAGGAACCCTTCTACAGTGTTGGTGGGAATGTAAATTGGTAGCCACTATAGAAAACACTATGGAGGTCCTCAGAAAACTAAAACTAGAGCTATCATATGATCCAGCAACCCCACTCTTGGGAAAAGGCAAGAACTCTGATTCTAGAAGCTATACACCCCTCACCTCAACGTTCATATCAGCACCATTTATAATAGGCATGACATTGAAACAACTCAAGTGCCTATCAACAGACAATTGGCTTAATAAGATGTGGTATATGTTATATGCAATGGAATATTACTCAGTCATGAAGAATAATTAAATATTGACATTTGCAGCTATATGGATGAACCTAGTGAATATCACATTAAGTGAAGTCAGAAAAAGACAAAGACAAGTGATATATGATATCACTTATATATGAACCTAAAAAATGATACAAATGAATCTATACACAAAATAGAAACAGATTCAGACACAGAAAGCAAACTTATGGTTACCAAAGGGGAAAGGGAAGGAGGAGGGATAGATTCAGAGCATGGAATTAACACATACAAAGTACTATGCATAAAATAGATAAGCAACAAGGAATTATTGTATAGCACTGGTAACTATGTTCAGTATCTTATGGTAGCCTCTAATGGGAAATAATCTGGAAAAATATTTATTTATAACACTGAATCACTTTGCTATATACCAAAAATAACACAGCATTGTAAGTCAACTATACTTCAATTTAAAAAAGCATACAAATACATAGAGCAGGGCAAGAAAAATGTTTACTACCGAGATATCTGACATTTCTCAAAATAAAAATATCTAACACATGTTAAGAATTTGAAAAGAACTATAATAAACAAAAGGTGGACAAACAGAAAAAAAAACACAACTGACTTGGTCAATATCTTGAAAGAGTTCACAGCTTTTTAAAAAGCCACTTGAGTGGTAATTTCAAAGGAGATAGAAAGGATAAATGAAAACTGATTCTTGGAGGAGAAGGAATATCGGCCTTAGGAAATGGTGGAAGAGTAGCTTAGATAAGAGGAAGAAGAGCCTCTGGATTGTAAAATGGAGGCAAGTGAAACAGCTTCTAAGACTGATCCATAGACGATCTTCAGGAAGTTCTTACTGAGGAGTTTCTCTTTTCTTAATAAAGAGGGAATATCTTCTCATGAAAGCAAGGAGTCAGAAGCAACAGAAAGTGGAAATCTGAGGAGAGTGGAGATTTCACTGTGAAAAACCGAGACTGAGTTGAACAGAAAAATGGAGTAGGGATTTTGGGAAATATTTCTGGTCTATTTGAAGTTGACAGCCATTTAATAATTTAGAAATTAATTCTAGAATCAGTTGGCTGCATTTTGTGAACCCAGCTCTCAACAGAGTTTTCCCTAATTCTCTCCTACCTAGTCTGTTTGCTTCCAATCTGTCCACCATATCTATTTCCTTTGAAAATTTCCTACTTAATTAGCTTTGATTCTAAAATCAGGATTAATTTTGACTAAAATAAAACATACACATGATTTTGAATGGGTTATAAAAGTACATTTTTCCCCCTCATATAACAAAACGTCTGGAGGTAGACCAAAGTCCTTCTGGTAGTACAATAATAGCAGGATTCTAAGTTCGTGTCTGTGCAGTTTTTTCATTATTTCTTTAACAGTGAAGAAATGAATCCTGCAACCCCAAACATTGTCATCTCACTAACATTTAATTTGAGAAGGAAGAAAAAGGACAGACAAAGGGTTTTCCGATTGTAAGAAAGAAAAAAGATTCCTGAAGATTCCTCTCCCCTACCACCATCTTATTCATCTTCTGTTGCTGCTTCAAACTAAGAGAAATTTTGTTAGTAAGAAAACGAGAGGAAAATGCAGTTAAGTAAGCAACTACAGTATTCACTATTGTTCACCATTTAACAGCACTTCTGCCAATGTCTTAAACTTTCTTGCCCTTTTGTTACTTTGTCACATCCATATGTAAAAATTCTGAAGTTGAGTATTTGTGAAATGTTGATAACTGGGCAGCATAAGACATAGAAATTTAAATTGAATTTTACTTTTTTCTCTTAAAAAGTAACGCTTGTGTGCTTTAGGAAACTTAAAACTATATAATACAGGAAGAAATTGAATTTAAAGAAGATTTATTATTTTTAGTAGTACATTTACCATTTTATGCCCAGTTCATGTAAAAAATTAGTACATTCTATAACTCTCTAAGCTGAACAAAGTCCAGGAGATAAATACATAAATAAATAAACAGGAAAAAGTTTTACATTGCAAAAGTTTTCAATTATAGGAAAGTTTATCATGCAACCTTATGGTCATATTTAATTCAATACTAAAAATAACAATAAACCACTAATATGTGTAAGAAAATCCAAAAGAGATCTCTTTATCCTCATTAAAAACTATTTATGGTCTTTTTTTATAGTGTTCATATATTGAATCTTTTCAGACATGAAAAACATACACAGCATAATACCACACACATTTGTATGCTTCTCCAAACACATCTTCATGCTTTCTTCAAAAGTTAACCACTATCTCCAGTTTTGTACTATTTTCCCTGCAGCTTTTATAGTGATATTAAGTAAATATCTTTCAAGTATTCGGTTGTATTTTATGCTAGTGCCATATTAGGCTGTATCTGTCTGCAGCTTCCATTTTATCACATATCCATGTGAGATTTATCTCTGCTGATACCTAAAATATGAAATTGATTTATGTTGTAGAGTATAAAATATTTTCTCCTTCTCCAGTGGGAGAATTATATGTGTCCTATCGATGTCTGAAATGGCCTTATGATTTTTTTTAGACAACGAAATGTGAAGGGAAGTGATGAGTGTCAGTGGTATGTCTTTGTGATTTCTTTCTCTTTTTCATGAAAAGCTTGATGATCCACATAGAAATTTCTCTGACAATTTATCTACAGAGTGCAAAGGTTAGGAAAAAAATAGAGGTTAAACTTCATTGCAAACCACAGGGATCATTTGTTATCACAGCATAAACACAGGTTAAGCTGACTGATGTAACTTAGTTTCATTGCTATTGAATATTTTATTGTGTATGTAGATCAAAAAATGTTTTGGTTGATCATTATTGACTGAATTGTGTCCCTGCTCAGAATTTGTACATTAAAACTCTCCCCCGCCCCCACCACCCCCATGGACTATATTTGGAGACAGAGCCTTTAAAGAGGTAATTAAGGTGAACGATGTCATGAGGGTTGTGCCCTAATCTGATACTTGGTCTCCTTTTAAAAGAGGAAGAGACACCAAGGAAAATCACAGAGCAAAGGTCATGTGAGGACACAGCAGACAGTTATCTGCAGGTCAACAATAGAATCCTCAGAAGAAAGTAAGCTGCCAAAGTTTGATTTTAAACTTCTAGTCTATAGAACTGTAAGAAAATAGATGCGTGCTGTTTCAGTCCTGCAGTCTATTGTATTTTGTTATTACAGCCCTAAAAATACTAATATACAAAGGCAGTGATTTAAAAAAATTTTTCTGCTACAAATATCGGTATAATGAACATCCTTATTTGTATTTCTTGGCATACAAACTTGAGAATCTATCACATAAGTTAAAAAAAAAAAATTCTGGATCAACAGAAGTTGTATCTTCAAACAAGATTTTGATGAACTTAGTTCACATGAGAATTATCATGTTTCCAAATCATTACTGCTATTCAGACTCTGATTATCTCTTCACAAATATGGAGTCACTCTCTGATTTTAGTTAAGCTCATTAAGCACAGAAGATGCACCAAACATGGTTGGATTTCTGTTAACACACGTGTAGTGAACATTCCTGGTAAATATTTCTGTTCTATGAGGAAGACATTAACATATTATATTGTCAAACTACATAAGAAAAAACATGATTACCTGATGGAGTTTGAACAACCCTCATATTAACTATTAAAATGAAGTCTGAGGATTTTTCATTTTTATTTCGAGATTATCTGTTGAAGAGATAGAGAAGATTTACTTTGTGTACTGATCACCAATAAAAACATGTTTTTCTTCTAAATAGTAGATGCATACATATTAGTCCTTTCAAGATAGAGCAATCATCTCAAGGTAAAAGCTAAATAAATTGATTTTACTTCATGTGAAAGTTAAGCTCAGTCCCGTCGGACTCTTTGCGACCCCATCGGCTATGGCAAGTGAGAGTGAAGTCGCTCCGTCGTGTCTGACTGTTTGCGATCCCTTGGGCTTTAGCCTACCAGGCTCCTCCGTCCATGGGATTCTCCAGGAAAGAATACTGGAATGGGTTGCCATTCCCTTCTCCAGAAGATCTTCCCAACCCAAGGATTGAACCCGGGTCTCCAGCATTACAGGCAGACGCTTTACCATCTGTGCCACCAGGTAAACTCATGGACTATACAGTCCATGGAATTCTCCAGACCAGAATACTGGAGTGGTAGCCTTTCCCTTCTCCAGGAGATCTTCCCAACCCAAGGATCAAACCCCGGTCTCCTGCATTGCAGGCAGATCTTTATTAGCTGAGCTACAAGGGATACTGGAGTGGGTAGCCTATCTCTTCTCCAGCGGATCTTCCCGATGCAGGAATCTAATCCGGGTCTCCTGCATTGCAGGCAGATTCCTTATCAACTGAGCTATGATGATGTACAATAGGAATAATAGGTTTGCCCTTTTTACATACAAGGTTCCTTCAGAAAAACTGTTGAAAATGTCAATCAAAACTTATGAGTTAAAGAGTTTCATTACTGAGATAACAGCCTAAACAAGAGAAAATTTATTTCCACTATTTTTTATTCAAAATCATTGAGTTAAATAAATCCCTAAAATAAACCAAGTAGTTTCTATTTTCCTTAATATCATGCTGGCTAGATATTTAGTGAACGAAAAGTCAGTGCTCCTGAAAAGCTGGTGTATTTACATGCATGTCCCTTCCAATTATTTCGGATGTACCAAAAAACCCCAAATGGTATATCAAGCAAATCTACATTATTTAAAACTGTGAGGGTGAAAAGTGAATTTCAACACATAGCATTGCAAACACAAATACATAATTTAGTTCAGAGTTCTTTTTAATAACAACATAATTTATGGTAGAGTTTCCTTAACAGAAATAAAAGAAAATGAGAAAAAAATTAGTTGTTTTCTGAATGTAGGATATTTTATATGACCCCAGATAACTGATGTATATTCTCAAAATTTAGCATATCTCTGAATGCAATAAACTGCAGAATTAGCACATTACCATCTACAAATTTTAAAAAACAGTAAAATTTAACTAAGCTGAGAATCTCAGGGACAGGGGAGCCTGGTGGGCTGCCGTCTATGGGGTTGCAGAGTCGGACACGACTGAAGCGATTTAGCAGCAGCAGCAGCAGAACTAGTTTAGCACTTGTAAAAATCCCAAGTCAAACTTTATCTTCTAGTTTTACATCTAACAATTATTTATAATTTGTACTAAACCTATGAATTATGGTATCAGAAACAGAAATACCACAGGGCATTTTAATACTGCCTGCAGGCATTACTTCATTATATATTAGAATCATGGATAAAATTATTGAGGCCTAGGAAAAAAGAACCTATTAAGTGAGCTGAGGAGATTCAAATGGAAATGCAAAACAATTAATCCTAGTAAAATCCATGCAAAAGTGATTCAATATAAAGTGATATACTCTCTCAAGTAACAAAAAGGAATGTGCTTTATAGTCTGTAGTATAATAAAATTCCTTAGGCACTCAAATACAGGAGAAAGAAAAAAAGTGATAAAAAATAACAAAAGAACAATAAGAGAAATGTGAAAATTTATGCTGGCTTTATATCTAAATATTGTTTTATTATTTTGACTAAATAAAATGTGTTGTGTGTGTGCATATGTGTGTGGGTGTTAATGTGTGTTACTGCTATTATACTTCTGATGCATAAAAAAGTAGTAATGATTACCTTTACCCAGCCCTATCTGGGCCCAATAAAATATATACATTTTTATAATACCACAGAATTTTGCTAAAACTGTTACTGAAAAAATCAGTAATTAAATGATGACGGAGCACACGAAGTACAAAACAGGTGTTAAATTCTTTAGGAAACAAAGTACATCATTCAATAATCCCTCAAAGGTTTAGTAATGTAGTCGGCAAGATAAAATGTGCAAGTATTTAAGTACAAATTTGACTTATTTCTAGACAATGAAATACTAGACAAAAAATAAATATTTTTCTGTTCTTCAAAGGAATCTGAGTTAGTTAACTAGGGTTTTCGACAATCTGAACTGTAGGTAAACTTATGTATACTGGAGAAAGAATACCGAGACCATCTGTAAAATTTTCAAATTACATACATGAGGGAAAGGGCCATGAAACAGCTTAGTGAGAATGTCTGGAAAAAATAAGATTTAATTTAACTAGAAGAAGAATCAATTGAACTAGCTTTCAAACATCTTTGAGAATAAAACTATAATGGAGGATAATCATTTTTTAATTCTGAGAAGATATTAATATAATTAAAAAGGTTTTAATTAAAATTATTCAGTAGACAACTAAATACTCCTCAATACTCGGTTGTTATTTAGTTGCTAAATTGTGTCCGACTTTTGCAACCCCAGCAACGATAGCCTGCCAGGCTCCTCTTTTCATGGGATTTCCCAGGCAAAAATACTGGAGTGGGTTGTCATTTCCTTCTCCAGAGGGTGTTCCTGACCCAGGTACTGAAACCCCTTCTTTTACACTGGAGGCAGATTTTTTTTTTTTACCACTGAGCCACCAGGGAAGCAAGCTAATATTGAAAATTTAACACAATTTAATCAACTGATCAATCTGAGAACTTCTTTTATTTTGGTCAATATATTTGATTAAAATTATGTTCAGCATTAAAGATATATTAAAATGTCCAAAAACATTTGAAAGGTTAAGAAGGGATATCACAACAAAGTCTGTGACTAGAGATTTCAACTTGCAAAATCTATGTAAAACAATAATTGAGGAACAGATGTAGGTAAAGTAATAGAGACAGCTGAAGCTGCCCAAGAAGAGAAACAAAGGCTTCAGACAGATCCAAGTCTGTGACTAGACTGGAGATCATCAATGACTTCTTGTATAGAAGTTTCAGTGGCCCAGAAAGGATGCAAAGGAGACTGAGGATCTAGCATATTGCTTAAATCGGTATTTTAAATCTCTTCATGAAGAGAAAGAGAAGGATGGAAATTATTTGAGGAATGAGTTTTGATAGTTTGCTCATTTTTCAGTAAGGCTTGAACATAAATATAATTATTATGTGTCTTTATAAGTAAGTACAGTTGACAACTGAATGACAAAGAGGGTTAATCCTTGTGTAACTTATAGTTGGCCCTTATACATGTTCAGCCAACCTGCAGACCATATAATACTCTAGTATTTACTAATAAAAAATTTCCATGTGTAGGTTGACTGCTGCAATTCAAATCCATGCTGTTCAAGGAACAACTGTAAATTTATTAAATGGACTTTTTCAAAAAATCACTAGTAGGAATTAGAGCACATAATTTTGATAATAGCAGTATTTTTGCTAGAAATTATTTTACAAACTAGTTCTCTTACATTTCACATTTGACTTCCCCTATAGAATATAATTCCAAGGGGCAGAGGTCTAGTCTGATCACTTCAACATTATGTCTCCAGCACATGTAGACACAAAACAGAATTTTTGTAATAAGTATAAATCTAATGTTCACAATAACAGTGTTTCTAACTTCTACATAATTTTATAAGGATGCATAGTATAATAAAAATACTTTTACAATCCTAGTAATTATTAAAATCATTTTTATATTTCTTTCAAGGTTTTTCTATTATCCTATACATAAAATTCAGTCTAATTTTTCACTCTGAATCAGTGAGATTATACTAGTTTGTGGTGAGGTATCAGACAACCAAAATGTGCCAGCAGATTAATATGGTCAAGTTTTATATATCATGGATGCTCTATATCCACTGTGGGTCTGGGTATGTGTATATGCATGCAGGATGTCTCTTCTCATAGCAGTCACTGAGCCTGACTGAGGCTTCCCACCAATATGCAGCTCCAAGTCAGGCAGCAGAGGAAAGAGGATGTAGGAACTCTGATACTGGCTCTTAAACCTCTCACCTGTAACTGGCAGAACTTAAGGCCTGCTAAGTCACTCCGGTTTCCATTTCATTTGCCAATCAAATTTCCAACCATGACTATTTTCAACAAAAAAAAAAAAGGTGAGAAAGGGAAAACCTATCAATTGCCTCAAAAGCAAATATCTGGGATTATTTAGTAGCAGTAATACCGCCTTCCTAGTACTTTCAGATTACTGCTTCACCTTAATCAAAGAATGCTTGTGTTACACAAAAATGTTTGAGAGGTATAAGTCACAATTCAGGCATCAAGTCAATCCTAAACTATAATTTATAAAAACAATATGAAGCAATTTTAATCACTTGTTATAGACTGATAGAACAAAAGGAATTATGTATCAAAAAGGTGTAACACTCAAGCTTAATGAAGCATGCACCATAATAGAGAAGGATGTTAAACATTAAGATAATGGTTGAAAGTTATAATTATAAACACGGTAATGATGCTGAAGATATAACCTTTGTAATATATTAAAATGCTTACATTTTTCTAAAGACAAAAGAAACCATGTTATGGTTGGCAGTTGGGATTGCAGGGTTCCTTCAGTAGGTACATGGTTTGTAGTGACACAAGGTACATGTGTGAGTACAGGAAACAAAAACTCAAGTACTCACTGATTTTAACTGCAGCACTTTCTTTTATGCTTTAGCATTGTCATAAAAATATACCATCAGAAAAACGTTTTATACTGAGTTGTAGAAAGAGAATATTTGTCTTCTCAGATGGTAACCAGAGAAATATAGTTATGAATACAAATGCGTAAATACAAAAGATTGATTATCATCTTATTTCAAATTGAAATTAGGTGTTATTATCTTCTTCTGGTCGCTCTTATTTTCTCCTTTTATGTTTACTTTACAAAATTAAAACAAATAGTTTCATTGACTTTCTTGGAAATCATGATGGATAACTTAAACAGAAAGATTTTGTAAAGTAAAATCACTCAAAAAGAAATCATGTAAAAATATGTCTAGGTGTCTTTGCAGTCTTATGATTTTAGGTAACAATCAGGGTACCTTAAAATATTATATATTTCCTAATCTGACTGACTTAAAATAGTATTTCCCTGCATTGTACTGAATTAGACGTATAACTCATTTAGCATATCTGTTTCTTTTTTCTTATTATGTTTTGATAGATTTAGCAGATAAATTTTTCGAATTCCAATTTGGAGAGAATATTTTATTTAGAGGTGTCCTTCATCCCTAGTAATTTTTAATGAATTGGAATCTAACCCAATTGTTCTACCACCATTTATACAATTTTTAAAAATATATGAACTTTCATTATTCTTATTGCAGACAACTCAAAATCTTCAAATTATTAGAAATCCTTCAGGAAAATGACTAATTTACATAATATAATGAAAAATGCATTTAGAGGCTAAACTTAGTATTTTTGACATGACAGATTTCTTAAAGTAGTCAAAAAGAACAACTATGAATTTTTTATTGTAATATTACTGATTAGTTTATGCCAAGAAAAATTTTTCAAGCTATCCTAAATAAGTTAATACAGAAATGACAATCATGTTCTTCATTATAATGTACTTATTTAAAATTCTGATATTATTGAGAGAGGATCACAAAAATATTCTTCAGTTTATTAACCACCCAATACAATATCCACCTCTCTGGTTTGCTATAGAAAAATGACAATGGAATCCAAATTTCATATCTCGAGAAGGAGCACACTGGATTAAAAGACACTTTTAGTTTTATCCTTGTCTTATGCTAGTCTATTATTACAGTAATTATCCTTATGGATTTGAAAGATTTGTTTTCAAGATGTATTTATACACTTTACATTTCTGAACCCAAAAACATTGCTAAATCAGGTTTCCATGACCTGCAAAGAAGTCATATTTGCTGATGTACTATTCTTAAAACATACATTATGAGCAAATTTGATTGTTCCTGAAAAGCTCCTCCTTCCTTCTTTATATCCTGAGTTTTACACAAGTTGTGACTTTATACTTATTCATAAATTATATTGAAATAGAGGGCATAATTTAGAGACTTAGCTACATATTATAACTCACTTTTTCATTTATATATAAAAATATTTCATCTAAATTTCTAGTGATGTTAGGATGATTATATCAGATGAAAAATCTCTGAAAGGTAGAGGCATGAGTATGTTGAAACATATGATTATCCAGGATTAATAACTGTCTGAAATTCATGATTCATAGTAAGATTTCCTACCACACCTGGGGAAAAGAGACTAGTTTGTGATGATTAGGAGGAAATAATCAGTTCTTAAATGACATGAGTAAACACAAAAGATCAACGATCAACTTAGACAAAAAAATATCTTCTTCATAATTCTTCTCTCTTTCCATTTTTATGCTGTCTCTCTAAATTTTAAACAGACATTTTGGATAATATCAAGTGGCTGATTATTTTTTGCTTGTTTGTATTTTTCCCTGAATGATTTCTTGAATCATTTTCAATACTGACTTTCAGTTCAGGTCAGTTCAGTCGCTCAGACATGTCTGATTCTTTGCGATCTCATGGGCTGCACCACGCCAGGTCTCCCTGTCCATTACCAACTCCCAGAGTTTACTCAAACTCATGTCTATTGAGATGGTGATGCCATCCAACCATCTCATCCTCTGTCATCCTCTTCTTCTCCTCCCCTCAATCTTTCCCAGCATAAGGGTCTTTTCAAATGTGTCAGCTCTTTGCATCAGGTGGCCAAAGTACTGGAGTTTCAGCTTCAACATCAGTCCTTCCAATGAACACCCAGGACTGATCTCCTTTAGGATGGACTGGTTGGATCTCTTTGCATTCCAAGGGACTCTCAAGAGTCTTCTCCAACACCACACTTCAAAAGCATCAATTCTTCGGTGCTCAGCTTTCTTCACAGTCCAACTCTCACATCCATACATGACCACTGGAAAAACCATAGCCTTGACTAGATGGAACTTTGTTGGCATAGTAATGTCTCTGCTTTTGAATATGCTATCTAGGTTGGTCACAACTTTTCTTCCAAGGAGTAAGTGTCTTTTAATTTCATGGCTGCAATCACCATCTGCAGTAAGAGCCCCACCAAAAATAAAGTCAGCCACTGTTACCCCATCTATTTGCCATGAAGTGATGGGACCAGATGCCATGATCTTAGTTTTCTGAATGTTGAGCCTTAAACCTTAAAGAAATATAAATAATGGGTCTATGTTATATTTGTTTATTCATCTCCAACATCATAATTGGCAAGTTATCCAAGAGAATATTAGTCTCATGGATATTACCCAGATAGCATTCTTACAACTCTGGTACTTTTCTAGATATATTACATGATATTTTATCAATTATCTCTTGTTAAGAATGATGATCAAGAAGTGTTGGATTTAGAAACCTGTATTTCTCCCAGGAACATATGTAAGGAGACTGCTGATAACTGAAATTTGTAAAATCTCAGGGGATTTGTACCCAAGAGTTAGATGGATGCTGTCAGAAAAGTTATGCAATTAAGGAGTTGCCATCAGCAAAATTGTAAAAAATATTAAGAGGATGGTTTAGTGATCCCATATATGATTTTGTAAAGATATTAAGATATTATATCACAATATATTTTAGGTACATACACTAATTTAAATTAAAATTTTAGTATGAAAGGATAAAAAATATTAATCTTATTAGATATCTCAGAACAAATAAAATTTTCTTATTCTTACTATAACTGAGATTTAAAGAGGTAAGAGATATGCTTGATATTAAATAAATGAACATTCTCCAGTTTGTCTAAACCCTGTGTTTTCTCCTATATCACTGAATTCTCACTTCAATGTATATGACAGTCTTTTTTGGAACAAGCTATCAGCTATTTAAAATTTTTAAATTCTTTCAATCAGTTTTTGTCATATGAATTAAATACTTACATCAGCAAAACTATTTTCCATTACTTCAAGTCACTGGACCAGTTATAAAATGTCTATAATTTTCTTTAAATGTTTCAACTCTGTTTTCATTATTTACTATTAACATTTTATTGAGAAAACTTTTCGGTTTATCCCTGTTGGGCTAAAAAATAGTATTTTCAAATCATTTTGGAATTCATAACCTCAAAAAGAATCAGTTCAGTTCAGTCACTGAGTTGTGTCCAACTCTTTACGACCCCATGAATTGCAGCATTCCAGGCCTCCCTGTCCATCACCAACTCCCGGAGTTCACTCAAACTCATGTCCATCGAGTCGGTGATGCCATCCAGCCACCTCATCCTCTGGTGTCCCATTCTCCTCCTGCCTTCAATATTTCCCAGCTTCAGAGTATATTCCAATGAGTCAACTCTTCACATGAGGTGGACAAAGTATTGGCGTTTCAGCTTCAGCGTCAGTCCTTCCAATGAACAACCAGGACTGATCTCCTTTAGGATAGACTGGTTGGATATTCTTGCAGTTCAAGCAACTCTTGAGTCTCCTCCAACACCACAGTTAAAAAGCATCAATTCTTCTGCACTCAGCTTTCTTTATAGTACAACTCTCACATCCATACATGACCACTGGAAAAACCATAGCCTTGACTAGATGGAACTTTGTTGGCAAAGTAATATCTCTGCTTTTTAATATGCTGTCTAGGTTGGTCATCACTTTCCTTCCAAGGAGTAAGTGTCTTTTAATTTCATGGCTGCAGTCACCATCTGCAGTGATTTTGGAGCCCCCCAAAATAAAGTCTGACACTGTTTCCACTGTTTCCCCATTATTTCCCATGAAGTGATGGGACCTGATGCCATGATCTTCATTTTCTGAATGCTGAGCTTTAAGCCAACTTTTTCACTCTCCTCTTTCACTTTCATCAAGAAGCTTTTTAGTTCCTCTTCACTTTCTGCTATAAGGGTGGTGTCATCTGCATATCTGAGGTTATTGATATTTCTCCTGGCAATCTTGATTCCAGCTTGTGCTTCCTCCAGTCCAGCATTTCTCTTGATGTACTCTGCATAGAAGTTAAATAAGCAGGGTGACAATATACAGCCTTGACTGTATATTGGAAAAGTACTCCTTTTCCTATTGGGAACCAGTCTGTTGTTCCATGTCCAGTTCTAACTGTTGCTTCCTGACCTGCATATAGGTTTCTCAAGAGGCAGGTCCAGTGGCCTGGTATTCCCATCTCTTTCCGAATTTTCCACAGTTTATTGTGATCCACACAGTCAAAGGCTTTGGCATAGTCAATAAAGCAGATGTTTTTCTGGAACTCTCTTGCTTTTTCGATGATCCAGTAGATGGTGGCAATTTGTTTTCTGGTTCCTCTGCCTTTTCTAAAACCAGCTTGAACATCTGGAAGTTCAGAGTTCACATATTGCTGAAGCTTGGCTTGGAGAATTTTGAACATTAGTAGCGAGTGAAATGAGTGCAGTTGTGTGGTAGTTCGAGCATTCTTTGGCATTGCTTTTCTTTGGGATTGGAATGAAAACTGACCTTTTCCAGTCCTTTGGCCACTGCTGAGTTTTCCAAATTTGCTGGCATATTGAGTCCAGCACTTTCACAGCATCATCTTTTAGGATTTGAAATAGTTCAGCTGGAATTCCATCACCTCCACTTTGTTCGTAGGGATGCTTCCTAAGCCGCACTTGACTTCACTTTCTAGGATGTCTGGCTCTAGGTGAGTGATCACACCATCGTGATTATGATCTTTTTTGTACAGTTCTTCTGTGTATTCTTGCTACCTCTTCTTAATATCTTCTGCTTCTGTTACATCCATACCATTTCTGTCGTTTATCGAGCCCATCTTTGTATGAAATGTTCCCTTGGTATCTCTAATTTTCTTGAAGAGATCTCTAGTCTTTCCCATTCTGTTGTTTTCCTCTATTTCTTTGCATTGATCACTTAGGAAGGCTTTCTTATCTCTTCTTGCTATTCTTTGGAACTCTGCATTCAGATGCTTATATCTTTCCTTTTCTCCTTTCATTTTCACTTCTCTTCTTTTCACAGCTATTTGTAAGGCCTTCTCAGACAGCCATTTTGCTTTTTTTGCATTCCTTTTCCATGGGACAGTCTTGATCCCTGTCTCCTGTACAATGTCACAAACCTCTGTCCATAGTTCATCAGGCACTCTATCTATCAGATCTAGTCCCTTAAATCTATTTCTCACTTCCACTGTTTAAATATAAGGGATTTGATTTAGGTCATACCTGAATGGTCTAGTGGTTTTCCCTACTTTCTTCAATTTAAGTCTGAATTTTGCAATAAGGAGTTTATGATCTGAGCCACAGTCAGCTCCCAGGCTTGTTTTTGCTGACTGTATAGAGCTTCTCTATCTTTGGCTGCAAAGAATATAATCAATCTGAAGAGAAACCCAGGTAAGATGGTAGTTTTTGCGAAAGGGTATCAGAGGGCAGACACACTGAAACCATAATCACAGAAAACTAGCCAATCTGATTATATGGACCACCGCCTTGTCTAACTCAGTGAAACTAAGCATGCCGTGTGGGGCCACCCAAGATGGATGGGTCATGTTGGAGAGGTCTGACAGAATGTGGTCCACTGGAGAAGGAAATGGCAAACCACTTCAGTATTCTTGCCTTGGGAACCCATGAACAGTATGAAAAGGCAAAATGATAGGATACTGAAAGAGGAACTCCCCAGGTCAGTAGGTGCCCAATATGCTACTGGAGATCAGTGGAGAAATAACTCCAGAAAGAATCAAGGGATGGAGCCAAAGCAAACAAATAAACAAACAAACAAACAAAAAACCTAGTTGTGGATGGGACTGGTGATAGTTCAAGGTCTGATGCTGTAAAGAGCAATACTGCATAGGATCCTGGCATGTTAGGTCCATGAATCAAGGCAAATTGGAAGTGGTCAAACAGGAGATGGCAAGAGTAAACACTGACATTCTAGGAATCAGCAAACTAAAATGGACTGGAATGGGTGAGTTTAACTCAGATGACTATTATATCTACTACTTTGGGAAGGACTCCGTTAGAGGAAATAGAGTAGCCATCATGGTCAACAAGAGAGTCTGAAATGCAGTACTTGGATGCAATGTCAAAAACGATGAATGATCCCTGTTTGTTTACAAGGCAAACCATTCAATATCATGGTAATCCAAGCCTATGCCTCAACAAGTAATGTTGAAGAAGCTGAAGTTGAACATTTCTATGAAGAGCTACAAGACCTTTATAACTAACACCCAAAAAGATGTCATTTTCATTATAGGGGACTGGAATGCAAAGTAGGAAGTCAGGAAACACCTGGAGTAACAGGCAAATTTGGCCTTGGGGTATGGAATGAAGCAGGCCAAAGGCTAATAGAGTTTTGCCAAGAGAACACAGTGGTCATAACAAATACCCTCTTCCAAAAAGATTCAGTTCAGTTCAGTTGCTCAGTTGTGTCCAACTCTTTGCGACCCCATGAATCGCAGCACGCCAGGGCTCCCTGTCCATCACCATCTCCCAGAGTTCACTCAGACTCACGTCCATCAAGTCAGTGATGCCATCCAGCCATCTCATCCTCTATTGTCCCCTTCTCCTCCTGCCCCCAATCCCTCCCAGCATCAGAGTCTTTTCCATTCAGTCAGCTCCTCACATGAGGTGGCCACAGTACTGGAGTTTCAGCTTTAGCATCATTCCTTCCAAAGAACACCCAGGGCTGATCTCCTTTAGAATGGACTGGCTGGATCTCCTTGCAGTCCAAGGAACTCTCAAGAGTCTAAGATTACTCTCCTATTAATATAGTTTTACATGAATAACTATTAATAATACTTTTATTATAATTTAAGATAGCTGCAAAATTTTTACTTTTTGATATACTGTAACAATGGATAATTCACAGCAACTTTAAGGTATCCAATAGTGTCTAAACTTTAATATATGACATTGTCAAGAAGAAAATAAGTCAAGCCCTGAAGTAACATGACAAATCAAAAATACAGAATCAGTTGAGAATTTTTTTGTTTTGCTTTTGATCATCACAAATATTATAAATTTATGTAGGGCCTGCAAATGACTAGGGCTTCCCTGATGGCTCAGCTGGTAAAGAATTTGCCTGCAATGCGTGAGATCTGGATTTGATCCCTGGGTTGGGAAGATCCCCTGGAGAAGGGAAAGGCTAACACTGTAGTATTCTGGCCTGGAGAATTCCATGGACTTTATAGTCCATGGGGTCGCAAAGAGTAGGCACAACTGAGCAACTGTCACTTCACTGCAAATGACTACAGAGTTTAGATGTCTTGTTCCACTTATATTCAGTTAAAGCTACAATTGTTTTATGTATGTGTGTATCTATATATGTATCTATCTATATCTCCCTCTTAGTAAATAATCAGCAGGTATTCAATTTGCATCAGTAGTTTCAAGCTCACTCTAATGTACTGCTTTTCATAATTTGTTATCAGGGAAACTCTAATATTCTATTGCTTCATGATTCTTTGTCAAACTTCCCCTGACATTTTGTTCTGCATAAATACTTTTCAGAATCTCTTACAATTGCTCCTGACAGTGTACCTAAAATATATCACATTTTAAGTGATGTTGGTCACATCCTTCATCAGTCATTAGAACAGTTAGTTTCTCTATAATACTAAAATATTTTCATGAATTAGTTCTTTTATAAAAGCCTAAAAGCTTATTTATTTTTTCCGTTGAATGCTTACTTTCATTCCTTTTCTCGTACAGAAGTTTATATTAAAATTATGTTTATTTTGAAGTCTTATCGATTTCACAATCATAAATCCCTAAAAAGAATGTTAATTTAAATGTATTTTTTATTTTTCCTGTGGTCATAATGCCAAGTGTTCTAACAATTTTCCAAAATGAGTTATTTTTATAACCATTACTAAAGCAAAGTAGCTATTAATAAACATATTTCTAATATTAATACATATTAAAAATAAGGGTATCATTTCATTAGAAATATATCTTATAAAGCTAGTTTTCTTCACTTGATTCATACATCTGAATAAATTCAATTACTTATTGCTGAAATGGGAATAGTATTTTCATTTATTCAATTATTCTCATTTAATCAATACTAATCCATTTTTTCCGTATTTATAGATGTAAGTGTTGGCAAAAGTTGCAAATATATGTGCACAGTAAAAACAGAAAAATTATTTAAATTTACCCTTGAATTTATAGGACTTATTTAATATTCTAAAAAATCAATAAAGACCTATCATAAAAATTACTGTCAATGATCACTGACAAATTATTTAGTAATAACTTTTCATTGTACTAAACAAACAAATTTGAAATTGTCTTGCAAGAAGATTTGATATCCAGATATTAGAGTCATTCACATTTTCAATATTTGAGAAATTCTTTTTGTGTCCAACTCTTTATGACCCCATGGACTATAGCCTTCCAGGCTCCTCCATCCATGGGATTTTCCAGGCAAGAGTACTGGAGTGGGTTGCCATTTCCTTCTCCAGGCAAATATTTTATTAACACTAATAAATATTAATTCTTCTACCTGGATTTCTTTCATATAGAGCAGTGATTCTCAGCAGGGGAATATTTTGCAAACTGAGGGATATTTGACAATGTCTGGGGACCTTCTGCATTGTCACAGTTGGTGGGGAGAGGTAGTGGTAAGGAAGAAGTGCTATTGGCATCAAGTGGGTAGAGGTCATGGATGATGCTAAATATCCTAAACTGCACAGAACAGTTCTCCACACCAAGACATTTTATGGCTCATATTTCCAATAATATAGAGGTTGGGAAACTTTGAAATGGTGATGTTTTACTGATGAGGCTATAATGAGGCGTTAAGGTTAACATATCATTGGAAATTGTGTACCTTAATATATTTTTAATTTGACATAACTACTAGTACCCACATATTTAAGCAAAACTCAAATTTTGCAGTACCTACCAAAGTGATTTTTAAAGGCAAGAGAATGGCTCTGCATATACCAACCAATCATTGTAATATATCATATCAACAAAGGAAAAGATAAAAACATATAATCACCTCAGTAGAAACATAAAAAGCATTTGATAAAATTCTACAGTAATTCATGATAAAAACTCTTGAGAAAGTTGGTAGAGAGGGAACATCTCTCAACATAATAAAAGCCATTTATGAAAAACCCACAGCAATATAATACTTAATGGTGAAAAGCTGAAAGCCTTCACACTAAAATCTGGAATAAGGAAGCCCACTTCCACCACTTCTATTCAACATAGTGTTGGAAGTCCTAGTCAGACCAATCTGGAGAAGAACATGGCAACCCACGCCAGTATTCTTGCCTGGAGAATCCCCAGGGACAGAGGAGCCTTGCAGGCTGCAGTCCATGGGGTCGCAAAGAATCGGACAGGACTGAGTGACTAAGCACAGCAAAGCAGAGCACAGCACAGCACAGCTATAGCAATCAGACAAGAAAAAAGAAGTAAATGGTATCCAAATTATAAGGGGAGAGGAACAATTGTCATTATATGCAAATGACATGATACTATATGTAGAAAACCCTAGAGACTCCACACAAAAACTACTAGAACCGATAAATGAATTCAGCAAAGTAGCATAATACAGGATTAACATATAGAAATTAGTTGTATTTCTTTACATTAACAATTAAATATCATAAAGAGAAAGTAAAAAAAAAAAAAAAAAACCTGTTTGAATGCCCCCCTCACCTCCCATCCCCCTAATTAAAATCTTAGAAATAAACCTGACCAAGCAGGTGCAAGACTTATATGCTGAGAACTATAAGGGGATGACAAAGGATGAGATGGCTGGATGGCATCACTGACTCGATGGACGTGAGTCTGAGTGAACTCCGGAGTTGGTGATGGACAGGGAGGCCTGGTGTGCTGCAATTCATGGGGTAGCAAAGAGTTGGACATGACTGAGTGACTGAACTGAACTGAAAAAACATTGACAAAGGAAACTCAAGATGATTCAAAGAGATGGAAAGATATCTCATGCTCTTGGGTTGGAGAAATTAATAGTATTAAAATGGCCATACTACTCAATGTCCAGATTTAATGTGATCCTATCAAATTGCTCAGGACATTTTTCAAAGAACTAGAAAAAAATAGTACTAAAATTTATATAGAACCATGAAAGATCCAGAATTTACAAGAAATCCTGAGGAAAAAGGACAAAGCAGGAAGCACATCACTGCCCCTCCCTCCACCAAGACTTAAGATAGTACTATAAAACTACTATAATCAGAACATTGTGGTATTGGCACTAAGAGAGACATGTGGATCAGTGAAACAGAATAGAGGGCTCAGAAATAAACCCACACGTCTAAGGTCAATTGATTGTCAGCAAAAGAGGCAAGGATATACAGCGGAAAAAAGACAATCTTTTCAATAAGTGGGCTGGGAAAGTTGGACAGCTGCATATAAATCGATGAAGTTAGAATGTATCTTCATACCACATACAAAAATAAACTCACAATGACTTAAAGACTTAAATATAAGACATGATATCATAAGACTTCTAGAAGAGAACACAGGCAAAACGTTCTCTGACATAAATTGTACCAATGTTTTCTTTGTTCAGTCTCCCAAGGCAATAGAAATAAATGCAAAAATAAATAATTGGGACCTAATCAAACTTACAAGCATTTGCTCAGCAAAGAAAGCCATAAACAAAATGAAAAGACAACCTACAGACTAGGAGAAAATATTTGCAAATGATGCAACTAATGAGGGTTTAATTTCCAAATTATACAAACAGCTCACACAACTCAACAACAACAAAAACCAAATAGGCCAATCAAAAAATGGGCAGAAGACCTAAACACACATTTCTCCAAAGAAGATATACAGATGGCCAAAAGGCACATGAAGAGATGCTCAGCATTGCTAATTTTTAGAGAACTATAAATCAAAACTACAATGAGGTACCACCTCACACCAGTCAGAATGGCCATCATTAAAAGTCTACAAATAACAAATGCTGGAAAGGGTGTGGAGAAAGGGAACCTTCATCTGCTGTTGGTAGGAATCTATATTGGTGTAACCACTATGGCTAACAGTATGGAGGTTCCTCAAAATATGAAAATACAGTTATCAGATGATCCTGCAATCCTGCTACTGGGCGTATATCCAGACAAAACTAAATTTCAAACAGATACATGCAGCTCTATGTTCATAGCAGCATTATTCACAACAGCCGAGACATGGAAACAACTTAAATGTCAATCATCAGATGAATGGATAAAGATGTTGTGGTACATATATACAATGGAGTACTACTCAGCTATAAAAACAGAATGAAGTAATGCTATTTGCAGTAACATGGATGGGCTTAGACATTGTCATATTAAGTGAAATAAATCAGAAAGACAAACACCATATGCTATCACTTATATGCGGAATCTAAGTAAGACACAAATGAATCTATCTATGAAACAGACAGGCTCACAGACATAGAATACAGATTTGTGGTTGTCAAGGGGGAGAGGGAAGGGGGGATGAACTGGGAGGTTGGGATTAGCAGATGCAAACGACTATATACAGAATGGATAAGCAAGGTCCTGCTGCATAGCACGGGGAACTATATTCAATATCCTTTAATAAATCATAATTGAGAACAAGCTGAAAAAAGAATGTATACACATAACTGAATCACTTCAGTGTACAGCAGAAATTAACAGAACATTGTAAATCAACTATACTTTAATTAAAAAAAAAAACAAGAGTAATTGAAAGAGGGACATTCCAAAATCATAATATACATTTAGAATAGTAGTTTTACTTTACATCTAATAATTAATAACTTTTAATTATGCTAAAGGCAGAATTGGAACAGCATATAGACCTCTGAAAAATAGGAATTTGTTGTAACTGATTACAGATTATTTTTAAAAGTTCTAGGTATTATATTATTGAATTAAATCATACATAATTTGCAACTGAGAAAGAGTTGATTCATGAAGAATATTCACCAAGATGATTCTCATTCCTTGGAATGGAGAAAGTGTGGATACTGAAGTTGAGAGTAAATCTGTATCTTCCAGCATGATTGTCACAAAGTCATTCTATTTACTAGATAAGATAGCTACCAGAAAGAAAAAAAAAAAATAGAGAAAGAGAGATAACAGCCAGCAGGCAAAAGCAAGTATGGTGTTTTGCTTTTAGTTTGTCATTTGAATACAATTAGTGACACCATCTTCACTATTTCTGGTGATCTTTTTGTTATGTCAGGACACTTCCATAGGAGCAGTGCATCCTTTAACAATAAAGAGGGTATGGAAAACCAAAGTCGTTAAATTAAAATTGGCATCACACTTCCTGACCCACTCAACACCACTATGGGTCAAAAATCCTGTTTTTAATGTAATGCTTTTCCATAACAGAAATATTTATGAGACAGGGAAAGAAATAAATGAAGCCTTCATTGTTGCATGCTTCCTTGATCAAGGAGACTTTATGAAAATCAGTATTTCAAGTTTTCTTCACTGATTTAGAAGTTTTAACACTTTAAGATATTTGAAAATGGGTGAAAATATTATTTTCTTATTTTAAGTGGAAGAGGGAAAGGAGAACCTCACAATTTCTTGCCTGAAGACAAATAGTTGTTAGCTCAGTCTAAAAAATGGATTTCATGGAAGCTGGGGTTTCTGGAAAGTAATTCCTTTAAGGCTATCCATGTAATTTTTGAGACTGGAATGAATTTGCATCTATACCTATAATTATAAATCTATCTCTCAGTCATCTCACATGCTAGTAATGTTCAAAATGCTCCAAGCCAGGCTTCAGCAATATGTGAACCGTGAACTTCCTGATGTTCAAGCTGGTTTTAGAAAAGGCAGAGGAACCAGAGATCAAATTGCCAACATCCGCTGGATCATGGAAAAAGCAAGAGAGTTCCAGAAAAACATCTATTACTGCTTTATTGACTATGCCAAAGCCTTTGACTGTGTGGATCACAATAAACTGTGGAAAATTCTTCAAGAGATGGGAATACCAGACCACGTAACCTGCCTCTTGAGAAATCTGTATGCAGGTCAGGAAGCAACAGTTAGAACTGGACATGGAACAACAGACTGATTCCAAATAGGAAAAGGTGTATGTCAAGGCTGTATATTGTCACCCTGCTTATTTAACTTATATGCAGAGTACATCATGAGAAATGCTGGACTGGAAGAAACAGAAGCTGGAATCAAGATTGCCATGAGAAATGTCAATAACCTCAGATATGCAGATGACACCACCCTTATGGCACAAAGTGAAGAGGAGCTAAAAAGCCTCTTGATGAAAGTGAAAGAGGAGAGTGAAAAAGTTGGCTTAAAGCTCAACATTCAGAAAACGAAGATCATGGCATCCAGTCCCATCACTTCATGGGACACAGACAGGGAAACAGTGTCAGACTTTATTTTTGGGGGCTCCAAAATCACCACAGATGGTGACTGCAGCCATGAAATTAAAAGACGCTTACTCGTTGGAAGGAAAGTTATGACCAACCTAGATAGCATATTCAAAAGCAGGGATGTTACTTTGCCGACTAAGGTCCATCTAGTCAAGGCTATGGTTTTTCCTGTGGTCATGTATGGATGTGAGAGTTGGACTGTGAAGAAGGCTGAGTGCCGAAGAATTGATGCTTTTGAACTGTGGTGTTGGAGAAGACTCTTGAGAGTCCCTTGGACTGCAAGGGGATCCAACCAGTCCATTTTGAAGGAGATCAACCCTGGGATTTCTTTGGAGGGAATGATGCTGAAGCTGAAACTCCAGTACTTTGGCCACCTAATGCGAAGAGTTGACTCATTAGAAAAGCCTCTGATGCTGGGAGGGATTGGGGGCAGTAGGAGAAGGGGACAACCGAGGATGAGATGGCTGGATGGCATCATGGACTCGATGGACATAAGTCTGAGTGAACTCCGGGAGATGGTGATGGACAGGGAGGCCTGGCGTGCTACGATTCATGGGGTCGCAAAGAGTCAGACACGACTGAGCGAATGAACTCAACTGATCTCTATCCATAGAAGGTTTAATCTTTCTTTCTCTAAGAATTGTCTGTTCATACATCTTCTATGGTAAATGTCCTGTTTACATTTCCTAATGAACTTTTCAACAAAGTGTAACATGGATTAAGAAAAGCATACATATCATAAATAAGTAGTGATGCACATGTTCACATATATGTAACCAAGCACTCATATAAGGAGCAGGGCATAGTTTCAGAAGACATTTCTTCTTTAAATATAAGTCTTCTCTACTGCCTTCAGCAATGGTTTTTCTAGTTTGCAGCATAGAGATTCTGTATGTCACTTTACAGATTGATGATTTTTGATGTTATTGTTAATGGACAACATTTTAATGCTATGTTAGATTGCTACCACTTAATATAAATAAAACTTAGTTTTACAGACTGATGTATATAGTATCTTGTCTTATGCATGTATAAATTCTACTGTTATGTAGATTTTTAAATATTTTCACATACACATAATAAAATATGATTCAGTTCAGTTCAGATACTCAGTCGTGTCCAACTCTTTAGGACCCCATGGAATGCAGCATGCCAGGCCTCCCTGTCCATCACCAACTCCCGGAGTTTATTCAAACTCATGTTCATTGAGTCATTGATGCCATCCAACCATCTCATCCTCTGTCATCCCCTTCTCCTGCCTTTAATCGTTCCCAGCATCAGGGTCTTTTCAAATGACTCAGCTCTTCACATCAGATGGCCAAAGTATTGGAGTTTCAGCTTCAAAATTAGTCCTTCCAATGAACATTCAGGACTGCTTTCCTTTAGGATAGACTGGTTGGATCTCCTTGCAGGCCAAGGGACTCAAGAGTCTTCTCCAACACCACAGTTCAAAAGCATCAATTCTTCAGCCCTCAGCTTTCTTTATAGTCCAACTCTCACATGACTACTGGAAAAACCATACCCTTGACTAGATGGACCTTTGCTGGCAAAGTAATGTTTCTGCTTTTAAATATGCTGTCTAGGTTGGTCATAACTTTCCTTCCAAGGAGCAAGCATCTTTTAATTCCAAGCCTGTAGTCATCATCTGCAGTGATTTTGGAGCCCCCTCTTCAAAAGGTTTTTCCTCATTTATTTGCCATGAAGGGATGGGACCGGATGCCAGGATCTTAGTTTTCTGAATGTTAAGCTTTAAGCCAATTTTTTCACTCTTCTCTTTCACTTTCATCAAGAGGCTTTTTAGTTCCTCTTCACTTTCTGCCATAAGGGTGGTGTCATCTGCATATCTGAGGTTATTGATATTTCTCCCAGCAATCTTGATTCCAGCTTGTGCTTCCTCCAGACCAGCATTTCTCATGACGTACTCTGCATATAAGTTAAATAAGCAGGGTGAAAATATACAGCCTTGACGTACTCTTTTTCCTATTTGGAACCAGTCTGTTCTTCCATGTCCAGTTCTAACTGTTGCTTCCTGACCTGCATACAGGTTTCTCAAGAAGCAGGTCAGGTGGTCTGGTATTCCCATCTCTCTCAGAATCTTCCACAGTTTATTGTGATCCACACAAAGGCTTTGGCATAGTCAATAAGAATTAGATGTTTTTCTGGAACTCTCTTGCTTTTTCCATGATCCAGTGGATGTTGGCAATTTGATCTCTGGTTCCTCTGCCTTTTCTAAAACCAGCTTGAACATCAGGAAGTTCACGGTTCATGTATTGCTGAAGCCTGGCTTGGAGAATTTTGAGCATTACTTTACTAGTGTGTGAGATGAGTGCAATTGTGTGGTAGTTTGAGCATTCTTTGGCATTGCCTTTCTTTGGGATTGGAAGGAAAACTGACCTTTTCCAGTCCTGTGGCCACTGCTGAGTTTCCCAAATTTGCTGGCATATTGAGTGCAGCACTTTCACAGTGTCATCTTTCAGGATTTGAAATAGCTCAACTGGCATTCCATCACCTCCACCAGCTTTGTTCGTAGTGATGCTTCCTAAGGCCCACTTGACTTCACATTCCAGTATGTCTGGCTCTAGGTGAGTGATCACACCATCATGATTATCTGGGTCGTGAAGATCTTTTTTGTATTTTCATGTTATTTATTACTAAGTTTCTATCTCTTACCTTCATTCTCTTCCAAGTTCCTGGTGCATGTACTCATCACAAAAATAAGGTGTTGCAGATTTAACCCTTGACTCCCTTGAAAATGTCTGTATATGCTGTTTCCTTACTCATACTCCTTGGAATATGCCAAACCTTTTCTTATTCCCAGGATATTCACATGTGTATCCTACTGCTGGAAAGATCACCTGTTAAATCTTTACCTGGTCATGCTCTACTATCCTGTAGGTTTTCTTGCAGAAAGACTAATCTGACAATTCAACATAATCAGGTCCTTCATTTTTATTCAGGTCCCCCTTCCCCACACATGAATTTATCATCATTTGCCATTGTATACTTATTTGTGTGGGGTAAAATTGTCATGACCACCATGCCTGTTTGGGTTTTAAGCTGACTGAATTTAGAAAATACATATTTTCTGTCTGATTCCCTCATTTATTCTCAGTGCCACATCTAGTGCTAGACAGAATAGCTTATTATTATTTGTTGAATGCTGCTGCTGCTGCTGCTGCAGCTAAGTCGCTTCAGTCGTGTCCGACTCTGTGCGACCCCATAGATGGCAGCCCACCAGGCTCCCCCACCCCTGGGATTCTCCAGGTAAGAACACTAGAGTGGGTTGCCATTTCCTTCTCCAGTGCATGAAAGTGAAAATTGAAAGTGAAGTCACTCAGTCATGTCCGACTCCTAGTGACCCCATGGATTGCAGCCTACCAGGGTCCTCTGTCCATGGCATTTTTTCAGGCAAGATTACTGGAGTGGGTTGCCCTGCCTTCTCTAATTTGTTGAATAAATGCAGGCAATAGATGTTTTTCACTAAAACTCTAAGATCAGCCTATCCTCCCTTATTACAGGAAATAGATTTGTTGCCTAATCTTAAAATATTTTAATTTTTGTTGTGTTAAAGCAATTTATTATTTTTTTCTGGTCCATTTAAAAATAGATAGAGAAAAATCCAAGAGAAAGAAACTGGTTATCATTTCTCCATTCCAAAAACACAAATTAGGTAAAAACAGTAAGTTGTCACAGAAATTAAATTACCAAAGTCAAAATCTCTAAATTTAACCAGGGTAAAATCTATAGTATGAAAAAGACTTATTATGCAAATGTCTTGTCATTGTCACTCACAAATAGGACTAACTCTTTTGTGTTAGAGATCTTCAGGTTCATTTTTCTTGATTAGTTAGTGATGCCATGTAGAAATTACATTTTTTTAATCTTTAAAATATTGAAAGTTTTTTCATATAAACAATAACATATATATTAAAAATAATAGTCACTGATTCTTATTACCCAGTATCATATTTTCTCTTAGACATATTTTCTTTTTAAAGGCAAACACATCACACCCTATTTAAATTACATGATCCAAAGTTATATGTTAGTATAAGAAAAAACTTAAATAATTTTAGATATTCTTTCCTAAAACCAGAGAGAAAAAAACTAAGAATGTGAAGAAAAGCTGAATTCAAAAACATGAAATACAACCCTGTACAATTAGAGTCACAAATTGTTTCTTTGAAAGACTAAAAAGGTATGATGATCTTATGTACATGATTGCTCTCTTATATTTCCTTGAAGATTGAAAAATTAAAAACTGCAAAGCAGTTTACACCATAAAAGCAGATGATGTATAAGAGCCACTTAAATTGCAGTACTACCTGTCATTATATCTCCCACACCACTGAGAGAAATTAGGTGTTTGAAAAGCAATAATGTGTCTTTTACTTGGAATGCTCAGCCTTTAATTTCCTCTCTGTGGAGTAGCTCTAATGTGATGGTGCCTGTCTCTGTTTAATCTGAATATTATACTCTTTCTTCATAAAAGTGAAATATAAAACCCAAAGAAATCTTTTTTCAATTTGCATTTGTGCTGTCCATTAAAAATAAAGCACTCCCAACCATTTCCATTACATACAAAAATATGTGTTCCTGCATTTTAAATCTTTGTAACAGGACACTAAAAAGGACTCAATCTTCCTCAGCTTCTATTGAAATGTCAGTGAGACAGAATTAGATACCAAAATGATTGTGAGACCAATATGCATATGTAGCTTTTCAGAGAAAAGGATCCACCACTTTTGAGTTCTAGCGCCTCCCCCAAGAATACAAAAATGAGATAAAAATTCGAAAAGGGGAGATTTTATAAAATAGCTCTATGAGGCTTTTATCTTACTGTTCAGGGGTTGGAAAAATTAGAACATGTAAATGTGTCCATCTCAGTCTAGATCAAGGACTCATGGCTAATACACACCTTAAAAAGCTATAGTGGAATTATGGATGGATGTCTGAATTCCAACCCCTCACCTATTTGCTCCAGAATTCTAGAGTGGAGACTAAATGTTACAGGTATCACTGATTTACCAACAGAGCCCAGATAATTTCCAGAGTTTGTTGAATTGTTGAATGTTTCCATTGGATCTTTTGTCCATGGTGGGGTTACCACGGGCTAGTTTCAATAGGGCTAAGTGAATCTTAGCAAAAAGAGGTTTTGTTCCACCAAATTACCTAGTAGATGCCAAAGAGGTTGGACACTACTGAGTGACTTTCACTTACTTACTTATTTATGGAAAAGAAGGATATTCACTGTTTATGAAAACATGGATGGTCCTTGAGGACATTACGCTAAGTGAAATAAATTAGAGAAAGATAAATACTCTGTGATTTCACTTATGCTGCTGCTGCTGCTAAGACACTTTGGTCGTGTCTGACTCTGTGCTACCCCATAGATGGCAGCCCACCAGGCTCCTCCATCCCTGGGATTCTCCAGGCAAGAACACTAGAGTGGGTTGCCATTTCCTTCTCCAATGCATGAAAGTGAAAAGTGAAAGTGAAGTCACTCAGTTGTGTCCGACTTTTAGCGACCCCATGGACTGCAGCCTACCAGGCTCCTCCATCCATGGGATTTTCCAGGCAAGAGTACTGGAGTGGGTTGCCATTGCCTTCTCTGGATTTCACTTATATTTGGAATCTAACAAAACAAAAAACCAAAAACAGACTGGTGGTTGCCAGAGGCTGGGCTGAGGATGGGCAAATGGGTGAAGGTGGCCAACAGATGCAAACTTCCAGTGAAAAATCCATTAATTGCTGGAAAAGTACATCATTTACAGCATGATGACAACACTTAATAATACTGTATTGTAATTTGAAGGTTGCCAAGACATGGGTTTGGGTGGACGCTGGGAGTTGGTGATGGACAGGGAGGCCTGGTTTGCTGTGGTTCATGGGGTCGCAAAGAGTCGGACATGACTGAGTGACTGAACTGAACTGAAGAGAGGTAATTCTAAAAAGTTCTTATCGCAAGAATACAAATTTTTAACTATATGTAACTAAATGAATGTTAACTAGACTTATTGTAGATCATTCCAACATGTAGAAATATTACGTGATATGTTATACACTTGAGAGTACTATAATATTATAGGTCAATTATATCTCATTTTTAAAGGTTAAATAAGTTAAAAAATGAATTACATAATTCTGTAAAATCTGACATAAGATTAACATTAAAAAACAAAAACATAAGCAAAGTATTTGAAACTATTTTTCTTTAGAACAGATAGAATTACCGTAAAACACATCAACTTTATTCAAAGAAACTACTTTGAGAATCCAGCCTTTAACTATGTAGTGGATTGTATAAAACCTATTTATAGGAGTTTCTCATATTTTAGTATCAATTACCTAAATAGAAACTTTATTGTTTTTTCTCCCACTTTTATTGAGATATATTTGACATGCAGTACTAAATAAGTCTTGGAGACAGAAATGGCAACCCACTCCAGTATTCTTGCCTGGAGAAGTCCATGGACAGAGGAATTTGGCAGGCTACAGTCATGGGGTCGTAAAGAGTTGGAAATGACCAAGCAACAAATAATTTTAAAGTGTAGAGCATAATGATTTGACTTATATACCTAAGAAATGATTATCCCAGTAAGTTCAGTGGGTGCCCATCATCTCATATAGGCTTAAAATGTTTAGAAAATAAAAACTGTTTTTCCTCATTATAAGAACTCTTAGAATTATGAATAACAGCTTTTATATATAACATATAGCAGCATATAGGAAACCTGGGTTAGATCCCTGGGTTGAGAAGATCCCCTGGAGAAGGGAATGGCTACCCACTCCCAATATTCTTCTCTGGAGAATTCTGTGGACAGAGGAGCCTGGCAGGCTACCATCCATGGGATTGCAAAGAGTTGGATATGACTGAGCAACTCAGCACACACACCAATAGATCTTATAAATGGAAGTTTGTACCTTTCAACTGCCTTCATGCAATTTCTTCTCCCCTTACCCACCCCACCCACTTCTGATAACCACAGATTTAATCTCTTTTTCTATGAGTTAGTGTGTTTGTTTTTGAACTATGATTGACCCATGACATTGTTAGTTTCTATGAAACTACTAGTAATTTGACATTTTACATATTATAAAATGATCATCACAGTAAGTTGTTACCATTTGTCACCTTACAAATATAAAACATAATTATTGACTTTATTCCCCACACTGTACATTTTGTACCTGTGACTTATTTATTTTGCAGCTTGAAGTGTGTACCTTTATCTTTCTTTCCTATTTCTCACCTTATTATTTTTATTTAGTCATTCAGCTGAAACAAAATTTTACTGAATAATCTAGGGATATGGTACAGAATAAATGCATAAAGCACACTAAAACACCAAGATATATCACGTAAGTTATGATCATGATACCAGTTTGTTTTCTGTTTTGTTCTTTGTCATGCATAAAGAATGCCGTAAATATTATTTTTAGGAAAAAATAATTTCTCCCTTCACCAAAGTCCAAAAGTGTTTATCTCTTACTCCTGTATGGCTCTTTCTCTTATTTATTGTTGTAACTCATGTTGTGTTATTATCTCCTGCAAGAAAAAAGCAAATTTCTTGATACCAGGCATGTTCTTTGTCTTATTCACTACAGGCATATGTTAGAGATATTCTAAGTTAATACCAGACCACCACAATAAAGTCTATATTGCAATAAAGCAAGTTACATGGATTTTTTGATTTACCAGTTGCATATAAAAGTTATGTTTATACTATAGTGTAGTCTGTTAAGTATGCAACAGCATCATGCCTAAAAAAACAACGTGTGTGCCTTAAAAACTTTATTGTTAAAATATGCAAAATATCATCTGAGTGTTCAGTGGGTCATAGTAGTAAATAACATCAAAGATTACTCCCTGATCACAAATCACAATAAATAATAATGAAACAGTTTGAAATATCACAAGAATTACCAAAATGTGAGGCAAACACATGAAGTGACCAAATGCTGTTGGAAACACTGTGTTAAAAAGACTTGCTTGATACAAGGTTGCCACAAGTATTCAATTTGTAAAATCTAAGAGCAATAAAGTAAAGCACAATAAAATGAGGCATACTTATATTTCCTTTCCTCAGTGTCTTTCAAAGGATGGGTACTGATAAAGTAAAAAAAATATTAAAAGATGAGAC
Source organism: Oryx dammah (assembly GCF_014754425.2). Taxonomy (NCBI): domain Eukaryota; kingdom Metazoa; phylum Chordata; class Mammalia; order Artiodactyla; family Bovidae; genus Oryx; species Oryx dammah. The sequence continues at coordinate 16,157,134 of NW_024070200.1, forward strand.
TATAAAATGAAGTACCAACCAACAAAATATTAATCACATATTTTAAGTAATACCATTCAAGAAGCACCTGCTGCTGCTGCTGCTGCTGCTAAGTCGCTTCAGTCATGTCCGACCCTGTGCGACCCCAGAGACGGCAGCCCACCAGGCTCCACCATCCCTGGGACTCCAGGCAAGAACACTGGAGTAGGTTGCCATTTCCTTCTCCAATGCATGAAAGTGAAAAATGAAAGTGAAGTCACTCAGTCGTGTCCGAGTCTTCGCGACCCCATGGAGCCTACCAGGCTTCTCCGTCCATGAGATTTTCCAGGCAAGAGTACTGGAGTGGGTTGCCATTGCCTTCTCCCATACTTACTTTGTTAGATCTGATAGGCAAAATTGTTTTATATTTACATGTTATCTCTGAACTTTATTACATATGATAAATACTTTGAAGAAGATTCTATATGTCATTTGACTCATAAACAGTCTTATGCTTCTCTGTTTACCTCTTCATCTATGGTTTTTACTATTACAATTTTCATGGTTTAGTTTATATAATAGGACACAATGCTGTTGTTTAGTCATTAAGACATGTCTGACTTTTGTGACCCCATGAATTGTAGCCCACCACATTTCACAATCCGTGGGATTTCCCAGGCAAGAATACTGGAGTGGGTTGCCATTTCCCTCTTCAGGGGATCATCCCAACCCAGGAATCAAATCACTGTCTTCTGCCTTGGGATGATGATTCTTTACTATTGAGCTATCAGGGGGAAGTAATAGTTGAGTTAAAGTAGGCCAAACTGATCGAAAATAAAATTATCCAGATGTTACATAATATTCAACTCTTCCTTTGACTTTGTTTGTGGAAATTAGGACTTGGTTGTTGTTGGCCATATTTTTCCATCTTAATATTCCAAAGAGATTTTAGAATGATTTACTTTATGAAATGAGAAGAAATTGGATTTTAGACCTTTATGTTCACCCACTCTTTAACCATTAATGAAATCATTTTCCTTCATATTTGGATTCCCTTGTAATCTTACTATGTACTACATGAAGGTGAGATTACTCAATCATGTTCTTCATGACTTCCGGCAGGTTTCTAAAGATATCACCTTTATTTTTTTAAATATAAATTGATTTAAATTGGTGGTTAATTACTTTACAATATTATATTGGTTTTGCCATACATCAACATGAATCCGCCATGGGTATACACGTGTTCCCCATCCTGAACCCCCCTCCCTCCTCATACCATCCTTCTGGGTTGTCCCATTATCTTGGTTAAAGGGAATTATATGAGATCATAGGCTCCCATGGTGTTGTAAAAGTTAATGAGGATGAGGATGTCTTTAATTCAAATTCCTTTTGGAGAAAATTTCTCTGTCTTTCCTTTTAAAATAGTACTTCTTTTATAGAGACACATAGCTTTTTGTTATTCCCACTGGAAGAAAATTGTCTTCAAGGTATTGTTGTATAATGGTGAAATAGTTATCAGTAGTAGTTAAACCATAAAAACAGAAACACTTCAACAAAAACAAACACCTCAGAAGTATAAAAAATGACAAGAGAGAATATGTGAAGGTGAGTCAGTGATAATACAGCATATGATATTTAAACATATATGAGAAGGAGAAAGAAATTGAAAATGAAGTTGCTTGGTCACGTCTGACTCTTTGCAACCCCATGGACAGTAGCCTACACATGCTGTCTATGGGATTTTCCAGGCAAAAGTACGAGAGTGAGCTGCCATTTCCTTCTCCGGGGCATCTTCCCAACCCAGGGATTGAACCCAGGTCTCCTGCACTGCAGACAGACACTTTACCATCTGAGATACCAGAGAAGATAATCAGACAAAAATAAGTGATACTATCAGAGGGCAAAAGGACATGCTCATGCAGAAATATTTGATATTTCCAAAGGTCTGAACAATCCTTTAACCTCAGTATTCACTGGGGAAACTAAAAGGGCATGCCATACTTGCAGACCATATATCTCTCTGAAGAGAGGGATATAAAAAAATGAAATATGTTTTAATAAAAGTAGATTAAGAACTCTTTTAAAAACACATTTGGATTTAATGCATCTTTGCATATTTCAAAGTCAATTCTTTGAATTTGCTTTTGTAATATCTTTATTGTCTTTCTAATTTTGGCTGCTATTATTTTTCTCACCATGTTTGTGATAAAAATTGAGAGGATGTTTTCACTGTGATGCTAGAAAATGAAAGTGGTCTCTGACCTGATGTGCCTATAGAGAAATTCAGTATTTCACATAAAACTATCCTCAGTGTATCAAACATAAAAGCTATGTGGCATACTTGAGAAAATAGGAAAGTTAAGACTGTAACTGCTTCTGGTAAGGTGCAAAAATCTGACACATATTCAAATTAACTGCAATATTTTATTCTAACTGGGTGAGCATTGCTAAATAATTTACACTTAAAGCCAATATGTAGCATGATCTTTCAAATTTATTTTCAGGCGAAATATGTGAAGAAACAACTTACATCATAGTACAAATCTCTGAAGACAAATTATAAAATATCATATCTATGAGTTATCTATCATTATTTTTAACATTTATTATGCCTTCCAGTGACTCAGCCAGAAAAGAATTCGCCTGCAATGCAGGAGACCCGAGTTCAATCTCTAGGTCAGGAAGATCCCCCGGAGAAGGGAATGGCTAACCATTCCAGTATTCTTGCCTGGCGAATTTCATGGACAGAGGAGCCTGGTGGGCTATAGACCAAGTGATCATAGAGAACTGGAATGACTGAGTGACTAACATTTTCACTTTCTTACACATAACTGAGGAACTTTTCCCTTCCTCCTTCTCTTCCTCTTTACTTTCCATCTCTCTCTCCAAATGCATATGTAAATATATGTAAAGAAAGAGAAATACATGCATGTGTACATGTATGCTCATGTTTATGATGAAGTATAATTAAGCTGTTAGCATATTCATAAATAGAATTGAAAATTTTTCTCATGTCCTCCTGCTATTTATAAATATAGCATGATGTTATTAGCCTTACTGTACCTCACTACAAAAAGGAATAATCATTTAACTACTTAAAACTTATTTTAAATTTGTTTTAAACATTTAAATATTATGAAGGATGTCCTGATGAATATACTTGTGAAAACAACTTTTGAGTTGTTTTCAGCATCTCTTTAATTATAGCTGCATTTGACATTATACAATGTACTTATAATTATTCACCAATTATAACTAATGCACTAAGACAAGTAATTTTATTCATTTATTAAATGTTAATAGATGCATAAGCATATTCTATTTATTGTTATAGAAGCAAAGATATAGCAATACACAAAGAAAAAAATAATGCTCCTTTGACTCATAGATTTTATAATGCAGAGAGGGAGACAGACAAAGATAAGTATGAATATATATAGTATATTAGATGTTCAGTCTTCTAGAAAGGCAAATAAAGTAGAAAAGAGGAGGTAGTACCAGAGGAGGGCAATTTACTAGTGAGAAGTTAATACTTGAATGAAAACATAAGGAATACAATGGGCCACACACTTATCTGGAAAAGGGAATTTCAGCAACAGGGAACAATAGATGCAAAGGCTTTGAACCAGCAATGAAATACTGCAAGGAATCCACTGTGATGGGAATAGAAAGCGATGGCAAAGTGTCAGGAAATAATCTTGAAGAGGCAGCTGGGATTGCAGATCATGTAGGATTTTGTAGGCTCTCCTGACTTTGTATTTTGTTCTGAGTGATACTGGAAACCTTAGAGGCTTTTGAACAGATAGTGAAATCTCCAATTTGCTTTTTAACAGGATATCTCTGGCAGTTAAGATGAAAATCAACAGAAGAGGACCAAGAGTTACATCAGATTTAAAAAGGTACTTGCAATTTCCCAGGTGAGAAATGTTTGTCATATGACATGGTTGTAGCAGAGGTATTAAGAAGAGGTAAAAAGTCTAGTCTTACTTTAAAAGTTGAGCCAAAAAAATATTGTTGAAAAATTGGAAGTCTTAAAGAAGAGAAGGAAAGTGTTCTAGGTGACTCCAAAATTTGACCTGAGCTATCAGAAAGATGGAAAAATCATGAGTTTATATGAGGAGATTTTGGTACTTGCAGTCATGGAGCCAAGAATAGAATTCACCTTTGAAAATGGTGAATTTGAGATGCAATTGATATTTGGATTGAGGTGGAATTTGAGATGAAAATGGTAAGAGATATTGAGTGTTTGCTTAACATTCATGGGCAAGGCCAAGGAAAGAATGCAGTTTAGGGATTCAACAGAGGGTGGCTCAGTGGTGAAAGAATCCACGTGCAATGCAGGAGACCCACATTTGATGGGAAGATCCCCTGGAGGAGGACATGGAAACCTACTTCAGTATTCTTGCCTGGAGAATCCTATAGACAGAGGAGCCTGGTGGGCTACAGTCCATAACGTCACAAAGAGTCGGACACGACTGAAGCGACTTAGCATGCAGACACAGTGGGAGGATGGTTTTTAATGCCATAGACTAGATGAGATCATCAAGAGATTAAGTGACATAAAAGTGAAGAGACTCACGATTTGAAACCTGGAGGCACCAGCAGTAAAAGTTTAGAGACCTAAGTAGGAATAAGCAAAGGTCATTAAATAAATGATTAGTGAATGCAAAAGGAAATGAGGAAATCATACTATTCGTAAAAGCCTCATGAATGTTTTGGGAGGTGAGAGTGATCAGAGTCTTCAAATTTACTTCTAGATCAAGATGAGATTTGAAATAAAGTTGGATGCAAATGATTCAACAATCATTTGACTAAGTTTTTCATCAAATAATCACTGAGGTTATTTCTAAAGGAAGAATACATTTGCCAGTGTTTATTTGACTTTAAAACTTTAAAACTTATAACATTTTAATATATAAAAAAAGAAAATGTAGGTCTTTTTTAGATGACACGTAAAAATATCAGCATCTTGTCACTTTGATGTAAAAATATATTTCACCTTAATCTTAGCAATAATGTCCAATAAAAAAATCTTATCTTTAAACAATAAATGTTAAAACAATATTTTAAAAACATTACATGAGCATAATTGAGCTATGTGGATGTAAAAATTATCTGCTGGGATGCATTATACAAACCATGGAATTTGAATTAGCCCAATATATTAACATATAAATGAAATTCCCAGCCCAGTTAAACAAAACCTATACTATAGACATCACCATATTTTAATCAATGGAAGTTTCCAATTTGAAAAACATTTTTGATTGTTCTGATTATGAAAGGACTATAGCTATTTTATAGTGAGTTCATAATCTGATTCTAACCCACGAGTCCAATTTCATCTTCCTGTATCTCTCTGCCTAGCCTATCTACATTTTACATGAAACTTATTGTCTTCTGAGCATAAATCCTAAATCCATTTAAGACTATCTGCTTTTGTAACATGATCCCAGCTAACTTTAAAAAACAAGTAACCGATTCATCATCTTCTCTCATTTCCTCAGTACTTTCTTGAACACACTTCTCTAGCTAAGGCTTCTGTTTCTGTGTTAAGTATTCATTGTCAGCATTGCAAATACTCTTCCTGGCTTACATAGTCCAAGTCTGTTTCCTTTGTCCTTAATGGTTTTAGCTTTCATTGCATTTTGTGCCTTTTGTCCTTATCGAGTGAAAACCTGTCCCCTGCCCTGTGCTGTACAGAACCACAATTCTATAGAGGGTACACAGGGATTGGATGCTAAGTTAAAGTTCTTGTTCTTTGTAGGTTATGTGTGAGATATTGGTGTATTATCTCAGTTTTGTTGAAGGCAGGCCTTATTCAAAATCTTCTTGTAGTCTCTTCCTGGATTCATGCCTATTTTATGGATTTCCTTGAACTTCATATAATTTTGTATTGCCCCATAATAACTTACAAATGAAGCAAGCATTGAACAAAACTCTCAAATATTAAAGTGAAACTAGTAATGAAATGCTCTCCCTGTCTCAGTTAGTGGGTCAGTGTGCCCATTTTCCAGTTGCTATGAATGAGGATGTTCATAGCTAATGACTGCCCTTCTTCTACAACAGATTGCTCATTGGATTTGCCTAACTGAAGTTGCTTCCTCAGGGAAGTTACTTCCTCTCTCCCTCTAAGATTGACTGGCACTGAGGTACAAAGATCCAGCTCCTTTCATTTTGTTTTCTTTTTTTTGCTTCATTGAAAGACAACTTGACTGGCTAGGTCATACTCCAGAGCACTCTCCCTCTACTCCCCAATTTCCAAACTCGACAACATGTGTATATACAGAACAGTAATACATAATAGCAGGGGGTAAAAAAAGATCCAGAATAATGTGTTATGTTATGGGACCGTTTTTGTAGAAGACAGAATATTAACATTGCTGCTGCTGTTGTTTGATCACTCAGTCATGTCCAACTTGTATGTGACCCCATGGGTTGCAGACTGCTAGTCTCCTCTGTTCATGTGATTTTCTAGGCAAGAATACTGGAGTGGGTTGCCATTTCCTTCTCCAGGTGATCTTTCTGACCCAGGGATCGAATCTGTGTCTCCTGCACTGGCAGGCAGAGTCTTTACCACTGAGCCACCAGGGAAGCCCCAATATAAACATGTTTCGGTAAACATAGAATATCTCTAGAAACACACACAGGATGAAAATAAAGTGTGCCCCTATTTGAGTGTTTGAGATATTAAGAGAAAAATAAAGAAGAAAATGTATTCCTTTTTTTTTAATTTTAAACTTTTTATTTTGTATTGGAGTACAGTCAATTAACAATGTTGTGGTAGTCTCAGGTGAACAGTGATGGGACTCAGCCATACATATACGTGTATCCATTCTCCCATAAACCCCTCCCATCCAGGCTGACACATAACTGCGTAGAGTCCCATGTGCTACACAATAGGTCTCTGTTAGTAAAATGCTGTACTATGTGCACGTATTACTTTGGAAAAAGTATTATTATTGTTTTCATTTTCAAAGGTAACTGATTTTATCAGTAGCTGTTTTCAGTTTGTGTGGAAGGCTAGCCACTGTTAGGAATCAGAGACAATGTCACAAAAAAATCAAACTGTGACTCCTTTGTTTGAGATAGTTTTGACTATATTCAGACTACTGATGGGTTGGAAAGCATCACAAGTTCAGATCAGCATTTCGGGGAGCTTGGGTGTGAGTCTGGCAGTGATTTTTATGAATCTGGTATATTGGAACCTATCTGTTCCACACAACAAGCTTCAGTCTTCAGACAGGTAATCAGGGAAGAGCTGTTAGTTTGGCAAATGGCTAACTGTTGAATTACATACATTTTATGAATTATATTTTTACAGTTCATACTTATGCTTGCATAATGTGAAAAATAACTTGCATCTAAAGGAATTGCATAGGAAAGAATCTATGGGGAGGATAAATCTATACATCAGAGAAGGAGGAAAACATTAAAAATTTTAAATCATATGCCAAAATATAAGCAAAGTTTGATTTATTTAACCAAAATATATTGAAAATAAGGATTGTGGAAGTGATTCAATAGGGATCTATTAAGATTTCTAAGATATTTACTGAAACCAAGATTTAGCTATCTTGGAAAACAAATGAAGTTTAATATATACATATTCATTTTGCTTTGTTTTTAGTTTTATAAGTACTTTCCAAGCCTTGATGTCAACTTTGCCATTAAACAGGGCTGATATTAATAGATATGAAAAATGTCATCTAGATAGGGATTTAGAAAATTATTTTTAGCTATATGATTTAGATTAAATGCTATAAAAATATAGTGCTTTAACCTTAAACATGCTGAGGATAATGATATTTTTACACACTTTCTGAGACAAATATCATATACTATGTTATCTATTCCTATTAGATACACAGAATAGTGGCTCTGAATATATAAATGTCTTTTATCTCAAATATTTTGTTACAAAGCTTTTAACTTTTTAACATGTATTTATAGGGCTTTAATTTACAAGGACATTTTCCCTGCCAAATATGTGCCTGGCTCCCTGCTAAGGCATACAAATGTGTAAAATGTTATTTTTAACAAAAGAGCTTCATGATCTAGAGGGGGATAAGACATACTAATATGAAAGAGCATTATGAAGTCATTACCCAGGTAAAGAATGTAAAAAAAATTTGCATTATTATTAGAGATTGTAAAAGACATAATAGGGAGCCCAGGTTACCGAAATATTTATATATTCCATAACATCTTACAGGAAACCCAAACAAACTTTTTGGCCAGCTTTTAGAATATTCTCAATAGTATACCTGAAGGGACAAAATTTCAAGAAATCCTTTTTTTTTTTTTTTTTTTTTCCCATTCCTGGTAAGTTAAAAGACTCACACAGTGTAAAAAACATAAATCTGTTTTGAAACCCTTGGGTTTGTCTCATGATTTGATAGCACTTTTTCTTACATGTTCTTATTACATGTTCTTTTACATCACATCCTATTTCAACAAGTGGTGCTGGGAAAACTGGTCAACTACATGCAAAAGAATGAAACTAGAACAGTTTCTAAAACTATACACAAAAATAAATTCAAAATGGATTAAAGACCTAAATGTAAGACCAAAAACTATAAAACTCTTAGAGGAAAACATAGGTAGAATACTCTTTGACATAAATTGCAGCAAGATCCTTTATGACCCACCTCCCAGAGTAATGCAAATAAAAACAAAAATAAACAAATGGGATATAATTAAAATGAAAATCTTTTGTACAATGAAGGAAGGTAAAAGGACATCCCTCAGAACGGGAGAAAATAATAGCAAACAAAACAACTGCCAAATCATTAATCTCCAAATATACAAGCAGCTCAATACCAGAAAAATGAGCAACCCAATCAAAAAGTGGGCAGAAGACCTAAACAGACCTTTCTCCAAAGAAGATATACAGATGGCTAATAACACATGAAAAAATGCTCAATATCACTCATTATTAGAGAAATGCAAATCAAAACCACAATGAGGTATCATCTCACACTAGTCAGCATGTCCATCATCAAAAAGTCTACAAACAATAAATGCTGGAGTGGGTGTGGAGAAAAGGGAACCCTCTTACACTGTTGGTGGAAATGAAAACTGTATAGCTACTATGGAGAAGAGTGTGGAGATTCCTTAAAAAACTGGGAATAGAACTGCCATACAACTCAGCCTACAAAGGTCTGTATAGTCAAAGCTATGGTTTTACCAGTAGTCATATATGGATGTAAGAGCTGGACAATATAAAAGGCTGAGAGCCGAAGAATTGATGCTTTTGAACTGTGGTACTGGAAAAGACTCTTGAGAGTCCCTTGGACTGCAAAGAGATCAAACCAGTCAATCCTAAAGGAAATCAGTCCTGCATATTCATTAGGAGGACTGATGTTGAAACTGAAGCTCTGATACTTTGGTCACCTGATGTGAGGAGTCGATTCACTGGAAAAGAACTTAATGTCGCAAAAGATTGAAGGCAGGAGGAGAAGGGCACAACAGAGGATGAGATGGTTGGATAGAATCACCGACTCAATTGACATGAGTTTGAGCAAACTCTAGGAAATGGTGAAGGACAGGGAAGCCCAGTATTCTGCAGTCCATGGGGTTAAAAAGAGTTGGACACAACTGAGCGACTGAACAACCACCCCCCAGCAATCCCACTGCTGTATATATACATCGAGGAAACCATGTTATTTTAAATAGAGGGAGATATTATTTTATACAGCAGAATTAAAACTACAAGTACAATCTTCACTGAAAATGAAGAAAGCTAAAAACCACAAAACACAAATTAGATAGTGGAGCTGTCAGAACAGAGGAGATAAAACTAGACAAATGGATGTGGAAGCAGAGAGAGAATCTCTGGACTAGGATCTCAGAAAAGAGCTGGAATAGTACCATTCTCAAAAGTGAGGCAAAGTCTATGTTTACAACAGATGTGTGTATTGTCTCTAGGAGATTTTCTGAATGCTATTTTCACCTAAGATGTAGCAGAAATGGACCTAAATGAGAAATACCATAGGCAGGCCATATTTGGTTCATAGGACATTTTTTTCCTGCAGTTGTGAGAAGTAAAGACTGAATTTTGAATTGCCCCACAGCTACATAACTTAGGTAACTGGGTCAGGGTTGTGGGGAGTGAGAGCTAAATGCATTCAATAGGCTTACACAACATAACTCCAGGATGCAAGAACAATGCTCTGTTATCTAACTTGAAAAACAGTCCCCCTCCTGTTCCTACCTCTTTCTCTCTCTCTTCTCCCCCCCTCTCCCTCTCTCACGCACACACTCATCCCCTAAGCATGCCCCCTCCCCCCACAACACCTGTCTCTCTTACAAATAAGTCAGCCCTGGAAGAGTACTCAACTATTTCAAAGCATATTATAATCTAAGAAGCAGCCAGGATAAGATCTATACTAATGTACTAGACAGAGAGAGGGACAGGAGGGAAGGAGGAAAAACAGAACTGGAGGGAGAGAAGAAAAGGTGGGTCGGTGGGCAGGAGGGAACAGGAAAAACCCTCTCCAGAAGACTGCCAAGACAAGAAACCTGAAAAAGGCATTCAGTTCAGTTACTCAGTCGTGTCCGACTCTTTGCAACCCCATGAATCGCAGCACGCCAGGCCTCCCTGTCCATCACCAACTCCCTGAGTTCACCCAGACTCACGTCCATCGAGTCAGTGATGCCATCCAGCCATCTCATCCTCGGTCGTCCCCTTCTCCTCCTGCCCCCAATCCCTCCCAGCATCAGAGTCTTTTCCAATGAGTCAACTCTTCGCATGAGGTGGCCAAAGTACTGGAGTTTCAGCTTTAGCATCATTCCTGCCAAAGAAATCCCAGGGCTGATCTTCAGAATGGACTGGTTGGATCTCCTTGCAGTCCAAGGGACTCTCAAGGGTCTTCTCCAACACCACAGTTCAAAAGCATCAATTCTTTAGCACTCAGCTTTCTTCACAGTCCAACTCTCACATCCATACATGACCACTGGAAAAACCATAGCCTTGAGTAGATGGACCTTAGTTGGCAAAGTAATGTCTCTGCCTTTGAATATGCTATCTAGGTTGGTCATAACTTTTCTTCCAAGGTAAAACCTTAAAGAGCAATAACATATTGGCCTGTATGGGGCTAGAGTACAAATTAGAAACACCTGACAGGGAAGAAACATTGAGGTGACAGAAAAATATAAAAAGTGAGAAGTCAAAGCAGTAGAGGAAAAAAATGATCATTAAAAAATAGAAAAGTTTAGGGACTTCCCTGGTGGCCCAGTTGTTAGGAAGCTACCTGTCACCACAGGGGACATGGGTTCAATCCTTGGCCCGAGAACTACCATCCCACATACCACAGGGCAGTTAAGCCCATGTGCCCACCACCACTACTGAGCCTTTGTGCCCTAGAGCCTGCCTGCCACCGCAGGAGAAGCTGCTGCTACAGGAAGCCTCAGCAGCACAACCAGAGAGCAGCCCCCGCTTCACCACACTAGAGAAAGCCCATGTACGGCAACAAACACCCAGCAGAGCCAAAATTAAATTAAAAAAATAATAAATAGAAAAAATTGGAAATGCATGAAAAAACCAAGATGCTTCTATAATCACTGGAAATGAAGCCTAGAGAGGACAAAATTTTTTTTTTTAAACTAAAATGATATGAGACAAAGCAAAGACTAAAGTGATAAATAGGATAATTATAGAGATGAGCAAAGATCTAGCATATACGTAACTGACCTCTCCAAAAAAGCAATTTAGTAAAATTTTCCAGATATAAGGCAACATATCTTCAAATGGAAGAGATACAGCGTATCTCCCCCCCCAAAACTAGTAAAGTACATTTTAAAAATACATATGTTAATAAATTACTAGATGTCAAAGATTTTTAAACGTCAATTAAAATTTTAGGTATATTTATGATCAGGATTTAGAGGCTTCAAAAACCCAGAGACACATTTTTAAGGGTAATTTTGGAACTTTTTCCACTGGCACAATTAGAGCCTACATCCACAATGATTTGGGAAAATCATATTAAGAAATGAACATGAAAATTTCTTGTTTACCATTTCACTATGACACATGGTTTCTGATTAGGCATTAACTAAACATTTGCAGAAGTAACATGTCAATCAATAAATGGTTTGGAAAATTAATTTACTCTAAAATGAATTGGAGTATTTTAGTACTACTCTTGTCTGGTAATTGTCAAAGCATCAGTACCTGCTTTTAAACTATAACAGAGTTTCTACAATTCAATAAATTATTGGCTAAAACTACCAGGAACTCTAGTACCCATCTAATCAAAACACCAATGTAAATAAGTAGTGCAGAGAATTTACATAAAGGATATGCATTTGCTACTTTTAAACTTATTTTCTTAGATTTGCTTTTTAATCATGGAAGATAATGTGATTGTCTTATGCATGTACTGAGTTTGACCCCTTGTAGTGCTTACAGAAATGTATGCTGATATTGATACCATAAGACTTTAATTGAGGTGTTATAAGAAAGGGTCCTTTGACATTAAAATTACAGTGTCTATTGCTTAGAGAAGAGCAAGGGAATATTTCTTAGGTCTTATATTAAGAAATAATGTAAAAAAAAAAAAGAAATAATGTATACAGCTAATTGCAAAATAAATTGAATAGAGACAATTGGATTCTGCCAGATCTCCAAGAGCAGAGTTTTGAACTAAGACTTGAGGAAGGAATGCATACCAAGCAATACAACTCATACAATGGACAAAGGCATTTTATGCACAACAGCCTGTAATGAGGAGTATTTCCATTTACAGTGGATCATTTGTCTAATTTTAAGCAGCAAATGATAGAATGTCTGGACATTAATGTCTGTGAACTTGAAATCCTGCCGGGATGCCTAATCTAAGGCCCCTCATCCCCCAAAAAAACAAATCTCTGCTTCTTTTGTTGATGCTGTTTGTTGAAATGCAACTTTTCCCACAGTCTTTACATTTTTATCAATATGGACAAAAGACATCCTCACATCATTTGTAGTTAATATCCATGGAATCTTGTTATGCCAGACATAGGTCATAAACTTAACATTTAAAAGTGTTTTCTACTTTTTCTCTGTCTCAAATCACTTGTCTCTATCACTGGGTCTCAAACTAAAGTTAATATAATACCATCACAAACATTGTATAATGTAATATATACCAATTTTCTTTTTAAAGTTATATTGATTTGAGAACTAACCAACTTTCTACAGTTAAATGTCAGTAACAATAGCTTAACCTTTAAGGGATTTTGCAGGATGTTAAGATTTCTGCTGAGTAGATCAACTTTCTACCAGGCAAGCATTACAGGGTGCTAGGGCTTGCAAGTCTTAGAAAATAATAGGGGTTGATAAAGACTAGTGCTCTAAGGGCTGACAGGTGAGGACATCAACTGACAGAGAAGGTAATGATTTATGGGTATTTGTTAGGACAATATTGCTTGGGCCTTTATAGGCTTCTTTAACTATACAGTGCACTGTATTAACTCAAGTATTTTCAAATGCTTGACTATATGATTACCCAGTAGCCATTTGGACCCCATGGGGGAAATGATACATATGTGTTAATCTTGTTTGTATTTATTTTTAATTAAAAAACAAATCCCAGGGAGATAAATAATAAAGCCACAGAAATGTAGAAATGGAAACTGAGTCAGTGCTGACATTGCCTGTGTTTTAAAATTTCAAAAATAGAGAAATAACAAGGTTGAATAAGTAAACTGCTTTAATAATCCTTTGAATTATAGACTTATGAAATCTTAAAGCCCTAAAAGGTAGAGTCTCCTAATACATACACAAAAGTGACTAATGATTGCCTGTCACCTGTGTTAGGTGTTATATGAAGGGAAATGATTGTTAAATTGGGGAGAGGGGTTGTAGGTATGAAAAAAATCAATGCAAAAATAAAAAACAATTAAAAAGAAAGAAAAGGAGAAATGGGAGAGAGGAATGGATGGAGGAACCAAAAAAAGGAAAGTGATGACACTTAAGTTGGAATTTATAGACTAAAAATTAAAAGGAAGATGAGATTAACTTTAGACTCCTGATAACAAAAGCAATGGAGCAATGAAAATTGATGGTGATTTAAGGACTGTAAGTAGAACAAGGTAGTTAAATATAAAGGCTGCAGAAAGAAAACTAGTTAAATACAAGAAGCTAAATTGGAGCAAACTGTGAAAGGCTGTACTGGCTATATAAAAGTGCTTTGCTGTACTTGCTGCAGCAAATGAAGCAACATAAAATGGCTTTAAATTGAGAGGTAATACCTTATTTACCATTTATTTTTATGAGTATCAATGTGCTATTTACTTAATTTAACATAGCATTAATTAAACTCCATATAAAATAAAATGCATTTCATGTTGATTTTAAATCAAATACCCCCTGTCTCCTTTTCCTTATACACCCATCAGCACCTCAAGCCTCTCAACTGGTTCTCCTGCCTCCATTTTTGACCTTTTCAAATTCATCCTGGAGAATTCAGTTACAAAATTCTTTCTAAACCGAAATATTCCATCTTATCTTTAAAAAAACTTCAGTGGCCTTTCTTTGTGCCCATAAAGAAGAACAAACTACTTTTAAAATGTAGATTATAAGGTTCATTCTAATCTCAAACATTGGCACTATGTGCTACTTCATTCCACACTGCTACCCTCTGGGTCTAAGCTCTAACTGTAGTTATTTCTCAGCATATTTAACCACAAGGTCTTCATTTTTCTGGTCTTTGCCTGAAAACATCACACACTCTTTGCCACACTCAATCAAAACTTTTGACACCTAAACCCCACTATACAGATGAGGAAACTTAAGAACACATAATTTGGTAACTTACCAAAATCACAAAACGAAGTGAAGATCAGGATCTGAGCTTGAGGAATTCAACTTCAGAGTCCATACTGGAACTGTGAAAGGAAGTTTCCAGGGAATTTTCTGAAGCGGTGTCCCAGCTAGGTTAAGTGCAACAGGAAAATTTTTCCCCTGTGGTGGGAAAATTGTAATACACACAGAGTTTAATTCTACCCAAAGCATCATTTGTTTGTATTTGTCACTTACAAATACGAGTATGTGAAACTGATCTCAATGCGCTCCTGTACTAGACTGTTTTCAATGTGTTCTGGGGACACTTTCAAGGAAACGCACAAAGTAACACAGAATAATTATCAGTGGATGTGCTTTGCTGTTGTGGAGGGATTAGAAGTAGTCACTGGAGTCAGGAGGTTGATAAAAATGTATGAGACTTCCCTGGTGGTCCAGTGGCTAAGACTCCACACTCCCAGTGCAGGGTGCCTGGTTGGTCAGAGAATTAGATCCCATGTGCTCCAACTAAAAATTAGATCTTGCATGCTGCAGCTAAAGATCCTGTGTGCTGCTACTAAGACCCGCATTTGTTTAAATAAAAATATTTATAAAATTTGCATGAAAATTAGCATGGTAGGCACTGCCATAATTTCAGGGGCTGTGGAGAAAAATGAACAGGGTTTTTACATAAAATGTGATCTCTTCAAAATTAAGAGAAAAAAACACTGTTTAAAAAGACAGCCTTTTGATTTTTTGTTTTCCAGTGATAACCCATTACTTTAACTTGTTCATAACTATAAAACAACAACAACAAGGAAGTAACAGACCATAGGAGCACCTCAAAAGCTAAAACCTGGGACTAACAGTTTCCAGTAAGCCATTTAAAAAAGCTTAGAAATTGTCACTCTGTCCTAACAGCAGGTAAAAAGCTAACCTGAAAAATCAACAACACTTAGGTCCATAAGAAAAGTAAGCGAAAATGTCCCCCCATGAATTGGAGAGACAGATGGGCGAATACAGAGAATCATAACTTACCTGAGCAGAAATCCACAAGCTGAAACGTGAATGGAAAGCTAGCATTGGTGTACAGCTACCAGAACTGCCATTGATGGATTTCTGGAGGCTCAATGTGGACAACTCTGAGAATTAAAAACTCCAGAGGGTCCAGATCATAGTTGGAGTTTGGCCTCTTGCAGTTTCATCTGGTTCTCACAATGAATAATGAGAGAACTTCCCTCACGCTTTCAGCTTCTGCTGGAAAAAGGAACCATTTTGAAGTTTTCCAGAATATGCTGTTCTTAACAAGGTGTGTCCCCAGGAGAAAGTATTTAAGGAGAATCTAACCCAGTTGGGATTTATCAGAGCTTAACTGACCCGAGAGACTAGAAATAGCCAATTCTAGGTATCTCTAGCCTTCTACCTAGAAGAAGAGACAGACTCAAATCCAGCCCATTCTGGTCATCCTGTCCTACCAAAGAAGTGCTGAGAAACACGTGTAAGCTCACAGCCCAGGGACACAGGTGGAACTAGAAGACTGAGAGCTAATAAGACAACTATAGCATACTTTCCCAACATTCCCTCCCCCAACATTTTATCACCTCATTACTAAAGGCTTATTTACAGTTTATTTTATCCAGTATGGCAGGTTCAGCTATCAAGGAAATCATTAAAAGATAGTTTAAACGCAAAAATACTGTTGGAAGAGACATAGCAAAACTCTGTGTGTGAGTGATAAGAATGTTTAGGACAGGACAAACTCAGCAAATTTCAAGTATACAATACTGTATTATTAACTATGATACTGAAAGCTCAGCTGCTACACCTGTGCCAAATTAAATCTTGGAGGCAGAGTTCTGAGTGCCGTAGAAAAGGATAGTTTTAGTGCTTTGCAAAGGTAGACATTCTGCCTCAAAAAACTATGTGTCTCAACCTAGGAGGGTTTGATGAAGAGTATTAAAACAATGAGTCAAAGGTAGGGGTCTCTAACAAGATTGGAATGAAAACTGAAAACTCACCTTTTCCAGTCCTGTGGCCACTGCTAACTTTTCCAAATTTGCTGACATGTTGAGTGCAGCACTTTCACAGCATCATCTTTTAGGATTTGAAATAGCTCTACTGGAATTGCATCTCCTCCATTAGCTTTGTTCCTAGTGATCCTTCCTAAGGCCCACTTGACTTTGCACTCCAGGATATCTGGCTCTAGGTGAATGATCACACCATCGTGGTTATCTGGGTCATGAAGATCTTTTTTGTATAGTTCTTCTGTGTATTCTTGCCACCTCTTCTTCAGTTTTCATTCCAATCCCAAAGAAAGGCAATGCCAAAGAATGTTAAAACTATCACACAAATGCTCTCATCTCACATGCTAGCAAAGTAATGCTCAAAATTCTCCAAGTCAGGCTTCAATAGTATGTGAAATGTGAACTTCCAGATGTTCAAACTGGATTTAGAAAAGGCTGAGGAACCAAAGATCAAATTGCCAGCATCTGCTGGATAATCAAAACAGCAAGAGATTCAGAAAAACATCTACTTCTGTTTTATTGACTACGTCAAATCCTTTGTATGGATCACAGCAAACTGTGGAAAATTCTTCAAGAGATGGGAATACCAGACCACCTGACCTGCCTCCTGAGAAATTTGTATGCAGGTCAGGAAGCAGCAGTTAGAAATGGATATGGAGCAACAGATTGGTTCCAAATCAGGAAAGGAGTACGGCAAGGCTATATATTGTCACCCTGCTTGTTTAACTTATATGCAGAGTACATCCTGGAATCAAGATTGCTGGGAGAAATATCAGTAACTTCAAATATGTAGATGACACCACCCCTATGGCAGAAAACAAACAAACAAAAAAAACTAAAGAGCCTCCTAATGAACGTGATAGAGGAGAGTGAAAACGTTGCCTTAAAATCCAACATTCAGAAAACTAAGATCATGGCATCCAGTCCCATCACTTCATGGCAAATAGATGGGGAAACAATGGAAACAGTGAGAGACTTCATTTTCTTGGGCTCTAAAATCACTGCAGACGGTGACTGCAGCCACGAAATTAAAAGACGTTTGCTTCTTGGAAGAAAAGCTATGAATAACCTAGAGACATATTAAAAAGCAGAGACATTACTTTGCCAACCAAAGTCCGTCTAGTCAAAGCTATGGTTTTTCCAGTAGTCATGTATGGATGTGCCTACTGAGTGACTGAACTTAACTGACAAGATTAGGGTGTTAGCAGGCTTTGTTTTTGTTTTCCAGTCACTAAGTTGTGGTCGACTCTTTGAGACCCCACGCACTGCAGCACACCAGTCCCTGTCACTGTCCTTCACTATCTCTCAAGAGTTTGCTCAGATTCATGTCCACTGAGTTGGTAATGCTATCTAACCATCTCATCCTATGTTGACCCCTTCTCCTCCTTAGCAGTCTTGTACTCCCTTAATCTCATCTCAGGTGGTCAGGTATCTTGAATCCTAAATCTTGGCTCTTATATCTTGCCTCGGGTACTTTCTTGGCTGCTCCTCTTTTGATTAGCAACTGTTTCAATCTGGCTTTTGGAACTCAGGAAAGGTCAAGAAGGCTGGAATCTTGCCTACAAGCAACAGGGGACAGAAAGGCCTCCATGCCTGAGAGCCCCACAGAGTCCTACTCAGTTTCAAGCATAGTCACAATGTCATTCATTAAATCCTCAGAACTTCTGTATTTCATAACTGAAAAACTCTACCCTTCGATTATCTCCCATTCCCTCACTCCTCAGCCCTGGAAACCACCATTCTCTGCTTTTGTGAGTTTGGTTTTTATTTTTTAGATTGCACATGTAAGTGATACCATATGGCATTTGTCTTTCTCTTTCTGTCTTATTTCACTTAGCGTAATTCCAGGTTCATCCATGTTGCAACAAATGGCAGAAGTTACTACATTTTTTAAGGCTGGATAATGTCTCACTAATATATACCTCATTTTCTTTTATCCATCCATTGTGCATTCTACTAACAGTGTACAGAGGCTTCCCAGGTGACACCATTGTAAATAACCCACCTCCCAATGCAGGCGACTTAGATTCGATCCCTGGGTGGGGAAGATCTCCTGGTGTAGGAAATGGCAACTCACTCCAGTATTCTTGCCTGGAGAATTCCATGCACACAGGAGGCTGGAGAGCTATAGTCCATGGGGTCCCAGAGAGTCGGACACGACTGAAGTGACTTAGCACACACACAACAGTGTTCAGGGGCTTCCCTGGTGGCTCAGTGGTAAAGAATCAGCCTGCTAATGCAGAAGACACAGAAGGCTAAGGTTTGATCCCCAGATCAGGAAGATCCCCTAGAGACGGAACATGCAACCTAATCCAGTACTCTTGCTTGGAAAATTTCATGGATGGAGGAGCCTGGAGGTCTATATTTCATGGGGTCACAAAGAGATCCCAAATGATCCACTGAGCATACACACATAACCATGTACAAGGGTTCCTTTCTCTCAGCACCCTTGCTGACACTTGTTATCTCTTGTCTTTTTTATAATCACCATGCTAACAGGTGTGAGATGATGTATCACTGTGGCTTTGATTCACATTTCTCTGATAACTAACGATGTTGAACATCTTTTTTATGTACCTGATAGCCATTTGTATGTACCTGATAGCCATTTGTATGTCTTCTTTGTAAAAATGTCTATTCAGGTCCTCTTCCAATGTTTTAATTGGATTATATGGCTTTTTATTTTTGTTTTTATTTTATGCCATCTTTCTTTATGCCATTGAGCTGTTCTACTTCCTTATACTTTTTTAGGTATTAACCTTTTATCAGATATATGGTTTACAAATATTGCCTCCTATTCCATAGACTGCCTTTTCATTTTGTTGATTGTTTCCTCTGTGTGCATAAACATTTTCAGCTTAATGTATTGAATAGTTTTACTTGTTTATTTTTGAATTTTTCAGTTTTACTCCTATTATTGATTTCTAGTTTCATACCACTGTGGTCAGAAAAGATATTTGATATGATTACAGCCTACTTAAATTTGTTAAAACTTGTTTGTGACTTAATATATGATTTACTCTGGATAATGTTCCTTGTGCACTCAGAAGTATATATGGTGGTATTTAATGGAATGCTGTTTATGTGTCTCTTAGGATATTTGATTTACAGTGTTATTTACATCCACTCTTTCCTTATTAAATTTGTCCAGATGAGCTGTCTAGTCTGAAAGTAGGATAATTAAATCCCCTACTATCATTGTATCATTGTCAATTTCTCCTGTCAAGTCTAATAATATGTGCTTTAAATATTTAGGTGCTTCAATGGTAGGTATGTAAATATTTACAATCATTACAACCTCCTGATAAATTGACCCCCTCTAAATGTCTTTTGGATTGAGTTATAGAAGATGAAGTGTGAAAGTGGAGATGTTTCTTGGCTTGAGTCCCTTACCAGTAGAGATGCAGAGGTAGGAAAGTAGCTAGCAAGAGGAAGAAAAGACTAACTGTGTACTTCGTGGCACTGCCATCCCGCTAGGTAGTCTGTGGCCTTGAGACTGTTGTGATGGCTGCTGTTGGATTTAAGGTGCAGATAACTGGATTCTATGACCCTGTGGGTAGAAATGGTGCTAGAAGGAGCAGCCTCTACCTGAAAGCCATTGCAATAGCAAGAGTAGCTGTTTTCTCTGCTCTCCCCTGACCCTCCTCGACCTCTATCCCTACTGTAGAGTCCTCCCAGGACACTGAGGCTGCCACAGCTGATAGAAGACCCCCTCCCACCTAAAGACTTTAGGCAACCAGGTCCTGGGTACTTGTCAGGGGCAAAAATATTAAATTTTAAGCACAAAGAAATAATCCACTGAGGTTTCAGGAAGAAAAACATGTAAGGCAAGTAATGAGGAAAAAACTCAAGTTTAGCTCAAATGTCTCAATAGCCACAGTCAATCCAAACTTAAATAAATGTGTTGGCAGCTGAATTCTAAGTGATGCAAAAGGTGCCTCAAATGTTAAACACAAGCAAGCTGTCATTCATGCCTAGATACAGAAGAAAGACCTTTAAAAAGAGTACAAGAACTCAGGGAATGTAGCACTCAGAGACTATCCAGAAAGGTATGATGAAACACTGCCCACTAATAGATTCAGTGAAATAAAAAATTCAGGAACATGGAAACCATGTCACGGTATTCCATTTCATTGCTGCTGTTGAGCAATAAATCCATTTAAATGAGGAAAACTACTAAAGTTGCAAGAATTATAGTACACAAGGGAAAATTATAAATAATGACAATATGAGATAATATTATGTAATGGCAAAAACATTGAGATAAAGTGAGAGAGGAAAGGTGGATGGAAGTAGTGTGAGAAGTAATTAAATTATATGATTTATGTTATGAAAATAACTTTAAAAAGAACTAAGAGACATCTGTATTCTTAACAGATGGCAAAAAAAAAAAAAAGCCACATATGATCCCCAAACAACACACAGATTATGTAGCCAAAGAAACAAAGGAAATATCAGAAAGCATTGATATTGGCATTTCCTCTACAATACAGTTGGAAAACATACCAGCCCTTCACCTTCCCTCAATTGTTTTGTTGGATTTCTTTCTGGCAACATTAATAACTCCCTGTTACCCACATTTTGGCAAGATTCTAAAGCTTTACAGCCACTTTTAGGCATTAAAATATTTCACATACTTTAAACCAGCCTTTAATAGCACATCCAATTTGATGTTTCTCTACTTTCCCCAGGCAGGGAATAGAATGTCAGGAAGAAGTGTGGAGTTGATTATTTTCAGGCTTTGTCTACCTCCTTCTTCCCTTGCTTCTGCAACTCAAACTCAAAGAGTAAAAATGACCAGGCTAAAACTTCCTCACAGAAAGGCTGTTTTAGTGAGTCTGTGCTGTTAGTAATTTTGTCTCACATTTGATTCTTTCTTTTTGTGTTGTTGTTACTTGTTGTTTAGTTGCTAACATGGGGGTGTTCCCATGTGGTGCTAGTGGTAAAGAATCTGCCTGCCAGTGCAGGAGGCATAAGAGACTTGGGTTTGATCCCTGGTTCGGGAAGATCCCCTGGAGGAGGGCATGCAACCCACTCCAGTATTCTTGCCTGGAGAATCCCATGGACAGGGGAACTTGGCAAGCTACAGTCCATTGGGTCGCAAAGAGTCAGACATGACTGAAGTAACTTAGCACCCATGCAAAGTTTTCTGACTCTCTGCAACCCAAAGGACTGCTGCATTCCAGGCTTCCCTGTCCATCACTGTCTTCTGGAGTTTGGTCAAACTCACATCCATTGAGTTGGTGATACTACCCAACCATCTCTAAATACCCACCTCATCTCAATGAGGGTCCATGAATGCGTTCTTTAGAGGACTCCCTCAACCCATTGCCTCTAAACTACACTATTCCCTGAGTGATACCTCCTCTGTTTTACCTTCACAGAGTTCCCTTTTTATACTTTCTTGGTTTGTTACCTGCCTAACATCTACTTTTTCTAGCATTTAGCATATCAAGACGGTATCCACATGAAAATTTGCTTTTATACCATTAAGAGAAGTGAAGTGAAGTCATTCAGCCATGTCCAACTCTTTGCGACCACATGTACTGTAGCCTACCAGGCTTCTCCATCCGTGGGATTTTCCAGGCAAGAGCACCAGAGTGGGTTGCCATTTCCTTCTCCAGGGAATCTTACGAACCCAGGAACTGAACCCGCTTCTCCCGCCAGACAGATGGTTTACCCTCCAAGCCACGTAGCAGAGAGGTGAACTTTATACCATTATTGCCCTCTTTTTTTTTGTAATGTTATTGAAGATTGCTGTTTCTACCCTCTTTCTTTCAGACTTTTCCAGGTGAGAGTCTGACTTCTTACTTCTCAAGATCCTAAAGTCAAGAAACCGCTGGAACTCTGTTCTCATAGCAATGGGCTTGCCAAATTTTTGAGATATACTAAGAATTCAATGTGGCATTCTAATGCCTGTTGTAAGGGCAAATACAAATTAAAATTAAGAAGTCTTTCAACCTGTTGAAAATAAGTGAAAGAAAAGGACAAGAGTCCCTCTTCCCTTTCTTTTCTTTTTTTTTCCAGAGTATTTAAAGAAATGTAGCTATAAAGTTCTTTATAGTATTTTTGAAATGTATATAAAACTTCCAAAAATATGAATAAGGCTTTTTGCCAACTTTATGAGCCTGACGTGTATTTCTTTAGGACCTGATAACCATCTCTTTGAAACATATACACCAAGGAAGATAGTACCCTACCTTCCAGTTTCTGTGGGAAGGCAGAAGCCTGACTTCCTCAGGGCCTTCTTGTGACACTGTTTAGTCATGTCCAACTCTTTGCAACCCCATGGACTGTAGCCTGCCAGGCACCTCTGTCCATGGAATTCTCCAGGCAAAAATACTGGAATAGATTGGTATTTCCTTCTCCAGGGGATCTTCCTCAGGGTGCCTAGTTCCAAACTGCAAAACTCCCTCCTATTGTAAAAGATTGTCTTTGCAATCTCTTAGCAGATTACCTGCGATGACTGTCACATTCTGGTTTGATATTTATTTAATACGGAATTGTTTTCTTTCTCTTCTATCACTCTGGAGAGATTTGCTGGATTTCATTTCCTCAACATTGTCCTGCAAGCAGCCATTCTTTTACAGCCCAATTACATGACCTGGGATATGAAAGCATCCTCCTTTTCTATACAACAGTAATAAGACATCACAGTACTTTTTAGAAAGATATTACATGGCTCAGTGGGTAAAGAATCAGCCCACAATGCAGGAGCCCACAATGCAGGAGCCCAAAGACACGCACATTTGATCTTTGGGTCAGTAAGATCCCCTGGAGGAGGAAATGGAACTCCAGTATTCTTGCCTGGAAAATTCCATGAACAGAGGAGCCTAGTGGTCTACAGTCCACGGGGTGCAGAGTCGGACACAACTGAGCACATGGCACATTACATTTATGTACTTTTCAGGAGTATGAGGTTTTTCTCAATGAATTTCCTGTGTGGACTGAACTTAGTGCTCAGAATGGATATTTGATGGATTGATTATAATGCTCATGGGACGAGTTAGTACTCTTTTCAATTTGACAATATTTGTCACTCACTGTCCCTCAAATTCACACAGATATCCACATACATAATTGTATTTTCAGACTACCTTCTCTGCAAAATCAGGCAAGAACTTGTTGTCAGTGGTTACCTCAGAGCTATGAAGTTGGACTGGGAATTAGAAACAGTATTTGGAAGGCTGTAGAGACTTCTTTTTTCCTTTCTTAAATGCAAATTTTATTTTTTATTTATTTTGTGGTAAAATACATATAACTTTAGAATTTTTATCATGTTTAAGTGTACAACTCAGTGATATTAAACATATTAACATTGTTGGGCAACCGTCCTCACTATCCATCTGCAGAACTCTTTCATCATCCTAAAGGGGAACTCCAAACCCATTGAGCAGTAACTACCCATTCTCCTCTCCATAAATCCCTTGGTAACCATGATTCTACTCTCTCTATAAGTTTGACTCTTCTAAATCCCTTTATAGGTAAAATCTTACAAAATTTATCCTCTGTGATTGTATTATTTCATTTAACATACTGTTTTAAGATTCACCTATGTTGTAAAATGTTAGAAATTTTTTTCATTTTTAAGGCTGAAGAATATTTTATTGTATGTATATATCACATTTTGTTTATCCATTCATCCATCAATGGACAGCTGGATTATTTCCATCTTTTGACTATTTTGAATAATACTACTATAAACATAGATGGGCAAATATCTGTTTGAGTTTCTACTTACAATTGTTTGCGTATATGCCCAGAACAGAATTGCTGGATCATAAGGAAAGTTATGACCAACCTAGATAGCATATTAAAAACCAGAGATATTACTTTTCCAACAAAGGTCCATCTAGTCAAGGCTATGGTTTTTCCAGTACTCATGTATGGATGTGAGAGTTGGACTGTGAAGAAGGCTGAGCACCGAAGAATTGATGCTTTTGAACTGTGGTGCTGGAGAAGACTCTTGAGAGTCCCTTGGACTGCAAGGAGATCCAACCAGTCCATCCTAAAGGAGACCAGTCCTGGGTGTTCATTGGAAGGACTGATGCTGAGCTGAAACTCCAACACTTTGGCCACCTCATGCGAAGAGTTGACTCATTGGAAAAGACTCTGATGCTGGGAGGGATTGGGGGCAGGAGGAGAAGGGGACAACAGAGGATGAGATGGCTGGATGGCATCACTGACTCAATGCACGTGAGTTTGGGTGAACTCCGGGAGTTGGTGATGGACAGGGAGGCCTGGCGTGCTGCGATTCATGGGGTCGCAATGAGTCCTACACAACTGAGCGACTGAACTGAACTGATAGTCACTTCATGTTTTTGAGAAATCATGGTACTCTTTTCTATAGAAACAATATCATTTTACAATCCTACCAGCAATACATGAGCTTTTTTCTCCACATCTTTGCTAACTCTTGATATTTTCCATTTTTTTTTTATTATAGCCATCTTAATGGGTGTGAAGTAGCATTTTATTGCAGTTTTGACTTGTATTTCACTAAATATTAGTAATGTTGAGTTTCTCCTCATGTATTTATTAGCCATTTTATTTGAACAAAAATCTATGCAAGTCCTTTGCCAATTTACTAATGGATTTGTTTGTATTTCTATTGAGAATTTGTTCTTTACATATTATGAATAATAATTCGTTTTTGGATTTATGATTTGCAAATAGTTTCTCCCATTCTATAGACTGTCTTTTCATTCTGTTGCTAATGTTATTTGATGCCAAAAAGTTTTTATTTTGATGAAACTAGTTTATCTATTTTTTCTTTTGCTGCCTGAACTTTGGGTGTGATAACTAAGAAATTATTGACAAACTCAATGTCAAGAAATTTTCCCCCATTTCCTTTAGGAATTTTATGGTTATATCTCTTATATTTAAGTATTGTTCTATTTTGCATTAATCTTCATAAATAGGTAAGTGTTATGTACTATTTTGTATCTAGATGTCCCATTTTCCCAACACTGTTTTCTGGAAAGACTGTCACCTCCCCATCAAATGATCTTGACACTCTTGTCAAAGTCATTTGATCATATATACAAGCTTTCATTCTGGGATTTCTATTATACTCTATTAGGCTATATGTCTTTATTCTAGTACAACTCTTCTTTGACTATTTTTTTGTAACAAGTTTTGGCATCAGAAAGTACGAGCCCTTCATCCTTGTTAATCTCTTTCAAGATTGTTTTGGAAATTCAGTTTCTCCTGTGATAGCATGAATTTTAAGATGGATTTTTGTATTTCTTTAAAAAGCATAATTGGCTTTCTCCAGTTCTGTTCTTCTTTCTTAAGATTGTTTTCAGTGTTCATGGTATTTTGTGCTTCCATACAAATTTTAAAAGTTTTTGTTTT
Organism: Oryx dammah; assembly: GCF_014754425.2. Classification (NCBI taxonomy): domain Eukaryota; kingdom Metazoa; phylum Chordata; class Mammalia; order Artiodactyla; family Bovidae; genus Oryx; species Oryx dammah. The sequence goes on from NW_024070200.1 coordinate 16,183,243, forward strand.
AGTTCTATAAAAAGTGTCATTGATGTCTTGATAGGTGCATTACATTGAATTTGTAGATTGCTTAGGGTAGTATGGACATTTTAACAATATTAGGTCTTCCAATCCAAGAACATGTATATCTTTCCATCTGATTCTGTCCTCTTCAATTTTATCAGTGTAATTGTTTTCTAAGTACAGGTCTTTTATCTACATGAGAAGGTTTGTCCCTAGGTGTTTTATTCTTTCTTATGCAATGGTAAATGGGATTGAACTTCTGACAGATTTTTCTTAGTGTAGAGAAATGCAAAAGATTTCCATGTATTAATTTTGTATCCTGCAACATTACCGAATTCATGGATGAGCTCTAATAGTGGTTTCTTTAGGGAGAAATATTTGCAAATTATGTAATTGATAAGGGATTACTATCCAAAATATATAGACAACTCATACAATTCAATATCAAACAAACAACCAAATTAAAAAATGGCCAAAAGATCTGAACAGGCATTTTTTTTCCAAACAGAAAGGAGGCACATGAAAAGATGCATAATATTGCTAATCATCATAGAACTGCAAATCAAAACCACAATTAGTTATTACCTCACAACTGTCAGAATTCCTGTCATCAAAAGGACATAAATAAAAAATGTTATTTATGGGATGTAGAAAGGAAACTTTCCTACACTGTTGGTGATGATGTAAATTGACAATGTAAATATGTAGATATAGATATATAGACACACACACACATATACACAGACACACAATGGAACACTACTCCGCCATAAAAACTGAAATTTTGCTATTTGCAACAACATGGATGGACTTGGAGGGTATTATACTACATAAAATGTGAAATAAGTCAGAAGACAAATACTGCATCTGTCAAATCTAAAACATACAACAAACTATTAAATACAACACAAAAGAAATAGATTCACAGATCTAAAGGACAAATTGGTGGTTACCAGTGAGAAGGTAGAATGGGACAGAGAAATGGAGAGGTAGGGAATTAAGAGGTACAAACTATTATGTATAAAATAAGCTATAAGGATATATTATACAGCACAGGGAATATAACCAATATTTTATCATAACTATAAATGAAGTATAACCTTTAAAATTGTGAATCACTATATTGTACACCTGAAGCACATAATATTGTATATCAACTATACATAAATAAAAATAAGATAAATTTGCTAAAACTTTCATTGGAATATTGGTAGAGATTGAATTGATTCTACAGATTACTTTGAACAGTATTGACATCTTAACAATATTAACCTTCCAATGCATGAACATGGAATGTGTTCATTTACTTGCATGTTCTTCAATTTCTTTCAGCAATATTTTGCAGTTTTCCATGTATATCTATTTTACATCTTTGGTCAGATTATATCTAAATATTTTCTTGATGCTATTAGAAATAGAATTTCTTTTCTTAATCTTCTTTTTGGAATATTCATTGTTGGTGTATACAGTACAACTGATTATTTTGTGTTGATTTGGGGTCTAGAAAATTTGTTGAATTTGTTTATTACTTCTTACAAGTTTTTTTTTTTTGCATGCATTCTTCATTGTATTTTATTTTCAATAAATATTCACATGCAAGTCAAAGGGTATAAAAGCACACATTGTATGGACTCATTCCTTTCCTTTTCCTTCTGGTATTCACATTCCTTCTCCAGATTATCAATTTCTTATGCACTGTCCCAAATATATTTCTTAGATATATGAGCAATCAATATATCCTTCTATTCATGCTACTTTGTACTTTTCTTTTGTCCACTTTCATTATATCATAGCAATGTATAAAATGCTTCCTTATTCCATGATGCAAAAAGCTGCATGTTTGGCAGCAATGTGGTATACCTGTCATATTTTATTTCTTTTTACTCTTCATACTGTCCATTCATGCATTTCAGAAAGATATCCCTGAAAAGCAGTTTAATGTTTCTTAATTTTGTTCTTTACCTTCCATTATATATATATATATATGGTTAATAATATTTGCAAAATTAACCTATATTTTATTTTCCTTTTCTTAATGACCTGTAGTAGTATCATAACCTTCTAGATTTTGTCTCAGGGGGTATGCAGAAAATATTCACTAATGACAATGCATCTTATCTACTTTCAATTTCTTAAAGTGGTTCATCTCAACCAGCAACCCCCACCGCCACACCACCGCCCCCCCACCGCCCCCCACCACTAGTAGTTCAGCTGGTAAATATACTGTCTGCAATGCAGGAGATGCAGGAGATCCTGGTTTGATTCCCCAGTCAGGACGCTCCCTTGGAGAAGGGATAGGCTACCCACTCCAGTATTCTTGGGCTTCCCTGGTGGCTCAGGGAACCCACTACAGTTTTTTTGCCTGGAGAATCCCCAGGGACAGAGGAGCCTGTTGGGCTACAGTCCTTGGGGTTCCAAAGAGTCAGACACAACTGAGCGACTAAGCACAGCACAGCACAACCAGCATTGACTCTAGATTTGGACTCAATGTATTAATATACTTCTGATACTGCCCTCATGTGCCTCCCTATTGTTTTTTAGAGTATGAATTTCAGGAATTACATTGGACTTTTTCTTAGGCAATTGCTATATTCATTTGAAATACCTGCCTGGCCCTGGAACTTACTGTTCAATTCTTTGAGTTAAATTTCTTTTGACTTTTGAGCATGTAAGTAAGCTACATTCTCAAAAATCCCTCATGGCTTAAATGGAGGATGGATTTTGGGGACAACCAATCTATATATGTTAGTTGCTCAAAGTGTCTGATTCTTTGAGACCCCCATGGACTGTAGCCCACCAGCCTTCTCTGTCCATGGAATTCTCCAGGCAAGAACACTGGAGTGTGTTGCCATTCTCTTCTCCAGGGGATCTTCCCAACCCAGGGACTGAACCCAGGTCTCCTACATGGTGGGCAGATTCTTTACCAACTGAACCAGAATGGAAAAATCTGTATTTGCTTAGCAAGGCCTGATATTAACCATTTAAAGTTAAACCTCTTAAGTATTCCATGATACACTCATAACTCAGGTGCCTTAAAGTTCTAAAGAAAAAAAAATAACTCCTAATAGATGAAAGGCTTATATGTGGAAGATTCTGTTCCCAATAACGGAGACAGAAAAAGCTATAACTGTATAATCAATTCATAGTCAAGCACCAGTAGTCTGCATCCTGAAGCCATGGAGGCTGCTAAATCCCAACCCTATGCTGAGGCCTGCCTGGAAGGCATTAACTTGCCAAGTATCCTGTGGCTAGCACTTGTTGAGGTTACATTTGCACTTCAAATTTGATTGAGTCAACCTCTAGCCACATTCAAACACCCTTCATGCTTTTGCCTTGGTTGAAGACTGTAGGTCTCCTGTGATTGCTGGGGTCCATGGCCATTTACTTACGGTCTGGCACACTCAAGATAAGCATTAAGAAACTGTTGATGACCTGTGGTTTTTCCAGTGGTCATGTATGGATGTGAGAGTTGGGCTATAAAGAAAGCTGAGCATCAAAGAACTGATGCTTTTTAACTGTGGTGTTGGAGAAGACTCTTGAGAGTCCCTTGGACTGCAAAGAGATCCAACCAGTCCATCCTAAAGGAGATCAGTCCTGGGTGTTCATTGGAAGGACTGATGCTGAAGCTGAAACTCCAATATTTTGGCCACCTGATATGAAGAGCTGACTCATTTGAAAAGACCCTGATGCTGGGAAAGATTGAAGGCAGAAGGAGAAGGGGACGATGGAAGATGAGATGGTTGGATGGCATCAGCAATTCGATGGACATGGGTTTGAGTAGATTCTGGAAGTTGGTAATGGACAGGGAGGCCTGGTGTGCAGTGGTTCATGGGGTCGCAAAGAGTCGGACACGAATGAGCAGCTAGACTGAACTGAACTGAACTGAACTGATGACCAGAGAAACAGCCACTCACCTAGGGATAAAGCATCATTAAGAAGCCTAAGATTTCCTATCTCTTGTTCAGGCCAACACGTAAAAGCCAAATTGTAACAATTATACACTTATACAACTGGGAAGAACAGCCTACTTGCTTGAAATAGGCATCTACAAACAGCAGAGTCAAGATGCTGTTTCCAGACAAAAATAAGTTCTACCCTCATCTCAACAATATCTTTCTGTATTGTCCATTTTTCTCTTCCATATTCTACTGCCTACATATTTCAGCCACATACTGCACACTGAGGTAAAAGGAGGCTTAATTAATTAGTAATTAGCACTACACCCTGCCACCCAAATGATAAATTAATTGAAAAATAATGACAAACATGTACATTGAAGACAAAGCAGATATTGGTGGGTAGTTTTCCTAATACTGAGTTTTGTGTTTATGACTGTCATTCCTAGCAGGATTAGGCTAATAGTAATTTCAAGGATAGATCCTACACTTGAAGAAGAAAAGCAGATTCATGCTCAATCTGTGTAACTCACTAATGAGAGTAATGAGAAAGTATCTGGTCAACATATATGTCCTTCCTTTATTCTAAATCCACCAGCTGTATAAGCCATTTAATTTTTCCTCCTGTGCGGTGGATAAATGAATGGATCTAAGTCAGTACTGTTAGATGAACGTGGCTTCCTTGGCTTAGGAGCACTGGGATGTGGTAAAGGAATTACTCATATCACCTTCAGTCCTTGAACTTCCCTCCAACATGCCCATCAACACACTGCATTCTAAAATACTTCAAGCTACATTTCAGCTGAGTTTAATAAATTTCTTTCAATTTACAACTCTGAAACTTTAATCCAGGCCTGTTTTCATTTTGAAGAAAAGTAGTATTCAAGGGGAAAATGACTGAGAAGAAAAGCACTTTATTTATTTTTTAATTTTTATTTTTACTTTATTTTACTTTACAATACTGTATTGGTTTTGCCATACATTGACATGAATCCACCACGGGTGTACATGAGTTCCCAAACATGAACCCCCCTCCCACCTCCCACCCCATATCATCTCTCTGGATCATCCCCAGCCCCAAGCATCCTGTATCCTGCATCAAACATAGACTGGTGATTCGTTTCTTACATGATAGTATACATGCTTCAATGCCATTCTCCCAAATCATCCCACCCTCTCCCTCTCTCTCAGAGTCCAAAAGTCTGCTCTACACATCTGTGTCTCTTTTGCTGTCTCGCATACAGGGTCATCATTACCACCTTTCTAAATTCCATATATATGTGTTAGTATAGTGTATTGGTGTTTTTCTTTCTGGCTTACTTCACTCTGTATAATCGGCTCCAGTTTCATCCATCTCATTAGAACTGATTCAAATGTATCCTTTTTAATGGCTGAGTAATACTCCATTGTGTATATGTACCACAGCTTTCTTATCCATTCATCTGCTGATGGACATCTTGGTTGCTTCCATGTCCTGGCTATTATAAACAGTGCTGTGATGAACACTGGGGTACGTGTGTCTCTTTCTATTCTGGTTTCCTCGGTGTGTATGGATAAAAGCAGTGCTAAGAAGAAAGTTCATAGCAATACAGGCATACTTCAAGAAAAAAGAAAAAAAGTCAAATAAATAACCTAACTCTACACCTAAAGCAAATAGAAAAGGAAGAAATGGAGAACCCCAGAGTTAGTAGAAGGAAAGAAATCTTAAAAATTAGGGCAGAAATAAATGCAAAAGAAACAAAAGAGACCATAGCAAAAATCAACAAAGCCAAAAGCTGGTTCTTTGAAAGGATAAATAAAATTGACAAACCATTAGCCAGACTCATCAAGAAACAAAGGGAGAAAAATCAAATCAATAAAATTAGAAATGAAAATGGAGAGATCACAACAGACAACACAGAAATACAAAGGATCATAAGAGACTACTATAGCAATTATATGCCAATAAAATGGACAACGTGGAAGAAATGGACAAATTCTTAGAAAAGTACAACTTTCCAAAACTTAACCAGGAAGAAATAGAGAATCTTAACAGACTCATCATAAGCATGGAAATTGAAACTGGAATCAGAAATCTTCCAGCAAACAACAGCCCGGGTCCAGACGGCTTCACAGCTGAATTCTACCAAAAATTTAGAGAAGAGCTAACACCTATCCTACTCAAACTCTTCCAGAAAATTGTAGAGGAAGGTAAACTTCCAAACTCATTCTATGAGGCCACCATCACCCTAATACCAAAACCTGACAAAGATGCTACAAAAAAAGAAAACTACTGGTCAATATCACTGATGAACATAGATGCAAAAATCCTCAACAAAATTCTAGCAATCAGAATCCAACAACACATTAAAAAGATCATACACCATGACCAAGTGGGCTTTATCCCAGGGATGCAAGGATTCTTCAATATCTGCAAATCAATCAATATAATTCACCACATTAACAAATTGAAAAATAAAAGCCATATGATTATCTCAATAGATGCAGAGAAGGCCTTTGACAAAACTCAACATCCATTTATGACAAAAACTCTCCAGAAAGCAGGAATAGAAGGAACATACCTCAACATAATAAAAGCTATATATGACAAACCCACAGCAAACATTATCCTCAATGGTGAAAAATTGTAAGCATTTCCCCTAAAGTCAGGAACAAGACAAGGGTGCCCACTTTCACCACTACTATTCAACATAGTTCTGGAGGTTTTGGCCACAGCAATCAGAGCAGAAAAAGAAATAAAAGGAATCCAAATTGGAAAAGAAGTAAAACTCTCACTGTTTGCAGATGACATGATCCTCTACATAGAAAACCCTAAAGACTCCACCAGAAAATTACTAGAACTAATCAATGAATATAGTAAAGTTGCAGGATATAAAATCAACACACAGAAATCCCTTGCATTCCTATACACTAAGAATGAGAAAGTAGAAAAAGAATTAAGGAAACAATTCCATTCACCATTGCAATGAAAAGAATAAAATACTTAGGAATATATCTACCTAAAGAAACTAAAAACCTATATATAGAAAACTATAAAACACTGATGAAAGAAATCAAAGAGGACACTAATAGATGGAGAAATATACCATGTTCATGGATTGGAACTCATTGAAAATGAGTATACTACCCAAAGCAATCTACAGATTCAATGCAATCCCTATCAAGCTACCAGCGGTATTTTTCACAGAACTAGAACAAATAATTTCAAGATTTGTATGGAAATACAAAAAACCTCAAATAGCCAAAGCAATCTTGAGAAAGAAGAATGGAACTGGAGGAATCAACCTGCCAGACTTCAGGCTCTACTATAAAGCCACAGTCATCAAGACAGTATGGTACTGGCACAAAGACAGAAATATAGATCAATGGAACAAAATAGAAAGTCCAGAGATAAAGCCACACACATATGGACACCTTATCTTTGACAAAGGAGGCAAGAATATACAATGGAGTAAAATAATCTCTTTAACAAGTGGTGCTGGGAAAACTGGTCAACCACTTGTAAAAGAATGAAACTAGAACACTTTCTAACACCATACACAAAAATAAACTCAAAATGGATTAAAGATCTAAACGTAAGACCAGAAACTATAAAACTCCTAGAGGAGAACATAGGCAAAACACTCTCCGACATAAATCAAAGCAGGATCCTCTATGATCCATCTCCCAGAATTCTGGAAATAAAAGCAAAAATAAACAAATGGGATCTAATTAAAATTAAAAGCTTCTGCACAACAAAGGAAAATATAAGCAAGGTGAAAAGACAGCCTTCTGAATGGGAGAAAATAATAGCAAATTAAGCAACTGAAAAACAACTAATCTCAAAAATATACAAGCAACATATGCAGCTCAATTCCAGAAAAACAAACGACCCAATCAAAAAATGGGCCAATGAACTAAATAGACATTTCTCCAAAGAAGACATACGGATGGCTAACAAACACATGAAAAGATGCTCAACATCACTCATGATTAGAGAAATGCAAATCAAGACCACAATGAGGTACCATTTCACACCAGTCAGAATAGCTGCGATCCAAAAGTCTACAAGCAATAAATGCTGAAGAGGGTGTGGAGAAAAGGAAACCCTCTTACACCATTGGTGGGAATGCAAACTAGTACAGCCACTATGGAGAACAGTGTGGATATTCCTTAAAAGATTGCAAATAGAAGAAGAGCACTTTAATCTTTCTTATGGTTACAACCAAAGAGCTACCATCTTCTAATAACCACCATCAATGACAATATAGTTAGATGTCAATGTCTCACTGCTATGTTATGTTTCCTTTCCATAGCTGTTCCAAATATACCACCATACACATATATACCACCCAATTATATATATATATGCATCATATTGGGTGTTAGTTCTAAAAGGACTTGTAGGTCTCCATAGAACCATGCAGCTTCAGCTTCTTCAGCATTACTGGTTAGGGCATAGACTTGGATTAACGTGATATTGAATGGTTTGCCTTGGAAATGAACAGAGATCATTCTGTCATTTTTGAGATTGCATCCAAGTACTGCATTTCAGACTCTTTTGTTGACCATGATGGCTACTCCATTTCTTCCTAGGGATTCCTGCCCACAGATATAATGGTCATCTGAGTTAAATTCACCCATTCCAGTCCATTTTAGTTCGCTGATTCCTAGAATGTCAACATTCACCCTTGCCATCTCTTGTTTGACCACTTCCAATTCATGGACCTGACATTCCAGGTTCCTATGCAATACTGCTCTTTATAGCATCAGACCTTGCTTCTTTCACCAGTTACATCCACAGCTGAGTACTGTTTTTGCTTTGGCTCGATCCCTTCATTCTTTCTGGAGTTATTTCTCCACTGATCTCCAGTAACATATTGAGCACCTACTGACCTGGGGAGTTCCTCTTTCAGTATCCTATCATTTTGCCTTTTCATACTGTTCATGGAGTTCTCAAGGCAAGAATACTGAAGTGGTTTGCCATTCCCTTCTCCAGTGGACCACATTCTGTCAGACCTCTCCACCATGACCCGCCCATCTTGGGTTGCCCTGTGGGCATGGCTTAGTTTCATTGAGTTAGACAAGGCTGTGGTTCTAGTGTGATTAGATTGACTAGTTTTCTGTGAGTATGGTTTCAGTGTGTCTGCCTTCTGATGCCCTCTTGCAACACCTACCATTTTACTTGGGTTTCTTTTACCTTGGCCATGGGGTATCTCTTCACGACTGTTCCAGCAAAGCGCAGCCGCTGCTCCTTACCTTGGGTGAAGGGTATCTCCTCACTGTTGCCCTTCCTGACCTTCAACGTGGGATAGCTCCTCTACTGCTAAAGTCGCTTCAGTCGTGTCTGACTCTGTGCAACCCCATAGACAGCAGCCCACCAAGCTCCCCCATTCCTGGGATTCTCTAGGCAAGAATACTGGAGTGGGTTGCCATTTCCTTCTCCAATGCATGAAAGTGAAAAGTGGCTCCTCTAGTTGAACGGTTCTATGAAGACCTATAAGACCTTTAAGAACTAACACCCCCAAAACATGTCCTTTTCATTATACGGGACTGGAATCCAAAAGTAGGAAGTCAGGAAACACCTGGAGTAACAGGCAAATTTGGCCTTGGAATGCAGAATGAAGCACAACAAAGACTAATAGAGTTTTGCCAAGAAAATGCACTGGTCATAGCAAACATCCTCTTCCAACAACACAAGAGAAGACTCTACACATGGACATCACCAGATGGTCAACACTGAAATCAGACTGAATATATTCTTTGCAGCCAAAGATGGAGAAGCTCTATACAGTCAGCAAAAACAAGACCAGGAGCTGACTGTGGCTCAGATCATGAACTCCTTATTACCAAATTCAGAATTAAATTGAAGAAAGTAGGGAAAACCACTAGACCATTCAGGTATGACCTAAATCAAATCCCTTATGATTATACAGTGGAAGTGAGAAATAGATTTAAGGGCCTAGATCTGATAGATAGGGTGCCTGGTGAACTATGGAATAAGGTTCATGACATTGTACAGGAGACAGGGATGAAGGTCATCCCCATGGAAAAGAAATGCAAAAAAGCAAAATGGCTGTCTGGGGAGGCCTTACAAATAGCTGTGAAAAGAAGAGAGGCGAAAAGCAAAGGAGAAAAGGAAAGATATAAGCATCTGAATACAGAGTTCCAAAGAATAGCAAGAAGAGATAAGAAAGCCTTCTTCAGTGATCAATGCAAAGAAATAGAGGAAAAGAACAGAATGGGAAAGACTAGAGATCTCTTCAAGAAAACTAGAGACACCAAGGGAACATTTCATGCAAAGATGGGCTCGATAAAGGACAGAAATGGTATTGACCTAACAGAAGCAGAAGATATCAAGACGAGGTGGCAAGAATACACGGAAGAACTATACAAAAAATATCTTCACGACCCAGATAATCATGATGATGTGATCACTAATCTAGAGCCAGACATCCTGGAATGTGTAGTCTAGTGGGCCTTAGAGAGCATCACTACAAACAAAGCTAGTGGAGGTGATGGAATTCCAGTTGAGCTATTTCAAATCCTGAAAGATGATGCTGTGAAAGTGCTGCACTCAATATGCCAGCACATTTGGAAAACTCAGTAGTGGCCACAGGACTGGAAACAGTCAGTTTTCATTCCAATCCCAAAGAAAGGTAATGCCAAAGAAGGCTCAAACTACCGCACAATTGTACTCATCTCACATGCTAGTAAAGTAATGCTCAAAATTCTCCAAGCCAAGCTTCAGCAATACGTGAACCATGAACTCCCTGATGTTCAAGCTGGTTTTAGAAAAGGCAAAGGAACCAGAGATCAAATTGCCAACATCCACTGGATCATCTAAAAAGCAAGAGAGTTCCAGAAAAACATCTGCTTCTGCTTTATTGACTATGCCAAAGCCTTTGACTGTGTGGATCACAATAAACTGTGGAAAATTCTTCAAGAGATGGGAATACCAGACCACCTGACCTGCCTCTTGAGAAATCTGTATGCAGGTCAGGAAGCAACAGTTAGAACTGGACATGGAACAACTGACTGGTTCCAAATAGGAAAAGGAGTATGTCAAGGCTGTATATTGTCACCTTGCTTATTTAACTTATATGCAGAGTACATCATGAGTAACCTGGACCGGAAGAGACACAAGCTGGAATCAAGATTGCCAGGAGAAATATCAATAACCTCAGATATGCAGATGACACCACCCTTATGGCAGAAGGTGAAGAGGAACTCAAAAGCCTCTTGATGAAAGTGAAAGAGGAGAGTGAAAAAGTTGGCTTAAAGCTCAACATTCAGAAAATGAAGATCATGGCATCCATCCCATCACTTCATGAGAAATTGATGGGGAAACAGTGTCTGACTTTATTTTGGGGGGCTCCAAAATCACTGCAGATGGTGAGTGCAGCCATGAAATTAAAAGACACTTACTCTTTGGAAGAAAAGTTATATCCAACCTAGATAGCATATTCAAAAGCAGAGACATTACTTTGCTGACTAAGGTCCGTCTAGTCAAGCCTTTGGTTTTTCCAGTAGTCATGTATGGATGTGAGAGTTGGACTGTGAAGAAGGCTAAGCACTGAAGAATTGGTGCTTTTGAACTGTGGTGCTGGAGAAGACTCTTGAGAGTCCCTTGGACTGCAAGGAGATCCAACCAGTCCATTCTGAAGGAGATCAGCCCTGGGATTTCTTTGGAAGGAATGATGCTAAAGCTGAAATTTCAGTACTTTGGCCACCTCCTGTAAAGAGTTGACTCAGAAAAGACCCTGATGCTGGGAGGGTTGGGGGCAGGAGGAGAAGGGGACGACCGAGGATGAGATGGCTGGATGGCATCACTGACTTGATGGACATGAGTCTGAGTGAACCCCGGGAGTTGGTGTTGGACAGGGAGGCCTGGTGTGCTGCGATTCATGGGGTCGCAAAGAGTCGGACACGACTGAGCGACTGAACTGAACTGATGCGTCATATTACATCATGGTCATGCAGTGATGAAGCCCCACCATCTGCTGTGAACAAGCACGAAAATCAGGAGTCAGTGGTATAATCCAGTCTGGGTCCAAAGTCCTAAGAAGCAAGGAAGTCAAAGGTTTAAGTCTGAGTCTAAAGGCCAAAGAATGTGGCGTTGATGGTATAAGTCCCGGTCTGAGTCAGAAGGTTCAAAAACCAGTAGTGCCAGTGTTCAAGGGCACAAGAAGATTGATGTCTCAGGTCAAGCAGAGAGTGAATTCACCCTTTCTCTGCATTTTTGTTTTATTCAGGCCCTCTGTGGACTGGATGGTGCCCACTTGCATAGGTGAAGGCAATCTTCTTTACTCAGGCTACCAATTTAATTGTTCATCTCCTCAGGGAACACTCTCACAAACCTGGAAATAATGTTTTACCAGCTATCTGGATGTCTCTTAGTCTAGTCAAGTTGCCACAGAAAATTAACTATCAGAGAGGGTTAAACAGGTTGTGAGCACATGGTGTCTTTTCTATTTCTTCTCCAGGTCACGTTTTTTTCCAAACATCAATTTCCCTTTCTCCTCTAGTCAGGTAGTTTCGCCTACCCTTCACACCATGCAGTCCCTCTTAGACTTCATGAGCTGGGTGAATAGACAAAACGATCTTTTTATATTTTTAAAAACATTGCAAATATATCATTCCTATCATTATTAGAGACCCTTTTCCCCTATTTCCAAAGTAGTAAAATGACCAAAAAAAGCATGACCAACTTTTTAGCTTAGAGTCTCTCATAAAATTCCTTTAAAAGTTCTGTTATGAAAATGAAAATGGAAAATATTTTTATACAGAAAGAAAAAGATGGTAAGTGACATGCTAGATAGTGCTGGCTGGACTCACACTGCAGCTTTCCAGAAAGGAATTTAGAAGCACAAGGACCCTAAGAGGTTAAGAATTACTTGTTCCTTTGCCTTCGAGTGCAAATAATGCCATATTTCTAAATTTTCTGACACTTAACTATTGTATGTTTCTAGTACTAACATACCCAGATCAGTTCAAAGTCCATTCTCCATCTTTTGGATCTCAGAGTGGAAGCTGGACAGAGCAGGAAATTAGAAACCCTAGAATGAGCCCCCAGACTAGCTGTTGATGATGAATTTATGATTAGTCTGGCCTCTGGGCTTCCCTTGGAGAAAGAAATGTCAACCCACTCCAGTGTTATTGCCTGGAGAATCCTGTGGACAGAGGAGCCTGGTGGGCTTCTGTCATAGGTTTGCACAGAGTCAGAAATGAATGAAGTGACTTTGCATGCATGCATGCATGCATTCATTGAAGAAGGAAATGGCAACTCACTCCAGTATTCTTGCCTGGATAATCCCAGGGACAGAGGAGCTGGTGGGCTGCTGTCTATAGGGTCGCACAGAGTCGGGCACGACTGAAGCAACTTAGCAGCAGCAGCAGCTAGGCTTCCCTGTTGGTTCAGATGGTAAAGAATCTGCCTGCAATACAGGAGACCCAGATTCAATCCATGGATTGGGAAGATCCCCTGGAGAAGGGCATGGCTATTCACTCTGGTATTCTTACCTGGAGAATTTCATGGGCAGAGGAGCCTAGTGGGCTATAGCCCATGAGGACTCAAAGAGTCAGACGCAACTGAATGACTAAGAACACACACTTGCCTGTTCGGTCACAAGGGTTCCTGGGTCAGTCCTCTCTCTGGGCAAGCAAGGCCTTTTCATGGAGAGAGTCTCTGTGGTGACTCCAGTTCTTCTATACTGAATGTAAGCATTAAATATGGAAAGTAATCACATTTTTTCTTGATATTTGTATGATAAATTCACCTTACACATATATATGCTATAACTTTCTAACAGGCTATATGAAGTCCTCTGTAAATTATTTCAATGACTCAGTTTTTTTTTTTTTATTTTGAAAATAAAGCTAATCTCTCTGGCAAAAATCATATAGTAATGAGTCCAACTAAATTTTCTGAGAGGTGGGAAGCTGTAGTTGGGAAGGCATTACTGTGTTTTTGTTTAATCTGTTTTTCATATACTCATTCTCAAAACATTTGCCTTCCTCTCAATTTTGCTGTGAATATAATCCTGCTCTAAAAGTCTTTGAAAAAAAAATATATATATAGTTTAGGTCTTTTCCCCATTTTTATTTCAGGCAATGTTTCTCTGAACAAAAGAAACAAATAATTCCACTGTGTCATTTTCCTTAGCAATCTACACGCATGTTTTCATCAGTTGTTAAATGTATCATTTTCATTAAAAATGATTAGATTTTATTTATTCTTGTTCCAAATGTAGCTAAACCTTCAGTTCAGTTCAGTTCAGTTGCTCAGTTGTGTCCAACTCTTTGCGACCCCATGAATCGCAGCATGCCAGGCCTCCCTGACCATCACCAACTCCCAGAATTCACTCAGACTCACGTCCATCAAGTCAGTGATGCCATCCAGCCATCTCATCCTCGGTCGTCCCCTTCTCCTCCTGCCCCCAATCCCTTCCAGCATCAGTCTTTCCAATGAATCAACTCTTTGCATGAGGTGGCCAAAGTATTGGAGTTTCAACTTTAGCATCAGTCCTTCCAAACTTGTGTAGATTTTTTAAATGATTTATTTATTTACTTATTTATTTTTGGTTGCACTGGTTCTTCATTGTTGTGTGTGGGCCTTCTCTAACTGTAGTAAGTGGGGGCTACTCTTTCTTATGGTGCAGTTTCTAATTGCAGTAGATTCTCTTATTGTAGAGCATAGGCTCTTGGGTGCATGGGCTTTAGTAGTTGCAGCATGGGGGTTCGCTAGTTGTGGCTTTCAGACTCTAGAAATCCGGCTCAGAAGTTGTGCGGAATGGGCTTTGACTGCTCCGCAGCATGTGGAATTTTCCCAGACCAGGGAGCCAACACATGTCCCTTGACCTGACCGGCAAGTTCCTATCCATTTTACCATTATGGAAGTCCTTACCTGAATAGATTAAAAAAAAAAAAAAAAGAAAGAAATGCAGTAATTTCTTCTAACATTGAATATATATATATATTCCAGTATATATACTGGAAATAATCATGACTTTTACATGTGCATAAAAAGAAACTCTAGCCTTTGACTGTGTCAGTTAAACAGCAGTTTCCAATGAAATATTTTCTTTTATGTTGTGAATTACTTTCTGCAATAATTCACTAGTGTTGGGATTTGTGGTACAACTGGTTATATGTCACATTTTTTGAGATTTGTAGATTTCATGTTATCTAATTGTATTAATGAAAATGATAACTAACAGATATTTAATTCCACTGTAACTTGAAAACTAGCCCTTCCTCACTAAATAACATATCTCCAAATTGCAGTCACATGCCAAGCACTTTCTACTATAGATGTTCCTTGTGAATGTGTCAACAAAGTTTTCATTCCCTAGTCATCTAAAAAAAATTTTCAAATAAGAAGAAATTGCCCCCATTGGTCCAGAGTAATAACTGTTATGTTGATGCAAGCTTTGATATGAAGAGTGCAAAGATTGGTGAACCCTTGCGGCCCCTTAGGAAGGCTGCTGAGTTAACAGAGTCTGCAAGGTTTGACCTTCCTTGAATGTAATTGGAATTGGCCTTCAAGGCCCATTTATGTGGACTCATAAAGATACAGAAGGAATACTTAAACTTAAGCCATTCCCTAGTATTCTTTTCAAAGAATAAAGAATTTGTGTTCTTATGTGAAGAGGATTAACAATATTAGTTTTTCTCAGGAGAGGAAAGCTTCTATTTCCCCCCTGCAAAGAAAGACATTTCTCTGGGCTTTCTTTATTTTTGACAAAATAGTTCAACATTGTCTTACTGGAGAGGCTTACTGGAGAGGATCAGTGGAGTGAGACCTCTTGACATCAAGTGGCCCTTCACAGCTATTCAGGACCAGACTCTGCCAGACACCAACTTTGATTAAAATGAAACAGAGTTGGTTTTGGTGAGGTAGATTATAATTTTTTTTCAATAAAATTGAAATAGGGGAAAGTGGAACATGCATTATAAATATCCCATCATATGTATGATAGAGTTATACTGCAGCCCTTTTTTTCTCCTCTCACAGAGGCTTTTTTCCTTCTTAAGCAGCAGCTTACGGGTGAGTACACTAAGACCTAAGCAAATACTTCTCACACTTCTGGCTCTACCTATGGGACGTATTATGTTGTATGTGAAAGATCGTGTGCCAGGATCTGCGTGGAGTCAGTCTCCATCTGATAAAGGTAGAACTTTATTACCTTTAGCCCTCTGCCAGTATCAGCACCTGGATGGAGTTTAACCTCAGTCACCAGGCTGTATTTTAGGCAAAAAGCTGACAGGAAGGAAAACATATTGTGGGGAATTGCGCAGTATTTCACTTTTCTTTTTGCTCAGGCAAGTGGTAACACAAAGCTTTACTTGCTGTGAATCTGACCTCCAATCTAAACAGAGGATTTCTGTAGTTCTTGTCCATGTAATAGCTACCCTCTGAAACAAAATCTCCTCATTATACAGCATTTACAGGATATTGCTCAGCTCTCTGGAGTTGACAGTTGAGCAATAAAAGGATTCCCCAGGGTTGCTTGCCAACTTGACTGGGGTCAGTCATGACACTGACCTGGTGAGCGGAGTCAGGCTGAGTATCCTCCCAGGCTCCATTATAAACAGCCTCAGCTTTGGGGGTTTAACCTTCCAGTGCCACCCCTTTCAGGATACATATACGAGAAGCCTCTTATTTGCTAGAGACGGCTTTTCTCTTTGTTAAATAGATGTAATCGAAACATTTGAGTTGAGGATCTTAAGGAGGCATACTTCCGTACTTTAACATTAAGTGAGACTTTTACATACGAGTGACTTTTTTGGCCAGAACTTATGAAGCAGGTGTGAGTTTGCTGCATAACACACACATGTGTAATATTGCTTTTCTTATTTTTATAAATCAAGTTAAATTTGATGGTTAAGGCTAATGGTAAATTTTCAATATTTTTTTTTGAGGTATTAGTTTTCTATTTCTGCTGCAACACTTAAGACAAATGTGGTGATTTAAAACAACAACAAAATTTTTGCCTTCCAGTTTTGTAGGTCAGATGCCCAACACAGGTTTCATGGGTCTAAAATTAAGGTATTGACAAGGCTGCATTTCTTGCAGGAGGGAAACACTGCAGGGCAGAATTTGTTTTCTTGCCTTTTCCAGCTTTTGGAGACCACTGCTATTTTTTGGCTTATAGATTTTCTCCTTCATTTTCATAAACAAGAGCAGATTGAGTTCTTTTCACACCCCATCACCCTGACCTCTCTGCCTCCATCTTCTTCAATACTTTTAAGAAGCCTGTGAGTACCTTGGACCTATCTGGATATAATCTCCTTATTTTGAAAACAACAGATTAACAAACGTTAGTTCTGTTTGCAACCTAATGCTCCTACCCCATGTAAAGTGACCTATTCATAGTTACCAGGAAACTGGATGTGGGCATTTTGGTGAAGAGGGCATTTTTCTGCCTACGAACAGATGTATGGAATCTCATGATCTTGCTCAGGGTGGATGGACATAGTCTTCAGGCTTAAGTGGCTGCTGTTATCATCGGTAATGCTGCTGCCATGTAAGCATGTTTTTCAACTGTTGGTCATTGTACTCTCCACTTGTTCCTTCACAAGTGTACCCACGTTCACTGGGCTTCAGGGCCTGCCTCCTCCTCCATACACAACATCCTCTCCTCACCTTCGAGGCACTTTGTGGGAGTGTCTCCTCCTGCCAATGGCAGAATCATGGGATATGCGTCCTGGACTTGGAACTGTCCACTTCTCTAGTGTCTAGTCTAAGGAATCTTCCCCTAGGGGCTGACCGCTCCTCCTCCTCTCCCACTCAAGTCATCGGCCTCTCTTCTCCTTACCAGCATCCAGCTACATGAGTGTGATTCTAAAGAGTTAATCCTCAAACTCGAAGGCAAAAGGTGGTATTGGGGAATGTCCTCCATGGTCCACTGACCCAGGGTGGTTAGCAGAGCTTGTCTTTAGAACACTAAGACTTAGTTATTGCTCTAGGAAGAAAAATGTGTGAAAGGTAAATTTCCAACATTTCTTTCCTTGAGTTTCCTCTCCTTTTCTTACTCTCCTTCCTCCTCCCACTTCTGGTTCCTTTTAGCATTTATTGTTCTTGGCTGTCTTCTGCTATATAAAGTTGAGAGGGGAAAATATCCCAGAATACATGATTTGTTCCTATTACATTTACTCTTATATCATATTAATGACATGCATGCTTCTGAGATTGTCTCCAGCTGCACATTCTAGTTCTTTCCTCTGGGAAAAAAGAACATATTTTATGTATTTCAGAGAACTGTGGGAACATAAAAGATGCTTTGTTTCCTGTAGAAAACAGAGTAAAATAATTAAAGTGAAAAGTTGTTAGGTATATACATAGAAAAGGTGTATAATCATATAAAGGGCAAAAAATCATTTGAAGCCTTTTATGATAAGCCTAAACTGTAAGTGCAGAGATAAAGTCAATATAGAGTGATAGTAATCAATGAGTATGGTACTAAAAATGCTAATACAAATTTTAAAAGAGGGAAGAAATCAAGAGGAAAAGAAAAAGAAGAAAGGGAGAGAGAAATGAAAGAAGAAAGAAAAAAAGGTGAAAGGTAAAGAGGAAGTTCTAAAGTCAAATGATATTTTCACAAGAATATGCTTGTCTCTAACTGGGGCATATTTTCTTTGAATAATGAAATAAATTCCCTGTACCATCTTACCAACATGACCACATTTCAGAATAAGCTTAAAGAGGTAATACCAAGCAGGAAGCTGACAAAATGAAGAGAAGTAGTGGCATCCATAGGAAAATGATTAGTGCATTATTTTAGGCATAGCCCAGGCAATCACTATACCACACAGCATAAAGAAATCCATTGTCCCCTACATATAAATTAAAATTGAGCCAAGATTTGATTTTCAGATACCAAAGATGCTTTCAGCAGTGATTTGCTTTTGAATTTTGCCTTAGGATATGGTATTAAAATATGAGGATTAGTCCATAAAATTTATAGTTATGACCAAATTATTTTTCTTGCTTTTTTTTCTTGTGTTTGTCACTCAGTTGTGTCCAACTCTTTGCTACCCCATGGTCTGTCCATAGAATTCTCTAGGCAAGAATACTGGAGTGGGTTGCCATTCCCTTCTCCAAGGGATCTTCCAGACCCATGGGTCAAACAAAGGTCTCCTGCACTCTAGTAAGATTCTTTATCATCTGGGCTACCAGGAAAGCCCCTTGTGACTGTGATCTTAATCTGCAGTGATTCAACCTGAGAGATTAAACTGTATAATGAAAAACTTCTTGATATATTCATTCATTTCCTGGTAGTAAAGAAATGTAGTGACATAGCTGCTTATCTTTTGGATACCTCCAAACCTCTTGAGGGGAAGGAGAATGGGATGATAGAGGATGAGATGATTGGATGGCAACATTGACTCAATGGACATAAGTTTGAGCAAATTCTGGGAGATAGTGAAGGATAGGGAAGCCTGGCATGGTGCAGTTCATGGGGTCACAAAGAGTTGGACATGATTTAGTGACAAAAAAAACAACAATAAAACCTCTTGCATTATACCTTTTTACAACAGTATTTAAAAAACCATGAATTTATTGTCTGATAATTCTGTTAAAGCATTATGCTACTTGCAAAAAGTAAAATTGTTGGAAACATATTTTCTTTTATTGTATATGTATTAGAAATAAGTTTTAAAGTCTGTAGTCATAGGACACAACAAAGTATCTCAATTTAAACAAAGAATAGAATAGTCTGCTAAATGTCCATTACTTTGCTTTCTCTAGAGGTTTCCCTGGTGGCTTAGATGGTAAAGAATCTGCCTGCAATGCAGGAGACCTGGCTTTGATCCCTAGGTTAGGAAGATCCCTTGGAGAAGGGAATGACAACCTACTTTAGTATTCTCACCTAGAAAATCCTATGGACAGAGGAGCCTGGCAGGCTACAGTCTACAGGGTTCCAGAGTTGGACACAACTGTGCGACTAACACTCACAGAGAAGAGCAACTTATCCTTTTCATTGCTGTATATCCAAACCTCTTAGAAGGACACTCTGGCACATAATATACTGTTAAAAACAATCTGTTGAAAGTAATCTTGAGAAGTAAGATTGGGGCTGGAGGAATCAAGTTTCCTGACTTCAGATAGTTCTACAAAGCTACAGTCATTAAGGCAGTATGGCACGGGCACAACAACAGACATATAGACCAATGGAACAAGACAGAGAGCCTGGAGATAAAATCCATGCTCTTATGGGCACCTTATATCTGACAAAGGAGGCAAAACAATGGAGAAAAGACAGTCTCTTTAATAAGTGATTCTGGGAAAACTGGGCAGCTATGTGTAAAATAATGAAATTTAGAACACTTCCTAACATCATACATAAAAGTAACTCAAAATGGATTAAATACCTAAATGTAAAACTAGAAACTATAAAACTCTTAAAGGAAAACAAAGCTGAACCCTTTTTGACATAAATCACAGTATGATTCTCTATGACCCACCTCTTAGTGTAATGGAAATGAAAACAAAAATTAACAAATGGGACTTACAAACTTTTACACAATGAAGGAAACTATAACCAAGGTGAAAAGACAACCCTCAGAATGGGAGAAAATAATAACAAATGAAACAACTGACAAGGGATTAATCTGCAAATTATACAAGCAGCTTATTCAGCTCAATACCAGAAAAACAAACAATTCAACCAAAAAGGGGGCAGAAGACCTAAGCAGATGTTTATCCACAGAAGACATACAGATGGCTAATAAACACATGAAAAGATGCTCAACATAGCTCATTATTAGAGAAATGAAAATCAAAACTACATTGAGGTACCATCTCACACTAGTCAGAATGGCCATCACTGAAAAGTCTACAAACAATAAATGCTTCAGAGAGCATGCAGAAATGAGAGCCCTCTTGCACTGTTGGTGGGAATCCAAATTGATAGAGCCACTATGGTAGTTCAGATGGTAAAGCATCTGCTTACAATGCAAAAGACCTGGGTGCAATCCCTGGATCAGGAAGATCCCTTGGAGAAGGAAATGGCAACCCACTCCAGTAATCCTCCCTGGGGAATCCCATGGACAGAGAAGCCTGGTGGGCTATAGTCCGTTGGGTTGCAAATGGCTGGACATGGCTGATGCAACTTAGCACTATGGAGAACAGTATGAAGATTCCTTTAAAAACTTGGAATAAAATTACTATATGACCCAGCAGTCCCACTATTGGGCATATACTCTTAGGAAACCATAATTGAAAAAGACACATGTACCCCAATGTTCACTGCAGCACTATTTACAATAGCAAAGACATGGAAGCAACCTAGATGTCCATCAACAGATGAATGGGGAAAGAAGTTGTGGTACATAAATAGAATGGAATGTTACTCAGTTATAAAAAGGAACACATTTCTGTCAGTTCTTATGAGGAGGATGAACCTAGAGCCTATTATACAGAGTGAAGTAAGCCAGAAAGATAAAAACAAATATCATATATTAACACATAAATATGGAATCTAGAAAGATAGCACTGATGGTGTGATTTGGAGGGCAGCAAAGGAGACACACACATAAAGAACAGATTTTTGGTTACAGGGAGGTGGAGAGAGTGGGATGCCTTGAGAGACTATTAGTACTGAAACATATACATTATCATATGTAAAACAGACAGCAGTGGGAATTTGCTGTATGATGCAGGGAATCCAACGTTGGTGCTCTGTGACAAACTATAGGGGTAGGATGGGGAGGGACATTCAAAAGGGAGGGGACATATGTATATCTATGGATGATTCGTGCTTATGTATGGCAGAAACTATCATTATATTATAATCACCCTCCAATTAAAAATAAAATTATTTTTAAGAAAAGTAAAAAAAAAAAGTTGAATATAAGAATACATAATAGTGCATAGTGCTTCCAAGCTAACAAATCATTGGCATATATTTAGCTTTAACTACATGAGCTATTTCAAATCTTAAAAAAGTGACGCTGTTAAAGTGTTGCATTCAATATGTCAGCAAATTTGGAAAGTCAGCAATGGCCACAGACTGGTCAAATGAGACATGGAACAACAGACTGGTTCAAAATTGAGAAAGGAGTATGTGAAGGCTGTATATTGTCACACTGCTTATTTAACTTATATGCAGGGTACATCATGTGAAATGCCAGAATGGATGAATCACAAGCTGGAATCAAGATAATTGGATGAAATATCAACAACATCAAATACGCAGATGATACCACTCTAATGACAGAAAGTGACAAGGAACTGAAGAGCTTCTTGATGAGGGTGAAAAAGAGAGTGAAAAAGCTGGCTCAAAACTCAACATTCAGAAAACTAAACTGTTGCCATCCAGTCTCATCACTTCATGGCAAATAGAAAGGGGAAAAGTGGAAACAGTGGCAGATTTTATTTTCTTGGGCTCCAAAATCACTGTGGACTGTGACTGCAGCTATGAAATTAAAAGACACTTGCTCCTTGGAAGAAAAGCTATGACAAACCTAGACAGAGTATTAAAAATCAGAGACATCACTTTGCTGACAAAGGTCCATATAGTCAAAGCTACGGTTTTTCTTGCACTCATGTACAGATGCAAGAGTTGGACCATAAAGAAAGCTCAGTGCCAAAGAAATGATCCAGCAGCACAGTCCAACAGCCCCTTGGACTGCAAAGAGATCAAACCAGTCAATCCTAAAGGAAATCAACGCTGAATAATCATTGGAAGGAACGATGCTGAAGATGAAGCTCTGATACTTTGGCCACTTGAGGCAAAGAGTTGACTCACAGGAAAAGACCTTGATGCTGGGAAAGATTGATGGCAGGAGGAGAAGGGGGTGACAGAGGACAATGTGCTTGGATGGTGATGGCATCACCAGGGAGATAATGAAGGACAGGGACGCCTGGTATGCTGCAGTACATAGGGTTGCAAATAATTGGAAAAACTTAGTGACTGAACAACAACAACAACATGTAAAATAATGGGGGGAAATGGGAGTTCATATCACACTAATGTGGTTAGATTCACTCTTTGCTTAATTTTTTTTTTTTTTTTTTACTGTAAACAAGTTTGTTTATAAGTCTTAGAGAATTCAGTTCAGTTCAGGAGCTCAGTCGTGCCTGACTCTTTGCAACTCCATGAATTGCAGCATGCCAGGCCTCCCTGTCCATCACCAACTCTCAGAGTTCACCCAAACTCATGTGCATTGAGTCAGTGATGCCATCCAGCCATCTCATCCTCTGTTGTCCCCTTCTCATCCTGCCCCGAATCCCTCCCAGCATCAGGGTCTTTTCCAATGAGTCAATTCTTCACATGAGGTGGCCAAAGTATTGGAGTTTCAGCCTCAGCATCAGTCCTTCCAATGAACACACAGGACTAATCTCCTTTATGATGGACTGGGTGGATCTCCTTGCAGTCCAAGGGACTCTCAAGAGTCTTCTCCAACACCACAGTTCAAAGCATCAATTCTTTGGCGCTCAGCCTTCTTCACCGTCCAACTCTCACACCCATACATGACCACTGGAAAAACCATGGCCTTGACTAGATGGACCTTTGATGGCAAAGTAATATCTCTGCTTTTTAATATGCTGTCTAGGTTGGTCATAACTTTCCTTCCAAGGAGTAAGCGTCTTTTAATTTCATGGCTGCAGTCACCATCTGCAGTGATTTTGGAGCCCCCAAAAATAAAGTCTGACACTGTTTCCACTGTTTCCCCATCTGTTTCCCATGAAGTGATGGGACCAGATGCCATGATCTTCGTTTTCTGAATGTTGAGCTTTAAGCCAACTTTTTCACTCTCCTCTTTTACTTTCATCAAGAGGCTTTTTAGTTCCTCTTCACTTTCTGCCATAAGGGTGGTGTCATCCGTATATCTGAGGTGATTGATATTTCTCCCAGCAATCTTGATTCCAGCTTGTGTTTCTTCCAGTCCAGCGTTTCTCATGATGTACTCTGCATAGAAGTTAAATAAGCAGGGTGACAATATATAGCCTTGACGTACTCCTTTTCCTATTTGGAACCAGTCTGTTGTTCCATGTCCAGTTCTAACTGTTGCTTCCTGACCTGCGTATAGGTTTCCAAGAGGCAGGTCAGGTGGTCTGGTATTCCCATCTCTCTCAGAATTTTCCACAATTTATTGTGATCCACACAGTCAAAGGCTTTGGCATAGTCAATCAAGCAGAAATAGATGTTTTTCTGGAACTCTCTTGCTTTATGGATGATCCAGCAGATGTTGGCAATTTGATCTCTGGTTCCTCTGCCTTTTCTAAACCAGCTTGAACATCTGGAAGTTCACGGTTCATGTATTGTTGAAGCTTGGTTGTAGAATTTTGAGCATTACTTTACTAGCATGTGAGATGAGTATAATTGTGCGGTAGTTTGAGCCTTCTTTGGCATTGCCTTTCTTTGGGATTGGATTGAAAACTGACCTTTTCAAGTCCTGTGGCCACTGCTGAGTTTTCCAAATGTGCTGGCATATTGAGTGCAGCACTTTCACAGCATCATCTTTCAGGATTTGAAATAGCTCAACTGGAATTCCATCACTTCCACTAGCTTTGTTTGTACATACTGAATATTGTTATAATAAAATCTGAGATTATGAAAATGGAAATACTTCCACAATTGTGTGTGCTTCTGAACAGAGAATATATACAAAGAAGTAAAGAAACTTCAGAGTCACCATTAACAAGAAAGGTCTGGACAGCCATTCAGGAATGACGAGTTTGTATGCAGAAAGCCTAATGCGTAATCAACACCCTCTAGGCATATCCATTTCATAGAACAAGGTAAAATCCTTCAGTTCTGTATGATCTAACTTGGGATTTCCCTCCTTTTCCATTCATTATTTTTTAGTATTCAAGGATGTAATGGCACATAATGTACAACCCTTGATCTTGAGTAGTGGACAGTAAGGTGGTGAATTGAGAAAAGAAAACACAACTTAGAGTTGCATCGAGCATGTATGTTAAGCCAGAGTAGATGTAACTAAACAACTCTGAGAAGTACTGAGAAAGGGCACCAAGTTTTTACAGAATTCAATTTCCTAGACAGTAAAACAATTCATCAGATCTGTTTCACAGAGAAGAAGCTAAGGCAGAATGCTGCTTTTTTCCAAAATCAAATGTTACAATTTTATGTTTAATACTGCATATAAATTCAGTTTTTCTGGCTTATATCATACCTTCTCATCATTCAGGGTAATTGGAAATAAATAGAGTTAAGTATTAATAAAATACTGAGTATTACTTTCTCATTGTTTTTACTACTTCTTAAATTGTTTCCTGAAAGTTTCATATACAATTAAAGTCAATTACTCTTATCATCAGAAAACAAATCTTTTTTTTTTTGTTTGTTTGTATCTTTCTAACACTCTGAGAATAAAAATTCCCTAAGGTCACGTTTTCCTACTAGTTCCTGCCTTCTCCTTCTCCCCTAAGCATTTCTGTTCTCTGCTTTCACCTTATTTCCTTTATTGTCTGCTCCCCATTTGTGCTGCCATGCACATGTACTCATTTTTTTGATATCTGCAGCCTGATTTTTCTAAGCACTTTGTCATATCCTCATTCTCTCTGACTTACAATTCCTTGTCACTCCCGTTTTCTCAGACACATTATCTTTTAAAATAGCCTGTCTCTCACAGTTCCTCTCTTCTACATATTCCTTCTCTGTCACTGCATACCTATCCTCACTATTGTCTGCCTCTCAGACAAACTCACAGCTTAATGTCTAAATCAACAAGGCCCAGATATGCTTATATTCAGTCAGTAGTGCCGAAGCACCATATCTCAACTGTACTGCTCTATCTCCAAATAGTGACTTAGAAACACTAGCATTAGAGCATTCAGTGACTCTCAACACTGACCCTCTGCCATTGATGTGTATGCACATATACACAAACCCACACCACACACACAGATACATCCTCCACACACCCACAGTCACGTGCACTTACCCTTCCCAGGGTTGCTAGATTCCATTGTTCTCTCTTGGTTCAACTTCTCTCAGTGACTTCAACTGTTACTGGTATTGGGATCACAGGAGACATGGAGATGGCCTGACCTATGGTGCATGGTTTGTGAAAGGAGGAGAACAATGCCGGGAATTCTATTAGTTTGTGAGTCAAATATCTTTGGGGAGAAAATGAGAAAACATAAAGTCTGTGGACCATGGAATCAAGGGCTAAGGGAAGTGGAATGGCAACTGTCTATGCATAATGTTTCATATTGCTATTTCTTTTAAAAAGATAAGAAGGTATCAAAACTTTATCTGGAGTTATTCTTAAGAGAGATTACATTTTTTATTTTTTGGCTATTAAAAGTTCAAAGTTCAATCTTTAATTTACAACAACTGAATACATATTTTCACACCTGAAGATGAATTTTAGAATAACACTGTCTTTCATTATTCTCCTTTGAAGAATATGCTGTTTTAGTATGTTTTCTTATAAATAAAATGTTTGGAAGAAAGACATATTTCACGCAAGTTCTACATGGGCCACAGAATTAGCATAAGAAAAAGTGAGGCACAGATTCAGGGTTATCCTTTCAGTAGACCAGAACAGTAAAAGTGAAATCATGTAAGTCTAAAGGGGAGACTTAGTTCCAAACTGACATATGTTGAAACAAAAATTTACCTTTCTGGTATGAGCAGAAACTCTTAATTTTCTTTTCCAATTTTCAAAAGTTATGACTAATATACTGTACCAAGATAGATACTACACATCAAACAGAACATGGAAAGTATCTGGTATTGTTCAAAAAAAGCTCAGAACTATAATTAAGCAGATCTTGTATCTTCAGGCCTGAACATGAATCAGGTCTCTTGTTATGTATTTTCTCAAAGTAATTAAAATTCTGTATCTCACTTTGTATTTATACAAGTGCTAAAATCACATTTTATGTAGAATTTTTGCTGGCCCATGTGATGAAGTCATTATATGCATTATTTTATTTCATTAAAACAGGCTATCCCTATTGAAAATTTTTCTTTTTTAGTTGAATTGTTTTCTGACTTATGAATACATGGTCATTTCTAGGTACAAACACATTTTTCAAACTTTTTTTTTTTAGGGTAAGCTCCATCACTGTTTCTGCTTTTTTATCCTCTCCAATGAGAAGATCCAATGTACCTTCCACTTGCACTATTTGCAGTTATTTTTCCATAATTTTTCTCCATTCAGCCTGACTTCACCTTGTAGAATGTGTCTTTCACTTCACTTCTCACATTGTAGCATTCTGTGAAATCCTGGGTGTTTTATACTTGCTGCTGCTGCTGCTAAGTCACTTCAGTCGTGTCCGACTCTGTGCGACCCCATAGATGGCAGCCCACCAGGCTCCCCCGTCCCTGGGATTTTCTAGGCAAGAACACTGGAGTGGATTGCCATTTCCTTCTCCAGTGCGTGAAAGTGAAACGTGAAAGTGAAGTCGCTCAGTCGTGTCAGATTCTTCGCGACCCCATGGACCGCAGCCCACCAGGCTCCTCTGTCCATGGGATTTTCCAGGCAAGAGTACTGGAGTGGGGTGCCATTGCCTTCTCCGTTATACTTACTATAAAACATATATCTAATATCGTGATTCCTTTTCTCTGCAAGAAGCTATTATTGAATCAAAGGTTTATCTTACATTAACTGTGTCTTCGAATCAGGCACATAAGGCACATAGAATTTGCACCCAGTCACTTTATTTCCTGGGAAATTTGTTGTCTCATTTTCTTCCAACGTATAGGCCCATCTCTTGGGAAACATTCTACAAAAAAATGCTGCACTATTTTTCAGGTCTTCCTATCTCCAACCTCACCGAGGTCATCCTCGCCCTCCTCTGCCTGCTCACTCATCTCCTCTTGGTCACTCTTATTAGAGTCCCCTTCATCTACTTTGTGCAGTCCTTTCAGCAGACAGTTTTAGAGTTTATGTTACTTTTAAGTCTTATGGAAAAATGGAAAATATATTCTGGAGACATTAAAAGCCCTGGGAGTCTCAATGAGGAAATACGGAAAAGAGTTTTACAATCTGAGGCACTTAATGTGGTACCAGAAAAATATGAGCATAGATTCTAGGAAGCACAGAGTTTGTGTGAAGAAAATATCCCTTGGAATACTTCCTAAAGTTTAGTTCAGACATATGGCTTCTTAAATCCAGACAATCTAACATTAGTCATAGAAATTGCATATAAGCTACAGCAGGGCCTCTAGTCCCTCTCTCCCAGGGCTATGGGCACCACTGACCTCCCAGTGACTCCCTGCCTTCAAAGACTATTTTGAAATGTTTGGTTATGTGTGAGGCAGACAGTTGGAACTGAGAATCTGTGTGGATCTGGTGCTTTAAGAGGGCCCCATCATGACTATATAGAGTGGTTTTCCCAGGACAGGTATCAGTTTCTACTTCTTATCCAAGTGTAATTGTCCTTGCTTGTAAAATAAATGATAGCTTTATCCACTTAATATGGAGATAGAAAAGCTGTACTGGTTCAGAGAAGCATCAAGTAATCTTTCCTCTTCCTGGAACTTGGGAAAGGAAAGGAAACCCTTCCAAGGAAAGAGCACCCTATATTTGCAAGTTCAGAGTAATATTTACATTCCTCTAAAACTCTTGGTAATAACAAAACCTTACCACCTTCAGAGACACTTAAAGACAAGAGATGCCAGAGACTTACACAGAAGGAAACATATTTTGTTAAAGATGTTAAAGATGAAAACACAATAAAGATAGTCGTCACATAAGGTGATGATATACTCGATGGCCATTAAGTTGACCCCTTCTCAAAAAAGGAAAAGGAAGGGAAAAAAAATGATCGGAACTTGAAACAATTGAACAGACTGACACTGTCAGTTGCTTCCCTTTCCATTCTTTCCTCCCTTTTCTTGCTAATGAAAGTCTTTCTCTGTCTTTCTCTCTCACACACACATATATACAATGTGACAGGATTTGAACGGGTGGCTTTGTGCTTTTTTCACATCACTTAAGGAGTTTACTGATTAGCCAGTACATCTTGTCTCTTCCCATAAGCCAGAACAGAGACATGGCGTGGTGAGTCAGCAATGACCCTGCCAGGAATGGTAACAGGAATAGCATCCTAGTTGATGGCAGAATAAGGGGAAGAGAGTTGTGTCTCTGAAATTCTTAGGACAGAGCTGCCTACACTCCCTGCCTGACCTATTATGTGAGAAATAAATACAGTTCTATGTTATCTGAAAAACTATAGTTTTGAGTCTCTTTTTTTAAAGGCAGCTTAAACTTATCTTAATCAATAAATGATAACATAAATAAAATAAAAATAAATAAGATAAAAGAAGGAAGAGAAGTCAGAATGAAAAATAAGACACCCTGAAAAAAAATAGATAAAATATTTGAAAACAGATCCAAATAAAATTGGAAAAAATTAAAATTTGAGACAAAAACAGAAATGTTACAAAATTACTATACACATACAAATACATAGTAAAGCTCTGTCTTCTATGTATATTATATGTATATATATATATATATATGAATGTCTTGTATATATATATGAATGCCAAGGTCACATGATAAGAGCATATACATGAGGAAAGAGACAATATTCTAAAGGATAATGGATGACACATTTTTTAGGACTGAAGAATGATAATGGTCAGATTGCAAAACCTGCCTCATCCCATGAAGTCTCACCTTGACACTGTAATAAAGCTGCAGAACTCCTCATAGAGGAGTTATTATTTTTTTAATTCTTTTAAACACTGTAGTGCATAAAGTCTTTAGAACTTAGGGTAATCCCAGAAGACAGGAAAAACTAATATCTTAAACTACAGGAAGACATATATCCTACAAATAAAGATGAATGGCCACAGAGGAAAAATTTGGCAATTTATATCAGAAGAAAAAAAGTTTTACTAATCAAAAAAATATTTCTTCAAACATATAAGGATAAAAAAATCTAATCACAAATAAAAATACATCAAAGAATATTAATTTATAGAAAAAATCCTCACTGTATCATAAAAAAGGTACTCAGTATCTTTTTAAGAAAATGCATATTTAGATTTCATGGATATCATTTTTAAGCATATCCCATTGTTACAGCTCAAAAAGTATGATAAAACTGTTTTGTTGAGTTTGTAGGAATAAGGTCACAAGTACTACTTATGGGAGTATGAGTTATTAAAAATCTAATTTCTTTGCAGTGCATTTAGAAAATCAAGTCAAGAAATTCTACTTGAAATTTTTATATATACTCTACTCATTACAGCATTGTTTATAATATCTAAAGATTGAAAACAACATAAATATTTCCCAATAGGAGCTTATAAAGATCTTAGAGATTAAAATTACAATATATTATTATGCAATATATATCTGTATGACATTATTCCCAAGATAAATTACTATTTAAAATTTTTGAGAACACAGTGTAGACTAGGCTACTGTATGTGAAAAAGGAGGAGTAACACAGAATATATTTAAAATTAAATTCGTTTGTCATCTTTGTTAGAACCTTGAAAGCATATGTATGAATATTTCCTACTTATATATAAGTTGTTTATTTTGAACTGGCTTATATAATTCAAGGTGGCTTATTTTTCTCACTGTAGCATTTCATTCATTTTCTAGTTTAAGTGTGTCCAAACACCATGACAATCAGGCTATTATCAGAAAAACAGTCAGCTCATCATTACAAACTTGGCCCTTGGCCCGTTTCAGATATTTGTCCTGGTATGCCTCTAGATAGCTTATCATGAGAAAGTTACAGATTCTGTGGTATTTAGAATGACAACTTAATGTTTGCATTCTTCACCCCTGTCAAACTTCAGACAAAACACCCAAATATGATCATTCCTAAATATCAACCATAAGAAGTGCTGACCTAAAACAAATGCCCTGCCAGGAATTTCTCCAGCAAAGATGGGTTTATTCAGGATTAGCAAAGCACTGCAGTTCTGGGTCTGTAACCATGATGAGCCACATGCAGGGCCCCCAGCACAAGGGAAGGAAGATGCTTTCATAGGGAGGAAAAGAAAGTTTGGAGGACCATGGTAAACTAAGAGTGTATGGCTTTTCATTGTCTGAGTCCTTGCCAGGAAAAAGGAGGAATTATTTTTCTTCCTTTTAGGCTCTGCTGTCCTCACGGACATGGAGGAATTCCTCCCTCTGGTCACCTGACTCTATTTAATTGAGGTTTCCATTTATTATTTTTTTTTAAGAAAGTAAAAAGTATCCATTTAACATAAAATTGTGAAGTCTACACTACGTGACCAAGTGAATGATATTTAAATTGGTAAAATAATGAGAAGACCATTAACCAGAGCAGATTTGCCTCTAAAGAACTGACATTTAAGGTGGAATTCAGAACATACTCCATTTTTGGCTGAATATACCCTTAATACATTTTTCCTCTTGAGGTTTTATGAATTTGATTTAAAAAACAACAATGGAAATTTAGCTTCTTCTGTCTTTCCTCCTCCTTTGTTTGCAGTGATAATGTTAATGTTAGGTCCTTTCCTTTTGTTATGAGTGACAAATTATTTCTCTTCGCAAAGTAGAAAGGTGATTATCTCTCATCTGGAATTTGTTGAGCAATTAAACTGATAGATAGGTAAAATAATGGCAGAGTACAGAAATAAGGCAGAGAGAGCAAATCTGACAGGAACATAGACAGTCTCTGCCTTCCTTGCTTGAACTAAAAAGATGAGAGAGTTTCTCTTTTTAATTACTCCAAGGAAGGTGATTAGGCTTATGCTATATTGCTTGCTTGCCCACAGCTGAATATAGTATATCAAATAAATGAATGATACAAAGTAAAAGAGGATATAGTATAGACCCTCTTTGTTGGTATGAGACGTATGTAAAGGACATATCTTCTCAACATGATTTGACCAAAAGGAATTGTGAAAGTATATCCCTGGTCACCCAAGACAACCTAATGTGCCAGAAAAAAAGCACAAAATCAAATGACATCTGGTTTCTAATGAGGGGGCCATGGACCAAAATTGACTTCTGTGGTTTACACAAAATTTCCTACATTCTAAAATGTTTTTCAGCCTCTTTCAATAGCATACAAAATTCATAGTGAGATTATGAAATAGATGGCCAGTGGTATTTTAATAAGTGCTGCTCTAGAAAAATCTTTTATTTTGTTTAAAATCTTTATTGAATTTGTTACAATATTGCTTCTGTTGCTTTTATATTCTGTTTTTTTGGCCACTAGGCATGTAGGATCTTAGCTCCCTGACCAGGGATGAAACCCACATCCCCTGTGTTAGAAGGCAAACTACTAACCACTGGACCACCAGGGAAGTCCCTATAAAAATCTTTGAATGAGAAAGGCCAGGACAAAATAAAGATATTTCTTCTAAGGTAGAGGCAGATTAGTGGGATTTAGGGCCAAGAAGCGGAGAAGGCAATGGCACCCCACTCCAGTACTCTTTCTAGGAAATCCCATGAATGGAGGAGCCTGGTGGGCTGCAGTCCATGGGGTCGAGAAGAGTCGGACACGGCTGAGTGACTTCACTTTCACTTTTCACTTTCATGCATTGGAGAAGGAAATGGCAACCCACTCCAGTGTTCTTGCCTGAAGAATCCCAGGGACAGAGGAGCCTGGTGGGCTTCCGTCTGTGGGGTCGCACAGAGTCGGACACGACTGACACGACTTAGCAGCAGCAATTCTGCATGTAAGTTAAATAAGCTGGGTGACAGTATACAGCCTTGACATACTCCTTTTCCTATCTGGAACCAGTCTGTTTTTCCATGTCCAGTTCTAACTGTTGCTTCCTGACCTGTGTATAGGTTTCTCAAGAGGCAGGTCAGGTGGTCTGGTATTCCCATCTCTTTTAGAATTTTCCACAGTTTATTGTGATCCACACAGTGAAAGGCTTTGGCATAGTCAATAAAGCAGAAATATATGTTTTATTAAGATCCTTTATTAATTTTTTTTAATTTATTTATTTATTTTTAATTTTTACTTTACAATTCTGTATTGGTTTTGGCATAGATTGACATGAATCCACCACAGGTGTACATGCGTTCCCAAACATGAACCCCCCTCCCACCTCCCTCCCTACAACATCTCTCTGGGTCATCCCCGCGCGTCAGCCCCAAGCGTGTCATATCCTGCATCAGACATAGACTGGCATTTCGATTCTTACATAAGATCCTTTATTAAGACTTGTCATTTTCAAAAGTCTAATCACACTATCAAGTATATTGATTTTATTTAAACTGATAAAATTAAATTAATAACTGAATAGTCAAGTAACAGCAAACAAATGTAATTTCCAAATAAGAAAATTCATTTTAACCTGCATTAATTAAAAGACGGAGGGAACATAATTTTGCTGGAACATCACTAGTAGAAAATATTTGAACTAGAAAAGTACTTGGTTTGTGAACAGATCCACTGGTGCCTACTGTCTTCTGGACATTCCAATAAAGACAACTGTATACTTGCTATCATGTGCTAACTAAAAGAATTCAAGTACACAGGCAAATAAAAGTTTTAGTTGTCTTGAAGTAGTCAAATTATATCCAGAGTGCCTCATGTGTGGATCAGTCACAAGCTGGAATCCAGATTATTACCTGGAGAAATATCAACAACCTCAGATAAGCAAATGATACTACCCTAATGGCAGAAAGCTAAGAAAAACTAAAGAGCCTCTTGATGAAGGTGAAAGAGGAGAGTGAAAAAGCTGGCTTAAATTCAACACTCAAAAAATTAAGATCTTAGGTGATCTTAGTTGATACCTGGTTCCATAACTTCATGGCAAATACATGGGGAAAAAATGGAAACAGTGATAGACTTCATTTTCTAGGGATTGAAAATCACTGGGGATGGAAACTGCAGCCATGAAGTTAAAATATACTTGCTCCTTGGAAGAAAAGCTATGACAATCCTAGACAGTGTATTAAAAAGTAGAGACATCACTTTACTGACAAAGGTCCATATAGTCAAAGCTATGGTTTTTCCAGTAGTCATGTATGGATGTGAGAGTTGAACCATTAAAGGCTGAGCACTAAATAATTGATGCTTTTGAATTGTGGTGCTGGAGAACTCTTGAGAGTCCCTTGGACTGCAAGAAGATCAAACCAGTCCATCCTAAAGGAAATCAGTACTGAAGATTCATTGGATGGACTGATGCTGAGGCTGAAACTCCAGTACTTAGGCCACCTGATGAGAAGAGCCGACCCACTGGCAAAGACCCCAAGGACTGAGGGCAGGAGGAGAAGGGGCCAACAGAGTTTGAGATGGTTGGATGGCATCACCAACTCAATGGACATGAGTTTGAACAAACTATGGGAGATAGTGAAGGACAGGGCAGCCTGGCATGCTGGAGTCCATGGGGTCACAAAGAGTTGGCCAGGACTTAAGGATTGAACAAAAGTACAAAGTCAAATTTAGGTAAAATAAAGCCAGTTAAGAACCAAACAAGTTAAAACTTAAGGCATCTATGGTATTTTTATTCACTGATTTATTTATTTTTCCTTTGTTTTGAAATAATTCAGTGACTAGAAAATGTATTTGTAGAGGTGTTGGGGAAAATGCCAGAAAATTCAGAGCCATTTGTACCAGCTTAACAAATCTTTGCCAATGATCAAGTTTCAGTAGAACCACAGGAACAACCATTATAGGATTAAAATAATTTTTGAGCAATTCTCATGTTAATCTTGAGGTATTAAATTACAGTAACTATATTTATTTTTGAACAAAGAAACTGTGGGAAAAAGAGTCTCGTGACTCAGGCCTAGTTATGAATTATCATTTTGGATAATTCTAAGTTCTAACAACTGTTTGAATTATGTGGTGAACTTACGATTTAGAGTAACACAAAGACAAAGCTATATTTGCTCAATTTTTATTGAAATGTTAGAAATAATTTTATAGCCCATTCTTCTATTTTAAAATGTATTATTGTTTTAAATCTTAACCTTTCTCTGAATATTTACTACCATCCATGTCTTAGCAGTCAACTTTAATTATGAAAGCAGTAAATTCCTATGAGAATGTGACTCCCTCTGCTTACAATGTCAATGATCTCATAGTTTCACAAAGCTACATTAGGATACAAAATACTGAAAGTATGACATAGAAATTAAATGTATAAATCAGCCTGATGTTCTTTCTAAAGCTGTTTATAAAAGAAAACAAATTAAATGATTCTAATTGCAGTTATTTAAGAGCTTCAGGTTTTTTTTTATTTGAGGTCTGATTATAGTGGAAAATTCTCTATTGCCAAAATTATCATAAAGGAGAAAATAACATCAGTATTATTGATGACATGAAATGTGATTCCACACTGGGTAGAATGGCTTTATATAACTCTGAAATATTTCTAATATCTTCTTTGGTATTTTTTTCCTATAATTACAAATAGTTATTTATATTATCTAAACAAAATTATCATATTTCAGCAATTGTTGGAAGAATATCGCTTGCTTTTTATAGTCCCTTGTGTGACCTATTTTACAGACCTTTTCAACATTTAATGATCCCTGGAGGCTCTTAAGTTTGTCAGTGTTACCCTCAATGTTAATAATTTATACTCTTGCTACATGAAAAAGAGCATTGGAGACAAAAGGACTGGTAAATAAGGAAAAATAAGAACAAAAGCACTGTAAATTTGAAGAAAGCTCAGAAATTGAAAGTAAGAAAGTAGTGTGTGTGAGAGAGAGATAAAAATGAAAATAAAACAAAAAGGAGAAGATGGTTAATTTACAGTTTTGAATTAAGAATCATAACAATTATTTAGGACAGAAAACATTTTTTGATGTTAAATTTCCAGAGTAGTGTTTTCTATGACTATATTACCTCTTATATTTATTCCTCTATTCTGCAAATACCAGTTAAATATTTTTTTACTGTATTGGGGGTCCTATGGTAAGTGTCAGAGGCAACAACATCTTCAAAGAGCTTAAGGTTTAGTAGAAGTAGCTGGGCAAATTAAACAAAAGTGTCACAACACAACTTTATAGATATTGTTATGGCAGAAAGTGAAGAGGAGCTAAAAAGCCTCTTGATGAAAGTGAAAGAGGAGAGTGAAAAAGTTGGCTTAAAGCTCCACATTCAGAAAACGAAGATCATGGCATCCGGTCCTATCATTCCATGGGAAATAGATGGGGAAACATTGGAAACAGTGTCAGACTTTATTTTGGGGGGCTCCAAAATCACTGCAGATGGTGATTGCAGCCATGAAATTAAAAGACGCTTACTCCTTGGAAGAAAAGTTATGACCAACCTAGATAGCATATTCAAAAGCAGAGACATTACTTTGCCAACTAAGGTCTGTCTAGTCAAGGCTATGGTTTTTCCTGTGGTCATGTATGGATGTGAGAGTTGGACTGTGAAGAAGGCTGAGCACCGAAGAATTGATGCTTTTGAACTGTGGTGTTGGAAGAGACTCTTGAGAGTCCCGTGGACTGCAAGGAGATCCAAGCAGTCCATTCTGAAGGAGATCAGTCCTGGGTGTTCATTGGAAGGACTGATGCTGAGGCTGAAACTTCAATAGTTTGGCCACCTCATGTGAAGAGTTGACTCATTGGAAAAGACTCTGATGCTGGGAGGGATTGGGGGCAGGATGAGAAGGGGACGACTCAGGATGAGATGGTTGGATGGCATCACGGACTCGATGGACATGAGTCTGAGTGAACTCCAGGAGATGGTGATGAACAGGAAGGCCTGGCGTGCTGTGATTCATGGGGTTGCAAAGAGTCAGACACGACTGAGTGACTAAACTGAACTGAACTGAACTGGGTATCCTTGTGGGATTTTGTAGAAGGAAGATGTGCCCATGGTACCCAGAGTTAGGCCATGATGAACAATGGATGTCATTGAAAAAATTGAGGACTTTGACTAGAATCCCCAGAAAACAAAGACAGAAGGGCAAAAACTTACTGATAAAACTTTATTAGAGGTCTTCCCTGGTGGTACAGAGGATAAGAACCCACCTGCAGGGCACATGGATTTGATCCCTGGTCCAGGAAGATTCCACATTCCCTGAAGCAACTAAGCCCACGTACCACAACTACTGAGCCCATCCACATAGAGTGTGTAAAGCACAGCAAAAGAAGCCACCACAAAAAGAAGCTTTTGAGCCACCACGAAGAGTAGCCCCCTTCCGCTGCAACTAGAGAAAGCCTGTGAGCAGCAATAAAGACCTACAACAACCAAAAATGCAATTAACTAAATAAGTAATATTAAAAAAGAAATCCTTAAAACAATGTATTAGGAAGTACGATTCCTGGGAAGGAGCAAAAGGAGACTGAAACAAACAAGAGAACGCATAAAAGCTGGCCACACACTCTTCACAGTGGGCCCGTGAATGGCCTGGGGAGCAGAGGGAGGAGATGCTGCTGCTGCTGCTGCTAAGTCGCTTCAGTCGTGTCCAACTCTGTGCGACCCCATCAACAGCAGCCCACCAGGCTCCCCCATCCCTGGGATTCTCCAGGCATGGAGTGGGTTGCCATTTCCTTCTCCACAGGGAGGAGAGAGGCAGACAAATTTTTCTACTGGCTTTCATCTTATTTTTTTAATTTTTAAATTACTATTGGCTGTGCTGGGTCTTTGTGCCTGCTCGTGGGCTTTCTCTAACTGCAGCGAGTCGGGGTTATTCTCTACTTTTGGTGTCTGGATTTCTCATTATGGTAGCTTCTCTGGTGGAGCATGGGCTTTAGGCATGTGGGCTCAGTAACTGTGGTGCCCGGGCTTAGCTGCTCCAAGGTATGTAGGTTCTTCCTGAATCAGGGATGGAACATGTGTCCCCTGCATTGGTAGGCAGATTCCTAACCACTGGAACACCCAGTAAGTTTGGCTCTCATCCTTTATTGGTTAAAAATTGGCCACCATTAGCAATAATTCTCCAACATTTCCAGAAATTCATGCTGAACACCTATTGAGCCTTGCTACTTTTCATGCCAGATCAGAGTAATGCCCCAGATCTGGAGGCAAGAGGTGGTAGGGGAATTTGTGTGAGGTGTGGCTCTGTTGGCTTTGCCTAGAAGCAAGAAGAGTGATCAGAAGCAATGGCCCCAGAGACCCCTTCAGTGGCAGTAGCAGCAGCAGCAGCAATAACTCACATGACCATGAAAATCATGGGCAGGTGTGTGTGTGTGTGTGTGTGTGTGTGTGTGTGTGTGTGTGTGTGTCATGGGCAGGTGTGTGTGTGTGTGTGTGTGTCATGGGCAGGTGTGTGCGTGTGTGTATTCAGTTGCTTTAGTCACGTCCATCTCTGTGTGATCCTATGGACTATAGCCCACCAGTCTCCTCTGTCCATGGGATTCTCCAGGCAAGAATACTGGAGTGAGTTGCCATGCTCTCTTCCAGGGGATCTTCCCAACCCAGGGATCAAACCCACACCTTTTATGTCTCCTGCA
Organism: Oryx dammah; assembly: GCF_014754425.2. NCBI lineage: Eukaryota > Metazoa > Chordata > Mammalia > Artiodactyla > Bovidae > Oryx > Oryx dammah. Next base: position 16,221,411 of record NW_024070200.1, read on the forward strand.
CTGGCAGGCAGGTTCTTTACCACTAGTGGCACCTGGGAAGCCCAGGCAAATCTGACCAAACAAAGTAAGCATGCAGATCTGGGATGGTCCATAAACTGTGATGGTCCATAAACTGTGATGGTCCATAAACACAGCATGTTGTGTATGCTGCTTATAGTTAGTCTTGAAAAATAACTACATGTTCACCAAATGAATGTGCAATCAGAAGGTGAATCATAAGAAAATGCATGATTGTATGTAACTGACTCTTGAATTATATTACTCTTGAATCCATTCATGTCCTCCATTGATACTGATACAGTCTTGTCCCATTCTCTGAAATATAGCTTATTAATTAACAGCCTTTAAAAAATCACTATCTAATTAACCTGTCCATATTCAAGCTTTTACCCTTCCCTTTCACAGATCTTCTTTCCAACATCCATTGAACATCTAGTTCTGGGATTTCAAGTCTTAAAATACTTCAAAGAATCTTCTTTCATTTACAATAAAATTCCCAATCTTTAACATGGCTTACCAATATTTTCTAGCACCAACCTGTGTTTTCTCTTAGCCCAAACCTACTGGCTCATCATTCCCTCACAGTGCTGAGATCCTTCTCATTCCTGTAGGCTAATTACCTAGCAGATTGTCTGATTAATATCCATGCAAACAGACAGGAAGGAAATGAAGATAATGTTTCCCTTAACCTCCATTGAACAGGTATGTGTGTTCAGTCATTCAGTTTTATTGACTCTTTGCAACCCCAAGGATGGTAGACTGCCAGATTCCTCTACCTATGGAATTTTTCAGGAAAGAATACTGGAGCAGATTGCCATTTCCTACTCCAGGAGATCTTCCTGACCCAGGGATTGAACCTGCAACTCTTGTGTCTCCTGCATTGGCAGGCAGATTCCTTACAACTAGCACCATCTGTGAAGCCCCATTGAGCAAGAGGCAGACTAAAGGATATGTCAAAGATTGGAATCAAATCTACATAACTGGACCTGTTATAGTTGGATTTGAAGATGAGAAAAGCATTAGAAAACTTTTAGCAAAAGAGTCCCTGAGTGAAAAATAGGAGTGGATATTTAGTTATTGACTGCTGTGCATTCTAGAAGAAAAATACTATCGCAATGTTTTGTATTGCAAAATGCTTTGGTAAGATCAGAGGAAGTGGAGTAATCTGTCTCACTGGCACTTGGGGTGTGGGGTGAAATAACTGGACTGGGACTGAAAGATAAATTTTTTTTAGTATCATACTTTTTTAGTCTCAGATTTATGTTTTTCTGCAACAGTATATATCTTCATAACAAGTTACTCTTTACTCTGTCAAGTCATTTGTGTATCATCTTATTAATGGGCAGATCTGTGTGATGTTTTAATTATGAATCCTATCTCATTATACATAGTATTACTGTAAAATTATGTTTACCTTTTTGTGTTAAAATCTCCAGGCCACATGATTTTTTATTCTAAAGATATACAAGTTCAAAACTACTGCCTCTTATTTCTTGGTGAATTTCTTGCTCTTTATTTTTCAGTCAACCCATCCAGTATTATTTTTTTCAATGTCAAAGCACCTTTTTGCTAAATGTTTTCTTTCAGTTATAATAGCCATTATGAATCAGTCACACTAAAGATCTAGTAAAAGCTAAGAGATCAAGAAGAGATGGCAAGAATACACAGAAGAACTGTAAGAAAAAGATCTTCATGACCCAGAAAACAACAATGGCGTGGTGACCCACCTAGAGGCAGACAACCTGAAGTGTGAAGTCAAGTGGGCCTTAGGAAGTACTGCTGCCAATAAAGCTGTTGGAAATGATAGAATTCAAGAAGTGCTATTTAAAATCCTAAAGGATAATGCTATTCAAGTGTTGCACTCAATATCTCAGCAAATTTGGAAAACCAAGCAGTGGCCACAGGACTGGAAAAGATCAATCGTTACCCCAATTCCCAAGAAGGGCAGTACAAAAGAATGTTCAAACTACCAGACAGTTTCACTCACTTCCCATGATAGCAAATCTATGCTCAAAATCTTTCAAGCTAGGCTTCAGCAGTACTTGAATCAAGAACGGCCAGATGTACAAGCTGGGTTTGAAAAGGCAGAGGAACCAGAGATCAAATTGCCAACATTCGCTGGATCATAGAAAAAGCAAGAGAATTCCAGAAAAACATCTACTTCTGTTTCATTAACTATGATAAGCCTTTGACTGTGTGGATCACAATAAACTGTGGAAAACTCTTAAAGAGATAGGAATCCCAGACCACCTGACCTGCCTCTTGAGAAATCTGTATGCAGGTCAGCAAGCAGCAGTTAGAACTGGACATGGAACAACAGACTGGTTCCAAATAGGAGAAGGAGTATGTCAAGGCTGTATATTGTCACCCTACTTATTCAACTTATATGCAGAGTACTTCATGAGAAATGGTGGGCTGGATGAAGCACAAGCTGGAATCAAGATTGCCGGGAGAAATATCAATAACCTCATATATGCAGATGATACCACACTTATGGCAGAAAGTGAAGAAGAACTAAAAAGCTTCTTGATGAAAGTGATTGAGGAGAGTGAAAAAGTTGGCTTAAAGCTCAACATTCTGAAAACTATGATCATGGCATCCAGTCCCATCACTTCATGGCAAATAGATAACAGAAATAGTGGAAACAGTGGCTGATTTAATTTTATTGGGCTCCAAAATCACTGCAGATGGTGACTGCAGGCATGAAATTAAAAGACACTTACTCCTTGGAAGAAAAGTTATGACCAACCTAGACAGCATTTTAAAAAGCAGAGACATTACTTTGCCAACAAATGTCTGTCTAGTCAAAGCTATGCTTTTTCCAGTAGTCATGTATGGATGTGAGAGTTGAGCTCTAAAGAAAGCTGAGAGCCAAAGAATTGATGCTTTTGAACTGTGGTATTGGAGAAGACTCTTGAGAGTCCCTTGGACTGCAAGGAAATCCAACCAGTCCATCCTAATGGAGATCAGTCCTAGGAGTTCATTGGAAGGACTGATGTTGAAGCTGAAACTCCAAGACTTTGGCCACCTTTTGCAAAGATCTGATTCATTTGAAAAGACCCTGATAGTGGGAAAGATTGAAGGCAGGAGGAGAAGGAGATGACAGAGGATGAAATGGTTGGATGGCATCACTGACTCAATGGACATGGGTTTGAGTCGACTCCGGGAGCTGGTGATGGACAGGGAGGCCTGGTGTGCTGCAGTTCATGGGGTCGCAAAGAGTAGGACACAACTGAGCAACTGAACTGAACTACAGGAATATTATCTAGGGATCAAAGTCACTATAAATACAGGATAAGCCTCCTACTTAGTAACATGTTCAAGAGTCAAAAATGAATAAAAGTAATAATAAGTATAAAATAACAGTAATATCAGGGAACTGTGTTCCAAACACTTTGTTTAGATTATTTCAAATCTCAAAATCTATAATGTTGATAATAAGATATTCTTTTTTAATTCATAGTCATTAAATTTGAGAGATCTTTAGAAAAAAATAAATGTTTATTACCCAATTATGTAACCCAAGTGTGCAAGTAGTAATAATGTCACATAAACATAAAAGTGCCAGAGTTTACATGCTCATTAAGCCACATCAATAATATTTCCATCAAGTTGTCCTAGCTGATCTTTCCATCTGCTGCTGCTGCTGCTAAGTCGCTTCAGTCGTGTCTAACTCTGTGCAACCCCACAGACAGCAGCCTACTAGGCTCGCCCGTCCCTGGGATTCTCCAGGCAGGACTACTGGAGTGGGTTGCCATTTCCTTCTCCAAAGCAGGAAAGTGAAAAGTGAGAGTGAAGTCACTCAGTCATGTCCGACTCTTAGTGACCCCATGGACTGCAGCCTATCAGGCTCCTCGTCCGTGGGATTTTCCAGGCAAGAGTGCTGGATTGGGGTGTCATTGCCTTCTCCAGATCTTTCCATCTAGAGTCGTTTTAAAGCATATGTTTGGAACAATAGCCACTCAGTTTGGGTCTCTGAGTGCAAAAGGTGGTGACAGTAGTGATGGTATGGAAATAAACTTATGTATATATCATCAATTACCCTCCTCTCCATTGTGTCCATGGATGCAAACATGAGAGGAGACATTTACAAGTTTGGAGAAGGAAATGGCAACCCACTCCAGTGTTCTTGCTTGGAGAATCCCAGGGATGGCGGAGCCTGGTGGGCTGCCATCTATGGGGTCGCACAGAGTTAGACACAACTGAAGCAACTTAGCAGCAGCAGCATTGACACTTTGAGGGCTTCCCTGGTGGCTCAGATGGTAAAGGATCTGCCTGCAATGCAGGAAACCCAGGTTCAATCCCTGGGTAGGGCAGATTCCCTGGAGAAGGGAATGGCTAACAACTCCAGCATTCTTGCCTGGAGAATTCCATGGACAGAGTGGCAGTGGCCTGGTGGAGTCCATGGGATCGATCGCAAAGAGTAGGACACGACTGCACTCTTGACACTTTGGCATTGACACTTCTGCAAATATTAAGATCCAGATGTAATTTCAATGCTTTACATTTGTTCTTTTTATCCTTGCAAATTGAAATGCCAAATGGAAGCTATTTTTCTACTAATATTTTGTGCATATAAAAATAATTATTTCTGGGCAGTTAAATGTTCAGCTATTATAAAAGTCCTTAAAATCTAAATTAAAAAAATTTAATTTAAAAAGTCACAAAGAAAATAAACTTAAAATGAACAGTCACAATAATGGCTTTTGAAATATTGATTTCAAGTCACAATTCAAAACCGGTAATGTGTTAACTGTAAAGCATTTTGCACTTGTAGCTGTGTTTGGTAACTACTTTTGTTACTTCTCCTCAAGAGAAATTAATACAAATATTTTTGAGTCTGAAGTAACAAATGAAATGAAAAATAAGTGGTCAGCCTCAAAATACCCTATCTTATGCCTTAATACAGAGGCACTGCTAGGAAGAGCACCCGGGTCCTGTAATATATCCTACTACCATACATTAATTTTGGATTCAAATTTCAATTATCTTGACCCATTACTTGTTTCTGTACATGATTTTAATTACATACCTCATTATTCATTTTAATGCACTTGTATAATGTACTGATCTGGAATTTCTTTTCTTAATGTACATACAACCTAACTTTTTGGAAAATGTGCATATTTAATCAACTCATAGTCTCCACTTAAACTTTTGTCAACAATTTTTAAGTTGAATTGTACATTTGTCTTTTCCTGGAAAGTCTAATGAAACTTGAATAATCATAAAATCATTTTAGGTATATGAAGGCATATTTTTTTCATAACTTGGCTCCTTAATCATTACTTAATTTATATATACTTAGTTTGCAGGGGACAATGAAAAAAATCCAATTAATCTTTCTTGAGATGAATATAAACTTGGATCCATTAACCTTTATTATGTTCCAGGTAGTTTGACTATACATCTATTTATTCACTGTAATACTTCTCCAGTTTATGAAGTTCTAGTAAATACTGAATAAATGGTATCAGTTATTATATGCTGATCTCAAAATTTCTAATTGCTTTTGAATATAAATTTTTATTTCTATTCATAATACTATGAAGTAGGTATTAGTGTTATTTCCATTTTTCTGATGAGGAAATGGAAGAAAAAGTTAGGGTAAGCTTTCTTAGGGCCAGACATCTAGTTATTTCATTCCCTAATCTGAATGCTTAACCAATGAGCTGTAAGGGCCTCATCCAAGTATAAGCGGAGAGACAATCTGTTTTACTGTCACCAAAACATGGCACAGTGAAGAGCATGGTTTCAGTGGCAGACAGATATGACTCTGAGTCCTGATCCTAGACCCTTTAACTTCTCTGACCCTCACTTTTCTCATTTGTGAATAACAGAATTTTTCTAAGGACCTGAGAAACTACCTACCTATATGTTAAGTGTTTTACAAACAGTAGTTCTTATATAATTAATTTAAAAAGCAATAATATTAAAATGAACAATAAATTGATTTGGAGTATTAGGATAAAGGACAAGATATTTCAGTGAAAAATAGGGATTGGATGTGAGTTAAGAAAATGCCATTTCTATCCTACAGGAAAAGCCATTTCATTTTGTAGTTTATGTAAGATCTAAGCTTTTCCAAGACTGCATCTGAGTAGAGCCAAGGTAACAGCTCCTTCAGTTACCCAGATTATCTTTGATAAAGTCCATGGATAAATCCCTGAAAAGTGAAAAAAGTTTTGGCACTCCCAATACTAAATAAGCTATTTTATTTTCTTTACTCTCCATGGAATAAGAACTGTTTGACTGTTTGCATTGATTATGTCTGCATCACTTAAACACAGATGTCTCCACTATTAAAATCACCTAATTGTTTTAAAATACTAAGATAGGTTTTTCATTGTCTTAAGGGAAAAGATGAAAAACCCATATTCAATAGGAAGAATAAGACAGCACAGTTTAATACTATCAACAAATTCCAGGTGCCAGGGACCTGGAAGGATTAACCCTACAGGATTAGATATACAACTGTTGTAGAGTGATCCAGGATACTTTGCACTTGAGATCCTGCCCCTTATATATGTATCCCCAATATGACACTCTTTTACCAGAAGGGGAGAAGGGTAGAAAAACGTCTCTCCTCTACAATAATGTTATTATAAAAATCTCTCCAAGTGCCAGGTATGTGGTACCATATTCCTGAATTCACCAATATTTATATCATATTTAATTTCCTTTCTTGCTTCCCTTCTTATAACTTCCTACCTTTGTACACATCTTAAAGCCATACCTATGAATGTGTCTATAAAACTGGTCAAAGAACAACAATTAAGTGGATTACAATAATTGTGTGAAAAAAACCTTGACTTCTTAAAGCAACAAAAGTTCAGTAGGTAATTATGTTGAAATTATTTTTCTTGATCTTAAATTATGCAGATAATTTACCCAGACTACTTTTTTATCTGGAATACAGAAATTGATATGTTTCTTTTGGAATATCAAGGATATTAATCTCTATGAAGCATTTACATAGCTTAAATCTCTTTTATTGGAAATTATAGTCAAGGTTAACATTTTAATAACCATGTCTATGAAAATAATATAATATACAGTGTATGATTTATTTAAAACAAAACATCTCAGTGTTTTAATATATTTGGAACACATTAAAGGTTCTAAATTGACCCTAAGTAGATTTTGCATATTTTCAAAATTTTTTGAAGTAAATTAGATGTTGTATCCTGTAAAAAATTGAGACATATTTTGCCAAATTATATATTTTTTAAAGATTTTGTGGGAACTCTCCTCGTGAATACTTGAAAAATGGTTGAATCTAATGTAATTTCATGGCAACATCAGTAAAGTATACAATAGACATAGTTTTGAAATACTATTAAGCATCAGAATCACCTGAGGACGCTGTTAAAATGCACATATTTGAGTCCTCTAACACCTTATTTAAAAAAAAAATCTCCAAGGGAAAGGTCTATTCACCAAAATTTCATATAGCATAGATTCCCGTGATCCTGACACTCAATGTAATTTGGAAATTATTACTGTCAAAAATATTGTTATCCTGTATAGAATTTAGGACTACACCAAATCTTCAAATAGCTTGCAAATAATATTTTACAAATATCTAAAGTGTATCTGTGGTATCTTTTTTAATGATCATTCAGTATTAGGTCTGTGCTTTCTCTCTAAACTGAACTGCTTTAGAAAATGCACTTAGGTAGAAGCAACATACAGCTGCCCCTTGAACAACATGTAATTTAGCTGTGTGGATCCATTTATATGTAGATTTTTTTTCACTAAATAAGTACAATACTACACCATCTGCGACTGGTTTAACCATGGATGTAGAACTTCAGATGTGAGGTTGGAACATAAGGTTATGTGTGGATATTCAACTGCTCAGTAAGTCAGCTCTCTTAACTCCCATATTGTTTACAGGTCAGTATGTGTAACAGATATAATACATGCACATATACCTGGGATAGCATATTTGGAAGATAATATACACTACTTTAAACAAATATCAAACAATTTCACTAAGGTAACATAATAGACATTTATTTAAACTATTCTAGGTGCATTGATTATGACAAACACATTCATTACTAAAAAGGGTTAGATATTTTTTATAATTTACAATAAGCCATCTTTACTATTTTTGTTTATTCTTATATCTTTGGCAACTAGAATAGGATTGGGACAGGGTTAACATTTAAATATGTGTAGAGTTATTATGTGAAATACAGATTGACCTCAACTTATGAATTTGCCTTTGATTTCCAGAAACATAATATTTTATAACTGAAAGATATTTAATGTATCTGTGATCTCAGTAAAATTTGTTTATATCGCTTATGATCACTCTTTTTAGTTCTCATAATATGTAATAAGACTACTTAAGGTTCCCAGGTTTTACCTTATTAGCCTTGTAATATATAACCTGCTGCTTCCAAAATAAGATAAGTAAATACAATATGTAATTAAACCTATTTTCTAGAATATTATTCTTTTAAGCTTCATTCATTAACTATCACAGTAGTATTTTATTTTTGTAATTTTGACAGTGAACCACAAGTTCCAGGTGAATGGTATTTGAGTTTCTATGACAGTATATTTAATATGATTATTTCTGTTGATGACTTACATGGACTTTTATGTATGAATGTAAATACCTAATAACAACAAGATTGCTGCTAAGTCGCTTCAGTCATGTCCAACTCTGTGCGACCCCATAGACGGCAGCCCACCAGGCTCCCCTGTCCCTGGGATTCTCCAGGCAAGAATACTGGAGTGGGTTGTCATTTCCTTCAATGCATGAAAATGAAAAGTGAAACTGAAGTTGCTCAGTCGTGTCTGAAGATTATTGTGATTCCAGGCAGGTTTAATTCACAAACCTCATTAATAATCATGTATTATTTTCTGTGGACATTTGAATTAATTTGAGTGTGTTTGAATTTTTACTGTGCCAGTAGCAAAGTTCAAATAATTGATAGACATTATAAAAAGAATGCTAGAGTATTACATCCTTATTATCTTTGAATGAAAAGATAAATATAAGTTGTGATGCACATCAAGTTACTAAATTTTAATGACTCTTCTTTTGTCTTGATGTACTAATGCATGCATGCATGCTAAGTTGCTTCAGTCACGTCAGACTCTTTGCGACCCTATGGGTGATAGTCCGCCAGGCTCCTTTGTCCATGGGATTCTCCAGGCAAGAATACTGGAGTGGGTAGCCATCCCCTTATCCAGAGGATCTTCCCGACCCAGGGATCAAACTCGGGTCTTCTGTATGGCGTGTGGATTCTTTACCATCTGAGCCACGAGGGAAGCCCTGGTGTATTAAATCAACATAGAGAGTGCGTTAGAATATGATGCTCTTGCACTTAAGTTTGGGAATCACAACCTTCTAACTCCTATCATGAACAAACTCCCTTATCATTTTTATTTTTCTCTTCATGTACAATCTCTCATTAACTGTAAGTTTTTTTAGTCTTATTACATCTTTTGAGTTGCTTTTCAAAGTGAGCTGCTCTTTCTTTGAATCTTTTTTCAATACTCACAACTTTGGCCAAAGAACAGACTATGGTTCTGAACGTGGCTCTCTCTTCCACTAGAACTCCTGTCTCCTAACAAACCCCTGCCAAATGATTTTTTTTCCTCCTGATACCACTTTTACCATCTTTGTCACTTGGGCCATTTAACAAACTCCAAGACACTCATCCACTTTCTTCAGTGATTTTAGCTCACAGATTCACAATTTTCCTTTTGAACTTGTCCTCTATCATCATTTTTTTTTTAATCTTAAAAAATTCACAGTAAAGACTCTTCTCAAATTATGAACTCACTGTTTTTCAGATGGTTAAAGTGTCTGCCTGGAATGCAGAGGACCCAGGTTTGATCCCTGGGTTGGGAAGATCCTCTGGAGAAGGAAATGGCAACCCACTCCAGTATACTCTTGCCTGGAGAATCCCATGGAGGGAGGGGCTTGGTAGGCCACATGGGGTCGCAAAGAGTCGGACACGACTGAGCGACTTCACTCACTATATTTTAGGCAACCAACAAATAACTAACATTAAACTGTGTCTTTATCAGAAATGTCCTATTTCCTGTATTTTTAATTCTGAAATAATGTTTCTAGCCTTTCTACCTGTTTCATTTCTATTAATTTTATTTATTACAACCCTTATTAACTTATCTGCCACACATGTCAGTAGTCCTCAATATCCTGTGTCTTCCACTCATACTTTACCCATCCTAATCTCTAAACTCCTCCACACCAAGGATCACACAAACCTAGATATTTTTCATCTGTTTCTCCTGTAGTTGGGGTACCTTCCAATTGTTGGACTTTGGTAAATCCATTATCTGTTACCTCCACTATCTCTTTTTTATTATGCATAATCATAGTGCTTTTTTTCTAAAATTAGAGAAATGTGATAAAATGTCATCTACTCACTATATTTTGGCAAATTTTATTTATCACCTGATGCTAAGAGCCCACATCCTGACCAGTCATCCTCAGTAATGGTAGTCCTCTCACTTCCACTTTTGTTATTTTACTGAAAGTATACATATTTTCTCCAGTCAGCTGAGCAGCATCTGACCTACCTAAAGAAGAGCCCTAACAGCATATCAGATGTGTATCTCACCCTGCACTTTCACTCTAACTCTTGATTTTCTCCAAACTCTGAAAATGTATCTTGCTTTGTACTTGCTAACACAATCCCACTGCCTCTCAATCCTTCAACTCTAGCCTCTTAGAAACTTTATTCTACTTTGTTAGAGATGATCTTAGATGTTTCTAACTCATATGACAAAGTGTAGATATAGTTTTCATGAGGACATATTTATTTTTAAAACATATAATACAGAAAGATCCCCTGGAGGAAGGCATGGCAACCCACTCAGTATTCTTGCCTGGAGAATCCAATGGACAGAGGAGCCTGGTGGGCTACAGTCCATACATTCACGAAATGTCGGACATGACTGAAGCAACTTGGCAAAGGTAATAAGGATAACACTCTCTTCTAAAATAGAAGCCCTTTGTTGTGCAGAAGCTTTTAATTTTAATTAGGTCCCATTGGTTTAATTTTGCTTTTATTTCCAGAATTCTGGGAGGTGGATCATAGAGGATCCTGCTGTGGTTTATGTCGGAGAGTGTTTTGCCTATGTTCTCCTCTAGGAGTTTTATAGTTTCTGGTCTTACATTTAGATCTTTAATCCATTTTGAGTTTATCTTTGTGTGCGGTGTTAGTGTATAGCGGACTTTTGGACTCAGTGGGAGAGGGAGAGAGTGAGATGATTTGGAGAATGGCATTGAAACATGTATAATATCATGTAAGAATCGAATTGCCAGTCTATGTCCGATGCAGGATATGGCACGCTTGGGGCTGGTACGCGGGGATGACCCAGAGAGATGCTGTGGGGAGGGGGGTGGGAGGGGGGTTCATGTTTGGGAGCGCATGTACACCCGTGGTGGATTCATGTCAATGTATGGCAAAACCAATACAGAATTGAAAAGTAAAATAAAAAATAGATTAAAAATAAATAAATAAACACACACACAAAAATAAAATAAAATAAAATAGAAGCCCTATGATCTACAAGACAAGCTCAGGTGTTTTTCAAAACATTGGTATCAAAGAAACACTGACAAATTAGAAAAGACAATTATCAGCTCCAGAGACAGCTTTTTCACTGGGACCTAATTTATAAAGTGTTTATTTATAAAATATTTCATAAAACGTTCAGCTCTGTTACCCTACTCTCCATATGAGGCAGGGACACTATGTCAGAATTTCTGAGTCTATAGTAAAGGGCAGTATTTAGGATAAATTTTAGACATACAGTTCAGTTCAGTCGCTCAGACTCTTTGTGACCCCATGAATCGCAGCACGCCAGGCCTCCCTGTCCATCACCAACTCCCGGAGTTCACTCAGACTCACGTCCATCGAGTCAGTGATGCCATCCAGCCATCTCATCCTCGGTCGTCCCCTTCTCCTCCTGCCCCCAATCCCTCCTAGCATCAGAGTCTTTTCCAATGAGTCAACTCTTCACATGAAGTGGCCAAAGTAAAGAATGCATGAGTGATATAGGTAATGATGACAAGCCGTTAGTTATTATCTTCTTTTGTTCACTCACCATGCAGCTTCTAAGTTTTATAGCATCTGTCAAAACCTTAATCTTTTCATCTGAGAAAATGGTAAAACTAATATAAATTATATCACAGTGTCCTTGGGAGAATAAATGAGCTAATATGTAGAACAAGTGTATAATACTGCCTATCACCTTGCAAACACACACACACAAATGTTAATGATGTTATGACTTACTAAATATTTCCTTGCAATATTACCTCTGATCTCTGACACTGCTGTCAAAACCTCCTAACCGATTAGCTATTGATGACCGAATTCAATGATCATACATTAGTCAATCCTTTCTCACTCATTTTCTGAAGCCTTTTACCTCTTTACCTGCTCAGCCTACTGTGAGACTTGGGGTTTCTGCGTCACTTCACTATACTGGTCAGTATCCTATGCTCATTCTATCTAGAAATTTGCTCTTCACTTAAAAGCTCTCCTCCATGATTTTGAGCTCAATGGCTCTGTTGATCTGATTAGCCTCTGTTTTGACCAGAGCAGAGGCATCTTGATTTCTAATCTCTACAGACAGCTCATTCCAAACTTAAAGGAGGTAATAGGCTTTAAAAAAAAAAGAAAAGAAAAACCTTGAATCACCTTCTCTATCTTTTCTCTTAGTTCAATACTCAGTTCAAATGCTAGTTTCATGAAGAATTTTCTGTATTCTTATTTTATACAACGACCTTTACTTTTGAAGCTGAAATAGTCCATTTTCTCCTAACCTAGTCAAATATCATTGTTGGCATTTTATCATGTAAACTTGAATATTCGCCTGCTCTTTCTCTAGACTGGAACAGTCTGACAGTAGAGAAGGTTCTTTACCATTGTATGCCTTGCAGATCCCATGCATTCATGTTCAGTTACATCTGACTCTTCACGATCCCCTGGACAGGAGCCTGCCAGATTCCTCTGTCCATGAAATTTTCCGGGCAAGGATACTGGAGTAGGCTGCCACTTCCTACTCCAGGGGAGCTTCGCGACTCAGGAATCGAACCAACATCTCCTGCCGTCTCCTGCACTGGCAGGCAGATTTTTTACCACTGAAGGCTTTTGACTAGATAGGCACACAGTGTAACTGGCTGAACGGACTAAAGAGGGCAAACACCTTTCAGAGTGAAATAATAATAATGAGATAAAAATCCTGGGGAATTCCCTGAGGTCATCCATGCCCAACTGTGGCTCTAAGAAAAATTATAACCTGCAAGAGCATTTAATTAAAAGAGTTCCATAATGTCTAATTACTAATGGTGAAGGTCACATATTATGTTCCCACTGCCAGCTACTGAAGGCATGATGAAAACAAAGCCGCCTTCCTCAGCTGAAAACTATAAACAAGGGAAGCATGCGCACTATTCTTTTTCCGGTCAGGCTTTCACTTCTTTAATCCTTTGTACCCTTTTTATTCCTTCCTTCCCTCCTCTTTCTTTTTCTTCTTTTCTCCTTCCTTCCTTCTTTTTTCTGTTATTTTTTCCTTACAAAAATTTTTAACTTTAAACACATTAAATTTTATTTATTTTATCAAGGTTTTATATGCACATAATTTAAAGCATCAGTTAGCTTTCCTTACTGTGTTAGAGTATGGGCTAAGGTGCTGAGAACAGCACTGACTTCTTTAGCTATCCTCTCTGCTACTTTACATTTTGGCCCTTAAAATAAACTCTACTTTATTATGACCTTGTCTATGCACTCAAAAGGAGATTTTATTATGTCCAACATGTCTAGGAATTTGATAACAGAGTTTTTCTTTGATGTATATGATGCCATATTGCTAACATTTGAATTAAATCGTCTCCCTAGAAATTTCAGGTTTAAATCTGATTTTAAATTTTGGGAGTTTGTATTCTAAAAGTCAGACTAGGCATTTGAGTCAATTATTTTTACTATAAACATTCATTCACATATTCAAATATTCATTTACACATTAACTGGGTAAATATCAAGTGTCTACCATGTACCAAACTTAATTCTAAATGTGGGATACACAATAATGTATAAAACAGATAAACAAGAAAAACAAAAATATTTAGCTAACAAGCTAGTGATACTATCTGCATATCTGACTATCTGATGTTTTGGATCTCATGTGTGTATAATTTGCAAATACATAGTATATTCTATGGTTTAGAAGCATCCAGAAAAATATTATTTAAACTGAAAACACTACAAGTTTTCCTTTTTGTTCATGGTTTTACTTCCAGTTAGTGATAGGTTATTATATGATCTGTTTGAAGGTGTTTCTATTTTATTATTCTAACATGAAGAACAATGTTGAATAGATTTTCCTACAAAAATTAAGCTTACATAATGAAACATGGAATGGTAAATGTAGATACCACTCCATTTGTAACAATCAAATATATATAAATTTCAATATTTGTATAAATATCCAGCCTTATATTGACATTATCTAAGCATTCAATATCATTTTAGCATGAGATATTTACTTTTATAAATTTGGAAACAGACCTGCTGAGTCTTAAAGAAGAAACAATATTCTTAAAATAATTAATAATCCTGGAACTTTTTGAAATTTGATTTTACTAAATGTAACCTTATGAAATTTAACACTCAAATGCTGACATCAGGATATTATGAAATTTAAGAGTGTGTGCAGTCATAGAGAAATATATATTACTTAATGCATCACATTTCATTTAGCTGAATGCCTTTTTAAGACAGAAGAATAATAATTAAAATATTAATATTGGTAACTGTGTGCTGAAACTCAAAAGTCCCTTGTTTTAAATTTAATAAACTACATTTACAAAATTATAAATCATATTTTCTCCTTTTAAACAGACTATTTTTTAAAAACAGATTTAGATTTACAGCAAAATTGAAGAGCAAGTGTGTCTTCGCCCTGCTCCTATGCATGCACAGCCTCCCCCGCTACCAACGTTTGTACCAAATACATTTGTTATACTGACGAACATATACTGATACATCATTATCAGCAGCCATAGTCCACGTTTTGCTCTTGGTTGTTGCATGTTCTATGGATATGGACAAATGCATAGTGACATCCATCACTGAGTATGATATGGAATAATTTCTTACTATTATAAATAATAATCTGCTTTATAAATCCTCTGTGTTTTGCCTGTTCATCACACACTTGCTCTAAGCCCCTGGCAGCCACTTATCTTTTAACTGTATCTATGGTTTTGCCTTTCCAGGGTGTTATATAATTGGAATCATACACGATGTAGCCTTTTCAAACTGGCTTTTTTCACTACGTATTATGCAATTTAGTTCTCTTCTTGTGTTTTCATGGCTTGATAGCACATTTATTTTTAACAGGAAATAATGTTGCATGGGGTGGATGCACCATCATGTATTTATCCATGCACCTACTGAAGAACATCTTGGTTGCTTATAAGGTTTAGCAATTATAAATGAAGTTGCTATAACATACAACATGCATGTGCAAATTTTTGTGTGGACATGCTTTAAACTCATTTGAGTAAATAAAAACCAGTAAATGCAACTTCCGGATGATATGAAAAAAGAACGTTTGTTTTATAAGAAACTGCCAGACTGGTTTCCAATGTTGCTATATAATTTTGCATTTCTACCAGCATTGAATGAGAAATCCTAATACTCCATATGCTTATGATAGCATATGGTACTGTCAGAGTTCTGGATTTTGGCCATTCTGGTAGGCGTGAGTGGTATCTCATTTTTGCTTTAATTTGTATTTTCCTAATGACTATGACATAAAGCATCTTTTCATATGGTCATTTACCATCTATACATTTTCTTTGATGAGGTGATTTTTCAGGGCTTTTAACCATTTTTAATAGGTTTTTATCAGGTTGTTTCCTCATTTATGAATTGTAAGAGTTGTTTATATGCTTTGGAAGTCCTTTACTAATTTTTTTTTTTGCAAATATTTCCTGTCAGTCTGTGGCTTGTCTTCTCATTCTCTTGTCAGCCTGTTTCACAGAGGGGAAAAAAATAGTTTTAATGAAGTCCAGCTTATCAATTATTATCATCAAGGGGTCAGGACTTTGGTGTTTTATCTATAAAGTCATTGTCATGATCAAGTTTATCTAGAATTTTTTCTTATCTTTCAAGAATCTTATAGTGTTGTGTTTTACATTTATATCTGATCCATTTTGAGTTAATACTTATGAAGTGTGTAAGGACTGTATCTAAAGTCATTATTTTGTAGGAGAATGTCTAGGTATTCTACCGTCATCTGTTGAAAAGACTGTCTTCTCTCAATAGCACATCTTTTGCTCCTTTATCAAAGATTAGTTGACTATATTTATGTGAATCTGTATAAATCATTTTAACATCTGGTATTTAATACTTCCTATACATTCTTGTGGGCTTCCCAGGTGGTGCTAGTGGTAAAGAACCTGCCTGCCAATGCAGCAGACAGAAGAGACACAGGTTCAATCCTGGGTCAGGAAGATCCCCTGGAGGAGGGCATGACAATCCACACAAGTATTCTTGCCTGGGGAATCCCATGGACAGGGGAGCCTGGCAGGCTACACTCCACAGGGCTGCAAAGAGTTGGACATGACTGAAGCAACTTAGCATGCCCGTGTACAATCTTGTGAACATTATTGATATTCACACTTAATCCCACTGTCTAGAGAATACATCTTTCTTTTTCGTATTACCATTTCTATTTCAACTAACAATCACACTTCTTTCTGCTGATATTCTTAGGCAAATTATTAGAATTATTGGCTCAAGCATGCTGTTTCTACATCTTCATCCTTGCTCCTTGTGACAGCTTAAGTATTTATCAGAACTTGCATAAAACTTAAATATCACCAGTCATCTATTGATTCATGTAATTTTCTGAATGACTTTGAGGTACTAGGCACTAGTCTCGGTTCTGTAATATTATTGTATACTCAGTTAGATTTGTATTATATAGACATATATAAGTGTATGCATTTGTGTATACATGTATATTTATTTATTTTTAATTAATCATAGTACTAAGATAATTTATTTCCATAATTGAAATATGTACACAATACTTACTGATAAACCATTAACTATTTATGTGAAAGAAGAAAAGATATTTGAATCAGATCATTGAAAGGTTAGCTAGGGGTGCCTGCTGGAAGAGTGTAATGAAAGGTAAAATTCAGGAAATCACAAGTAGTTCAGTACTGATGTAATTTAAGATTATCCAAAAAGTTCATTTGGTTTTTCTGAACTTTTTGGGGAACCCTATATAAAATGCAAAGACCCACATCAGTCAGTGAGTCTGGATGGATAGATGAATAGAGCACTATTAAAAGCAAGGTATGGTTAGAATGTGGTATTTTTATCAAGGTGAAAATAAAATAAATAGGTCATTCTAAGATTATGTTTTTATTTGAAAAGAATATACTGACAGCACTGAGGAGAAATGACTTAAAAGAGTAAAAGTTGGAGACAGGGTACTGGTTATTTTAAAACTTAAAATGAAACATAAACCTGAGATCAACTCAACGATGCTGAAATGGAGAGGAGGAAGCTGAACTAGGGAATGGTTAAAAGGTTGAATAACAGCATTTTATGAATGTTTGATATGCAATACACACAAAAAAGAAGGAATTCTCTTCTTGGGCTCTAAAAATCACTGTGGATGGTGACTGAAGCCATGAAATTAGAAGATGATTGCTTCTTGGAAGGAAACCTAGACACTGTGTTAACAACCTAAGATATCACTTTGCCAATAAAGGTCCATATAGTCAAGTAGTCATGTATGGATGTGAGAGTTGGACCAAAAAGAAAGCAGAACATTCATGAATTGATGCTTTCAGACTGTGGTGCTAGAGAAGACTTGAGAGTCCCCTGGACAGCAAGAAGATCAAACCAGTCAATCTTAAAGGAAATCAACGCTGAATACTCATTGGAAGGGCTGATGCTGAAGCTGAAGCTCCAATACTTTGGCCATCTGATGGGAAGCGCCAGCTTACTGAAAGAGACCCTGATGCTGAGATAGATTGAAGGTAGAAGGAGAAGATAACAACAGACTATGAGGTGGCTGGATGGCATCACCTGTTCAATGGACGTGAAGTTAGGCAAACTCTGGGAGATGGTGAGGGACAGGGAAGCCTGGCATGCTGCAGTCCATGGGGTCACAAAGAGTCAGACATGACTTGGCAACTGAACAACAAATGAGACCTCTTTAGGAAAGTTAGAGATACCAAGGGAACATTTCATGCGAAGATGGACAGAAACAAAAAGAACCTAACAGAAGCAGAAGAGATTAAAAGGTGGCAAGAGTGCATAGAACTATACCAAAAAATGGTCTTAATGACCAGGAAAACCACCATGGTGTGGTCAGTCACTTAGAGCCAGTCGTCCTAGAGTATGAAATCAAGTGGGACTTAGGAAGCATTACTACAAAGCTAGTGGAGGTACAAAATTCCAGCTGAGTTATTTCAAGTCCTAAAAGATGATGCTGTTCAAGTGCAACACTGGATATGTCACCAAATTTGAAAAACTCAGTAGTGGCCACAGGACTGGAAAAGGTCAGTTTTCATTCCAATCCCAAAGAAGGGCAATGCCAAAGAATGTTCAAACTACCATACAGTTGTGCTCATTTCATATGCTAGTAAGGCTATGCACAAAATCCTTCAAGACAGGCTTCAGTTCAGTTCAGTTCAGTCACTCAGTCCGACTCCTTGCAACCCCATGAATCGCAGCACGCCAGGCCTCCCTGTCCATCACCAACTCCCGGAGTTCACTCAGACTCACGTCCTTTGAGTCAGTGATGCCATTCAGCCATCTCATCCTCTGTCAGCCCCTTCTCCTCCTGCCCACAATCCCTCCCAGCATCAGAGTCTTTTCCAATCAGTTAACCCTTCGCATGAGGTGGTCAAAGTACTGGAGTTTCAGCTTCAGCATCAGTCCTTCCAAAGAAATCCCAGGGTTGATCTCCTTCAGAATGGATTCGTTGGATCTCCTTGCAGTCCAAGGGACTCTCAAGAGTCTTCTCCAACACCACAGTTCAAATACATCAATTCTTCAGCACTCAGCCTTCTTCACAGTCAACTCTCACATCCATACATGACTACTGGAAAAACCATAGCCTTGACTAGATGGACCTTAGTCGGCAAAGTAATATCTCTGCTTTTGAATATACTATCTAGGTTGGTCATAACTTTCCTTCCAAGGAGTAAGCATCTTTTAATTTCATGGCTGCAATCACCATCTGCAGTGATTTTGGAGCCCAAAATAATGAAGTCAGACACTGTTTCCCCATCTATTTCCCATGAAGTGATGGGACCGGATGCCATGATCTTCATTTTCTGAATGTTGAGCTTTAGGCCAACTTTTTCACTCTCCTCTTTCACTTTCATCAAGAGGCTTTTGAGTTCCTCTTCACTTTCTGCCATAGGGTGGTGTCATCTGCATATCTGAGGTTATTGATATTTCTCCCGGCAATCTTGATTCCAGCTTGTGTTTCTTCCAGTCCAGTGTTTCTCATGATGTACTCTGCATATAAGTTAAATAAGCAGGGTGACAATATACAGCCTTGACGTACTCCTTTTCCTTTTTGGAACCAGTCTGTTGTTCCATGTCCAGTTCTAACTGTTGCTTCCTGACCTGCAGACAGATTTCTCAAGAGGCAGGTCAGGTGGTCTGGTATTCCCATCTCTCTCAGAATTACAGGCTTCAGCAGTATATAAATTAAGAATTTCCAGATGAACAAGCTGGGTTTAGAAAAGGCAGAGGAATCAGAGATCAAGTTGCAAAAATTCATTGGATCATGTAAAAAGCAAGGAAATCCCAGAAATATATATATACTTCTGCTTCACTGAGTAATCTGAAGCCTTTGACTGTGTGGAGCATAAGAAATTGCAGAAAACTCCTAAAGAGATGGGAGTACCACACCACCTTACCTGTCTCCTGTAAAACCTGTATGAGGGTCAAGAAGCAACAGTTAGAATCACATGGAGCAACTGATTGGTTCAAAATTGGGAAAGGAGAATGTCAAGGCTGCATACGGTCACCCTGCTTGTTTAACTTCTGTGCAGAATACATCATGTGAAATGCTGGACTGGATGAAGCTCAAGCTGGAATGAAGATTGCCAAGAGAAATACCAGCAACCTGGTATTAGAGTGGTATGATACCACTCTGATGGAAGAAAATGAAAAGGATCTAAAGAACTTCTTGATGATGGTGAAGGAGGAGAGTGGAAAAACTGGCTTGAAACTCAATATTAAAAATCTAAGCTTGGGGCATCCAATCTCATCACTTCATAGTGAACAGAAGGGGAAAAATTGGAAGTAGTGACAGACTTTTATTTTCTTAGGCTCCAAAATCACCGCAGATGGTGACTACAGCCAAGGAATTGAAAGATGCTCGCTCCTTGGGAGGAAAACTATGACAACCCTGGACAACATATTAAAAATCAGAGGCATCACTTTCGGACAAATGTCCATATAATCAAAGCTATGGTTTTTCTAGTAGTCATGTACAGATGTGAGAGCTGGACCATAAAAGGGCTGAGCACCAAAGAATTAATGCTTTTGAATTGTAGTTCTGGAGAAGACCCTTGCGCATCACTTACACAGCAAGGAGATTAAACCATTCAAACCTAAAGGAAATCAACCCTGAGTATTTATCAGAAGGACTGATGCTGAAGCTGCAGCACCAATAATTTGGTCACGTGATGTGAAGAGCTGACTCACTGGAAAAGACCCTGATTCTGGGTAAGACTGAAGGTGAAAGGAGAAAGTGGCGGCAGAGGATGAGACAATTAGATAGCATCACTGACTCAATGGACATGAATCTGAGCAATTCCTGGATATGGTGAAGGACAGGGAAGCCTCACATGCTGCAGTACATGTGGTCACAAAGAGTCGGACATGACTTAGTGACGGCACAACAACATTTCATTCTAGAATTCAAAGCAAACATTTGACTTGAGATAAACAATTGAGTTTATAAGTATTTAGGTGATGCCATTGATGATCTTGAGAGAAATCATGGATTACTTCTTTGCTCTCAACTGCTAATTTTACCTATAGCTTGTCAGTCATAAACATTGTATTTTTATAGTCTCTTTTCTGTTCATGGATTTATTTCCCTTGCATTAGATTTCTTAAATGGTTTCTTCTTTCTTTTAGCAAAAAATAAACCCAAAAAATCCTTTTAGCAAAAGACTTTCAGTTCAGTTCCATTCAGTAGCTCAGTCAGGTCCTACTCTTTGCAATCACATGGACTGCAGCACACCAGGCTTCTAAGCTTTAAGGAGGAACTCACTAATAAATAAAGTTTTAGGTTTTGATGATTAAAATAGAAGTACATCTTTTTATTTTGAATATATCTCTAGATAAATAATGATTTCTTAAATACTATTTATTGTTTTTTATGAATATTGCTTATGGATACATTAGTGCTAATATTGGGAGAAGTTTCATATGGAAATAATTCATTTTTACAAAGTAGACTCCAATAATATTGCCTCTTATTTACATTTACTTGTTAAAGCACTTACTTAATTTAATACTTTTGGAAAGGTACCATGAGGAGACATAAAAATACATAGTGCTCATATTTTCTAAATATTTATATTTCTTTCCAGTATTCTATATTTTTTGCTTATACTGAAACATAATAACCCAAAGGTTGTGGAAAAATAAAAGAGGAATGAGAATTAAATGCATTTATTATTAGATAACACAGAATTGCACAGGAACTATCCAGTATTAAATGAATTTTGGGCCTTTAAATGAATTTTTAGTAGCTGCTCTTCAGCATGCAATTTATTGTATGTGTTTATTAGTTTTTTTGTGTGTGTGTAATATGTTTTTGGCCATGCCACGTGTGAGATCTTAGCCCCGTGCCTAGGGATCCAGTGTGCACCTCCTACCTTGGAAGCACAGTGCCTTAACCACAGAACTGCCAGTAAAGTACCAGTGTTTGTGGTTAAAGTGTTAAAATTTTGATTATTTTCCCTCTAAAATCTTAAAAGAAGAAACCAAAATATGCATTTATCTTTCACAGTGTGTTAAATTTAGATTTAAGAAATTTTGTAAATGCAGAAGCAGTTCCCAAAATGTTAGATCTACTGGGAATTGGAGGGTTCTACTACCTTGACATGAACAATTCGGCAATTCTTACCCCTTCTCCAAACACTGGTGTGACTTACGTTAGTTACATGGAGATCTCCAAAGGAAGGCAAAGAATTGGCTGTAGACAAGGATGTTGGTGGATTGGGATAAGGTCACTATGACTTCCTTTCCAGAAAGAGCATCCTTTCTCCACATAGATGAACAAGTAACATGCTAACTTGATATATGTTAATCATTATATTTTCCAAGATGCGGAAGATAGAAACAAAATACTCACATCTGTAGTGACAAGAGGATAAGTAAACAAGAGACAAAGGGGGAAATAATGAAGTTCTGAGTTTCCTCTGGTTGATTGAAAAAGCATACTTTTAAGACAAAAATATTATGAGTCGGCTCCAACCTTCCTGATTCTTGATAGCCAAAGACTGATTTTGTCATGTGTCTTATATTTATGTTAATATTTCTAAATTCCCTAACAAACACATTGTTTCTTTCTTCAAAGATTGGAAGGAAAACCTCCACATTCTACTTTATACTCATTTATTTTATTGTACAGTAATTTTCATTGCAAAAAGAAAGTGAATAACTGCTGGAGCAAGCTTAAGAAAACAGTAGTAATTCTAATGAAAATACAAGTTGTGTTAAAAACAAAACTAAGCTAAAACAAACAGTGACACCTATAAGGTTTCTCCCTCTGACTTCTGCTTCTCTCTATTTTATTCTCCTCTTTATATGCAACTTGAAGCTTCAAATACATATTTTGAAGCTTCTTCTCTTATACATCTTGGAAATGATGGACATCAGCAGTTTCTATTTTTGCATATTACATATTCTTTCATCTGAAGAGATGTCCTCTCTCATGTTATCTTTCTCTTCCCAAGGAGAGAAATTTTATTTACTCATGCCTAGGTCAAACATACATGACTAGGGAAGAAGAATCAAGATGTATAAAACAATGGAATTCGCTACTGAAGAGGCCACATGCAGGGTCTTGAAAATTTCTATTAACTTGGGAGTCAATTATGCAGTTCCCCTTTATGCCTGTCTACCTACCACTTGTATTGGGATGTAAATTGCCTATCCACACAAAATGTTCATCTTACTTCCCTTCCCCATGACAGGCATTGCTAATTTGCCGTTATGCCTTTATCATCAAATTCAAATGCAGTCATTAAATCCTGCAAGGCAGAGGGCTCCAGGAACCTCCTTTAAATCAAGTGGCATGCAAAATAAATCTAATTTCTCATATCTTTCCTCTCACCTTCTCATTATATCTCCCGCCCATTCTATGAATATTATAAAAGGTACCCTTCACTGTGTGAGTAATACCATAACTACAGTTCTCCACACCACTCTGAGAAGATGCTTTTGGAGAACAAAAAGATAAGGAAAATATATAAACATTTGTATGCTACATTGTCTCTAAGAACATTAATATTGCTTATGAGGATACTTATTTACTAAAGCTTCAAAAATCTCTAAGACTCAATATACCCTAAGCAAACCTAAGGCCTGAATTTTATTTTTAACATCCCTAAATTTTCTGAACATTGATAATATATATAAATGTATCCTGGTTTTTAAATTGATTTTCATGCTTAATGGAATTTCTGTGTCAAATGCATATAAAATATTTTAGTTAAGATAAGTGCTATTATACATTTTAAAAAACAAAGTATCATGACTTTAATTGCAACACATTAATGAAAGTTTAAATGATGTAATAGCATTTTGGTAAGGTGAATTCATCTTCACAAAGGATTAGTATTTAGGGGGTATAGCATATACTTCCTGTTCTCTGAAATCAATGAAATGATGTTATTATTTTAAAATATACATCATTTTAATTTCTATTTTAAAGAGTAATTGAGTGGTCACTTTTCCTTATTTATATTCTGGGTCAGGATATGTCCTAAAATTGGACTGAATACATTTTCATATTGTTTGCTTACATACTGGGCATTGGAAAGAGAAAAGGAGAAAAAGAACCGTGGTGCTGTTTCCTAACTGTCTTATCCTGATTTTATTTCGTGTTTATATTCTCCCTCTATCTTCTTTCTTTTCTCTTCTCCTTTTCCTTTCCTTTTTTTGGTCTTCTTTCCTTCTCTCTCTCTCCTTTCTTTCATTCCTTCATCTGTTCTTTTTTAGCTCCGCTTATCTGTCTTTATTTTTCTCTTTATGCCTTCATTCTACTTTTTATTATTGGACTAAATATTTCTATTCAAGAAGTGAATTTGCCTATTATAACAATTGTTTTAATAATGTGAGTTTTTTTTAAAGGAATATACATGGAAACTAGTAGGCATTGCCCCATTCATGTTTTGTCAAAGTGACCTTTATATAACTTTACCTTACTTATACTTGAAAGCAAAACTTTTCCAAATAAATTTTCAGTATTTTTCTCACTTTTATTTCCTTTCTCTATTAATCTATTTAATGTTTCCCATGGCATGTTTTCATTGTAAGAGGCTTAAGTTTCTCAATTTCAGGGCATTTTCCACATTGGAAAAAATTTGCATCCCATTCTATTCATATTTCTGCATTAGCAGGTTTCTAAAGTTTAGCCTTGCTCAGACTGTGGGTTTCTGCTGACACATAAAGGCACTGCTGCAGAAGCAGAACTAAACGAAATAGAAATATGCTTGCCTTTGCATTAACAGCATTTCCGACAGGCTTTTCCATACAGATAATCCCAGAAGAAAGTATAAAAGTGAAACTTTTGTTACTATAAAACAATGACAAGATTTTCTTCTTTTGTGGGTTATAAACACTTCCAAAGGTCAAAGTTAGCATTAGTAAAATGAGAAGAAATGTCCTGATATTTCTTTTGAATCCTCTCAGCCTTAATATCCTCTTTTTCTTTCTTCTCAAACTCCCTTTCCCATTTTGAACCTAGTTCTTTCCCACAAAGAGAACCATCTGACACCCTCCCTTGTTGCCTTCTAAAATGATCCAAGCTCTAGTCCTTTCACTAAGAGAGTTGTATTCTCAGTGCTAGGTCAAGTTTCAACAGGACACAATGTGTTAGGAAAAATACAAAAGTGGACATACAGGACCTCTTACTTGTAACACAGGGTTTGCAAAACCAAGGTGGAAAAGAAATTGCAACTGATCTTAGAATGTTACTGGCAATCAATAAAATAACACAAATGCCACTTAACATTAAATGAAACTTTGGTCATGATAAATAAATAATAATACTCTATAGATAATTTCTGGGCATTCTGACTTAATATGCAGAAAATTGTCAGCATCTCCTTCTACCACATTTTTGTGAGATACTGATGGTGGTTTTGTTTTTCTGTAGGAACTGACATTTTGTACCTGGCTTCCCATCAAAATAAATTTTTATATTAGGAGTCAATATTTTGACTCATATATCTTGCCTTCTTAACTATGACAGAGGTTCCAACACTGTACTGTAGCATGAATGTGTGACACTAAAAAAAAAAAAAAATTTGAAACAGAGTAAAGCTTTGATTGACACCTCTCTAGGACCTGGGTTCCATGGGCTTTCTCCATCTAATATAACTGCACAATAAACATGTCTTTGGCTGAGCACCAAAGAATTGATGCTTTTGAACTGTGGTGTTAGAGAAGACTCTTGAGAGTCCCTTGGACTGCAAGGAGATCCAACCAGTCCATCCTAAAAGAAATCAGTCCTGAATATTCATTGGAAGGACTGATGCTGAAGATGAAACTCCAATACTTTGGCTACCTGATGAGAAGAACTGACTCATTGGAAAAGATCTGGTGCTAGAAAAGATTGAAGGCAGGAGGAAAAAGGGATGACAGAGGATGAGACGGTTGGATGGCATCAGCAACTCAATGGAAATGAGTTTGAGCAAGCCCTGGGAGCTGGTGATGAAAAGAATGCCTGCTGTGCTGCAGTCCATGGTGTCATAAAGATTCAGACATGACTGAGCAATTGAACTGATTGATATGTCCTAAGATGCTCTCACATTCTGTGTTGGATGCCTTCCTCTTCTTAAATGCCACTGAGTACGATTTAAAATCTGTGTTTATCCTTCCTCCCCATGCCTGCCTGTGTGCAAAAAGAAAAAAAAAATCTAAAAGCTCTAATTGACACAATATTAAGGAAAAAAAAAAAAAAAGCTCAAGGTTCTAGGAGCATGGATCAGATTTTGAAGAGATGATGTTCATGATGTTGCTCTTTATGTCACTTGTTCAGTCGGGTTTTGAACATAAACACAAAATCCCTACTCCCACCTCAAATCCCATTAATCATGCTCGGAAGCTTAGTGTATCCGTATTTCAATTAGGCAGAGAAAGAAAGGGCAAAATACTATAAAAGTTCAATACAAAGCACATAGTGACAAATTGGCAATGATACTCCTACCTTTAATTTCTTCATCAGAATTAAAAGTGTTTATGAACAAATTATACTATGCTAAGAGTTTGTAGTGATATAGAAAACAATGCCACATGTACACATTTTTACTGGAGATGGCTTTTGTATAAGTTAAATTTCAATTAAAAGTATACCCATATTTTTCTTGCTTTCACCAAATTTGGTTTAAAAATATTATTACAATAAAGACAATATTTTTATGGGGTTCATATCAAAGGAGCCTAGCCAGTAAATCAAAATATGTCAGTGTTTTTTAAATGTTTTATATAGCTTCCAGCAGGACTAAGGCAAGGTTCTGCTAAGGAATAGTAAGTGTAAGAACGACTTGGAAATTGTTAAAAAATTCACTCTGCCTGCCATTAAATACTTGCAGTCTGTACTGAATTACGTATGGAAAACAGGCCAGATTATAAAGAGGTGGGAAGAGTCTAAATGGCACAAACAAGAGAATCTAGAGAAAAAGACTAGAATCTGTGCGTGTGTGTGTGTGTGTGTATCTATGTGTGGCTTAATTATACTCCTTGTTGCTACCTCATCAGTTGATGTGCATTCTAAAGGATTAACAGAATCCGACTTTGAATCCGACTTGTTCAGATGAGTTACATATTATGATTTCTTTTGCTTTCAGAACATCTAGAACACTTACATCATTTGTCATTAATAAATATAGTTTTTTAAAGGTATTATATGTTCTTTAAAGGTATCTTGGCATCTTTATATGAACCACATAACCTTCTCATTTTGATGCTGACCCACAGACTCATCTCTAATATGTTTATAACATTGCTACTACCCATTTCTAGGTAGGGATTTGATTCTCAGATAGAATGAAAGAGCTGCACATAGGCTCAGCTCAGTCTTTGTATACCACCACGAGGCCAACATGACCACAAGTCATGGGGGAGGGTTCCCTTTATACAAAATATCAAGAAACTGTGACTCACATGATAGCAACCTGATCTGAATAAAAAGCTCATTTTAAATATTTATTTTGTATACTGTATTGGTGTTTTTCTTTCTGGCTCACTTCACTCTGTATAATCGGCTCCAGTTTCATCCATCTCATCAGAACTGATTCAAATGTATTCTTTTTAATGGCTGAGTAATACTCCATTGTGTATATGTACCACAGCTTTCTTATCCATTCATCTACTGATGGACATCTAGGTTGTTTCCATGTCCTGGCTATTATAAACAGTGCTGCAATGAACATTGGGGTACATGTGTCTCTTTCAATTCTGGTTTCCTCTGTGTGTATGCCCAACAGTGGGATTGCTGGGTCATAAGGCATTTCTATTTGCAATTTTTTAAGGAATCTCCACACTGTTCTCCATAGTGGCTGTACTAGTTTGCATTCCCACCAACAGTGTAGGAGGGTTCCCTTCTCTCCACATCCTCTCCAGCATTTATTGCTTGCAGATTTTTGGATTGCAGACATTCTGACTGGTGTGAAGTGGTACCTCATTGTGGTTTTGATTTGCATTTCTCTAATAATGAGTGATGTTGAGCATCTTTTCATGTGTTTGTTAGCCATCCGTATGTCTTCTTTGGAGAAATGTCTATTTAGTTCTTTGGCCCATTTTTTGATTGGGTCGTTTATTTTTCTGGAATTGAGCTGCAGGAGTTGCTTGTATATTTTTGAGATTAGTTGTTTGTCAATTGCTTCATTTGCTATTATTTTCTCCCATTCGGAAGGCTGTCTTTTCACTTTGCTTATGTTTTCCTTTGTTGTGCAGAAGCTTTTAATTTTAATTAGATCCCATTTGTTTATTTTTGCTTTTATTTCCAGAATTCTGGGAGGTCAGAGGGAGAGGGAGAGGGTGTGATGATTTGGGAGAATGGCATTGAAACATGTATAATATCATGTAAGAATCGAAATGCCAGTCTATGTCTGATGCAGGATATGACACGCTTGGGGCTGACGCGCGGGGATGACCCAGAGAGATGTTGTGGGGAGGGAGGTGGGAGGGGGGTTCATGTTTGGGAACGCATGTACACCTGTGGTGGATTCATGTCAATCTATGCCAAAACCAATACAGAATTGTAAAGTAAAAATTAAAAATAAATAAATAAATAAATAAATAAAATAAAAATAAAATAAAAATAAAAAAAATAAAAAATAAATAAATAAATATTTATTTTGGCTTCATACTGACACTTCTCAACTACTCTGAACTAAGGTTAGGTGGGACAATGTAAAGATTTTAATAGAAGCAAGGGTTTAAAAAAGGACATGAAGGGAAAAATACACTTAAATTCAAAATAAACTTTGAAAATCAATGTGACTGACATTAGGGAGCTAGCAAAAAAACTTGAATATTTTTTATAATACTCTGCCAGAAAAACTGGAATATTTTTAATTGATGCCTCTGAGAGATTTTGGCTTATGTTTCAGGTAAAACATTAAAACACTAGAGACTAATACTCATTAAAATATATGTTTTTAAATATATCATTATAAGAAGATGGTGTTTTCAACAATGTATTAATTACATAAAAAACATTTAAATATCCTCAGCAGAAAAGCTCTTAGTCCTATTGGTAAAAGTAACTTTGTGTAATACATAAAATTAGGCTGTAAAGAACTGCTTTTTTTCTATCTTTAGAAGTATTAACTCTTAGTGCAATTAATTCCTAGAAATCAATATGCTGGTTCAAAGTAAAATCTTTTTTTTTTTTAAGCCACTTCCACTGGGTGTATGTAAGGAATCTGCCCTACTTGAATTGTATTGTTCCATTGCATTTCATCAAGGAAATTTTAAAATGCTTCATGTGCTAAGGGTAAAAGCTTTCTAAATGGAAATTCATGTGTATGAGATCAATTAAAGGTAAGAGATACTTTACTGTAGCCATCAAAAATTGTGAAGTTACTGGAAAAGCATAAGCCATTGTACATTAGAAGATTGCATATGTGTTATACCTGTCTGTAATTTAATTCTATATAACAGATTTCAGAGAGAAAACCATAAATAAGTAGATGCTGCTTGAATGCTAGCGGAACGAGTTTCACTTG
Organism: Oryx dammah; assembly: GCF_014754425.2. Lineage (NCBI taxonomy): Eukaryota > Metazoa > Chordata > Mammalia > Artiodactyla > Bovidae > Oryx > Oryx dammah. The sequence goes on from NW_024070200.1 coordinate 16,250,944, forward strand.
GTATATGATTTAATTTAATCATACATTTTAATAAAACTTATTTTAACTCAACTACCTCAGGAAAGAAAGAAAGAAAAAAGTGTTAGTTGCTCAGTTGTGTCTGACTCTTTGAGACCCCATGAACTATAGCCCGCCAGGCTTCTCTGTTGATGGAATTCTCCCAGACAAGAATACTGGAGTAGATTGCTATTTCCTTCTAGTCTAACCTGATTATTATAACTGAAGAATGTTTTAGAAGGCAATATGAAGCAAAAAGATTTAAATGATCCTTTTTAAAATAAAAAATGTATTTCATTATGTAGTACAGCAAATCATTAAGCACAATATATCCTACTAAAGACATATATCATTATTTTCAGAAAATAATAAGATTAACAAAAATTATTCTTAAAATGTTACAGTGACCAGAGTTTCCAAATTAAGTATTGCTGTTCTGTTTAAAAAGAATCCTTAGGACTGTGCCTCATGTAATGTATGCTTAAAATATTAAAAATATTTAACTGTTTTTGGCACATATGTATATATATAATATATGCTAAGTGCTTGTTAACAGATTTGGAATATTTAAATTCTGTTCATAAACTTATTTGCATTTAACTCTAAAAATGTTAGAGGTTGAAAGCACGTAAATTTATTTTTTTAATTTAACTGGTAACTACATGTGACTTTTGTGATCACTCAAAAGAACTGAATTTTATAAATACATGATTTTAAATATGACCTGCTTGCCTTTTTTAAACACTAATATAATTCAAGAGTCTGGTGTGGTGATAATGGTGGTATTTGATGATAGATTAAATAGGCAGATCACTAACTTTCTAAGCATTTATGTTTTAGGGCTGTTTATGCTTTAGCTGTGAAAATGTATCTTTATATTCAATATATAACTCAATAAAGTTATGGACAGTAAGGTACATTTTTAACTCTTCAGTTTAAAACAAAAACATAACACAGCATCAAGCATGTTGAGATGATTTATAAATTTGCAATTTGTAATCATTTCCTCTTCACGTGGGTTTGGCAATAAAAACATTCAAGTCATTCAGGCCCCACAAGGCTTAAGAACAGGGCCAGTTGCATTTCTATTTAGAGGGAAGAGACTGATTACTTCCTAAGCTTACTGGGCTTCCTCTAACTATACAATTTTTGTTTTGACAAATTAATATATTTAAGTCATAAAACTGTCTGTGATTTTAAACTCTTCACATATGGTTAAAATTGCCCATTTTTCTTATCTATAAAAACATAAAGGCTTTTCTTGCCAGTCCTTCATGCTTAAAACATGAAACAAAGCTCAGAAAAATATGTATTCTTCATCATATATTCTTACAAAGTCATAATATATTTTTCTATATTTGAGAAATGTTGATCTCTGCCACTTCAGTAAGCCTTCCAATAAATTCTGCCCAATTCCCCTTCTGATCTAACAGAAATGTCCATACACCCACAAAGTACTATATTACATAAAAGGATGAAGCAAAATACCAGTTGAGATTCTAAGAATGGATAGAGCCCATTATTAAAAACATCAAAACAAATTCTAAGGCTAAATTCAAAGAGAACCTGATTATTGATGTGTCTATTCCCAGAAACCCAGGGACTAAAGACCTTGGACTGGTTTGAAAACCTTGTGTAAGAGAGATTGGTATATACACAACATTGGTGTGGAGGGGTGGTGTGGATGGGGACATATATAAATGGATTTTCTCTTGGCAACCACATTTCAGTATTTACCATAGGATGTAATCCTTTCACTGTTTCTTGTTTTGGAGGATGGATGGAGGCATTAGACTGATTCTTCTCTCTGAATTTGAAGGGAGAAAGACAAAAGAATTTTGGTATGAGTATGTGCAAGAGGAGAAGACTGTCACTCTATGCCTTAGACTACTGATTATTTATCCATCAGACTTAATATCTAGCTGGCATAGAACGTGTTCTAGGGAAAACCAGTACAGATATTAAACAGGTAATTCATACTTGCTCATGTTCTTGGTTCTAAAGAGATATGTGAGATAAATGACTAAGTGACTTGAAGAGAATTATTACAAATTACAAATTTATAAATCATCTAAACATACTTGATACTGTGTTATGTTTTTATTTTAAATTGAGGAGTTAAAAAAGTACTTCATTGTCCATAACTTTATGAGATGTATCCCTGCTGAAGGGACTCAAATATACAAGAAACTTTGTACTACAGTACAAAATTATATATTTTTGTACTACAAGACAAAATTATCACAGACCTGGAAGGGACAATGGTAAAGTTTAGGGGGAGAAACAAGACACGCAAGTTGGATGCAGACAGGGATAAAGTTAGCTGATAACTGTTGAAGGAATGTGTAAAATTAAGTTCATGTCAGCCACACACTCTGTTGTTGACCAGTAGAATGGGGACAGCAAACTTGTTACTACTTATACTGCTGTTGTTTAGTCACTAAGTTGTGTTTTGCAACTCTTTTGCAACTCCATGGACTGTAGCCCACCAGACTTCCCTGTCCATGGGATTTCCCAGGCAAGAAACTGGAGTGGGTCCATTTCTTTCATCAGGGGATCTTCCTGACCCAGGGATTAAACACATGTCTCTGACATTTCAGGCAGGTTTTTACTGCTGAGCTACCAGGGAAGCCCACTACTTATACTAGATGATGCAAATATTCCAACCAATAAAAAGCAAGCATTGCCAACTCATGTGGGGCACATGTTGCTGCATTTTAACTCCTGACTTTTCCGTTTTCAATCCCCCAGTGCCAGAAGCATAGGACAAAAAGGGAAGATGAGACCATGAGAAAGCATATTACAAAAGTTCTTACTAAGACTGAGCAGACACACATTTCTTAGTGAGGGTGGCACTTCAAATTAAATAAAATTGAAATGTTGACACAGATACATTTAGGTCTTAATGCTAAATGTTGACTGAGATAATAACTTGTTTTACCCAGGGAATTCAGTACTCAGAGGGGAAGTTTTTTTGAAGAGAGTTTACTAGGAAAGCAAAATATTTTCATGTATCAAAGCATTATTTTCAAAAGGTTTAAACATGCCTCTCATAAAAATACTGACTAGACAGTAATCAAAGTTTGATTAACTGTTTAAAGAGATAACTTGCAAGATGTGAAGATCTTTATCATATAATTTGAGAAAATTTCCATGGCCATTTGAAGAAAGTTTGATAAGTTGGAAAATAGGTTGGTTTATGTCCCATAGAGCAATAAAATCTAAATGTTGGGGTCACCTTCTCTATTCAAGAGACATGATTTGCATTTCTCCTGACAAAGTCTACATTTTAGCCTGTAATTTCAAGAGAAAATCCTCTAATAAATAGTCAACAGTAAATCAAACAAACACACATTCCAAAGAAAATTAAATGATATTTGAGTAGACCTGTGAGATCAGGGGTCATCAAGTTTCATGTGTGTGTATGAAAATCCAGATAATAAATATTTTAGGCTCTGTGATATACATAGTTTCTGATGCAACTAGTCAACTTTAACTTTGTAGAGCAAAAAAAGACAGATAATATCAAAAAAAAAGTAGCATAGCTATGACTCAAAATAATTTTATTCATAAACACCAAAATGTGAATTTTATACAATTTCTTTGTTATAAAAAATTAGACAGTTCTATGAAAACCTGTTCAACTGAAGTTCTATGTTCAACTAAAGTTGAACAGTTCTATGAAGACCTATAAGACCTTCTAGAACTAACACCCAAAAAAGATGTCCTTTTCATTATAGGGGACTGGAATGAAAAGTAGGAAGTCAAGAAACACCTGGAATAACAGGCAAATTTGGCCTTAAAGTACAGAATGAAGCAGGGCAAAGGCTAATAGAGTTCTGCCAAGAGAACACGCAGGTAATAGCAAACAACCTTTTCCAACAACACAAGAGAAGACTACACATGGACATTGCCAGATGGTCGACACCGAAATCAGACTGATTATATTCTTTGCAGCCAGAGATGGAGAAGCTCTATACAGTCAGCAAAAATAAGACCAAGAGCTGACTGTGGATCAGATTGTGAACTCCTTATTGCTGAATTCAGACTGAAATTGAAGAAAGTGGAGAAAACCACTAGGCCATTCAGGTATGACCTAAGTCAAATCCCTTATGACTATACAATGGAAGTGAGAAATAGATTTAAGGGACTAGATCTGATAGACAGAGTGCCTGATGAACTATGGATGGAGGTTCATGACACTGTACAGGAGCTAATAGGAATCAAGACCACCCCCAAGAAAAAAAAACATGCAAAAAAGAAAAATGGCTGACTGAGGAGGCCTTACAAATAGCTGGGAAAAGAAGGGAAGTGAAAAGCAAAGGAGAAAAGGAAAGATATACCCATTTGAATGCAGAGTTCCAAAGAATAGCAAGGAAAGATAAGAAAGCCTTCCTCAGCAATCAATGTAAAGAAATAGAGGAAAACAATAGAATGGGAAAGACTAGAGATCTCTTCAAGAAAATCAGAGATACCAAGGGAACATTTTATGCAAAAAGGGGCTCAATAAGGAGAGAAATGGTAGGGACATCATAGAAGCAGAAGATATTAAGAGGTTGCAAGAATACAATAAGGAGAGAAATGGTAGGGACATCATAGAAGCAGAAGATATTAAGAGGTTGCAAGAATACACAGAAGAACTGTACAAAAAAGATCTTCACAACCCAGATAATCACCATGGTGTGATCACTCATCTAGAGCCAGACATCCTGGAATGTGAAGTCAAGTGGGCCTTAGGAAGCATCACTACAAACAAAGCTAGTGGAGGTGATGGAATTCCAGTTCAGCTATCTCAAATCCTAAAAGATGATGCCGTGAAAGTGCTATACTCAATATGCCAGCAAATTTGGAAAACTCAGCAGTGGCCACAAGACTGGAAAAAGTAAGTATTCATTTCAGTCCCAAAGAAAGGCAATGCTAAAGAAGGCTCAAACTACTGCACAATTGCACTCATTTCACATGCTGGTAAAGTAATGCTTAAAATTCTCCAAGCCAGGCTTCAGCAATATGTGAACTGTGAACTTCCAGATGTTCAAGCTGTTTTAGTAAAGGCAGAGGAAACTGCCAACATCCACTGGATCATCGAAAAAGCAAGATAATTCCAGACAAACATCTATTTCTGCTTGATACACTATGCCAAAGCCTTTGACTGTGTGGATCACAATAAACTGTGGAAAATTCTGAAAGTGATGGGAATACCAGACCACCTGAGCTGCCTCTTGAGAAACCTATATGCAGGTCAGGAAGCAACAGTTAGAACCAGACATGGAACAACAGACTGGTTCCAAATAGGAAAAGGAGTACGTCAAGGCTGTATATTGTCACCCTGCTTATTTAATTTATATGCAGAGTTCATCATGAGAAACACTGAGCTGGATGAAGCACAAGCTGGAATCAAGATTGCCCGGAGAAATATCAATCACCTCAGATATGCAGATAACACCACCCTTATGGCAGAAAGTGAAGAACTAAAGAGCTTCTTGATGATAGTGAAAGAGGAGAGTGAAAAAGTTGGCTTAAAGCTCAACACTCAGAAAACTAAGATCATGGCATCTGGTCCTATCACTTCATGGCAAATAGACGGGGAAACAGTGGAAACAGTGTCAGACTTTATTTTTGGGAGCTCCAAAATCACTGCAGATGGTGACTGCAGCCATGAAATTAAAAGATGCTTACTCCTTGGAAGGAAAGTTATGACCAACCTAGATAGCATTTTAAAAAGCAGAGATATTACTTTGCCAACAAAGGTCTGTCTAGTCAAGGCTATGGTTTTTCCAGCAGTCATGTATGGATATGAGAGTTGGACTATAAAGAAAGCTGAGTGCCTGATAATTGTTGCTTTTGAACTGTGGTGTTGGAGAAGACCCTTGAGAGTCCCTTGGACTGCAAGGAGATCCAACCAGTCCATTTTAAAGGAGATCAGTCCTGGGTGTGCATTGGAAGGACTGATGCTGAAGCTGAAACTCCAATACTTTGGCCACCTGATGCAAAGAGCTGACTCACTGGAAAAGACACTGCTGCTGGGAGGGATTGGGGACAGGAGGAGAAGGGGACAACAGAGGATGAGATGGTTGGATGGCATCACTGACTCAATGGACATGGGTTTGGGTGGACTCTTGGAGTTGGTGATAGACAAGGAGGCCTGGCCTGTTGTGGTATGTGGTCACAGATTCAGACATGACTGAGCAACTGAACTGATGTTATAAAATATTCTTCTTTTGATTTTTTCAATTAAAAATGTGAAAAAAAAATCATAGCCTGAGGTCATATAAAAACTGGGTGGGCCAGACTTGGTCCTGGTGTTAGATAGTCTATGACATTTAAAGGAAACTTGGTTGGTTGTTTTTATCTTTACATCCAAGTTGTATTAATATGTGATTTTACACATTAGTTAGTTGAATCTTTTCATACTTGTTCTACTTACAGTTTGAAGTGCTCAGTTTAAAATGTTTCAAAGGAATCGGACCTTAACCAGAAAGACAAGGGACCCTTAAGCATACTGAGAAAGAGTTTTTCTAGCTTTAACCTTATATAACCCTAGATAGGCAAGTTACTTGGATTATTTGGATGTCTCATAGTCCAGACAATTGAGATAAATAATTTCTAAGGTTAGTCTTAAGCATAAGACTATTTAATACAAATTTAAATTATTTAGGAAAATAGTTTCTCTGAATTGTTTTTTCACACTTGTAGAGAAATTTATGTCAAGTGAGAATTACATTCTCAATCTCAAACACATGTCATCATCATCTACATTTTACACATCTTCGTGTGCAATGTGATTTGCATTTAGACAGACATAATACATTTATTTTCAGAGGATTCACACCAAAAATTATAGCCCTAGAAGCATTTATAAAACTGAGCAATGTTGAGGAGGGACAATATAATCAAAATGAAGTTGTATGAAATGTTGGCAATTGCTTTTTTATTATAGGATTGTGAATGAAGAATCCAAAGTCAGGAGGACAAAGGCATTCAAGACTAAATGACTTATCTAAATTAGATTCTAGTTCTATAAAAATTTCATAAGCAAAATCACGTCAAAGGGGAGAATCTAGATCACTTAGAAATTAATATGAAAATTATAAACAAACCTTCTTTCAAACACAAGTGAAACATGAAAATGTATGGCCCATTCTGCCACCTGAAACTATTTTCACTTATGCGTACTCCAGAGAAGAAATAAAATTTGAAGATAAGTAAACTTTTTAATTGCATAAATGATATATATTAATGAAAAATATTTCAATAACATCACTGTTAACTAGACTGGTGACAGTAGCATAGAAACGTTTTGTATTGTGATAGTTTGACAAGAGACTATTTCTAATTATCTCCTTTTGTTGCATTGCTTCTTAGAGAGAGGTAACTAGTCCATCTGAAATTTAAAATTTGAATAGCTTGTAAGAGTTCTGTTATGTGTTTAGGACAGAAAGGGAGGGACTTAAATAATCTGAATATTTTATTTAAAATAAAAGTTTATATGGAAACCTTGTTATTCAAAAGTACTTTTTCTTCCAGATTATCTTTCTCCTTTCTCCGTATCTATTCAATTAAAAAATGTTCAGTTAAATAAAAGGGGCCTAATAAGCCCCACAAATTTACTGACCTCACTCTTTGTGGAAATATAAAGTGAATGAAAAAGCTTTCTTTGGCTTTCTCTTTATTCAGTTTTTATGTTTGCCACATATATCTAGGAAAGGAAGACTTATGAAAAAAAAATTTACATAGACTAAGAAAATGTTTAACATACAGTAATACCCCAAATAAGAAAGTACTGTAAAAATAATAGTGTATAAAAGTAATAGAACCTGCCTTGATTACCACAACTCCTGTTAATTATATTTCCACATTGTTTAAATCACTGCAATGATCACACTTATTATGTGCCTATCATGTTTCAAACACTGTACTAGACAGAAACTTTTTTGTCTTTTTTTTTACGCAAATGAAGAGACAAACAGAGACTATAACCAAATGGGAAGAATGTAGTCAAAAGTTAGAAAATTAACACTATAGGACAGTTCAACAGATAGAAAAAAAAATCACAGAAAACATCATTTGTTATAATGCAAAGTAAGCTTCTCCTTGTAGAATCATTTATGTTAAGATCCCTTGGGTACTAGTGAAGACATGTCATGTAAGCTAACCTAAATCTTAATAAAATATCTATTAAAGCAGGACAACAATAGAGTATGATAATATTAACATTAATAATTACAATAATAATTACAATTTTTCAGCTACATTATATAAAGATTGAAGAAACATATGACTTAAATCCATGGGACTGAAAGCCATTACATTTTAGATTAACAAAATATAATTTTAAACAGTACAAAGGACTATATAGTTAATAAGTGTTATAAAGTGTCAAGATAATATTTTAAATGTATTTTCGTTTCTCTTTCTCCTTATATTTTGATACCAATTTCTTTCACATTAATATCCTTTCCCTAAGTCACTTTTATTTATATGTTTTATACATGTTATATACACAGTGTTGTTTTCAGGTATCAATAAGAATTGCTTTTGGTCATTGTTTTGCTTATGAACATATCTATAAATACATATTTTTCTAAACTAGCTGTGTAATTTAAATACAAACATACCTTAACTTTCACAAACTGCATCGAGTGACATACAATGACAGTGAGCAACAGGATATATATATATGACTTTGAACAACTTTCACACCTATTTCTACTGATGCCTCCATGACATTGGTAGAGCACTGATAAGAAACTTTGAAAGGTGATGCGTGAATTTTTTTAGTTAAAGTTACAAAAACGTTTTCATGCTCAGTCATTCAATCATGTCCAACTTTTTGTGACCACCTGAACTGTAGCCCATCAAGCTCCTCTATCCATAGAACTTTCCAGACCAAAATATTGAAGTTGGTTGCCATTCCCTTCTTCAAAGGATCTTTCCTGACCCAGGGATTTAACCCACATCTCCTGTGACTCCTGCAGTGATAGGCAGATTCTTCACCACTGAGTCACCTGGGAAGCCCAGTTACAAAAATATACCACAAAAAAGCACTGCATATCAAATATATCCCCACTGGTCTCTATAGATTTAATGGGAACTTCTATTGGATTGATTTTAACATGAATACCCCAATTTTGAAGAAATACATGCATGCTTAGTTGCTTAATAGTGTCTGACTCTTTGTGACCCATGGACTGTAGCCCACCAGGCTCCTTTATCCATGGAATTCTCCAGGCAAGAATACTGGAGTGGGTAGCCATTCCCTTTTCCAGGGACTCTTCCTGACCCAGGGATCGAATCCAGGTCTCCTGCATTACAGGCAAATTCCTTACTGTCTAACTTTTATTGGATTTATTAACATGAATATCCCCATTTTGAAGAGATACATATATAATCACAACTTACTAATGTAATATAATATATAAAGTATAAATTATTAAGTGAGTATCTTCAAAGAATGTTCTAAAAATAAGTACATAGAGGAATTCTAAATATTTCTTTCCATATCCATTGGTGTAAGTTGTTCTCCCCCTTTGTGCGCTCTGTAGGCCACTATTATAGCTCAATAATTTATAGCTCAGGGATGGGGAAGGTAGATTTGATGCTACTAGAATTTGGGGGTAATATATGTCAGACTTTGGGGATGGATGACAGGATATATGTTTTAAAAAGTGTTTAAAAATCACTGGTCTGAAAGAAGAAACTTTCAAATCTGAATCCCAAAGACTTTTATTCCCCTATTATATATCTAAGAATCCTTTGCTCTGCAATCTTCTTTCAAAGAATAAGAACTCTGTCAAAGAAGAAAATGGGATTAGAGAAAGGTCATGTTATTTAGAAATTATGCCATTACATACTTAGTGGCCAAATTTACATCCAATGATAAGGATAGTCTAAGAAGTTTTACATATCATCCAGGTACTCAGAGAAGAACTGCAACCCCTAAAATAACAAGCTCATTTTTACATTTGTAATTTTTCAGTAATAAATTTTAAAACAATAATTATTATGTTGCATATTAATTCATCTGTTAGCTCACATCCATGGGAGTGTTGTAGTTTCTTCCAAAACAAAAACAATAATATATAAGCATCAGAAGCCATGAGAAATGAGAATATACTGTAAATAATCAGGAAGAAGAGCACTTAACTTACACTATCAATCATGCTACAATAATATCTAATATAACTTTTAGAAATTGATTGGGTTATATGAGCTGTTTATATGTTTTTGATCTTAACTCATTATCAGTCAAATCCTTCACAAATATTTTCTCTCATTCTGTATGTGGTCTTTTCATTATTTTCAGTAGTTTCCTTTTCTGTGCAGAAACTTTTAAATTTAATTAGATCTCATCAGTTTATTTTTGCTTGTATTTCCTTTGCTTTAGGACACAGACCCCACCAAAAACTTATTGCTGCCATTTATGACAAAGTGTTCTACCTATGCTTTCTTCTGGGACTTTTATAGTATCTGGTCCTATCTTTATGTCTTTGATTCATTTTTAGTTTATTTTTGTGTATGGTGTTAGAGAATCTTCTAATTTTTCTTTTACATATAGATGTCTGGTATTCCTAGCACCACGTATCGAAGAGACTGTCTCTTCTTCATTGTATATTCTTGCCTCCTTTGTCATAGATTAGTTGATCATTGGTGTGTGGGGTTATTTCTTGGCTTTCTATCTTGTTCCATTGATCTATATTTCTATATTTTAAAATATAACTTTATTTATTTGGGCTGTGCTGGGTTTTTGCTGCTGCATGGGCTTTTCTCCAGGTGCAGAGAGTGGGGGTTACTAGCTGTAGTCTGTGGGCTCTTCATTATGGTGGTTTCTCTTGGCAGAGTACAGGCTCTAGGGCACGTGGTCTTCAGTAGCTACAGCTGGTGGTATCAGCAGTTGTGGCTCCTGGGTTTCGTCGCTCAATGGGATTTGGGATCTTCCTGGATCAGGAATCAAACCTGTGTCTCCTGCACTGGCAGGCAGATTCTTTACCACTGAGCCACCAGGGAGTCCTACATTTTCTGTCTCTGTGCCAGTACTATACTGTTTCGATTACTGCGGCTTGTAGTATAGCCTGAAATCAGCAAGCATGAGTCCTCCAGCTCTATTTTTCTTTTTCAAATTTGTTTTGGCATCCAAGGTCCTTTGTGTTTCCATACAAATTGTAAATTTTTTTGTACAGATTCTGAAAAAATGCTATTGGTAATCTACTGGTATTTGTAATGATAGGGATTGCATTGAATCTGTGTATAAATTGTTCATACAGCTCAACATCAAAGGAACAAAAAACCTGACAGAAAAGGGGGCAGATGAACTCAATAGACAGCTTAAAAAAGAAAAAGAAAAAGACATGCAGGTGGATACCAGGCACTTTCAAAGATGCCCAATGTTGCTAAGCATCAGGGAAATGAAAATCAAAACTACAATGAGGTATCTTCTCACACCTGTCAGAATGACTATTACCAAAAAGAACAAAAATAACATGTCAGCAAGGATATGGAGAAATGAGAATCCTTCTACACTGTTGGTGGGAATGTAAATTTTTGCAGCTACTGTGGACAACAGAATGGGTGCTTTACAAAAAAACTAAATATAGAACCACCAAATGACCCAGCAATTCAAATATGGATATATACATATCTAAAATAAAATTACTAATTCAAAAAGACACACACACTCCATGTATTAATGGAGCTTCCCCAGTGGCTCAGAGGGTAAAGCACCTGCCTGCAATGCAGGAGACCCGGGCTCAATCCCTGGGTTGGGAAGTTCCCCTGGAGAAGGCAATGGCACCCCACTCCAGTACTCTTGCCTGGAGAATCCCATGGATGGAGGAGCCTGGTGGGCTGCAGTCCATGGAGTCGCAAAGAGTCAGACACGACTGAGCGAGCTCACTAATAGCAGCATTATTTACAACTTCTAAGATAATGGGACAACCTAAGTGTCCATCAACAGATGAATAGAGAATATTTGTCATATATATACTCATGTATAAACATCTATATGTATGTATGTATCTATCTTTCTATATACACACATAGATACTCAGCTATATGAAAGAATGGAATTTTGCCATTTGTGACATGAATGGACTTGGAGCATATTATGCTATGTCAAATAAGTCAGGAAAATACTGTATGATATCACTTATATATGTAACCTAAAAAGTACAACTAGTGACTATAACAACAACAGCAACAACAAAAGCAGACTCACAGGTATAGAGAAAAAAATTAATGGTTACCAGTGGGGAGAGAGACGAGGGAAGGGGCCGTATAAGGAAAGGGAATTAGGAGGTACAAAGTATTACGTATAAAATAAGTTACAAGGAAGTGCTGTTCAACATGTGGAATATAGTCAATATTTTATAATAACTATAAATGGAGTATAACCTTTAAGAATTGTGAATCACTATATTATATACTGCTACTGCTGCTGCTGGGGCTTCCCCGGTGGCTCAGAGGTTAAAGCGTGTGCCTCCAATGCGGGAGACCCAGGTTCGATCCCTGGGTCGGGAAGATTCCCCTGGAGAAGGAAATGGCAACCCACTCCAGTATTCTTGCCTGGAGAATCTCATGGACTGAGGAGCCTGGTGGGCTGCAGTCCACGGGGTCACAAACAGTCGGACACGACTGAGTGACTATACTTACTTACTTACTTACTGCTGCTGCTAAGTCGCTTCAGTCATGTCCGACTCTGTGCAGGACCCCACAGATGGCAGCCCACCAGGCTCCTCCATCCCTGGGATTCTCCAGGCAAGAATACTGGAGTGAGTTGCCATTTCCTTCTCCAATGCATGCATGCACACTAAGTTGCTTCAGTCCTGTCTGACTCTATGCGATCCTACGGACAGCAGCCCACCAGGCTCCTCTGTACACAGGATTTTCCAGGCAAGAATACTGGAGTGGGTTGCCATTTACTCAAATGTTCATAATGATTTCAAACCATTCCTTAAAAGTGAATTGGTTTTACTTTCCAAATGCATGTGCTCTGCGCATCTTGACACATAAAATGTAAGCTGGCATGCTTGACTTAAATGCACAGATTGGTTGATTAAAACTCTAATGAACAACTGTAATCATTTTAGCATGTAGTTAATGAGTTTCATCTCTGCCTTGGTTCACTGGTTAGTAATGAAGAAATTGAAAAAGTGATGTGTATACGACAACTTAGCAATTTGATTTTCTGTCAAAGTCAAAGACTGTCTCTTAATAGGGTATCTGTGCACGTAGCAGACAGAAAAGTCCTTCAGGAAAGTTTGTATTTATCAAAATGATATTTACTCACTTAGGTAAAATATGGATTCACTCAGTGACCTACAACGACACATTATTTGTTTATTTTAATCAGCCTAAGAGGGTAAATGTTATAATTAACATAAAGCTCTTTTCACTTCCTATTTATATAGAACACACCCACCAGCGTTTGAAAAGTGGGTTGTGGTAACTCTAACTCATTCTTGGCTAGGATGAATTACTCATTAATTTTCTAAGCAGTAGAGCTCAAAGCATACTTTCTCTTTTCAAGTTTTAGAAAATAGGTTTGCAAGTCCTGTGGGGTTTCCTTCACTATTCTAGGTCAGGCATCAGATTCTTTTATATAGAATGTCGCTTCTGAAAACTGCTTGTGAAAAGGACTGCGTGTCTTTTAGAAATGTCAGGCTTTAGTCTACCACATGTCTCCAACCTGACTCTCTTCTTTGCTCCATGATATGCACACCTAACAACTGAACTGTGCACTAAACCAAAAGGAATTGAAAAATGTGCTTTCCTATTAGTAAAAATGTCCCTGTGAGATATGGAATAAAGTCTGAATAATTTTTACTGTAGAACAGTTTATCAAGTTTCTCTTTAGTTCACTCATAATGTATTATTTAAGCAGACAGAAGGCTGAAGAGAAAAAAATACATAAATTGTGTTGAACAAGGCCTTGACTTTATAGTGTTGTAAATATAGTACAGTGACATAAGGGATCAGTAAAATAAACTGCTCCAAGCTGGCCAGTGAATCATGTATTTTATAAATACACACCATTTGCAAATGTAAAATAAGATGGGATACTATGGATTAAAGAAGGGTTAATTAAATTACATTTATGCTGTTTTACATATAAGATAACATGGGAGAGGAAATATAGCACTGATTTCCATACCAATAATTTTTAGAAAATAATGAAGACTACTTCTATACACCTCTAATGGCTTTTATGACCTCCATATTCCAAGAGGCCTAGAAAAGACAGTCTCAAATTCCTAATTTTGTGACCTGGCATATTCCAAAGCAGCTCAAGTTTTCTATGAACTTCTCAAGGCTTGAATTTTTATGTCTTCCTTTGTAGCGGTAAATAATACTTACCACTTATGACTACTTTGAAAAAAAAAAAAACAACCCTCTAATCCACTTCATGATTAGTTTTTCTAGCCAATGTCTGAGCTCATCAAAAATATTATTTTTCCTTTCTGAAGAAGGGCTTTCCAGTTGCAGTCTCTTTGCACTAAATCTAGCCTACTTCAGCTTATAATCTATAGGAATGTGATTTTTTTCCCCTCTCTGATTCCTTCAGTATGAAGAATTTTTCTTTACTCACGCTTGATGTCTCTGCTACCCTATATTATACTAGTTCTCATTTTTTCTCAAAACATCAAATTCTTCATTCACACATTGACAAGGTGCCTTACCATTTTCCCTCTTTATTCCTTTACAAAACTAAGGCAGATTACCAGATTACTGTTGGAACTGTGACCCAAAACACAATCTGCCTTCTTCCTTTTCCTACAGCAGATGGTCAGGTGGATGGTATCCCTTCTGCACTTAACCAACCCACACACCCAGTCCTGGCACTGACCTGCAAACAGCCTTGTTTCTCCTTCTTCAAAAGTACTGTTACCAGAAGCGCTGCCCATCATGTTCTATGAAAATTTAGATTCCAAATATTCTACTTTATAACTGCAGACATTTACATAACTCAAGGTAAGACTTACAAGAGATATTATTACATATATAACTGTGGCATGGGGTTTATATTGCAGGAAATTGTAAGAAAATAAGAAGCGATACAAGGAAGTAGATGGAAATAGTGAAGTTATTAAAAAAATTGCTGGTTTTATTAATTTAAATGTTCACACAGGAGTGTTTTTAGTAAATTCTCTGATTGAATTTTCAAATCCAAAATTTATTGATAAAATTAAATTATACATCTACTCTGCTAGATATATAGAATGTGTAGAATGTATAGATGTATAGAATGTAGAGAATTCTGCCTTTCAAATCCTAGCTGGTTGTTTCCCATACTTTATAAAGTTTGATTAAAGTATGACTTTATTATTTTTATTCCTATTTTATTGAGATATATTTGACATATAGCACTGTATATATTTACCATATACAGCATAATGATTACCACAATAAGTTTTTGCTATTTCTGTTCAGTTGCTCAGTTGTAATTGTCTGACTCTTTGCAGCTCCCTGGACTGTAGCATGCCAGGCTTCCCTGTCCTTCACTATCACCCAGAGCTTGCTCAAACTCAAGTCCATTGAGTCAATGATGACATCCAACCATCTCATTCCAGCCATTTTCTTCCAGCCCTCTATCTTTCCCAACATCAGGGTCTTTTCCAATGAATTGGCTCTTCACATCAGGTGGGTGAACTATTGAAGCTTCAGTCTCACCATCAGTCCTGCCAATGAATATTCAGGGTTGATACCCCTTAGGATTGACTGGTTTGATCTCCTTGCAGTCCAACAGACTCTCAAGAGTCCTCTCTAGCACTACAGTTTGAAAGCATCAGTTCTTCGGTGCTCAGTCTTCTTTATGGTCCAGCTCTCACATCAGTACATGACTACTGGAAAAACCATAGCTTTGATTATACAGACCTTTGTCAGCAAAGTGATGTCTCTGCTTTTTAATATGCTGTCTAGATTTGTCATAGCTTTTCTTCCAAAGAGCAAGCATCTTTTAATCTCATGGCTGCAGTCAACATCTGCAGTGATTTTGGAGCCCAAGAAAATAAAGTCACTGTTCCCATTTTTTTCCCCATTTTTGCCATAAAGTGATGGGGCCAGATGCCCTGCTTAGTGAACATCAATCACTTCATATAGATATAAAATTTTAAAAAAGGAAAAAAAAATCATTCCTTATGATGAGAAATCTTAGGATTTATTATCTTAACAACTTTCATATATAATATATAGAAGTGTGAATTATATTAATCATGTTGTATATTATATCCCTAGTGCTTATTTATCTTTTAATTGGAAATTTATACCTTTTGTCATCTTCTTCCAATTACACTTTCCCCACCTCTGGTAACAAAAATCTGATTTCCTTTTCAAGCAGTTTGTTTTTGAAGTATAACTGACTTACCACACTATGTTAATTCCTGGTGCACAACATAGTGATTAGATATTTCTATACCTTACAAGATATCCCCAAAACGTCTAGTCACCTTTGTGTCATCATATAAGGATGTTACATTATTATTAACTATATTTTTCATGCTACACAATGTGAACTTTTCATATTGTATTAAATATGTTGGCATCCTTTAGCCCTATTGTCAGTGAAAAGCAGTTGAAAATCCTACATTTTAAGACTTTTGTTGACAATATTGAATTATTGATTGAAGCTAAAAAATATAATGGGAAACACTAGAGATCTCGTCAAGAAAATTGGAGATACCAAGGGAACATTTAACACAAACAGGGGCACAATTCAGGACAGAAATGGCAAGGACCTAACAGAAGAAGAGATTAAGAAGAGGTGGCAAGAATACATGGAAGAACTTTTCAAAAATGGTCTTAATGACCTGGATAACCATGATGGTGTGGTCACTCATCTAGAGCCAGACACCCTGCAGTGTGAAGTCAAGTGGATCTTAGGAAGCATTACTACAAGCAAAGCTAGTGGAAATTTTGGAATTCCGAGTAAGCTATGATGTATGGCAAAATCAAGACAATACTGTAAAGTAATTAGCCTCCAATTAAAATAAATAAATTAAAATTTAAAAAATCTAAATTAAATTAAAAAATAAATAAAATAAAATTCTAAAAGATGATGCTGTGAAAGTGCTGCACTCAATATGTCAACGAATTTGGAAAACTCAGAGGTGGCCAAAGTATTGGAAAGGTCAGTTTTTATTCCAGTCCCAAAGAAAGGCATGCCAAAGAATGTTCAAGCTACCATACCATACAATTACTCTCACTTTCACATGCTAGTTAGGTAATGCTCTAAATCCTTCAAGCTATGCTTCAGCAATATGTGAACCACAAACTTCCAGATGTACAAGCTAGGTATAGAAAAGGCAGAAACTAGAGATCAAATTGTCAATATCGGTTGGATCATAGAAAAAGCAAGGGAATTAACAAGAAATCTACTTCTGATTCATTTACTGCACTAAAGGCTTTGACTCTGTGAATCACAATAAACTGTGGAAAACTCTTAAAGAGATGAGAATACCAGACCACCTTACCTGCCTTCTGAGAAACGTTTATGTGGGACAAGAAGCAACAGTTAGAACTGGACATGGAAAAATAGACTTGGTCAAAATTGGGAAAGGAGTCTTTCAAGGCTGTATAATGTCACCTTGATTATTTAACTTATATGCAGAGTACATCATGTAAAATACTGGGCTGGATGACTCACAAGCTGGAATCAAGATTGCAGGGAGATATATAAAGAACCTCAGACATGCAGATGATACCACTCTGGTGGCAGAATGAAGAGGAACTAAAAACCTTTGATAAGGGAGAAAAAGGAGAGTGAAAAAGCTGGGTTTAAACTCAACATTCAAAAAATTAAGACTATGATATCAAGCCCCACCACTTCATGGCAAATAGATGGGGTAAAATTGGCAACAGTGACAGAATTCATTTTATTCTTCTCCAAAATCACTATGGATGATGACTGAAGCCATGAAATTAAAAGATGTTTGCTCCTTGGAAGCAAAGCTATGGCAAACCTAGACAAAGTATTAAGAAGCAGAGAGATCACTTTGCCGACAAAGGTAAATCTAGTCAAAGCTACAGTTCTTCCATTAGTCATTTTACAGATGTGAGAGTTGGAGCATAAAAAAAAGCTGAGCATTAAAGAACTGATGCTTTCAAATTGTGGTGTTGGAGAAGACTCTTGAGAGTCTGTTGGACAGCACGGAGATCAAACCAGTCAATCCTAAAGGAATTTGACCCTGAATATTCACTGGAAGGACTAATGGTGAAGCTGAAGCGCCAATGCTTTGGCCACCTGATGTGAAGAACCGATTCACTGGAAAAGACCTGGATGTTGAGAAATATTGAGGGCAGGAGAACTGGGCAAACAAAGGATGCAATGGAGTGATAGCATCACTGACTCAATGGACATGAGTTTGAGTAAGTGAAGGACAGGTAAGCCTGGCTTGCTGCATTCATGTGGTCACAAAGAGTCGTTCATAACTTAGTGACTGAACAACAACAAAAGCAACCTTACAAATCACTGTTGAGCAATATCTTTTATCCATATAATCACATATCTTACAAACAGTAAATTATAAACAATTTCAGAAGAAAATTTAACTAGCATGAAAACTTTCTAAATAGTTTCATTTTTATTGATTTTTTTCAACAATAGTTATTAGTTCCAAAAATTATTTTATCAATATAATGCAATGATCAAAACTTTTCATATAGAGTTGATATGTACATGCTGTTTGTGGATTTTTATACAAGAAAATTTACAAAATAAAATTTTTTTATTATTATCCAAAATCTAATAATTAGAATGGAATTATTTTGCCATGGGCTTCCCTGGTGGCTCACCTGGTAAGGAATCTGCCCACAGTGTAGGAGAACTGGGTTTAATCCCTGGGCTGGGAAGATCCCTTGGAGAAGGGAATAGCTACCCACTCCAGTATTCTGGCCTGGAAAAATCCATGGACTGTATAGTCCATGGGGTTGCAAAGAGTCAGACACAACTGAATGACTTTCACTTATATTTATTTTGCTATATTCTAAAATTGAAGAATATGTTGTTGGCAGATAACCTGGGCTTGAATTCTATCTTTAATTCTTCTTATTATATATGTGACTTTTAGGCTTGTCACTTTATATTTCTAGGCTTTGATCTCCTCCATGTTTAAGTTGGAAATAAAAATGGTGTTTTTCTGATTCCTGAGTTGCTGTAAGGGAATACACACACACACACACACACACACACACACACACATTTACAATGTTTGGTAAAGCTTTGATGAGCCCTCCCAAGTGGTGTAGTGGTAAAGAATCTGCCTGCCAGTGCAGGAGACACGGTAGACACAGACTCGGTCACCGGGTCAGGAAGGAAGGAAGGAGGAAGAAATGGCACTCTATCAGTATTCTTGCCTAGAAAATCCAATGGACAGAGGAGCCTAGCAGACTGAAGTGAATAGGGTTGCAGAGTCAGATGACTGAGCACACACACTGTTAGATTTCTTTTCTTTAGATCCAGTAAATGAAAAATATTTGTCAAGTTGCATGTCTTAGCAATAATGTAATATGAAAGTTACTGGAGAGATCTTAAGAGAGAGATGGAAAAGTATAGAACCCATCATTTTAGAGCATAACAAGATTGGAAATAATATCTAAAATATCTGTGCATTAATTTGTTATGCCACAGATATAGCCAATTGAGTTCATAAAAGTTTTAAGTTAGCCACTCTTAAATGGAATGGATTTAAAGTTCTCTTAGAAGTATTTTCTTTTGTGTGTGCACCACCTCCTAATGCCAGAGTTGTTGGTATACTCTTTATAATCTTATCAGATTTATCTAGTAATTAGGAATTTGAGATTAGCAGATACATATTATTATATATAAAATAGATAAATAACAAGGTCCTACAGTATAGCACTGGGAAGTACATTTAATATCCTGTAATAAACCACAATGAAAAGTATATATATATATATATATATATATATAACTGAAAATTATATATATATATAACCAAATCACTGCACACCGGAAATTAATCCAACATTGTAAATCAACTATACCTCTATAAAAATAATAAACAAAAAACAACTAAAAAGAGGGCAAAAGATCTGAAAATCTACTGTATCAAGAAAAAGATGCAGAAGACAACCTAGTTCTTGAAGAACGCTCAATATAAATAGTCACTGAGGGCATACAAATAAAAACACAATGGTATATAACACATAAATATGAGAATATATCAGGAATGCTAAGTATGGTGAGGATATGGAACTACTTGAATTATAAAACATCACTGATGGGCAAACACTTTGGAAAATAATATGGCACTTAAAATGTTAAACATATACTTACTATATGTCTCAGCAATTCCACTCCCTAATTATTGCTTAAGAGAAATGAAAAATTATATTCATATAAAAACATATACCTGAATACTTATTTGTATCAACAAAAATATTAAAAAGCACAAACAACCCATTGTCCTTTTCAGCTTTGCAATATCCATGTAATGGAATATTATTCAGCAGTAAAAATGAACACAATATACACAACAATATATTTCACATTTGATGGGCATATATTCAGAGAAAACTATTATCTGAAAAGATACATGCACCTCAATGTTCACTGCAGCAGTATTTACAACAGCCAAGACCTGGAAGTAACCTAAATGTCTGTCAACAGAGGAATGGATAAATAAGGTGTGGTACATATATACAAGGAAATAGTACTCAGTCATAAAAAAAGTGGAATAATGCCATTTGCAGCAACATGGATGAATCTAAAGATTATCATACTAAGTTAAATAAGCCAAGAAGGACAAACATCATATATGGAAATCAAAAAAGAAATTATAGAAATGAATTTACTTACAAAACACAAATAGACCCACAGACACAGAAAGCGTATTTATGGATACCAAAGAGGAAAGGCAGTGGGGAGGGGTAAATTAGGAATTCACGATTAACATATACACACTTTTATACATAAAATAGATAACCAATAAGATCCTATTGTATAGCACAGGGAACTATAGTCAATATTTTGTAGTAATCTATAAGGGAGAAGAATATGAAAAAGAGTATTATACACACACACACACACACATATATATATATATATAATTGAATCACTTTACTGTAAACTTAAAACTAACACAACAGTGTAAGTCACCAATACCTCGATTAAAATAAAAAAGTTGTATGCTTAGCAAAAAAAAAAAAAAAACCTATACACACACACACACACACACATATATATTTGAGTATCAAGTACATTTTGCTAAGTGAAACTTGCCAGGCTCTGAAATCAGAAAAGTGAATTATTTCATTTATATGACATTTGGAAAAAGCAAAGTCTTGTGACAGAAAACAGATAAGTAGTTTCTAAGGTCTGTGAAGAAGAAATTGCTACAAAGGGACACACAATTCTATTTTTTGTGATGATAGAACTGATCTTTGTTTTAATTATGGTCACAAGACTACATGAGTTTGTCAAAACTCATAAAACCATACAACAAAATTTTTCTTACTTTATGCAAATTATATTTCCATCTAAAAAGGAAGTTACTGAAGAAAACAGTAAGAATCTCAAAGGAAGTTTTTACTAAGGAAAGGAAATTGAGACTCCTAGAAATTTATAAAGAAAAAAAAATAACATTGTGAACATTTCAAATTATCTTGCTTTAAAATTCTCACTAGGCAGGTTAAATATAATATTTCTCCAAATTAACAAAATATGCCAGGAGCCAGCACGAGGAGTCCTGCCCGTGGCAAAGGTCATGAGGTTAAGGGGCCAGACAGGCAAAGGCGAGTCGGGCCTTAAGGGAGCCTCGCTGGATCTGCTCATGCGTCTGCCCCAAAACCAGTCTGCCTACTTTACTGTCTTACGCTTTCCACCTACTCTTCTGACATTAACAGGGGGCTGTTCCCCCACCACCTTTTTCTGGAAAAAGTTAATTTAGAGCTTTTAGATAATAAGTCTCCTGGGCATAATAAGAGTGTTTCAATCCAAAAACCCCTCTAATGGCTTTCTAGCCTACCTGCCAGACTCTTACAGCTGCGCATGTGATTGTTTGCGGCCTCCCGACTGCCGTGAGAGGCACAGGAAGCTTAAAATATCCTAGGAATGTAGGGGCTTCCGAGGAGTCAAAATCATTAGAATAGGACTGATTAAGGGTTTCATTTGTTGAGCCAATACTTGCTGCCAAGTTTTCATATCTTTTATTTGTAGATATAGTTGGTATATAGAAAAAACAGGTATTAGCCCTGGCATTAGCAACATTAGATCTCTGAGTTAAGTACTTTCTTTGTTATAACCCACTGTACCTTTGTTCTATAGGAATGTAACTTTATTTAGTACTTTGAGGGTGATGCAGATTAAAGAAAAAACACTTCAAGGGAAAAAGAGTTTTCTGGTTGATAGACATTTATCTAGGAAAAGAGCCATAAAAATGTTAACAGGCCCCCTGGCCAGAAGATGATGTAAAACCACCTTAGACCTTTCGTATATGGGAAGATATGCAAAAAGAAAGCCTGGTCTCAATAAGGGTCAGAACTGCTGCCCCTGCATAACTCTGCATATTCCATTATTTCTTTATGTACAACTTGGGGTATATAAGCTGCTTTTGAAAATAAAGTTGTGGGTCTGGTACTGATGCCTGTCTCCCCCATGTCGTTCTTTTCTCCCTTTTCTGGCTGACTTTGCATCTGGAACTTGGAGGCTCACCGTGTCTACTTATTTGCCCTGGCTTCTAAGACCCACGTGAGAGGGAGCCCAAGGCGGGGTACCCTTCACTATTCAAGTGGGTTCCGGTGGCCTACGTAGACGGTGCAAACTCCTTATCTCAGAGTTTTATTGGTTCTCTGTGTAAACCAAGTTATTCAGCCTCTTTTCTCCACTAATTTTCCTTCTACACTATTCTTCCTAATCTCTCTTTATATCTCTAATAAATAAGTCTCTCCATGCTGGCGCCTTCCCCGCTTCGAATTCCCTGGATCCACCAGGGCTGGACCCTGGCAAAAATATTGTTGCTTTTAAAAAATACTTATACCAATGAATTTCAATACAATTATTTTATTGAAAAATTTATAAGTCATGAAAGTGTAACAAGATCAAACATAGGATATTCTAGTGTTCATTTTTTATAGTGGTGACTTTATACATTCCAGTATTTATTTTCTCATCCATTTTACTATCCTCAAAATAGACTACATGGTCCAAGATGTTGTTTGTCCTAAAATTCTAGTTCCAAGGCTACATTATCATAGTAAGTAATTAGATGTAATTTTTAAAGTTTCCTTTTCATTTTTTATAAGTTAGTAAAAGAGAACAATATTTGGCATGTTTGACAGTTTGTGTATATTATAAATTGAAACTGAAAATTTTTGGTTTCTTACCAAAGATGTTATCCCATTCAACAAAGGCAATCGTGATCACAAGCTGTGATTGTTAAATAATGATATAGAACATATGAATTCAACGTATATTTGAGCCTAAGGAAGTGTTATTAGTATCCAAAGTTTTAATGCAATATAATTGTCATTAGAAATAAATTAAATTGTCTCATTTTAAGAAACAGTGACCAAGGCAAACAAGGTTGACCTACTTATTCAGGACAGTGCAGCCAAATATTGTCAAAGGCTGGAGTCAATATGGACCCGCACACTAGCAGTTTATTACCTTTTCTACTATAATATACAATTAAATATTTTGCTGATTTAATTACTAAAATATAAATAATTATAATTAATTTCTATATTACTTGACAACAATGGTTACTCAACTTATAAACTGCTAAATTCTGAGATGGATTGAGTAGTTCCTACAGTTATTACCACCTTTTTGAAATAGAAAATAATTTTGATACTGTTTCTGTATGAAAAATTATAGTCATGTATAAGAATACTAATTTAAACATTTACATCTAAACATACATGAACTTCAATCAAGACAGTATGGTACTGGCACAAAAACAGAAACATAGATCAATGAAACAAAATAGAAAGCCCAGAGATAAATCCACACACCTATGGACACCTTATCTTTGACAAAGGAGGCAAGAATATACAATGGAGAAAAGACAATCTCTTCTCTCAAAACAACAATGAGGTACCATCTCATGCCAGTCAGAATGGCTGCGATCCAAAAATCTACAAGCAATAAATGCTGGAGAGGGTGTGGAGAAAAGGGAACCCTCTTACACTGTTGGTCGGAATGCAAACTAGTACAGCCACTATGGAGAACAGTGTGGAGATTCCTTAAAAAGCTGGAAATAGAACTGCCATACGACCCAGCAATCCCACTGCTGGGCATACACACCAAGGAAACCAGAATCAAAAGAGACACGTGTACCCCAGTGTTCATCACAGCACTGTTTACAATAGCCAGGACATGGAAGCAACCTAGATGTCCATTGGCGGATGAATGGATAAGAAAGCTGTGGTAAACATACACAATGGAATATTACTCAACTATTACAAAGAATGCGTTTGAATCAGTTCTAATGAGGTGGATGAAACTGGAGCCTATTAAACACAGTGAAGTAAGTCAGAAAGAAAAACCCTGATACAGTATATTAACACATATATATGGAATTTAGAAAGATGGTAATGATGGCCCTATATGTGAGACAGCAAAAGAGACACAGATGTGAAGAACAGACTGTTGGACTCTGTGGGAGAAGGCGAGGGTGGGATGATTTGAGAGAAAAGCATTGAAACATGTATATTAACATATATGAAATAGATCGCCAGTCCAGGTTCGATGCATGAGGCAGGGTGCTCAGGGCTGGTGCACTGGGATGACTCTGAGAGATGGGATGGGGAGGGAGGTGGGAGGGAGGGTCAAGATGTACACACAGGGCTGATTCATGTAAATGCATGGCAAAACCCACCACAATATTGTAAAGTAATTAGCTTCCAATTAAAATTTCTAAAAAAAGCAAAGACAAAAAAATTTGTTTTTAATAAACATACATGAATATGTAAATAGAGAACTAAGCCCTCTTTTGGTCTTGAATGAGATAAATTATTAAGAAATATCATAAAGATAGATATGAAAGTGAAAGTGGCTCAGCTGTGTCCGACTCTTTGTGACCCTATGGAATACACAGTCCATGAAATTCTCCAGGCCAGAATACTAGAGTGTGTAGCCATTCCTATCTACAGGGGATTCTCATCTCCAGGGAATCTTCCCAATCCAGGGATTAATCCCAGGTATCCCACATTGCAGGTGAATTATTTACCAGCTGAACCACCAGGGAAGCCCAAGAATACTGGAGTGGATAGCCTATTCCATCTACCCAGGAATCGACGGGTCTGCTGCATTGCAGGTGGATTCTTACCAACTGTGTTACCAAGGAAGCCCCAAAGAAATAGATATTTACCCCTTAAGATCAGTTACACAATTTAGCCTGCCCTACTGCTAACACTCAACTCTTAAAACTCAAATTAGCTTTAGAAAATAGAACTTACAGTGTCAATTTATTCTAAAATTATTTTTTACAAGCTATTATGTGAGTAAGATATTTCATTGATATTCTTTTTGAAGTAATTTTTGTGTGTATATATTTCAGTTACCAGATTTATCAAATAACAATTAACTGCAAACTTCTCTTTTTATTTAATGTATCCTCAAATCTTTTCCTCACAACAACTGTGCTTCAGTTCTATATTTGATTTACTTTTAATAAGCTAAAGTATCTTTTCATGGAAGGTAAATTGGTTCTATCTTCTGAATTAGTGTACTCACAATGTTTGATAACTTCTTTGACTCAGTACTTTAAAGATACTATTTTCTGACATGTACAATGGAGAGGAAATGTATAATTAGCATGAATTTTGGTTCTTTGTAGGAATCTTGCTATTTTTCCCTTTCTGATAGGATTCTTTCCTTATAATCCAGACATTTCTTCCAGGAAATATAGAGGCTAGTTCATTTGTTTAAAAACTGCCTACCTGTTGAACACACTGACAGTGCCATTGTATTTCTACCACTGCATTTTCATTTTATTCTGTTGATTTTATCCGCTTTCATTTCCATGCCTGACTTTTTCTTTCTCTTGGTGATAAGTGTTCTTTTCTTCCATATAACTTTTACTTCTTTTTCTTGTTATATGCCTATACATTACAATATTTAATATTAATCTGAATTTGTAGATGTTATTTTTATACTCTCTCCTTCTTATATCTAGTATCTACATTAGCTTGTTCTCTAAGCCAGATTTTTAAAAAATTACTATTCTTGTCATGAAAGCTAACTTTTTATAATTCATTCGTGCATATTTCTAGATTTTATTGAGAAGACAAAAATGATGTTCTTTTACATTCTATTCTGTTTTTTAAAACAAACCATTTTCAAAGGAATGCTTTCATTTTTATTTTTGAATGCTACAGAATAAATATGGTAGAAAATTTCTAGAAACACTAAATTATTCTCCCTACTCTAATTTTTAAATGAGGGATATATGATTTTATATATATATATAGTTTGCTCATATATAGAATGGTCACTTGTTTCTGTGAGAATTTCTTCTCAGCGACTGAGCTTGCACCCTCAGATCTACCCATTGCTTCTACTTCAGTTTCTGGTTTTATTAATTCTTTAACTGAAAATGCAATCTGAGAAGCTCTCTTATTTCTGGCATTTAATTTTCTGTAGTGCTATTTATTAACTGATAATCTAAAACCTTATGTAGTTCTTTCCTGGCAAGAAATTCAGAAGACACTTCCCAGAGCACTTTCCATTGTCTAGGAAATTGTGTTTAGGAAATTGTGGTGCCAGAGTCAAGTCACCATTTTCCTTCTCTTTTGCCCCAAGATAGGCTGCAATGCTGGGGATTATAGAAGTGACATGGCTATCTACTCAGAGACATTAACAAGGGGAGTATGAAGAAACTATGTTCTGTCTGTTCAAGGAATCTACTTTCATACATTAAAGGAGTGGTTCTGAAATATTTTATTCTCAGGCTCTTTTCACCATTAAAACCAACTGAGGAACCAGAACAATTTCTGCCTACTTGGATTTTTCAATCTGTATTGTATTTACTGTCTTCCCTGGTGGCACAGTGGTAAAGAATCCACTGCAATACAAGTGATGTCCATTACTGGGTTGGGAAGAGCCCCAGGAGAAGGGAATGTCTACGTACTCTAGTATTCTTGCCTGAAGAATTCCATGGACAGAGGAGCCTGGTGGGCTGCAGTCCATGGGGTTGCAGAGTTGGACACGACCAACACTTTCACTTTTTTTCACTTTCATTCATTGTCTTAGAACTTAAAATGTATCAGATCTCTCTAATCCATCTTTATGTATATAAAATGTTTGTTATGTATTTATTTTTAATACGTTCCAAAATGTTAGTAAGAAACCTTTTACCAAACACACCATGTAAAAATAAGATTTTCCAAAACAAATAAGAAAATAGTGAGAAGAGTAGTTCAGTTTTGCATGTTATGTCTGGCTTGATAGAAAATACCTATATTTTCATATCTACTGCATTCACTCTTATCATGCCAGAAGTTTTTGAAAATTCTTGCTATACATCTGTGAATGAATGAGTGTTAAAAAGATAAAAGATAGCTTTATTTTTTATGAAAATAGTTTTCACCTTGCAAAATTCCTCAAAGTTTTGCCAACGTTCCTACTGATTCCCAGGCCACACTGGGAATTTGGACATGCTGAGTCACTGTGAGGATGCTGCCTTAACACTTGGGAGTCACTAGTAGATGAGGCTAAGTGCATGGCTACCCTGGTTTTATTCACATATCTGTCACTTACTAGCTGTATGTGCCAGGACAAGCTGCCTCAAAAGTCTGTGCCTTGAGTTTTTCATCTCAAGCAAGAATGAAGCTAGTGACTACTTTTTGGCTTGCTATGAGGATTTAAGGAAGTTATTCTTAGTAAAATGTTTATGTATCTCCTCCCCTGAGATGTAGTAATCACTCAAAATTACTGTCTTTCAGAATGAACAACTGTATTTTTTTTCAAGTGGTAAATCTGTATTGGCTGAAAAATTATGATTTAAAATCTGCTTTACAGAATATAGAGATTGATGGATATTCACCATAAATTTTGCGAATAGGATAATTTAATTGAGAGGAGTCTTCTTTTTTTTCCTCTGAATTGAAAGATACAGCAGAATTTGGTTGAGTAAGGCTGCCAATGACAGTTTGCCCTCTGTACTCTTGATACTTACTGTTGATTCCTTAATGTTTTGTTACACCTTCAAATTATAACCTCTTTGGGAGTCCAACTCTGGGAAGACTCATCAAGAAAGGTAGGAAAAATCTACTTATTAACTGGTCTAAGAAACATGTTCTTAAATATTTCTGAGATCTTATTAAATATAATTCTGATT
Source organism: Oryx dammah (assembly GCF_014754425.2). Taxonomy (NCBI): domain Eukaryota; kingdom Metazoa; phylum Chordata; class Mammalia; order Artiodactyla; family Bovidae; genus Oryx; species Oryx dammah. Next base: position 16,279,233 of record NW_024070200.1, read on the forward strand.
TATTGTAGAAAGGAAAAAATGGGCATGTTAAATATCACTCTAGATTTATAAACACTGTTAATACATTTCTCTAAAAATGCTTATTTACATAATATGTTATATTGTAACATATTTCACAAAGTACATCATGTTATTATTTTTAATTTCATTTGTCTATATTATATATAATATCTACTATAATATATACACATTATATATTATATATAAAATATGGTGGATGACATATAATATATCTACAAGTTATACTTATGCATTTATATATATATATATGGGCTTCCCTTGTGGCTCAGCTGTTAAAGAATCCGCCGGCAATGCAGGAGACCTGGGTTGATCCCTGGGTTGGAAAGATCCCCTGGAGAAGGGAAAGGCTACCCACTCCAGTATTCTGGCCTGGAGAATTCCATGGACTATAGTCCAGGGGGTTGCAAAGAGTCAGACACGACCAAGCAACTTTCACTTCACTATATATATATGCAGGCATACTCAGTCATTTCAGTTGTGTCTGACTCTGTGACCCCATGAACCGTAACCCACCAGGCTCCTCTGTCCACAAGATTTTCCAGGCAAGAAAATTGGAGTGGGTTGCCACACTCTCCTCTAGGGGATCTTCCCAAACCAGGGAATGAATTCAGGTCTCCTGCATTGCTGGTGGATTCTTTACAGACCGAGCCGACAGGGAAGGGGCAGAAATGAGTTCCCACAGTCCTCACAGCTATTCTTCTTTATTCATGATGTCAAAAGACAAACCATTGTTTTATTCTACTCAAGAACATGTTGCTATCCATGGTGAATTTAAAACTACATAAAAGCCCCATAAATCCAATGTATCTATCAGTTTCTTGTGCTCCTAATTGCCAAAAACACTTTCTTGCCTTTCACTCACAGAGAATATCTTGGGAGATAATCTCCATTGGTATATCACTTTTCTGCCCATCTTATGAAGAGAGGCACTGGCTACCTTTGTTCTGGACTATCTTTCCAAGGCTATTTGTACAGTAAACAGCCTTAGAAGATAGATATAATATCTTCCTCTAGAACAAGGACAGGAATGCTTAGTCACCATATTAAAGTATCATGATTTCTTAAACCTCTGAGTTCTTCTCTAGTAACACAAATGACTATGCCCTGCAGATATTACCTGGCCCTCTTTATGTAACCTTCTGGGGACTGAGGCTTGGAGAACCAGCACAAGGAAATGCTGATAGTCTGGCTATTGCTCGTCCTGTGAATACTAAATTCTTGCTTCTCTGACCTATTATTGTTGTTTGTTCTACTACCTTCTGTGAAACTGTAGCTGACTAACTTATTAGCTCTCTAGGGGAAGGCTGTCTGGAAGGAAGAAGAAGAGAAAGAATGTTAATCCAGCCAATTAACAAGATGTGAGTGAAGTTTATGTGAACTGGTAGTGAACATATTGACTGAATTTTGTGGTTGACTGGGCAATAAATGATTCTGCACTCTACTACCTATTAACATGGCTAAGTCAGGGAGGGGGTTGCTTGCTGAGTAGTATGAAATAAGTTCAAAGACAATTGCTCCAAAAGTGTCTAATTTTTGCAAACTCCCCTGCACAAAGGAAATTTTCTTGTCAATCTGGTGATCAGACTCAGGCCCACTACTGTAACAACTATCACTAGGATTTATCCTGAATGGACAGAAGATCCTCTCCACTATCCAACAGTTAAAGAGACGCATAAGTACATTGCAACTCAGAGCATAAAAGAGGAAATTTTGTGCCTGCTGTGGAGAAAACCTGGTGAATCATTAAAATTTTGGCTGGTTCACTTGGGAGGTCAGCTAATAGGACATTTCATGCTTATTAAGAAAAAAGCAACCCTGAGCTTCATAAGCTCAGCCCCTCCTGAAGTCTATCATGTCAACCTAAGATAAATTCAGAGTTGACAGTAAAAAGTCTCAGAATGTTTTTCAATGGGTTATGTCTTTATAAGAGTGATATCCCTGAGAGAGTAAACTCCTTAGGGAAATCAAAGATGAGGCAATGACTCCTATTCAAACTCTTTTAATGCCCTGGAGATAGTTTTCCATGATGAAGAAAGTGAACCATTGGAAAATGAGAAACTGGCCCAAAGAAATTCAGAAGGAAAAAAAAAAAAAAAAAAGTTTGCAGCTATTCCGGTACCTGGGGAAACTCTGCTAATCATTATCTTGAAACTGAAAGGTAATCTAATAAATGTTGTCTTATATAACAAAGAGAGCAGATGTCCGGATAACAGATGGGGTAAATACCTTCTCAAACAAGGTGCTTGTTGTTCAGTTGCTCAGTCGTGTCTAACTCTTTTTGACCCCAGGGACTGCAGCATGCCAGGCTTCCCTGTCCTAACCATCTCCCGGAGCTTGCTCAAACTCATGTCCATTGTGTCAGTGATGCCATCCAACCATCTTACCCTCTGTCATCCCCTTCTCCTCCTGCTTTCAATCTTTCCCAGCACCAGGGTCTTTTCTAATGAGTCAGTTCTTCACATCAGGTGGCCAAATATTGGAGTTTCAGCCTCAGCTTCAGTCCTTCTGTCATGGCAGTATGTAATTTCCTCAGTTCTCTCTCACCCCAACAAAAATTTGAAGCCACGGATGTTAAAGCCCTCAGACAGACTGTGTCACAGCTCTCAGACAGATCAGTGTTACAGCTCTGTGTGACAGCTCAGTTTTATTTAGAAAATAAAGGAAAATACATCCTCGAGGCATGAGGGCCTGCAAACCCAAAAGACTTGAACAGAAGAGAGAGAGAGAGCACGTGAGAGAGAGAGCGCACACGTGAGAGAGTGTGAGAGAGAGAAAGTGAGAGTGAAAGAGAGGCCTGGCCCTTTGGCTCCTCTTTTTATATGTTTTTTCCTCCCCCTGGGCCTGCCCTATGTAAATTGGGCTAGCCAGGAGTGCTGTTTGTTCTACTTGAGGTCCTCACTCTGGTCCTCGGACCTTCCTTTGTTCTATTTTTATTTCCTTTGTTTCTATTTCCCTTCCTTGTCTTTTAGCCACTGCCATTCTGGACTCCTTTTTTTTTCCTATTCTAACTACCTAACACTTCTGATGAATATTCAGGACTGATTTCCTTTAGGATTGACTGGCCTGATCTCCTTGCAGTCCAAAGGACTCTCAAGAGTCTTCTCCAACACCACATTGCAAAATCATCAATTCTTCAGTGCTTAGACTTCTTTATAGTGCAACTCTCACATCCATACATGACTACTGGAAAAACCATAGCTTTGACTATATGGACTTTTGTTGGCAAAGGTCTCAAACAAGGTAGTCACTGTGCAAATCAAATCCATGTGAACCAGAGAATATAAATCCCATAGCCATCACCAGAAAGCAAAGTATCTCTCACTACTATAACAAAGAGTCCCCAGTCTGTCAAAAATGATGACATTTCTGCCAGCTATAAAGTTTTAGGGGAGCTGAAAACATTGCACGTTTGTTTGGTTTATCCATAAATGACCATCACAGTACTGGAAAAAAAAAAAAAGTTTCTTCTTTACACCCTATGATCCATTCCTCCCCCATTATCTCTGCCTCTGCTGCTTCCTAGAAACTGAATATATCTGAAGCTAAAGGTCTTTTGGAACCCAAGGGGGACTGAAGAGCACGTAAGTATACAGAGGAATCTGATGAGGAAAAACCAATCAGACTTTTATGGCTGTGTTTGATGTATACAACCAAATCACCATTTTACTGCATCTTTTTTAGAACAAGAGGTGTGAAAAGTTTTACCAATATTAAACTGATAATATTTAGGCAGGGTTCTTTCTAAAAGAGGAGCTGACATGACAATTTGACTGTGGTCCTACTAGCCAATTCAATGTTCTCTTATTTCTTCTAATGATGTACAGTAGGAATTAATGTGCTATACGCTTATTACTTCTTGGCCCTTTACATTGGGGGTCCCCAACCTTCAGGCCATGGAGTGGCAGCTCCTGTCAGATCAGTGAGGCTTTAGATTAGAAATAAAGTGCACAACAAATGTAACAAGCTTGAATCATCCTGTAACCACCCTCCCCACCATTCCTGGTCCATGGAAATACTGTCTCCCATGAAATCGGTCACTGATGCCAAAAAGGTTAGGGACTGTTGCCTTAAATGATGGGGGTGGTGTCTCCTAATTGGGTAAATCCAAATATAAAAAAGTACCTGTACTGGGGGCTTCCTTGGTGGCTCAATGGTAAAGGGTCCGCCTGACAATGCAGGAGACATGGGTTCAACCCCTAATCCTGGAGGATTCCACATGCCATGAAGCAAGTAAGCCCGTTTGCCATGTCAACTAAAAAATACAATCACAATTTGAAAGTGAAGAATTATTTTATTTTGTGGTAATGCATAGGACTCTGCCATTAATCTCAATAGCTCTGAGACAGTAATCTCAATAGCTCTGAAAAAAGCTGCCTGAAGGAGGCAGGAGGGGAAGTCAGGCTATCTACAAGTTTGTAATAAAGGGAGCAGGCAGTCTGAACATCAAAGATCAGATATTGAGTTAAGGAATTTAGCATTCTCTGTTTTGGAAGATGCAAGCCTCTGGGCTCACTGAATTCATTCCTTTCATATGCACCTCATCTATCTAGGGCGAATCCTGTTTCTTTGTTCTCCTTGCTTCTAGCATTCCTCCAGCTCCTCAGCAATCACTGTGGGGTGGGGCAGCATCCCCTGGATGAAGTTTTGGGAGGCCTCATTCACACTGGAGGCCAGAAGTTGCTGACGGCAGTGACATTTCTTGTTTATTGATAAGGTAGGAGATATTTTCGTTGTACAGCCTCAACTGTTAAGCCTGTGCTCTACAGTCCGGGAGCCACAGCTACTGAACCCACATAATGCAACTACTGAAGCCCATGCAACCTAGGGCCCATGTCTGACAATAAGAGGGGCCACCACAATGAGACGTGCACACACCACCACTAGACAGTGGTCCCCGCTTGCCACAACTAGAGAAAAGCCTGAAGAGCAATGAAGACCCAGCATGGCCAAAATAAGTAAAATTATTTTTTTTTAAGTGCCAGTACATTTGGTTCCTACCACACTAATGATGCCTTCAAGACACAAATCTCCATGAATGCTGCCCTTGTTGATTGGCTTCTATAGAAAATGGAGGCAAGCTTCCTCTAGAGATACCATAGAAAGTTTTGGATTCATCACCTTTTTTACATAGCTACTAGGTACACTCATTTTTAAAAGAAGCTGGATTCTTTTTGGATTTGATAGCCTTAACCCATGGAAGGCAACTCCCTGGCCTAATATTTCCATTACAGACAGATAGCTCAGATTCAATGCCCATTAAGATAGGCTGGAGTCAATAAATCTTGCTTGTAGAAAGTAAATGGTATGGGTGAAGGATCTGCCAGATTAATCCCAGTGGTATCTCGACTATTCATTGAAGAATCTAAGCTACTCCATTTTGTTAACAGAAAAACTCCATTTTGTAAGGTTCCGGGAAAAGAGCCTTTGGAAATCCCCTGACCTCACCCCACCACTCACGAGCCAATTGTACCCCAGACCAGAATCTCCTGACTTAACGTTCAGGAACTTGTGGTCTACCTAGGTAATAGAGACCAATCAAAAACCAACACACAACCCTTCGGAAGAAAGTGACCAATCAGACGTCCCCTTACCTAGAAATTCTTTTTTTTTTTTCATGAACACTCCCTATATAAGCAATGTAATCCAAAACCCGGGGCTCCTCCCTATAGCTGCTGTGTCAGTAACAGTGGGAGCCCCAAATCAAGCTTGGTAATAAAAACTCTCTTGCTTTTGCATCGGATATCAGCTCCCTGGTGGTCACTGGGAGATTTCGTGACTTGGGCATAACATTCATGAGAAACTAAACAAAGTGACAGCTCTCTTTTGGGGAATCTTTATTCCCTATTTTCCAATCCAAAGCAAAGCTGGCTGTTCATTGAGATACTCAAGTCACAGATATCCCCATAAGGGCCTGGTCCTGATCTAGTGATGGGTCAGCTAAGCTGCAACCAAATGGTATCCATTATATTGTTCAAACTCAGTGCCAGCTTTGCAGAACTAAAAACGGGTGTAAACATTCCACTCGCTGGGCAGAACTCAATGGATTACCATAGTTCTGACCAATATTTCTTGATAAACCTTGTTTAATTTTTATTAGTTCTTGGATTGTTAACTGTGGCCACTTGGAAAGTACAGGTTAGCACATTAAAGAAGTCTTTTTGGGGGCCACACTGTGGGAAGGGAAATTACAGCTGCTGACCTAACCATCTGGGTCACTCATGTAGATGTACAGACCCATTATCTGATCAGGCCATCTGGAATCCAACTGCTGACTGAGCTTCTACACAGCAGATTGCAAGCATTTCATCATCACATCACATTTGGCAATCTATCTACATTATAGCTTGGGCACAAAATAAAGGACTCTGTGTTTCTGATGCAGGGGCTATGACTGCATGAAAGTTTTACAGCTTATACCAAACTTGACTTTTTGACGTGTGGTGAAGGAGGTCACATTATACTGGGCATGGACTCAGATTGGTTACACTGAACCTTTAAAGCAGTCACAGGCTTATCAATAGTGTCATACTACCATTGATATTGCTCAAATTATAGTGTGCTATTATAGTCCAATCAGTTGATTCTGGTCACATACTTGTGATTCTTTAACTAAAGCATGTCATGTTTTCACCTTTCCAGACAATTTTCAGTCTATTAATTGTTTGACTTTTATACAAATACCACCTAGCACTGGACTGAAAGTCAAAGTGCTTTATAGACTTTCTATGCTGCCTCCCATGTGCAGGTTTCTGATACTGTTGAGTATTGGAATAATCTCCTGAAAAACTGGCTCAAAATTCCTTGAGTATACTTTCTTCACTGCCTCCTGATTCAAACACATTAGTAAGACAATTTGGTCACTGAATGCAGCTATACCAAGAAAAAGATCACTTCTTGGCAAATTCCTGGGTAATTATCAAGATAGGAGTGTATCATTACAAAGACCTATTTTGAAAATCTGAGATCCCACTTTGAAAGTTTCTTGGTGTGATGCTTCCCTTATTCTCCTATTTGCAACTCAATGCCATCTGAATGACATATTTTCTGGGTGACAGTCTCATCAAAAAGGATCCCAGACTCAAACCTAATTCTGGTTTGTAGCTCTCTTCATCCCTTGTTAGAATGACATAGCCCATTCTATCCCATGTAAAAAGGATAGCAGACACTTAGGTAGAATACACTGCTTGTTGAGGCACCACACAGTGACTCAAAGACTGTTACAGACCGAGGTGGGAGACATATTTTATTGTAAATTTTATTTAAAAAGTGCCCTTACCTCACAAACATATAAGGCTTCTGGATGGGAAAAAAAAAAATCTGTGTAAATAGGGTATGATTGAAAAAGCAGTCAAGTTTTAGCTACCAGAATGGGAAACTCTGATTTGCAGCACGGAAAGGAGAGCAATACCCCAAACATCAGGGAGAGATTGGGCAGCTAGTATATTAGTGTTGTTTGCATTTTTAGAAGAGTATTTGGAGGTTTCACATGTAGGAGGGCTTCCCTCGTGGCTCAGATGGTAAAGGATCTGCCTGCAATGTGGGAGATCTGGGTTCAATCCCTGGGTTGGGAAGATCCTCTGGAAAAGGAAATGGCAACCTATTCCAGTATTCTTGCCTGGAGAATTCCATGAGCAGAGGAGCCTGGCGGGCTATATAGTCCATGGGATAGCAAAGAGTCAGGCACAACTTTCATTTTCACTTTACATGTAGGAAAGTGGGATGGTTCACTGGGGGACACTGTCACCCTTATCACAGACTGGGGCAAGTCCTATTTGGGAGGCTCCAACAATTAAAAGCAGTATTTTCTTTTCTGGGATGCCATTTGCACCCGAGACTGTAATTATTGTTCTGAAGCTAGGTATTAACCCAACTCCCTCTCAAATATAGGGCTTCCTTGGTGGCACAGATGGTAAACGGTTTGGCTGCAACAAGGAGACCTGGGTTCGATCCCTGGGTCAGGAAGATCCCATGGAGGAGGAAATGGCAGCTCACTCCAGTATACTTGCCTGGAGAATCCCATGGACAGAGGAGCCTGGTGGGCAACAGTCCATGGCATTGCAAAGGGTTGGACATGACTAAGCAACTAACATACACTCTCAAATGTAGGTCTTGCACTTTAGGAGCAATATTAAGAGAAATGTAAGTGTTAACAGAAACACTACTGGTAGATCATGCAAACCTCAGAAGACTCTGTTGATTTCTTCAAATTGAGAGAGTAAGCTACCTTTATTTATTTACAGAAGCTTCCTGGAAGGACAAATAATTTATTTATATAAAACCTGTGGGCAGTTATTCATAAGAATGGAGTCATCTAATTAGAAACTGTGATTTAAAATTGGCTCCTGACAGCTAAAGTGATAACACCTCTGCCCTGCAAGGCATTCTAGTAAGCCTCAACAGACTGGCAAAGATTATCTTAAAGAATTGTCCTCAGCTTCCTCTTTGTGGATAAGGCAGTGTCCACTCAGTCACTGGGAAAGCCAGCTCTAGCTGAATCAAGTGATTAGATCTGATAGACAGAGTGCCTAACTATGGACGGAATTCATAATAAAGCAGGAAGTGATCAAAAAAAATTCCCAAGGGGGAAAAATATAAAAAGTCAAAACAGTTGTGTGAGGAGGCCTTATAAATAGCTGAAAAAAGAAGAGAAGTGAAAGACAAAGGAAAAAAGGAAAGATATATCCACATCAATGTAGAGTTCCAAATAATAGCAAAGAAAGATAAGAAAGCTTTCCTCAGTGATCAATGCAAAGAAATAGAAGAAAACAATAGAATGGGAAAGACGAGAACTCTCTTCAAGAAAACTAGAGATACCAAGGGAACATTTCATGCAAAGATGGGCACAATAAAAGACAGAAATAGTATAAACCTAACAGAAGCAGAAGATATTAAGAAGAGGTGGCAAGAATACATAGAACTATACAAAAAAGAATTTCATGAAACAGATAACCATGATGGTGTGATCACTCACCTAGAGCCAGAGTGCAAAGTCAAGTGGGCTTTAGGAAGCACCAGTACAAACAAAGCTAGTGGAGGTGATGGAATTCAGTGGAGCTATTTCAAATCCTAGAAGATGATGCTGTGAAAGTGCTGCACTCAGTATGCCAGCAAATTTGAAAAACACAGCAATGGCCACAGGCCTGGAAAGGTCAGTTTTCATCCCAATCCCAAAGAAAGGCAATGCCAAAGAATATTCAAACTACCACGCAATTGCATTCATCTCACATGCTAACAAAGTATTGTTCAAAATTCTCCAAGCCAGGTTTCAACAGTATGTGAATCCTGAACCTCCAGATCTTCAGGGTGGATTTAGAAAAGGCAGAGGAACCAGAGTTCAAATTGCCAACATCTGTTGGATCACTGAAAAAGCAAAAGAGTTCCAGAAAAACATCTCCTTTTACTTTATTGATTACACCAAAGCCTTTGCCTGTGTGGATCACAACAAACTGTAAAATTCTTCAAGAGATGGGAATATCAGACCACCTTACCTGCCTCCTGAGAAATCTGCATGGAGGTCAAGAAGTTACAGTTAGAACTGCACATGGAACAACAGACTGGTTCCAAATTGGGAAAGGAGTCCACCAAGGCAGTATATTGTCACCCTGCTTATTTAACTTATATGCAGAATACATCATGCAAAATGCTGGGCTGGATGAAGCACAAGCTGGAATCAAGACTGCCAGGAGGAATATCAATAACCTCAGAGATGCAGATGATATCACCCTTATGGCAGAAAGTGAAGAAGAAATAAAGAGCCTCTTGATGAAAGTGAAAGAAGAGAGTGAAAAAGTTGGCTAAAACTCAACATTCAGAAAACTAAGATCATGGCATCCAGTCCCATCACTTCATGGCAAATAGATGGGGAAACAGTAGAAACAGTGACAGACTTTCTTTCTGTGGTCTCCAAAATCACTGCAGATTGTGGCTGCAGCCATGAAACTAAAAGACTCTTGCTCCTTGGAAGAAGAGTTATGACCAACCTAGACAGCATATTAAAAAGCAGAGACATTACTTTGCTGACAAAGGTCCATCTAGTCAAAGCTATGGTTTTTCCAGTAGTCATGTATGGATGTGAGATTTGAACCATAAAGAAAGCCTAGCACTGAAGAATTGATGCTTTTGAACTGTGATCTTGGAGAAGACTCTTGAGAGTCCCTTGGACTGCAAGGAGATCAAACCAGTCAATCCTAAAGGAAATCAGTTCTGAATATTCAATGAAAGGACTGATGCTGAAGCTGAAGTTCCAATACTTTGGTCACCTAATTCGATGTACTGACTCACTGGAAAAGACCCTGATGCTGGGAAAAATTGAAGGCAGAGAAAAGGGGATGACAGAGGATGAGATGGTTGGATGGTATCACCGACTCTATGGGCATGAGTTTTAGCAAGCTCCAGGAGTTGGTGATAGACAGGGAAGCCTGGCATGCTGCAGTCCATGGGGTCACAAATTTTTGGACACTACTGAGTGACTGAACTGAACTGAACTGATTCTTATATATAGTAACAAAATTATGATATAAAAATCATTATTATAATATATATATTTTTTATTTTTCCAAATTAAGATTTCCTGAACTGAACTGATTCTTATATATATTGTAACATAATTATGATATAAAATCATTATTATAATACATATATTTTTCCAAATTAAGATTTCCTCTCCTATAATAAAGCCTATTACATATTTAGGAGTTACCTGATCTTTCAAATCCTTTGTGGGAAGAGGAACTAGAAGAATCAGCATTATACTACCCTGGGTAGTACTATTGCTATGGGTCATAGCAAGGAGTCTTCTTTGACCAAGGAGTCTTGTGTCTTCTGTCAGTATCCATGAAACTCTGACTGGTCAACTTGTTTGTTTGAAGGTCTGATAAAATATTTCCATTATTGACAGTTTATACCAATAAACCTCTAATAGATATTCTTGAATTCAAAAGTCTATCATTATAAGCCACTTGATTAAATGCTTCAGTTTTTTAAATTTCAATATCATTGTATATACTATTTAACCTTCAAGCCACTCAAGCTCCTTGGTTTTTTAAAGGTTTAAGGAAAATGAAACTCTCATAGAGACAAAAAATTTTTTTCCTCATCATATTTATTAATGGCATTTCTCCACAATACTAGAGCACAACAAAGTTATAACAGGAATAAATGAAAAAAAGGTAGGGTAGATTGAGGAATTAGGTCTGGTTTTTGGCCCAAATATCAGGGACATGGGTTGGGGTCCTAATGTAGCAGAAGCGTTGGGATCTGCTTTGTGAGGTTACCACAGATCCTTTTCAGTGTGGAGGTAAGAAACCTTAAAAGAGAACTCTTGCAATCTTTAAAGAAAGAGCAAAGAACAAGTGGTTTGTCAGAAGGATTAAAGACATTTTATACCTTTGGGAGAGGTATCTCTGTTTTGCTTACTGTTTACTACTAACTTGGATTCATTCTCCATAAAGTTAGATGTGATCTGCAGATTTTTGTCCAGTAAAATAGATAACCCCAATGATTATATTTCACTGTGCTTTGACCTACAATATTTCAACATCTCTTCTCCATCTCTCCCATCTCTTGACCTAGTGCTTCTCATTAACAGATCAGCAGACTAGAAACAGAAAGTCTTGATTTCCACTGGTCTGAGCTAGGAATGAGCACTGCTCACTTGTCAATGAGGACTCTGCGGATCTTCTGCATCTCGAGTTCCACATACTTGTCCCCCCTCTGTGTTAACATCACCACAGTAGGCCTCACCATCTGGGGCAAAGAGTGTATGTAGCTGTCCTGCTTTGGATACTGTGACTGACTTTAAGTATTTTGAGGCAGAGTCAGATGAGATTATTACTGCCTTCACTTAATAAAACTAGTTTGTTCCATATTATTGATTTTTTTTCAATTGCTTAGAATCTGGTGAGGAGAGAGATTACAAAAAAATTATCAAATACCTAGACATATGGACAAAGGGGGTTGTGTGACTTTTGAATGTCATACAGTAGCACTGCCTAATAAGCCTACCCAGAGAGATTTTCTGTCCTTTAGGTGATATATCTTTTACCTAATATTTGTATTTATTAAGGCCCACTCCCCAAGAACTCAGGTACCAACTTGAAGATTTTTGTCCATCTGCACAATGCTTATGGTTTAATTTATATTAGCTTGCTTTATATCTAAGCTAATCCCAACATTTTTAACAGCACAAACACTCAGTTTCTCAAATGCTCACTGAACTACTTATACCTCCTCATAGGTTCTCCCACTAATGAATTTGAAAAACAGTCTTTGATGCCTATTCACTATTTTATTTCACCTATCCTGAAAATTATACTTTCAAAGAACTGCAATGAATTTGTACCCTGAACTCATAAGACATTAAGCTTAACAGGAAGGAGAAAAAAAAAAACAAAACCTGAAACACAATGGCATGTATTATATTAGATGAAGTACAAAACAATGAAATGGGAAAGTACCTGAAAAATGGAAAGAAGAAACACAGAATCATTTAAAGACAGGCCAAAATTGTTTGCAAGTGGTGGGGTGCACCACTATTGTAATAACTGGGTGAACAAACAGCTGAATGATGAATAAATTCAGAAGGAATGCCTCTAACATTCACTAATGTGCATGATAAAGAGGACCTTTCTAAAGCAAATTTGAAATAATCCTTTACTCTTGAGTAACAATTTGTTACTATCTCTTCAAATTATATCCTTTAAGTTGGTCTCAATGAATTGCCTTTTGTAAGCTGCTGGGAAGAAATCCTAACAAGGTCAGAATTCTATAAAATCTGATTGAACCCAGGCCTTAGTTGTTGCTCTGTTGCTAAGTCATGTCCCATTTTTGTGACTCCAAGGACTGGGGCACTCCATGCTTCCCTGTCCTTTACTATCTCCCAAAGTTTGCTCAAGTTCATGTCCATTGAGTCAGTGATACTTTCTAACCATCTCGTCTTCTGCTGTCCCTTTCTACTTTTGCCTTCAATCCTTCTCAGCATCAGGGTCTTTTCCAATGAGTGAGCACTATGCATCAGGTGAACAAAGTATTAGAACTTCAGCCTCAGCATCAGTTCTTCCAATGAATATTCAGGGCTGATTTCCTTTAGGATTGACTGGTTTGATCTCCTTGCTGTCCAAGGGAATCTCAAGAGTTCTCCAGCATCACAATTCAAAAGCATCAATTTATCAGCACTCAGATTTCTTTATGGCCCATGTCTCACATCTGTACATGACTACTGGAAAAACCACAGCTTTGACTATACAGACCAGACCCTTATCAGCAAAGTGATGCTATCTCTGTTTTTTAATACACTGTCTAGATTTGTCATGGCTTTCCTTCCAAGGAGCAAGCCTTTTAATATCATTGCTGCAGTCACCATGTGTGGTGATTCAGGAGTCCAAGAAAATAAAACCTTTCATTGCTTCCACCTTTCCTCTTGTATTTGCCATGAAGTGATGTGAACTGAGGCCTACATATTGGTTAAAAAAATAATGATAAAGTGGGTAATTTTTTAAACTTGGCAGGCTAGGACTCAGTTTAGATATTTTGTACATATATATGTTACAAATGACACAAAAATTTTTATTTATTCATTTTGTTGTTCCAGGTATAGTTTGTAATTTTACCATGAAGCTTAAGTAAATAAATTTTAATACAAGTTCTGAAATCATATTACAAAAATTGGTCAAAAATATATTCAAAAGGAAAATATATTCTACTGGGAAGAAAACCTTGGTAATTATTATTTTTTTTTAATGGAAGAAAAGAAAGTGATCTAAAGTGGGATGCAATAAACCTAAAAGTAACTCAAAAAGAAACAAAGGCTGAATAATTTTTACAGACCTAAATAAAATTTTTATAAGAATAAGGCAAAATAGATTATCAGAAAATAAAGACAGGAAGGGAGAAGAAAGTGAAAAATAGAACTACAGAAATAAAAACTAAATAAAATAGAGTAAAAATCTAGGAGATGGTGATAATAATAACGATCAACAAAGACAAATGGTTATATTTAAACATTTGACTAGTCTGGTACTAATGAGGCAAATTGCAGTTAAAAATGATCTATTAAAATTTACTAAAATTGCTTAAAGGAGGCTACTCAGGACTATTAGTTACATTTCAGTTCAGTTCAGTCAATCAGTCATATCCAACTCTTTGCAACCCAATGGACTGACTGAAGCACACCAGGCTTCCCATTCCATCACCAATTCCCAGAGCCTGCTCAAACTCATGTCCATCGAGTTGGTGGTGCCATCCAACCATCTCATTCTCTGTCATCCCCTTCTCTTCCTGCCTTCAATCTTGCACAGCATCAGGGTCTTTTACAATGAGTCAGTTCTTCACATCAGGTGGCCAAAGTACTGAAGTTTCAGCTTCAGCATCAGTCCTTCCAATGAATAATCAGAACTGATTTTCTCTAGGTTTGACTGGTTTGACCTCCTTGCAGTCTAAGGGACTCTCAAATGTCTTCAAAAGCATCAATTCTTTGGCACTCAGCTTTCTTTATAGTCCAATTCTCACACCCATGACTACTGGAAAAACCATGGCTTGGACTAATTGGATTTGTCGGCAAAGTAAACTCTCTGCATTTTAATAGGCTGTCTAGGTTGGTAATAGCTTTTCTTCCAAAGAGCAAGTGGCTTTTAATTTCATGGCTACAGACATGATCTGCAGTGATTTTGGGCGGGGGCCCCCCGCAAATAAAATATCATACTGTTTCCATTCTTTCCCCACCAATTTGCCATGAAGTGATGGGAGCAGATGCCATGATCTTACTTTTCTGAATTTTTTTTTTTTTACTTTATTTTACACTACTGTATTCGTTTTGCCATACATCAACATGAATCCACCACGGGTGTACATGAGTTCCCAATCCTGACACCCCCCTCCCACCTCCCTCCCAATACCATCTCTCTGGGTCATCCCAGTGCACCAGCTCCAAGCATCCTGTATCCTGCATTGAACCTAGACGGCGGTTCATTTCTTACATGATATTATACATGTTTCAATGCTATTCTCCGAAATCATCCCACCCTCTCCCTCTCCCACAGAGTCCAAAAGTCTGTTCTATACATCTGTGTCTCTTTTGCCGTCGCGCATACAGGGTTATTGTTACCATCTTTCTAAATTCCACATATATGTGTTAGTATGCTGTATTGGTGTTTTTCTTTCTGGCTTACTTCACTCTGTATAATCGGCTCCAGTTTCATCAACCTCATTAGAACTGATTCAAATATATTCTTTTTAATGGCTGAGTAATACTCCATTGCATATATATACCACAGCTTTCTTATCCATTCATCTGCCAATGGACATCTAGGTTGCTTCCATGTCCTGGCTATTATAAACAGTACTGCGATGAACATTGGGGTACATGTGTCTCTTTCAGTTCTGGTTTCCTCGGTGTGTATGCCCAGCAGTGGGATTGCTGGGTCAAAAGGCAGTTCTATTTCCAGTTTTTTAAGGAATCTATACACTGTTCTCCATAATGGCTGTACTAGTTTGCATTCCCACCAACAGTGTAAGAGGGTTCCCTTTACTCCACACCCTCTCCAGCATTTATTGCTTGTAGACTTTTGGATCGCAGCCATTCTGACTGGTGTGAAATGGTACCTCATTGTGGTTTTGATTTGCATTTCTCTGATAATGAGTGATGTTGAGCATCTTTTCATGTGTTTGTTAGCCATCTGTATGTCTTCTTTGGAGAAATGTCTATTTAGTTCTTTGGCCCATTTTTTGATTGGGTTGTTTATATTTCTGGAATTGAGCTGCATGAGTTGCTTGTATATTTTTGAGATTAGTTGTTTGTCAGTTGCTTCATTTGCTATTATTTTCTCCCATTCTGAAGGCTGTCTTTTCACCTTGCTTCTGGTTTCCTTTGTTGTGCAGAAGCTTTTAATTTTAATTAGATCCCATTTGTTTATTTTTGCTTTTATTTCCAGTATCCTGGGAGGTGGGTCATAGAGGGGCCTGCTGTAATGCATGTCGGAGAGTGTTTTGCCTATGTTCTCCTCTAGGAGTTTTATAGTTTCTGGTCTTACATTTAGATCTTTAATCCATTTTGAGTTTATTTTTGTGTATGGTTTTAGAAAGTGTTCTACTTTCATTCTTTTACAAGTGGTTGACCAGTTTTCCCAGCACCACTTGTTAAAGAGATTGTCTTTAATCCATTGTATATCCTTGCCTCCTTTGTCAAAGAGAAGGTGTCCATAGGTGTGCGGATTTATCTCTGGGCTTTCTATTTTGTTCCATTGATCTATATTTCTGTCTTTGTGCCAGTACCATACTGTCTTGATGACTGTGGCTTTGTAGTAGAGCCTGAAGTCAGGCAGGTTGATTCCTCCAGTTCCATTCTTCTTTCTCAAGATTGCTTTGGCTATTCAAGGTTTTTTGTATTTCCATACAAATTGTGAAATTATTTGTTCTAGCTCTGTGAAAAATACCGCTGGTAGCTTTATAGGGATTGCATTGAATCTGTAGATTGTTTTGGGTAGTATACTCATTTTCACTATATTGATTCTTCCAATCCATGACCATGATGTATTTCTCCATCTATTAGTGTCCTCTTTGATGTCTTTCACCAGTGTTTTATAGTTTTCTATATATAGGTCTTTAGTTTCTTTAGGTAGATATATTCCTAAGTATTTTATTATTTTCGTTGCAATGGTGAATGGAATTGTTTCCTTAATTTCTTTTTCTACTTTCTCATTATTAGTGTATAGGAATGCAAGGGATTTCTGTGTGTTGATTTTATATCCTGCAACTTTACTATATTCATTGATTAGCTCTAGTAATTTTCTGGTGGAATCTTTAGGGTTTTCTATGTAGAGGATCATGTCATCTGCAAACAGTGAGAGTTTTACTTCTTCTTTTCCAATTTGGATTCCTCTTATTTCTTTTTCTGCTCTGATTGCTGTGGCCAAAACCTCCAGAACTATGTTGAATAGTAGCGGTGAAAGTGGGCACCTTGTCTTGTTCCTGACTTTAGAGGGAATGCTTTCATTTTTTTTTTACCATTAAGGATAATGTTTGCTGTGGGTTTGTCATATATAGCTTTTATTATGTTGAGGTATGTTTCTTCTATTCCTGCTTTCTGGAGTTTTTATCATAAATGGATGTTGAATTTTGTCAAGGGCTTTCATAAGAGACTATTATCAGCAATTATATGCCAGCAAAATAGACAACATGGAAGAAATGGACAAATTCTTAGAAAAGTACAACTTTCCAAAACTGAACCAGGAAGAAATAGAAAATCTTAACAGACTCATCACAAGCATGGAAATTGAAACTGTAATCAGAAATCTTCCAGCAAACAAAAGCCCAGGTCCAGACGGCTTCACAGCTGAATTCTACCAAAAATTTAGAGAAGAGCTAACACCTATCCTACTCAAACTCTTCCAGAAAATTGCAGAGGAAGGTAAACTTCCAAACTCATTCTATCAGGCCACCATCACCCTAATACCAAAACCTGACAAAGATGCCACAAAAAAAGAAAACTACAGGCCAATATCACTGATGAACATAGATGCAAAAATCCTTAACAAAATTCTAGCAATCAGAATCCAACAACACATTAAAAAGATCATACACCATGACCAAGTGGGCTTTATCCCAGGGATGCAAGGATTCTTCAATATCCACAAATCAATCAATATAATTCACATTAACAAATTGAAAAATAAAAGGCATATGATTATCTCAATAGATGCAGATAAAGCTTTTGAATGCTGAGTTTTAAGCCAACTTTTTCATTTTCCTCTTCTACTTTCATCAAGAGGCTTTTTAGCTCCTCTTCACTTTCTGCCATAAGGATGGTGTCATTTGCATATTTGAGGTTATTTATATTTCTCTTAGCAATGTTGATTTGAACTTGTGCTTCAGCCAGGCATTTTGCATGATGTACTCTGCATATAAGTTAAATAAGCAGGGTGACAATATACAGCCTTGACGTACTCCTTTCCCAATTTGGAACCACTCTTTTGTTCCATGTCCAGTCCTAACTGTTGCTTCTTGGCCTCCATACAGACTTCTCAAGAGGGAGGTAAGGTGGTCTGGTATTCCCATTTCTTGAAGATTTTTCCATGTTTGTTGTGATCCACAGAGTCAGAGGCTTTGGTGTAATCAATAAAGCAGAACTAGATGTTTTTCTGGAATTCTCTTGCTTTTTTGATGATCCAACAGATGCTGGCAGTTTGAACTCTGGTTCCTTTGCTTTTTCTAAATCAAGCTTGAACATCTGGAAGTTTACGATTCATGTACTGTTGAACCCTGGCTTGGAGAAATTTGAACAATACTTTGCTAGCCTGTGAGACGAGTGCAATTATGTGGTAGTTTGAACATTTCTTGGCATTGCTTTTCTTTGGGATTCGAACGAAAACTGACCTTTTCCAAGCCTATGGCCACTAATGAATTTTCCAAATTTCCTTGCATATTGAGTGCAACAATTTCACAGCATCATCTTCTAGGATTTGAAATAGCTCATTTGTAATTCCATCACCTGCACTAGCTTTTTTTTTGTAGTGATGCTTCCTAAGGCCCACTTGACTTCACATTCCAGGATGTCTGGCTCTAGGTGAGTGATCACACCATCGTGATTATCTGGGTCATGAAGATCTTTTTGGTATAGTTCTTCTGTGTATTCTTGCCGCCTCTTCTTAATATCTTCTACTTCTGTTAGGTCCATACCATTTCTGTCCTTTACAGTGCCTGTCTTTGCATAAAATATTCCCTTGGTATTTCTAACTTTCTTGAAGAGATCTCTAGTCTCTCCCATTCTATTGTTTTCCTCTATTTCTTCGCACTGATGACTGAGGAAGGCTTTCTTATCTCTCCTTGCTATTCTTCGGAACTCTGCATTCAGATGGTTATAACCTTCCTTTTCTCTTTTGCCTTTAGCTTTTGTTGCCTTCTCAACTCTTTGTAAGGCTTCTTCAGACAACCATTTTGCTTTATGCGCTTCTTTTTTGGGAGGGTGGTCTTGATCACCCCCTCCTGTACAATGTCACAAACCTCCACCCATAGTTCATCAGGCACTCTGTCTATCAGATCTAATCACCTGAATCTATTTCTTACTCCAGTGTATAATCATAAGGGATTTGACTTAGGTCATTCCTGAATGGTCTATTGGTTTTCCCTACTTTCTTCAATTTAAGTCTGAATTTGGCAATTAGGAGTTCATGATCTGAACCACAGTCAGCTCCCAGTCTTGTTTTTGCTGACTGTATAGAGCTTCTCCATCTTTGGCTGCAAAGAATATAATCAATCTGATTTTGGTATTGACCATCTGGTGATGTCCATGTGTAGTCTTCTCTTGTGTTATGGGAAAAGGGTGTCTGCCGTGACCAGTGTGTTTTCTTCGGAAAATGCTGTTTACCTTTGCCCTGCTTCATTTGGTACTCCAAGGCCAGATTTGCCTGTTACTCCAGTTATCTGTTGACTTCCTACTTTTGCATTCCAGTCCCCTATAATGAAAAGGACATCTTTTTTTGGTGTTAGTTCTAGAAGGTCTCATAAGTGTTCATAGAACCGTTCAACTTCAGCTTCTTCAGCATTATTGTTTGCGGCACAGACTTGGATTTCTGTGATATTGAAAGGTTTGCCTTGGTAACAGAGATCATTCTGTCGTTTTTGAGATAGCACTGAAGAACTTCATTTTGGACTCTTGTTGACTATGAGGGCTACTCCATTTCTTCTATGGAATTATTGCCCACAGTAGTAGATATAAAGGTCAGCTGAGTTAAATTTGCCCATTCCAGTCCATTTTAATTTACTGATTCCTAAAATGTCAATGTTTACTCTTGCAATCTCCTGTTGGACCACTTCCAATTTACCTTAATTCAGGGACCTAACATTCCAGGTTCCTATGCAATATTATTCTTTACAGCATCAGAGTTTACTTCCGTCACTAGCCACATGCACACCTGGGCATTGATTTTGCTTTGGCTCTGTCTCTTCATTCCTTCTGGAGTTTTCTCCACTCTTTTCCAGTAGCATATTGGGCACCTATGGACCTTGTGAGTTCACCTTTCAGTGTCATATCTTTTTGCCTTTTCATACTTTTCATGGCGTTCTCAAGACAAGAATACTGAAGTGGTTTGCCATTCCCTTCTCCAATGGACCATGATTTGTCAGTACTCTCCACCATGACCCATCTGTCTTGGGTGGCCCTACATGGAAGGGCTCACAGTTTCACTAAGTTAGACAAGGCTGTGGTCCATTTGATCAGTTTGATTATTTTTCTGTGATTGCGGTTCTCATTCTGTCAGCCCCCTGATGGATAAGCATAAGAGGCCTTTGGAAGCTTCCTGATGGGAGAGACTGACTGGGGGTGAAACTGGGTCTTGTTCTGATGGGTGGGTCCATGCACAGTAAATCTTTAATCCAATTTTCTATTGATGGACAGTTGTGTGTTCTCTCCCTGTTGTTTGACATGAGACCAAACTATGGTGGAGTTAATGAAGATAATGGTGACCTCCTTCAAAACGTTTCATGCATGCACTGCCACATTCAGTGCCTCCAACCCCGAAGGAGGCCACTGCCAAGCCACGCCTCTGCCAGAGACTCCTTTACACTCACAGGCAAGTCTGGGTCAGTCTCTTGTTGGGTCACTGCTCCTTTCTCCTGGGTCCTGGCGCACACAAGGTTTTGTTTATGTTCTCCAAGAGTCTGTTTCCCCAGTCCCGGGTAAGTTCTGGTGGCTCTGTGGCAATGGTGACCTCCTTGAAGAGGGCCTATGCCACACCAAGTATGCTGCACCCAGAACCCCTGCCCCTGAGGCAGGACATTGACATTTTTACTTACACTTAAGCATGCTCAGATCATGACCTCCTTATTCATGAGTTAAGTTCAGACTTTAATTGAAGAAAGTAGAGAAAAACACTAGACCATTCAGGTATGATCTAAATCAAATCCTTTAAGATTATACAGTGGAAGTGACAAGTAGAGTCAAAGGATTGGATCTGATAGACACAGTGCCTGAAGAACTATGGACAAAGGTTTGTGACATTGTATAGGAGGCAGCGATCAAGACCGTCCCTAAGAAGAAATGCAAAAAGGCAAAATGGTTGTCTGAGGAGGCCTTACAAATAGCTGAGAAAAGATGAGAAGTGAAAGGCAAAGGAGAACAGGAAAGGTATAACCATTTGAAAGCAGGTTTCCAAAGAATAGCAAGGAGAGACAAGAAAGCTTTCCTCAGTGATCAATGCAAACTAATAGAGGAAAACAATAGAATGGGAAAGACTAGAGATCTCTTCAACAAAATCAGAGATACCAAGGGAACATTTCATGCAAAGATGGGCTCAATAAACGACAGAAATGGTATGGACCTAACAAAAGCAGCAGATATTAAGAAGAGGTGGCAAGAATACACAGAAGAACTATACAAAAAAGAACTTCATCAACCAAATAACCATAATGGTGTGATCATTCAACCTAGAGCCAGACATCCTGGAATGTGAAGTCAAGTGGGCCTTAGGAAGCATCACCATGAACAAAGCTAGTGGAGGTGATGGAATTCCAGTTGAGCTATTTCAAATCCTAAAAGATGTTATGAAATTGATACACTCAATATGCCAGCAAATCTTGAAAATTCATCAGTGGCTATAGGCTTGGAAAAGTCAGTTTTCGTTCCAATCCCAAAGAAAGGCAATGCCAAAGAATGTTCAAACTACCACATAATTGCAGTCATCGCACATGTTAGCAAAGTAATGCTCAAAATTCTCCAAGCCAGGCTTCAACAGTACATGAACTGTGAAATTTCAGATGTTTAAGCTGGATTTAGAAAAGGCAGAGAAACCAGAGATCAAATTGCCAGCAGCCATTGGATCATAGCAAAACCAAGAGAGTTCCAGAAAAGCATTACTTCTGCTTTCCTGGTTACATCAAAGCCTTTGACTTTGTGGATCACAACAAACTATGGCAAATTCTTCAAGAAACAGGAATACCAGACTACCTTATCTGCCTCCTGAGAAATCTGTATGCAGGTCAAAAAATCAACAGTTAGAACTGGACATGGAAAAACAGACTGGTTCCAAATTGGGAAACGAGTCCATCAAGGCTGTATATTGTCACCCTGCTTATTTAACTTATATATGCAGAGTACATCATGCAAAATGCTGGACTGGATGAAGTGGAAGCTGGAATTAATATTGCCAGGAGAAATATTAATAACTTCAGATAGGCAGATAACACCACCTATATAGTGGAAAACGTAGAGGAACTAAAGGGCCTCTTGGTTCTGACGTTATGAAGGACTCATATAATTTGAACTCCAGTGAAAGCTTAGGATTTAAACCTATTAGGTGAATATAAATTTGAAAAATTCCCATTTATTACTATTTATTTTAATGGCTATATATACTTATCTGATTTGTGTTGGTTGAAACTTTGTCTGTCTAGAAATATTATTCCATTAGCATGAATCATGTTCCCAGTGGCCTCTACAAGACTACAGGACATAAAAATGTTTATAATATTTTTGGAAATAAGTATCCAATGCCAATTTAATCCAAGCTTATTTTACTTATCTAGATAACTCAGATGTACCATAAATCATAAATGATATAATTAATAGCCTTTTTACTTCAGGTTAATAATTTATCATTTTCCAGGCACTATTAAAGTGAAAGTGAAGTCGCTCAGTCATGTCCGACTCTTTGCGACCCCATGGACTGTAGCCTACCAGGCTCCTCAATCCATGGAATTTTCCAAGCAAGAGTACTGGCGTGGGTTGCCATTTCCTTTTCCAGGAGATCTTCCTGACCCAGGTATCGAACCCGGTTCTCCCACACTGCAGACAGACGCTTTACCGTCTGAGCCACCAAGGAAGCCTACTATGTTTATCTCAATTTCCTAGAAAAGCTTACTGCTATCACATGTGATGAAGTTATTGTCTATTTTATTAGAATGGAGAGAGTGTCTGGTTAAAAAATTATCTTTCTTAAAAAGTTCTATTCTTCCATGAAATCCACTAGTTATTCTTATTGTCTGATTTGAATAAGTGACAAGTCCAAAGGTTGACAATACCTAGTGTAAAAATGCTCTCGCTTTTATCCTGCAGGAGTAATGAAATCATAGGGAATTTTAAAAAACCCTCTTTTACCTTTTGTAAGTTACTCTTGCATGACTTTTGACAATGCAAAATTTCATTCTACATTTAACTCCCTTTCCACACACACACACACACTATGCTATATTAGAGG
Organism: Oryx dammah; assembly: GCF_014754425.2. Classification (NCBI taxonomy): domain Eukaryota; kingdom Metazoa; phylum Chordata; class Mammalia; order Artiodactyla; family Bovidae; genus Oryx; species Oryx dammah. The sequence goes on from NW_024070200.1 coordinate 16,302,437, forward strand.
AATGATATAACACAGGGAGATAAATGATGGAGAACATTGAAGTGGAAATTAAAACTTCTTTCTATTATTATAAAACAAATGCAGAAGGGATCTGGGTATCTACAGATATTTTTCAGGGCTCAGTCAAGAAACAGAGGTCACTTAGAGTAAGCAGATTACTTAGCTACTTAGAATTAGTGGGTTAAAATAGGGACATGAGAACTTAATAACTTTTAAAATACTGGAGAAGCTTAAGTCAGTAATTTTTCAGGGAATGGCAGAACAATGTTTGCAAGAAGGTTTCCACTTGCTTCAGTTGCATGTAATTGCACAGTGGTCTTGGTAGAACCCTTAGTATTCTGGATACAATCTCTCAAAGGCCATTTGCTGAAACACACTTCCTTGCCTTAGTTGCCTGGGAGAATAATGACTTTTTTCCATTTTCTAAATCTTTTGTTTGTAGATCTCATTGATTAGAATGAAAAAGAATCCTGTGTGTGCTAAGTCACCTCAGTTGTGTCCAACTCTTTTCCTAGAGACTGTAGTCCACCAGGCTCCTCCCTCAATGGGATTCTCCAGGTAAGAGTACTGGAGTGCCTTCCTCCAGGGGATCTTTCTGACCCAGGGGTTGAACCTGCATCTCTCATGTATGCTTCATTGGCAGGTAGGTTCTTTACTACTAGCTCCACTTGGGAAGCCCAAAGAACAATCTTACTAGAAACCAAATCTACACTATAAGCTTCAAAAATTTATGTTCCAGTAGTTGTTGTTGCTGTTCAGTCACCAAGTTGTGTTTGACTCTTTGCAACCCTGTGGCTTCCCTGTCCCTCATCACACTAAATAGCAACAAATAATATCTGGCATCTGAGTAAAATAGCATGTAAGCTGACTCTGACAAATGGTGGTACATTTTGAAGTGACAGGGAATTAGAAAGTGGTAATAATCACTCCTATCTATAGGTTTAAATTTTGAATAGAAAATACAAAGGCATGAGGTTTAAAATAAGCCAAGTAACTACTCTCTATGGTATCCATAAATTTATTTAATAAAAGGGGTTAGAGGAAGACATACTTATATTTGCTTTCATACATACACACACACACACACACACACACACACACATATATTATACATGGGCTTCTCCGGTGGTGCTAGTGGTAAAGAACCTGCCTGCCAATGCAGGAGACATAAGAGATGTGGGAAGATCCCCTAGAGAAGGGCATGACAACCTACTCCAATATTTATGTCTAGAGAAATCCATGAACAGAGGAGCCTGGTGGGCTACAGTCCATGGGCTTGAAAAGAGTTGGACACAATTGAGGCAACTTAGCACTCACATATATGTGTGTGAGTGTAGGTGTGTGCATGTGTAAACATGATGGAAGAACTAACATTAGTTACTTGCTTTGCTGAGGTTTGTGTGGGGAGCTGGAGGGATTTAGGGGCTGAATATTTGTAGAGATCAGTATGAGGGTATTTTTCAATAGACTTTAAAATTTTTAATTTTTCAAACTTTGTGATTATGAATTTACTTCCAATTTAAACAATAAACATTTGAAACAGTATGATTTTTTTTCAACATCAGTAATTTTTCCCTGATGCAAACATCATTCACAAGGGCATATCTATAGGATAAATTTTATAAGTGATTGAGTCTGAGACAATATTATTTAAAGTGTAACTTGCAAAGACACAACATTAATAGTACCTGGAATGTTGTCAGAAAAGATAATTATTACTCTCCATCCCAGGTCTGCTGAATCCACATTGCCAGAGGTGGGACACAGGAATGTGCATTTAAGGAGCTTTATAGGTGACAAACGTGCTAACACTCAAAACACTTTTGTACTCTATGGGCAAATCTCCCTCTTGAAGGGTGGAACTGATTTGTGTCTCTTCAGCAATAGATTTCCTATGTAAAGCACGGCATTATTAAACTTTGGGATTTTTAACAAGTTTATTGATGAAATATGGTGTCATTTTGACTGATCTGTACTCTTACTATTGAGGTTATATATCTTTTCACATCATTAAAGCATACTCAGATTTTTATTTCTACATTCTAACAGCATAGATTTATTACCATGTCATGTAAATGGAGTTATACATTATGTACATATCTATGTTTATTTTTTTAACATAATTTTTTTGAGAATCATCTATATTGTTGTGCAAGATTATTGACTATCATTTAAGCTGCTTATTCATTTCTATCAATATAAAAACATCTACTTATCTATTCAAATGATAAATGGTTTTAGGGTACTTTGAAGTTTTGGATCATTATAAGTAGTGTAGCTGAGAACATTCTATTATATGTCTTTCGTTAAATAGGTGAGAAAAGTACTATTGGATATATGTCTTAGACTAGAACCACTGAGTTATTCAGTACACATTCATTCAACTGGGTAAATATTGCCAAATAATATTTCAAAGAATTTTTACAAATTTACTCTCACGACTGCAGTGTTAAGATTTCTTAATTGCTTCACATCCTTGACAACACTTGGCATGTCAGCCTTTTTAATTTCAGGCATTATTCTGGGGTGTACTGGTATGTTGTAAGCTTAATTGCATTTACCCTATGACTAATAAAGTTGACCACCTCTCCTGTTTAATTTTAATATTCTTTTTAATGAAGTATCCTTTCTCCAGGGGAAGCCTATATCAAATGACTGGATATTATGGAGTATACAAACACTAACAGCATTATCTCAAGTCAGGTACAACTCTGGGAATATTTCAGCTCCAGAGCTCTCCATGAAATTGATTAAGGCCTACGCTGCAATAACTCCCAAGTTCAGTTTCTCAGTTAACTTCAGTCGCTCAGTAGTGTCTGACTCTTTGTGACTCCATGGACTGCAGCACACTTCCCTGTCCCTCACCAACTACTGTAGTTTGCTCATTCTCATGTCCATCGAGTCAGTGATGCCATCTAACTATCTCATCCTCTGTCGGCCCCTTCTCCTCCTGCCTTCAGTCTTTCCCAGTATCAGGGTCTTTTCCAGTGAGTCAATTCTTTGCATCAGGTAGCCAAAGTATTGGAGTTTCAGCTTCAGCATCAGTCCTTCCAAAGAATACTCAGGACTGATTTCTTTTAGTATTGACTGGTTTGATTTTGCAGTACAAGGGACTCTCAAAAGTCTTCTCCAACACCACAGTTAAAAAGCATCAATTCTTCAGCACTCATTCAGCTTGCTTTATATTCCAACTCTCACATCCATACATGACAACTGGAAAAACCATAGCTTTGACTAGATGGACCTATGTTGGCAAAGTAATGTTTCTGCTTTTTAATATGCTGTCTAGGTTATTCATAGTTTTTCTTCCAAGGAGCAAGTGTCTTTTAATTTCATGGCTGCTGTCACCATCTGCAGTGATTTTTGAGCCTAAGAAAATAAAGTCTGTCACTGTTTCCATTATTTCCCCATCTATTTGCCAGGAAGTGATGGGACCAGATGCCATGATCTTTGTTTTTTGAATGTTGAGTTTTAAGCCAGCTTTTTCACTTTCATCAAGAGGCTCTTTAGTTCCTCTTCATTTTCTGCCATATAGGTGCTGTTATCTGCATATCTGAGGTTATTGATATTTCTCCCAGCAATATCTTGATTCCAGCTTGTGCTTCATCCAGACCAGTTTTTCACATGATGTACTCTGCATATAAGTTAAATAAGCAGGGTGACAATACACAGCCTTAACATACTCATTTCCCAATTTGGAACCTGTCTCTTCTTCCATCCAGTTCTAACCGCTGCTTCTTGACCTGCATACAGATTTTTCAGGAGGCAGGTAAGGTAGTCTGGTATTCCCATTTCTTGAAGAATTTTCCACAGTTTGTCATGATCTACACAGTCAAAGGGGCTTCCCTAGTAGCTCAGATGGTAAAGTATCTGCCTACAATGCAGCATACCAGGGTTCAATCCCTGGATTGGGAAGATCCCCTGGAGAAGGAAATGGCAACCCACTCCAATATTCTTGCCTGGAGAATTCCATGAACAGAGGAGTCTGGCGGCCTATAGTCTGTGGGGTTGCAAAGAGTTGGACACAACTGAGTGAGTAACACACAAGCACAAGCATATAGTCAAAGGCTTTGGCATAACCAATAAAGGAGAGTGTATGTTTTTCTGGAATTCTCTTGGTTTTTCTATGATCCAACAGATGTTGGCAATTTGGTCTCTGGTTCCTCTCCCTTTTCTAAATCCAGCTTGAACATCTGCAATTTCAGGGTTCAAGTACTGTTGAAGCCTGGCTTGGAGAATTTTGAGCATTACTTTACTAGCGTGTGAGATGAGTGCAATTGTGTGTTTGAACATTCTTTGGCATTGCCTTTCTTTGGGATTGGAATGAAAACTGACCTTTTCTAGTCCTGTGACCACTGCTGAGCTTTCCAATTTTGCTGAAATATTGAGTGCATCACTTTCACAGCATCATCTTTTAGGATTTGAAATAGCTCAACTGGAATCCCACCACCTTCAGTAGCTTTGTTCGTAGTGATGCTTTCTAAGGCCCACTTGACTTCACATTCCAGGATGTCTGGCTCTAGGTGAGTGATCACACCATTGTGATTATCTGGGTCGTGAAGATCTTTTTTGTACAGTTCTTCTGTGTATTCTTGCCACCTCTTCTTAATATCTTCTGCTTCTGTGAGGTCCATGCCGTTTCTGTCCATTGTGCCCATCTTTGCATGAAATGTTCCCTTGCTTACTCTGATTTCCTGGAAGAGATCTCTAGTCTTTTCCATTCTATTGTTTTCCTCTATTGCCTTGCATTGATCACTGAGGAAGGCTTTCTTATCTCTCCTGGCTATTCTTTGGAACTCTGCATTCAAATGGGTATATCTTGCCTTTTCTCCTTTGCCTTTAGGTTCTCTTCTTTTCTGGGCTATTTGTACGGCCTCCTCAGACAACCATTTTGCCTTTTTGCTTTTCTTCTTCTTTAGTATGGTCTTGATCACTACCTCCCATACAATGTCATGAACCTCTGTCCATAGTTCTTCAGGCTTAATTTTCTCCCTCTAATGAATCCTGTTTCTTTCAGTGCCTTGTGTTGTCTTTAAGAGTGTTTCCCAATGTACTGTATGGTTAGTTTTACCTCAAAGCCTCTTTCCCAGGAATTCTAACCAATTACCTACCTATTTTAGATTTCAGAACAGGATCATTTGTTGGTCAGTTTTCAGTAATGACTACACAACTGGTATTATAGTGAGAAGAAAATTATAGTGGTACAGCTGTTAAATCTTTCACTGGAGGTGGACTAAGGTTAGACATTGATGAATGAAATGCATCAGAAAACTATCTCAGCATTTCTGTGGTAGTTGGAAACTAAATATAAGTACTTCTGAATTAGGCAACTGATGTTGATTGTAACAATGCATTGGAGAAAGCCAATGAAAGGTTGTGGGTGACTACTCACAAACTTAAGAAGTTTAAAAGTTAATGGTTTTCCTGAGAAGTACATTTTAAAAGCCATCTTCTCTCCAACGGTTAGAGGATAGAAGAAGCTAGGAGCCTGGCCCAAGACCTAATTATTATGGCATTTGAGAACCATATAAATTTATAATATCAATCTGATAAATTCCCTAGAGCAAAGGGTGGCCTGGATTGAGACAACTGGGACCCTGAGACACCAAATACAGACATATGGGTCAAAGTTATAGTAACTTTGAAACCCCAGCTCTCCTTTAGTCAGCACAAATATCTCTCCTTTCTTTTTACAGGCAAACCCTCCATGCTTTAAGGTAAGTCAGAACTTCATCCTTGTGAACCAATATGCACTCTTCTAAGAATCAAATCTACATTCCTCTCAAACTTTCAAGTCACAACTTAACACAATTATTGAAGATTTCTTCTTGCTAATAGAAGCAATGAGTTATAACTTTTGAAATACCTGCAGGACAAGTCAACATTTTAAGGCAGGATCCAAGGGTATATGAATAGGGCTAAGGTGTTAATTCAAAAGTCATTAAATATAAAGTTTGGATCAGAGATATTTACCAATATAGACATACTCCCCTGTGAATATGGTTTAATACCTAACAGCATTCCCAGATGGTTCATTTAATGTGTCAACTTGGCTGGGATAAAAGGTGTCCTTTATTTGGTAATACATTATTCTGGATATCTCTGTGAAGATGTTCCTGGATGAGATTAACATTTGAATTGGTGGACTGAGCAAAGTAAATTGTTCCTGACCAAGGTAGGTGAGCCTCATTAATTGAAGACCTGAATAGAACAAAAAGGCTGAGGAAGGAAGAATTCATTCTGTCTCACTGTCTTACTGTCTTCAAGCTGGGACAATCTTCTGCCTTTGTATTCAAGCTGAAACTTACACAGTCAGCTCTTTTGCCTTTGGACTCAAAACCAGAACATAAAATCAGCTCTCCTGGGTCTCCAGCTTATTGACTACAGAGATTTTGAGACTCCTCAACCTCAATACAAGTGTGAGATGATTCCTTAAAATAAATAAACAAACATCTATTGGTTCTGTTTCTCTGGAGAGTCCTGTAATGGTCCATACTAAATGAAGAAGAGAAAGAGGGAAGTGGGGAATGAAGAACTGGAGCAAGAAAGGCAGCCCACATTAAAAGATAAAGAAATCCCAGAACGATAAGAGCAGAGAATTGGAGAAAGAGATGAAGAAGTTTTGATTGGCTGTATTGGTATAAACACATAATTAAAGCTGGAAACCACTGGAAAATTTCCAGAGAATGACACAAAAGACTTTATTGATCAAAGAGATAAAAACTATGCTAGTGAAGGGTCACCAGGAGAACCTCAGGGGTAGCTAACCTGTGTAGAACAGGGCTGATGATCAGATGTGCTATTAATATTACTACACAACTGGGCTCTCTTTTAGCAATAGAGTTAATAGGATCTTGAAATAATGGAGGTCAAAATATGATACTCAATCACCAGGAGGTATAAAGGAGCAATTATTATAATGGGTTTCAAGTTCAAAGTGGTAGCCAGAGGAGACTGATTTTCAGAAAATTAAGGACATGGTTAATAGAAATGATGAATTTAGGAAAATAATAGATTAGAAGTGTACAGTTATTATTTAATTTACAAAATATAAAGAAATCAAGAATGGATGATCAGTCAATGAAGACAATCACACTATTCAAGTTATCATCTCATAATTAGTTTCTGTAGTTTAGCCAGTTCAGTTCAGTTCAGTCACTCAGTCGTGTCTGACTCTTTGCGACCCCATGAATCGCAGCACGCCAGGCCTCCCTGTCCATCACCAAACTCCCGGAGTTCACTCAGACTCACATCCATTGAGTCAGTGATGCCATCCAGCCATCTCATCCTCTGTCATCCCCTTCTCCTCCTACCCCCAATCCCTCCCAGCATCAGAGTCTTTCCCAATGAGTCAACTCTTCGCATGAGGTGGCCAAAGTACTGGAGTTTCAGCTTTAGCATCACTCCTTCCAAAGAATTTAGGGACCTATAAACCTTTGCCTGAAGTCTTTTTATATGGTTATGATACTGTCAATTCTTTAAGGTGATTTATTTGGTAATTATATCCAGAAAAATGGAAATGTCCTGCCATTCTGAGAATTAGTGGAGACAGGATTCAAGTTGACATTAATTTCCAGGGATCTGAAATATCATCATGTTCCTCCCCCCAACAGAGTGAGGGTATATGATATTAGCCTGAGATAACTGGAGTCTTAGCACAGTTCATAGATTCACACACAGTGGTCATTTTCCTCTTTTTTTTTTTTTTTTTTCATTTTCCTCTTTTGAAACTGTGAAATTAGAATGTATGTTTTGTTAGTTGGTAAAAATTTGTCCTCGGCATGTGAGAGAAAAACTATTGCAGTGGAGAAAGTCAGACAGAAGTTCCTGATTTTGAGCTTCATTCTTATCAAGAGAGTAAGTCAAATAAAATGTCATATACCAGGTATATGACAGAAAACAGTGACCACTTTAAGGAATACACAGTCCAAAACCTACTAACACCAAATGGATCTTGCCATATCAAGTGCCCTATTTAAATAAAATTTAACATCATGCCAGCCAATAAAGTAGAAGAGTTTTTTAATTGAGATATAGTTTGCTGTACAATATTTTGTTAGTTTCTGTTGTACAACAAAGTGAATCAGTTATATGTAGACACATATCCCTTCCTTCTTGGACCTCCTTTATTCTCCCATCCCGCCCATCTAGATCACCACAGAGAGTCAAGCTGAGCTCCCTTGCTGTATACCAGATTCCCACTAGCTATCTATTTTATACATTGTAGTATATATATTTGACACAAATGACCGACTAACACATACACAGAGTGTATATATTCAGAGAAAGCAATGAAAGCTATATCTGGAGTTGAGAATCAATAAATTGATAAATGACATTGTATACCTATTTAGGTACTCAGCTTCTGTGTGTACCTTTCTAATTTTGAACTTCTATACAAGAATAAAATAGTTTATATTTCTAAAACAAGAAACACTTTTCCTTTTAATAAGTGAAGGAGTTCTCACTATTTTTCCCAAATCAAATTATGAAATGAGAAAATTCATAATCCAAACAGTCTCTGTTCTATTGGTACAAATCATGCATCAAATTCACTGCAATCCCACTGAATATTGTGCTATGGAAAGACTGAATCTCCAATAATAAACGAAAGAAGAAAAGAGAAGAATAACATGGTTAGCATAGACAAATAAATATATAGTAAGCAAAGAGAAAGTATGCTAAACTACTATGGTTTTTATTCTTGTAGTCATAGGCTGTGATTGATATCTATGGCTTCCTCTTCCTTTGATATTTCTCAACTCTCAGTCAGAACCTCGGATGGTCAGTTCTTTCACATGATAGAGTGATCCAAAACCACTGAGTCCTCAGTTGATCTTTAAAAAAAACAAACAAACAAACAAACAACTGTGGTTTTCCATTAATTCTAGGCTATGAAATTACTGAAAGTTGCCTCATAGAATTCCTTGAGTTTCAGAAATAGTCCTCAAGGCTTTCATTGTATAGAAGTAACCCAATTTTCCTAGATAGTTAGGATCAATCACTTGAGCCTATAGAACAACCCCTATTTCTGCTTGTTGGTTTAGAGGCATAAGATACAGGAAAAAGAACAGGTGACAGGCTCATCTTCCAATTCAATGGAACTAATGCTATGGACACTTGTTACAGTAATATCACTATTTTGGAAATTAAAAAGACCAAGCCAATGTGTAAAAGAATGAAATTAGAACACTTCCTCACACCGTAGATAAACAGAAACTCAAAATGGGTTAAATATATAAATGTAAAGCCAGAAACTATAAAACTCTTAGAGAAAAACACAGAAAGAACACTGTATGACAAATCACAGTAAGATCCTCTGTGACCCACCTCCTAAAGTAATGGAAATAAAAACAAAAATAAACAAGTGGGACCTAATTAAACTTAAAAGCTTTTGCACACCAAAAGAAACTATAAACAGGGTGAAAAGACAACCCTCAGGATGGGAGAAAATAATAGCAATTGAAACAACTGACAAAGGATTAATTTCCAAAATATACAAGCAGGTCATATAAATCAATACCAGAAAAACAAGCAACCAAATCAAAAAGTAGGCAAAATACCTAAACAAACATTTCTCCAAAGAAGACATATAGATGGCTAATAAACACATGAAAAGATGTTCAACATTGCTCATTATTTGAGAAAAGCAAATCAAAATTACAATGAGATATCACCTCATACCAGTCAGAATGGCGATCATCAAAAAGTCTACGAACAATAAATGCTGGAGAAGATGTGGAGAAAAGGGAACCCTCTTGCATTGTTGGTGGGAATGTAATTGATACAGCTACTATGGAAGTCACAATGGAGATTCCTTAAAAAACTAGAAATAAAACCACCACATAACCCAGAAATCCCACTCCTAGGCATATATATACCCTGAGGACACCAAAATTGAAAGACACATGTACCCCAATGTTCACTACCACATTATTTACAATAGCTAGGACATGGAAGCAACCTAGATGTCTACTGACAGATAAATGGATAAAGAAGTGTGGTACATATATACAAGGAACGTTACTCAGTCATAAAAAAGAACACATTTGAGTCAGTTCTAATGAGGTGGATGAACCTAGAGTCTATTATACGGAGCGAAGTAAGTCGGAAAGATAAAAACAAATATAAAGAGTTGGACACGACTGAGTGACTGAACTGAACACATATATATGGAATCTTGAAAGATGGTATTGGTAAACCTACTTGAAGGATAGCAATGGAGGCACAGATACAGAGAACAGAATTATGGGCATGGAGCGGGGGTGGGGTGGAAGGAGAGCCTGGCATGTACAGAGTAATATGGAAACATACAGGACCACATGTGAAATAGATAGCCAATAGGAATTTGCTTATGACTCAGGGAACTCAAACTTGGGCTCTGTAACAACCTTGAGGGGTGGGGTGGATAGACATGTGAGGGCAGTTCAAGAGGGAGGGGACATAGTTATACCCATGGTTGATTCATGTTGATGTTTGGCAGAAACCAACACAATACTATAAAGAAATTATTCTTCAATTACAAATAAAATCAAATTTAATTTAAAAAAAAAAAAAAAGGAAATCCGAGTCATCAGAGTTCAACTTTGCCAGAATAGGAAGCAAAAATTCTGTGATTAATTGAGTTTAATAGTAAGAGGTGCCATTTCTACTCCTTGATTCCTAGACCTATGTATTCTGGTTATGGGTGAGATATGGTTATATGGTGGTCTCTGATTTAAAGCATATATTCTATCCTGTAAGACAAATCCACACTAAGTGCGGCCAAGAGGAGCTACCCCACGTCCGAGGTTGGGGCAGTGGCCTAGAGTGCCAGGCTGCGATGGCGCAGGAATGGCCGGGAGGAGCTACCCTGCGTCCGAGGTCAGGGGGGGCTGGGAGAAGCCACCTCTCACCTGAGGACAGGGGCGGTGACCCTGAGGAGCCACCCCGAGCCCGAGGCCAGGGGCGGCAGCTGGGAGGAGGCACCCCTGCCCGAGGCCAGGGCCGACAGCCTTGAGGAGCAACCCTGAGAGCAGGGGCTGCACAGGCTCAGGAAGGCCTAGAGGAGTTATCCCACATTGAAGGTCAGGAACAGTGGCGGTAAGGAGATACCCCTTATCCAAGGTAAGAAGCAGCGTCTGTGCTTTACTGGAACAGCCGTGAAGAGATACCCCACACCCAAGGTAAGAGAAACCCAAGTAAGATGGTAGGTGTTGCAAGAGGGCATCAGAGGACAGACACACTGAAATCATACTCACAGAAAACTAGTCAATCTAATCACACTAGGACCACATCCTTGTCTAACTCAATGAAACCAAGCCATGGCTGTGGGGCAACCCAAGATGGGCGGGTCATGGTGGAGAGGTCTAACAGAACGTGGTCCACTAGAGAAGGGAATGGCAAGCCACTTCTGTATTCTTGCCTTGAGAACCCCATGAACAGTATGAAAAGGTAAAATGATAGGATGCCAAAAGAGGAACTCCCCAGGTCATTAGGTGCCCAGTATGCTACTGAAGATCAGTGGAGAAATAACTCCAGAAAGAATGAAGGGATGGAGCCAAAGCAAAAACAATACCCACTTGTGGATGTGACTGGTGATAGAAGCAAGATCCAATGCTGTAAAGAGCAATATTGCATAGGAACCTGGAATGTCAGGGCTATGGATCAAGGCAAATTGGAAGTGGTCAAACAAGAGATGGCAAGGGTGAATGTCGACATTCTAGGAATCAGCGAACTAAAATGGACTGGAATGGGTGAATTTAACTCAGATGACCATTATATCTACGACTGCGGGCAGGAATCCCTCAGAAGAAATGGAGTAGCCATCATGGTCAACAAAAGAGTCCGAAATGCAGTACTTGGATGCAATCTCAAAAGCGACAGAATGATCTTTGTTCGTCTCCAAGGCAAACCATTCAATATCACAGTTATCCAAGTCTATGCCCCAACCAGTAACGCTGAAGAAGCTGAAGTTGAATGGTTTTATGAAGACCTACAAGACCTTTTAGAACTAACACCAGAAAAAGATGTCCTTTTCATTATAGGAGACTGGAATGCAAAAGTAGGAAGTCAACAAACACCTGGAGTAACAGGCAAATTTTGCCTTGGAATGTGGAATGAATCAGGCCAAAGACTAATAGAGTTTTGCCAAGAAAATGCACTGGTCATAGCAAACACCCTCTTCCAACAACACAAGAGAAGACTCTACATGTCGACATCACCAGATGGTCAACACCGAAATCGGATTGATTATATCCTTTGCAGCCAAAGATGGAGAAGCTGTATACAGTCAACAAGAACAAGACCAGGAGCTGACTGTGGCTCAGATCATGAATTCCTTAATGCCAAATTCAGACTCAAATTGAAGAAACTAGGGAAAACCACTAGACCATTCAGGTATGACCTAAATCAAATCCCTTATGATTCTACAGTGGAAGTGAGAAATAGATTTAAGGGCCTAGATCTGATAGATAGAGTGTCTGATGAACTATGGAATGAGGTTCGTGACATTGTACAGGAGACAGGGATCAAGACCATCCCCATGGAAAAGAAATGCAAAAAAAGGAAAATGGCTGTCTGGGGAGGCCTTACAAATAGCTGTGAAAAGAAGAGAGGTGAAAAGCAAAGGAGAAAAGGAAAGATATAAGCATCTGAATGCAGAGTTCCAAAGAATAGCAAGAAGAGATAAGAAAGCCTTCTTCAGCCATCAATGCAAAGAAATAGAGGAAAACAACAGAATGGGAAAGACTAGAGATCTCTTCAAGAAAATTAGAGATACCAGGGGAACATTTCATGCAAAGATAGGCTTGATAAAGGACAGAAATGGTATGGACCTAACAGAAGCAGAAGATATTAAGAAGAGGTGGCAAGAATACACAGAGGAACTGTACAAAAAGATCTTCACGACCCAGATAATCATGATGATGTGATCACTAATCTAGAGCCAGACATCTTGGAATGTGAAGTCAAGTGGGCCTTAGAAAGCATCACTACAAACAAAGCTAGTGGAGGTGATGGAATTCCAGTTGAGCTATTTCAAATCCTGAAAGATGATGCTGTGAAAGTGCTGCACTCAATATGCCAGCAAATTTGGAAAACTCAGCAGTGGCCACAGGACTGGAAAAGGTCAATTTTCATTCCAATTCCAAAGAAAGGCAATGCCAAAGAATGCTCAAACTACTGCACAATTGCATTCATCTCACACGCTAGTAAAGTAATGCTCAAAATGCTCCAAGCCAGGCTTCAGCAATATGTGAACTGTGAACTCCTGATGTTCAAGCTGGTTTTAGAAAAGGCAGGGGAACCAGAGATCAAACTGCCAACATCTGCTGGATCATGGAAAACCAAGAGAGTTCCAGAAAAACATCTATTTCTGCTTTGTTGACTATGCCAAAGCCTTTGATTGTGTGGATCACAATAAACTGTGGAAAATTCTGAAAGAGATGGGAATACCAGACCACCTAACCTGCCTCTTGAGAAATCTGTATGCAGGTCAGGAAGCAACAACAAGAGACTGGTTCCAAATAGGAAAAGGAGTACATCAAGGCTGTATATTGTCACCCTGCTTATTTAACTTCTATGCAGAGTACATCATGAGAAACGCTGGGCTGGAAGAAACACAGCTGGAATCAAGATTGCCAGGAGAAATATCAATAATCTCAGATATGCAGATGACACCACCCTTATGGCAGAAAGTGAAGAGGAGCTAAAAAGCCTCTTGATAAAAGTGAAAGAGGAGAGCGAAAAAGTTGGCTTAAAGCTCAACATTCAGAAAACGAAGATCATGGCATCCGGTCCCATCTCGTCATGGGAAATAGATGGGGAAACAGTGGAAATAGTGTCAGACTTTATTTTTTTGGGCTCCAAAATCACTGCAGATGGTGACTGCAGCCATGAAATTAAAAGACGCTTACACCTTGGAAGAAAAGTTATGACCAACCTAGATAGCATATTCAAAAGCAGAGACATTACTTTGCCGACTAAGGTCCGTCTAGTCAAGGCTATGGTTTTTCCTGTGGTCATGTATGGATGTGAGAGTTGGACTGTGAAGAAAGCTGAGAGCTGAAGAATTGATGCTTTTGAACTGTGGTGTTGGAGAAGACTCTTGAGAGTCCCTTGGACTGCAAGGACATCGAACTAGTCCATTCTGAAGGAGATCAACCCTGGGATTTCTTTGGACGGAATGATGCTAACATTGAAAGTCCAGTACTTTGGCCACCTCATGCGAAGAGTTGACTCATTGGAAAAGACTGTGATGCTGGGAGGGATTGGGGGCAGGAGGAGAAAGGGACAACAGAGGATGAGATGGCTGGATGGCATCACGGATTCGATGGACATGAGTCTGAATGAACTCTGGGAGATGGTGATGAACAGGGAGGCCTGGCATGCTGTGATTCATGGGGTCGCAAAGAGTCAGACACGACTGAGCAACTGAAATGTACTGAACTGAAGACAAATCCCTGTCCTTAAGGGGGTTTTCTCCCAGCTGACAAAATATCAGAATGTTCAGGAAGCCATATTTACTTAGACCAGAGGTTAATTGTTCAATCCTTTCATTGTGAAATGAGCACTTTGTCTGTATTGGTATGGCAGATACCATAATGATTGAGTGTTGGCAAAAGCAATCAGGCAGAGAAGACAAATTCATATAAAAAACATGGATCATTCCACATGAAAAGGAATTTTAACCCCTCTATAACGAAATAGGCTTGATGAGGGCTGAGTGGAGGAGCTGGATTTCCAGGTTAATGGTGCCATATCAAGGTTCAGTGTTTATCTCTGCTTTGACAGAACAGACATTTAACAGCATTAACAAGGTCAGCCTTGGTAAAGGGAAGTTCACATTGTTTGAGCCATGTGCAGCCTTATGCCCATCACCATGGTCACAATTAAGCTATCTGATTCAGTGGCACAGATCCGTATCTCATCCACAACTATTAGAATATTTCCCTCAGGTCATGCATATAGTTACAAAGGTTCCTCCTTATGACAGATTAATGGAGAAAGCAAAAGGCCAAGTTTGGTAAATAGGTAAGTCAACAATTTTTCTTACAATTAAGGTATATATACATATACAAAGTATATAAATTACATGTATATTATTATATATAATATACATGCACACATATATAAATCTGTATAGAGTTAATAGCTTTAAAATTATTCAGAGAATATTCTCTGACCAAAATTAAATTATTCTAGAAACACAGCTTAGAAAAAAAAAAAAAAAGAGAGAGAGAGAAAATTCCTAACTATACAGAAACAATGCAGTCTAAAAAATGCATTGTTCAAAGAGGGCTGCTGCTGCTGCTGCTGCTAAGTCGTTTTAGTCGTGTCCAACTCTGTGCGACCCCATAGACGGCAGCCCTCCAGGCCCCCGCTGTCCCTGGGATTCTCCAGGCAAGAATACTGGAGTGGGTTGCCATTTCCGTCTCCAATCAAAGAGGGCATTAGAGCATAAATCAAAAAATATTATTAACTGAAAAAAGTATACCGATTACATATAAAAATCTATGGGAACATTGAAAAAATATCTAGATGAAAATGTGTAAACAAATTCTAGGTTAGAAGAGCAGAAAAGCTGAAAAGCTAAAATCAATAATTTAATCTTTCTTCTAATTATGCTAATAAAAGAAAAGAAAAAATAAGTAAAGAAAGTACTTTATTTTACTAAAGAAAGTAAAATAATTTAAAAAGAAAAAGACAGAAAAACTGAAATAGAATTTAGATGCAAGAAGGTAAAAATCTATGAAGACAAAAGATTAAGTTGTAAATATCTATAATAATTATCAGGAAAAATAGAAAACATAATTGATAGTATTTATAATTAAAAGGAATATGTCACTATAAATACTAAAGATATCAGAAAGGCAAAAAATTAAAATCTAGATATTTGGGTATCTATTTTAAAGAAATCTTCAGTGTAGATGGATTCACCAATCAACTCTCAAAAACATGTTAAACAGAAGCAACTCAATCTAGAAATATTCAAAGTTTCCATGTTATATCCTAGTGTAGTACTATATGCAAGTTCAATATGGGTAAAATTTACACAATTAGGCTAACAAGACTTTTATTCTTACTGATTCACTTTCTATTTTTTCTATCACCTGGGAGGGAAATTTGCTAAAAATTACCATTACTGTTTTAGAATTTCCCCCTTTTACTCTTCTTTTAGCAACTTGCTCTGTATCTTTGGAAACTATGCTCTTGGGTGTAAAATATTTGTCATGTGTTTTGCAAGCACGCATTTTTTCCTCATCCAGTTTATCAATCTTATTATTTTATGTGTATATTCATCCTATTTACATTTAGTGTAATTACTGACAGCTCATTTTATGTCTACCTTCTTTTTATTTTTCTATTTGAACTATCTTATTTGTATTCCTTAATAAAAACTTCTTTCTTGTGTTTCTTTGGATTAATAAAAATATTTCATTTATTTACCCCACTGATTAATTTCTTTCAGTCTCGTAAATACTATATGACTTTCCCATTTGGATTCAATCATTTGTTGTTTGCTTGTTTGTTTTCTTCATTTTTACTGTTGTTCCTTTGAAGATGCATGTATGTATGCTCATTTGCTTCAATCGTGTCTGACTCTTTGTGACTCCATGGACTGTAGCCCTCAAACCTCCTATGTCCAAGGATTATCCTGGAGCTAAATTTCAGTATTTATGAAATCTATTCCAAAAAAAAAGAAATCTATTCCAGTAACAATTAACTAGTAGTCCTGTGGTATAATACTTGAACATTCCCAACCAAAAATTTGGGTTTTACCAGTCACTAACATACACTTTGGCATGACTTAAAATGCAAAGCATATACAGATGTGAGAGTTGGACCATAAATAATGCTGAGAGCTGAAGAATTGATGCTTTTGAACTGTAGTGTTGGAAAAAACTCTTGAGAGTCCATTGGACTGCAAGGAGATCAAACCAGTCAATCCCCAAGGAAATCAATCCTGATATTCATTGGAGGAGCTGATGCTGATGCTGAAGGTCTGATACTTTGGCCACCTGATGTGAAGAACCAACTCATTGGAAAAGACTCTGATGCTGGGAAGAACTGAAGTCAGGAGGAGAAGGGGACAACAGAGGACGAGATCATTGGATGGCATCACCGACTCAATGGATATGAGATTGAGCAAACCCTGGAAGATGGTGAAGGTCAGGGAAGCCTGATGTGTTGCAGTCCATGGGGTCACAAATAGCTGTACATGACTCAGCGACTAAAAAAAAAATCCAAAGTCTGCCACTCCACTATTAGGAGATAGTCAAAAGTTCTGCTTGGTTTCTCAACATTTTATCAGCTCCTTACAAACAATCAGATATCTCATGGTGAAAAATGACACTCAATGTCAAGATCACTTCATGCATCTTTCTTCCCACTGCAGTGCCCTCACAAGTCCTACTTGCCTAGAAGTGAGATTTCTCACTTCTAATTTTTATCTCTCTAGCTCCAAGAGAATACCAAAATCTTGATTCAGCTTCCAGCCATTTCAGTTTAGTTCAGTTGCTCAGTCATGTCTGATTCTTTGTGACCCCATGGACTGCAACACACAGGGCTTCTCTATCCTTCACCATCTCCCTGAGATTGCTCAAACTCACATCCACTGAGTTAGTGATGCCATCCAACCATCTTTTCCTCTGTATCTCCTTCTCCTCCTGTCTTCAATCTTTCCCAGCATCAGGGTCTTTTCCAATGAGTCAGTTCTTCACATCAGGTGGCCAAAGTAGTGGAGTTTCAGCTTCAGCAACAGTCCTTCCAATGACTATTCAGGACTGATTTCTTTTAGGATGGACTAGTTGGATCTCCTTGCAGTCCAAAGGACTCTCAAGAGTCTTCTCCAACACCACAGTTCAAAAGCATCCAGCCATTTAGTACACTATTTTGTGTTCACCTTCTCAGCTCTAAGCAGCAACTTTTGAATCAGAAAACACCTGCACAAGAAAAGCTTAGCTTAGTGTGAGGTTCAACAATGTATTTTATTTCTCTTGACTTTCCTTGGTCAAGCAAGTTTTAATTTCCTTGGTAATTCTCAAATGATTACAAAAAATTAACTTTTCTATATTTTATCCAGCTTTGTTCTTGGTGGATAGTTTGTCTAATATAGCTTTGTAAACAATAGTCAGACAAAGCTTTGCATTACTGTTGGAAAATGCTTAATTCTACTACTGTTCAGCTTTTTTCATCAATGAGATCTCTTAGGTGTGATTTTCTCAACTTCTTCCTATGTCACTGCTTTAATTTGAGCTGTATTTGCAAGCATTAATATATTTTAGCATCTTAAGATCACACTTAAGACAGAATGATTTCTGTTCACTTCCAAGACAAATCATTTAACAGTATGGCAAACCATTCACAGTAATCCAACTCTATGCCCCGACCAGTAATGCTGAAGAAGCTGAAGTTGAATGGTTCCATGAAGACCTACAAGACGTTCTAGTACTAACACCGAAAAAATATGTCCTTTTCATTATAGGGGACTGAAATGCAAAAGTAGGAAATCAAGAAACATCTGGAGTAACAGGCAAATTTGACCTTGGGGTACAGAATGAAGCAGGGCAAAGGCTAATAGAGTTTTGCCAAGAGAATGCACTGGTCACAGCAAACACCCTCTTCAAATATCACAAGAGAAGACTCTACACATGAACGTCACCAGATAGTCAATACCAAAATCAGTTTGATTACATTATTTGCAGCCAAAGATGGAGAAGCTCTATACAGTCAGCAAAAACAAGACTGGGAGTTGACTGTGGCTCAGATTATGAACTCCTTATTGTCAAATTCAGACTTAAATTGAAGAAAGTAGGGAAAACCACTAGACCATTCAGGTATAACCTAAATCAAATCCCTTATGATTATACAGTAGAAGTGAGAAATAAATTCAAGGGATTAGATTTGACAGACAGAGTGCCTGAAGAACTATGGATAGAGGTTTCTGACACTGAACAGATGACAAGGATCAAGACCATCTCCAAGAAAAAAGAAATGCAAAAAAGCAAAATGGCTGTCTGGGGAGGCCTTACAAATAGCTGTGAAAAGAAGAGAAGAAAAGGCAAAGGAGAAAAGGAAAGATATACCCATTTGAATGCAGTGTTCCAAAGAATAGCTAGGAGAGATGATAGCCTTCCTCAGTGATCAATGAAAACAAATAGAGGAAAATAATAGAATGGGAAATACTAGAGATCTCTTCAAGAAAATTAAAGATACCAAGGGAACATTTCATGCAAAGATAGGCTCAATAAAGGACAGAAATAGTATGGACCTAACAGAAGCAGAAGATATTAAGAAGAGGTACCAAGAATACACAGGAGAATTGTACAAAAAACATTTTCATGACCCAAATATCCATGATGGTGCGATCTGTCACCTAGAGCCAGACATCCTGGAATGTGAAGTCAAGTGGGCCTTAGAAAGCATTACTATGAACAAAGCTAGTGAAGGTGCTGGAATTCCAGTTGAGCTGTTTCAAATCCTAAAAGATGATGCTGTGAAGGTGCTGCACTGAATATGTCAGCACATTTGGAAAACTCAGCAGCGGCCACAGGACTGGCAAAGGTCAGTTTTCACTCCAATCCCAAAGAAAGGCAATGCCAAAGAATGTTCAAACTGCCACACAATTGTACTCATCTCACATGCTAGCAAAGTAATGCTCAAAATTCTCCAAGCCAGGCTTCAACAGTACATGAACCTTTAACTTCCAGATGTTCAAGTTGGTTTTAGAAAAAGCAGAGGAACCAGAGATCAAATTGCAAACATCTGTTGGATCATCAAAAAAGCAAGAGAGTTCCAGAAAAACATCTACTTCTGATTTACTGACTATGCCAAAGCCTTTGACTGTGTGGATCATAACAAACTGTGGAAAATTCTTCAAGAGATGGGAATGCCACCACCCTTATGACAAGAAAGTGAAGAGGAACTAAAGAGCCACCAGTGAATGTGAAATAAGAGAGTGAAAAAGTTAGCTTAAAACTCAACATTCAGAAAACTAAAATGATGGCATCCAGTCACATCACTTCATGGGAAATAGATAGGGAAACAGCGGAAGCAGCGACAGACTTTATTTTGAGGGACTCCAAAATCACTGCAGTTGGTGACTGCAGCCATGAAATTAAAATACACTTGATCCTTGGAAGAAAATTATGACCAACCTAGACAGAATATTAAAAAACAGAAATATTACTTTGCCAACAAATGTCCATCTAGTCAAAGCTATGGTTTTTCCAATAGTCATGTATCAATGTGAGAGATGGACCATAAAGAAAGCTGAGCACTGAAAAATTGATGCTTTTGAACTGTGGTGTTGGAGAAGATTTTTGAGAGTTCCTTCGACTGCAAGGATATCCAACCAATTCATCCTAAATAAATCAGTCATGAATATTCATTGGACGGACTGATGCTGAAGCTCAAATACTTTGGCCACCTGATGTGAAGAACTGACTCATTTGAATAGACCCTGATGTTGGGAAAGACTGAAGGCAGGAGGAGAAGGGGACAACAGAGGATGAGATGGTTGGATATCATCACCTATTCAGTGGACGTGAGTTTGAGTAAACTCTGGGAGTTGGCAATCACAGGGAGGCCTGGTGTGCTGCAGTCCATGCAGTCACAAAGAGTCAGACACGACTGAGTAATTGAACTGAACTGAATTGCTTTTTGGACAACTTCCAGCAAGCAACGTGAAAAATGCAATTTAAACAGTCATCATCCTGGAAGCCCAAGTTTTACTTTTTATAGTGGTACATATATTGTCTTTTGAGGTGATAATTTTAGTGATATATTTTATGCAAAAATGTAGCATAATAATACATGAATACTTAATATATGCCTTTCTTAGATTGAAATAATGGCATAAAATGCTATCCCACATGTCTTATCTATAAGTATACCCTATTTGCTAGAATCTGTTTAAACAACTATGAACAAGTTCTATCTTAAATGTTAGAAACAATGTGAGAAATGTATAAGTAAGTATATATTTACATTAAGAGTACACAGTGTTACATATACGATACAGCAGGTGGTGATTTTTCACAGAGATTTGACTTCAGAAATATCTGATTCAAATTGATTATGTCACATTCTAGTGTTGTAAATTTGATCTCTTTATTCTTCCTAAACACAAATATCATCATGTAAGTGGACTTTTCATAATTAATTGCAACAATGTATATAAAATTCTTACCACAATAAATTCTAAATTTTAGAGCTCAGCAATGTATTTTACCAGCATTATTACCATAAAATGTTCATTATGCAGGAGGGTAACTCAAGTAATTCTTATGGTACCAGGAAGATGCATAGAAAGAGTAGGGATTGAGCTGAAATATGAACATTTTGCATATATTCTTTAGCTATGAAAATAAGTGTTGGAAGAACAATCTAAGTTGAAGGAAGAGAATATGCCAATCTCATGGGCATTATGCATATGGAGAACTGTTCACTATGACTGGCATGGAGATGCTGTTATGAAAATGACAGGAGTTGAGCTTGGGCACGAGGTAGAATTAGAACATGAAGAGCTTCATAAGTCATTTTAATGCATTCAGATTTTATCCTGTTGGTTGATGGGGGGGCATTAAAACATTTTAGATTAATCAGATTTTAATTTAACAAAAAATAGATTAGCACAGTTTAAATGATGAAGTCTGTGGACACCGTATATATCTTGCGTTCTTCACTAGTGTTGGAGCAAATTTTTAAATGTTATTGCTTGGAAGCATTTAATAGGCCTCATTATAGACTAATGCTTTTACTAGCTGGCTTTACTTTAAAGTAATCCTGAGTTATTAGGACTCAAAACTATAATGCCAAAGTAAAATCTGTTTACTAGTTTGCTCAATAAATAGGCACTGCATGTTCTGTAGACATTTCAAAAAAATATCCAATGATCTAATCCATTCTTTGATACATACGATTTGTTCCAAAGTTTACCAGTTACTTTGCCAGTTACTTTGTCATTATTACCACAACCATTCTCTGTTGTGTGACTCTGAAAAAGTCTTATAATTAAATTGTGAAAGTTTAAAAACAAATCACTTCATTTAGTGACATTAATTTGTAGTGAATTTTTATGATACACTCATTACTAATACGATCATCCAAAAATAATATATATTCAAGTATTCAAGTAGGTTTTTATTAATGTATAAAGACTGTAGTGTTTTAGTGTGAAAAACTAGATATTTTAATGTATATAATAATTGTCCTCTTAGGAATAACTGATTAGCCAGACTAATTCATGAGCTTTAAGAACAGTTACATAGAGTTGAAAAATAAAAGACATATTGACTTCTATGAATTACCTCATAACTCTTAAATATAGAATTCAATATAACACTGACACTTCTAATAGATTATCAATCCTTCATAATAATTAGGAATATATTAACTTTTGAATGAAATATTGAAGTATCATGTCACACCATGTTATTTTATGAATGATAGGTTATAAATTTGGAGTAGAAATTTGGAGGAAAACCAAAATTATTTTTTCCCCTTGTCTTGAAGCAGAACACTGTCATCAAGACTAAAGGATACTTTTTTCTTCAATAATTCCCACATTGAATATCTTGGAGCAGACTTCTCCACTCACATAAGCAAATTGAACTCAGATTAAATATATATTGAACAAAAATTAAGAAGTGTATTTTTATTTTGTATAAGTCAAAAACTACCCAAGCTACCTAATTTTCTAGATTATTATAAATACATATATAGATGTTATGACAATCTTAATCCTGTATAATAATAAATTATTATGGAGATTCTTAGGGGTTAATTTCTAGTTTCAGATAGAATTTAAGCTTTACAAATTTATAATACCACTTGATCACAAGATGTTTATTTTCCTTTGAAATAGGTTTTTAAAATGGAGTTTTAGATAATGAGAACTCCATATGAAAACTAAAATATTTTATTATTTGTCTTAAAAAATTTCTTCTATCTCAAAACACGTCTACATCTGTACAGAGTGATAAAAGTAGTCAACCATGTTTAGAACACATTCTAGAAGTAACCTTTTATGTTATACAAAATAAGACATTTTAATTCCTTGTACTGAGGTTGACCAACAAATTGAAGTAGAAAGAAATTATTAACCGATTATGATCATATGAAATTAGTTCAATGATCTGGTTTTTACTTTTCCAAATATAATCCAATGTAAACATTTTAGGACTAAGTATACTTCTGTTAGGTAGTTAGAACAGGGAAAAGGAGTCCAGACTGGCAGTGGCTAAAAGACAAGAAAGGGAAAAGCGCGTGAAAATAGAACAAAGGAAGGTCCGAAGACTGGAGTGAGGACCTCAGGTAGAACAAACAACACTCCTGGCTAATCCAATTTACATAGGGCAGGCCCAGGGGGAGGAAAAAACTTATAAAAAGGGGAGCCAACGGGCCGGGGTTCTCTCTCACCCTCCCACACTCTCCTCTTCGCGTCTTTGGGTCGGCATGCCCTCACGCCTCAAGGATGTATTTTCCTGCTATTTTCTAAATAAAATTGAGCTGTAATACGGATCTGTAACACTGATCCCCTCTAAGAGCTATAACACGGTCTGTTTGAGACTTGAGCTCTATAACACAGTCTGTCCAAGAGCTATGACACGCTGAGAATCTAACATCCAGTTGCTTCAAATTTTTGTTGTGAGGAGACAGAACCGAGGAGAATACACTCGCCTGACACTTCCAAATCTCCAGGGTAGTTACACATTAAATATTTAGGTGTGAGTAGAGTCTGTGTGTGTGTGTGAGAGAGAGAGAGGGAGAGAGAGAGAGGGAGAGAGAGAGAGAGAGAGAGACAATTAATATGAGGTAATGAAGCTTTGAGTTCAGGTGTGTGAAGTGAAATCAAGAAGGTATGTACAGAAAGAGGTTAAGTGGAAAACAAAGAAAGAAAGAGAAGCAGTGGTTTGAGCTAAGTTTATATGAATACTTCCAAAAGGGGAGGCCCCCACTTAAACTTCAGTATCATTACTTTAGTGCCACATCTACTCATCTCATTTATATGTGTATTTATGTGTGTGTACTTGTTGTCAGTGTTATAAGTAACAACTCCAGTTGTCAGAATAGTTGGGTTTCAGAGAGAAGGATGTACACTAGTAAAACTCTTGCTACTGCTGGCACTAATGCATGTTCTGAAACCCCAATATCTTAATTAATTGCATAGTAGAACATCATTTAACCATTCAGACAGGATCACATGTGTCTAGGTTGCTATGGTTTAAAAATTCTTATTTTTGAATCTCTGTAATAGCAACTAAACTTTTGATTGAGCTAAGTGTAATTGTATTATTTACCAGGAAAATATCAACTTTCATTGACTTGAGACTTTGTCATATTAAAAATGCAAATTAAAAATTCTCAAAGATAACCATGGAAAAAGTAAATGAAATGCAACAAAGTAGATCAGTTTAAAGGAGTGAAGAAAATGAAGAAAAAACACAGAAAAATATTGATGTAATAAAAAATACAATATAGGATATTATTTATGAATTTTTAGGGAAATGAGTGAAAAAGAAAGCAGTAGAGATAAACTGCAAAATTTATCATTAAGATAGAGAGTCTCAGTGTGGTAAAACATATAATAACTAAAGGATAAAATTCAGCTGCTATATACTTCTTACAAGAAAAACTATAGGCAAGCTGCCAAACCAAACTCTCAAATTAGAAAATGTTGGATAAAATAATATATAATTAAAAACAGAATTGGGTATAAAATTTATTTCTATAAATTAATGCAAGGGCAGATAAATGGTAAAATATTGAGGAACTGAAAAAATCATTATAATCATATTTACAGAAACCTAAGTCCATATTCATATTTTATAAAACACATGTGAAAGATTAATAATTGACTATATAGTAGACAGAACTATTCAAGGGGTCTGTCTTTAATTAGCTGAAACAAAGTTAATTGGAAGTATCTATCTTAATCTTCTTGTTTCATAAGGCAAATGAATTATATTGAGTTAAAATCCATTGTTAATTGAGTTTTCTGATATTTTCAGCCCAAATATTCCTTAAATAAATAAACCAAATTCAGAATAAGACATTATGTTGCTACTGTCTGTGCTTCCTTAAGTTCTATAGCAATTCTCATATGCATTTAACAGGTCTTTCCAAGTATTTAATATTATATTGATTGTTAATTTTTGCCTCTGGTTATAAAAGCCCAGTATTCTTGCCTGGAGAATCCCATGGACAGAGGAGCCTGGTGAGCTACAGTCCATGGGGTCACAAGAGTCGGGCACAACTTAGCGACTAAACTACCACCACATAAAAGTTTTGAGTGATTTTATCCTGAAAGCACGGGCTTCTCTGGTGACTCAGTGATAAAGAATCTGCCTGCAATGCAGGAGACCTGGGTTCTATCCCTGAGTCAGGAAGATCCCCTGGAGAAGGAAATGGCAACCCACTCTAGTATTCTTGCTTGGGAAATCTCATGGACAGAAAAGCCTGGCAGGCTAGAGTCTGTGGGGTTGCAAAAAATCAGACACGACTTAGTGACTAAACAAACACACATCCTGAAAGCATAACCCTTTTAATAAATCACATAAAAACACTTACATTTACCTCAGGTATAAATGGCATTGTTTTATATAGAATGACATATGTTTGTATTATATACATTGTATGAATTATTTGCTATCCATTTTTTTTCTAATACATGACAGCTCACTTCATATTTTCACTTTCTCTCTTAGCTTTTGAAACACTGAGAAAAGCTGATAGGCTAATGAGCCCAGATCATTTGGATGAGACTTTTCTTGTTTGGTACTTGGTTAATGATTCTTTTCTAAACTAAACTTTTGATTAAGCTAAGTGTTATTGTATTATTTACATTCTCCTTTTAATCTTAAAAAAGTTCCACTAGAATTTTGATATTAGATATTTGACATGGATATTTTAAAGAGTCCAGGATAGTTGTATTGTAGAACTAGTCACATTGCTTCCTCTGCATTGCTTTTACATTAATCTGAAACTTTTGTTCATTTTCTTTCCTTTCTTTTTAACATAAGGGAGTGCTTTGATATAGTTCTAAATTTAAGAGGATTTGCCCATATTTCTTGTTTTTCAAAAACTGTTTTATCATTTGGAAAATGCAGCAGTGGCCACAGGACTAGAAAAAGTCAGTTTTCATTCTAATCCCAAAGAAAGGCAATGTCAAAGAATGTTCAAACTACTGCACAATTGCATTCGTTTCACATGCTACCAAACGAACGCTCAAAATTCTCCAAGCTAGACTTCAATAATACGTGAACCAAGAACTTCCATATGTTCAAGCTGGATTTAGAAAAGGCAGAGGAACCAGAGATCAAATTGCCAACACCCACTGGATCATAGAGAAAACAAGAGAATTCTAGAAAAACATCTACTACTGCTTCATTGACTACACTAAAGCTTTGGACTGTATGGATCACAACAAACTGTAGAAAATTTGTAAAAATATAGGAATATCAGACCACCTTACCTCACTCCTGAGAAACCAGTATGCAGGTCAAGAAGCAACAAATTAAAGAAGTTAAAAGAAGTCAAGAAGTTAAAACCAGACATGGAACAACAGACTGGTTCCAAATTAGGATAGGAATACTTCTTGGCTGTATATTGTCACCCTGCTTATTTATCTTATATGCAGAGCACATCATGCAAAATGCCAGGTTGAATGAAGCACAAACTGGAATCCAAATTGTCAGGAGAAATATCAATAACCTCAGATATGAAGATGACACCACCCTTATGGCAGAAAGTGAAGAGGAACTAAAGAGCCTCTTGATGAAGTTTAAGAGAGGAGAGTGAAAAAGCTGAATTAAATCTTAACATTCAAAAAACTAAGATCATGGCATCCTGTCCCATCACTTTAGAGATAATGGTAATTTAGAGATAATGGTAAGATGCAAATTGAACACATCAGTATCTCATTGAAAGGGATAGAGTATTTAATCCATAAATATTGTGTTTTAATGCATTTGAATGGGTGACTTGGTCTTCATTAGTTACCTCAGTTTTTTAAGATCTTTGTTAAGATCTCTCAAGAGATAGTATTTTTAGTTTGAATTTAGATTTCCTTTGCTTTAACGAACAGAGTATTTGGAAAAAAATATATATAAATGCATCATATGATGTGGATTTCCTAATAAATTCCAGAAAAATTACCCTATCTATGTTCCATATAAATATGTGTGGATATGGCCCTACTTGTTTGCCTATTCTGGGTCTGTTGCTGGGGGTTATAGTCATGTAGTCTACTGTAGATGATGTAAAGTGCAAAATATTTACACAAAATATTATTGTTGTTTTTCCAGGATTTTGAAAAAATTATATGGAACTATTTAACTATAATGCTAAGTCAGGATACTGTTCATACAAATGGATGTCAAATG
The DNA here is from genome assembly GCF_014754425.2 of Oryx dammah. Lineage (NCBI taxonomy): Eukaryota > Metazoa > Chordata > Mammalia > Artiodactyla > Bovidae > Oryx > Oryx dammah. The sequence continues at coordinate 16,329,805 of NW_024070200.1, forward strand.
GATTTATGTGCCACTTATTTATGAAGACCTGAAAGAATCAATGTTTTCAAAGTAAACCTCAAAATGCCCCTTCAATAATTTTTTGAAGGAGATGTGGGGCAAGTTTATAGACCTAATGAAGTTTTAATTGATCAAACAGAATTCTATACTAAGTAAGAATAAAAAGTATAAGTCAAATTGTATGTAGTATATGTACAGATATAGACTAAGATGTAAAACAATTACATATGCCACTGTTTTTCACAAATTACTTAGGAAAAATGTACCGAAGTTTAAAAGTGATGTCACATTTACACTTTAAATGTACTTTGGACATAATTTGCTTATGTTCTTGCCAATTTTTAGTATCAAGCACTCATGTGTACAAGCTGTAGTCTTGCAATAAACAATTTATTTTATATTTTTGATGTCTGGATTTTCCATGTCATACCTGCAAGCTTCTTTCCAAGTTTCCAAGTTCAAGTTTTGAACCATAAAGGAAAATTGGAGCAGGTCGTGAGTGACTCAGCTCCTCTCCTTCCAACAAGGTGGCTCAGGTAAAATAGTCATGTATATCTGACCTTTAAAATGTAATACTCCAGTAATTGCAAAAAGGCCAGTTCGATGCTTTACTGCGTTGCTGCACTTTCACATATAATACTCAGGAGCTGACATTTATAAAACTGCTGGTGCACTCTATAGAAACCCTGATAGCTGAGGTGTTATATGAGTCTATCATTATCATGATAATGGATATGCAAGTGTGTTAGAGAGTAACACTGAGATATTTTGAAAGAGAAGAGACATTTATCATTAGTTGACTTGAGTAAATATAATTTCATAAAGTTATTTGCTATTCGTATACAAATTAATATTCATTTTACTCAGAGTAACAATTTGAGCAAACCAGCAAGAAAAATGTAATACAAAAATTGTCAAAGAAAAATGTTAAACAACTTTTAATAATCCACAACAGATATTAATTTTTTCACTTTCCCTATATAATATCACTGATATAATATTTATTTGGCAATAACTTTTCTCATAAAAGGTAAATGGGAGATACTTCATATGTATCTAAAAAAAAAGACAAAAATTTACTTAAATGATTTTGGGGGACTTTGTCAAGATAAATTATTTCTAATATGTTTCTATGTTTTAATAAATTCAGATGAGAAAAAAGTGAATATTGTTTAAATATATAATGAATGCTTTTAGCAATCATATCCAACTTTAGAACATTTAAGGCACTAAATATATGTGCTGTGTATAGGCTTAACCATCCTGGCGAACTTCTTCAAGATTACAATCAAACAGAAATTAACTTTCAGATATGCAATCTTGTCTATTATTTATGTCTATTTTAATGCTTTTAAAAATTGTATATCTGTGTCTAGTTATTTATATTATGGACATCACTATATTTCTATTTAAAATTTGATATAATTGATAGAGGATGTATTTTCAGTTAGAAGATTCTTCCTGAATTTAGTTATCTAATATTTATGTTGATAATTACATTTATTATTTTAATTTAAATATACTTTCAAAAAAATCAAGATTACATTTCAATAAAAGATCAGTGATATTTACTTATAAAGCCATAAAAACATTTTTGAAAATATTTGTTCACTCTTTGTACAACAAATTGGCCATGATACATTCCTGAGAAACATCCACATGAACACGCCTTGTCTTGCTAAAAGTCACTCAGTTGTGTCTGAGTTTGCAATCCTGTGGAGTCTAGCCCACCAGACTCCTCTGTCCATGAGATTTTCCAGGCAAGAATGCTGGATTGGGTTGCCATTTCCTCCTCCACGGGATCTTTCCGACACAGGGATCAAGGCCACATTTCCTGCATTGCCAGCCAGATTCTTTACAACTGAGATACCAGTGAAGCCCAAAGAACTTGTACACACATTAGATAAGGAATACTCGAAACTCAACAATAAACAACTTACCCAATTAAAAGTTGATCTTATGTTTTTCTAGAGAATAAATATATATGGTATATAGTCATATTAAAGGATGCTTGGCATCATTATTCATTCAGTTCAGTTCAGTTCACTCGCTCAGTCGTGTCCGACTCTTTGTGACCCCATGAGGGGTCAGGCCTCCCTGTCCATCACCAACTCCTGGAGTTCACTCAAACTCACGTCCATTGAGTTGGTGATGCCATCCAGCCATCTCATCCTCTGTCGTCCCCTTTTCCTCCAGCGCCCAATCCCTCCCAGCATCAGAGTCTTTCCCAGTAAGTCAACTCTTCGCATGAGGTGGCCAAAGTGCTGGAGTTTCAGCTTTAGCATCATTCCTTCCAAAGAACACCCAGGGCTGACCTCCTTTGGAATGTACTGGTTGGATCTCCTTGCAGTCCAAGGGACTCTCAAGAGTCTTCTCCAACACCACAGTTCAAAAGCATCAATTCTTTGGCATTCAGCTTTCTTCACAGTCCAAAACCATAGCCTTGACTAGACAGACCTTTGTTGGCAAAGTAATGTCTCTGCTTTTGAATATGCTATCTAGGTTGGTCATAACTTTCCTTCCAAGGAGTAAGCGTCTTTTAATTTCATGGCAGCAGTAACCATCTGCAATGATTTTGGAGCCCAGAAAAATAAAGTCTGACACAGTTTCTACAGTTTTCCCATCTATTTCCCATGAAGTGATGGGACCCGATGCCATGATTTTCATTTTCTGAATGTTGAACTTTAGGCCAACTTTTTCACTCTCCTCTTTTACTTTCATCAAGAGGCTTTTTACTTCCTCTTTACTTTCTGCCATAAGGGTGGTGTCATCTGCATATCTGAGGTTATTGATATTTCTCCCGGCAATCTTGATTCCAGCTTGTGCTTCCTCCAGCCCAGCGTTTCTCATTATGTATTCTGAATATGTTAAATAATCAGGTGACAATATACAGCCTTGACGGACTCCTTTTCCTATTTGGAGCTGTGATACTAAGTACTGGCAAATGATGGAGAGCAATCAGAGTACCCCCAAGGAACTCTCATTTCCTTGGAGTAATGAAAATTTGTAAATCCCTTCAGTAACAGTTGGCAGTTACTGACAATATTAAAAATATACTTATCATATGACCTATAATCACATTGAGAATTCTGACAAAGTAATATGAAAACCGATGTTAACACAAAGCTGTATGTGAACATGTATAGAGGCTTTATTAATAATTACTAAAAACTGAAATCAACTCCCATGTCCCTCAAATGTGAAGTGAGCAAACAAACTATGAGACATTCAATCTCAACAACGGACTCCTAACTATTCTTCCACAATAAGGAATAAACTATGGCTACATGTGACAGTATAAATGTAGTGAAAAAGTCCAAGTGAAAAAATTATAGACAAAAAATTACATAAAATTCTATGATTTCATTTAGATGACATTACTTCAAAGGAAAACGTTAGGAATAGATAACAGGTCAATGGTTGCCAGAGTCAGGAGTGAAGTGGAGAGATTGGTTACAAAAAGACATGAGAATTTTTTAAAATGATGTGCTTCTCATGTCCTGAATTTAGTGATAGCAATAAGTCTGTACACATTCATAAAGATTCACAGAACTAAGCACTTGTGTGAATTTTACTCTATATTAATTATGGCTTCAATTTTTAAATGAAAAAAAAATCTATAGTCAGCACTTCATAAAAAGCCTGGTTAGTGCTCAAACAATATAACCTAATAATATAATTGTTATTGATTGTACACAATATATAACATAAAGATGTAAAGATTGAATAATAGAGAAATCTTATCATTTTGATAAATTTACTTTGCTATCCTTTACATTTTCTTAAAAATCTCCTTCGTAGACCAAATTTCAAAAATTAAAAGACAGTATTTCTCTGATGTGCATTTTAATTCACTCTTTGAATAAAAGAACATCATACTTGCCCAGGCATATAATTTTTCATTAGTATAAATTGATTAAAATATATATCAACATTGAATATAAATGCTAGTGTGCAATAAATTGTACATACAATTTTTTGAGTTACATTTACAAAACAACAGGTTTCTTTGCCTTATCATTATTCTTGTAATATCATTTGTTGATTTTGTTTTCGAGTTGCTAAGTCCTGTCTGACTCTGAAACCGCATGGACTGCAGCACACCAGGCTCCTTTGGCCTCCACCATCTGAGTTTGCTCAAACTCATGCCCATTAAGTTGGTGATATTTTCTAACCATCTCATCCTCTGCTGCCTCCTTTTCCTTTTGCCTCCAATCTTTCCCAACATCAGAGTCTTTTCCATTAAGTCAGCTCTTTGCATCAGGTGGCCAAAGTACTGGCGTTTCAGCTTCAGCATCAGTCCTTCCAATGAATATTCAGGGTTGGTTTCCTTTATGATTGACTGGTTTGATCTCCCTTCAGTTCAAGGGATTCTTAAGGGTCTTCTCTAGTGCAATAAATTTAAAGTATCAACTCTTTGGTGATCAGCCTTCTTTAGGTTCAACTCTCACACGTATATATGATTACTGGAAAAACCATAGCTTTGACTATAGGGATCTTTGTCTGCAAAGTGATGTCTCTTTTTAATACAATGTCTCTTTTAATACATTGCCTAGGTTTGTCACAGGTTTCCTTCCAAGCAGCAACTGTCTTTTAATTTCATGGCTACAGCCATCATCTGTAGTGATTTTGGAGCCCAAGAAAATAAAATGTGCCACTGCTTCCACTTTTTCTCTTTCTTTTTGCCATGGAGTGATGGGACCAGATGTATCAATCTTAGCTTTTTGAATGCTGAGTTTCAAGCAGGGTTTTTCATTCTCCTCTTTCACCCTCATCAAGAGGCTATTTAGTTCATTTTCACTTTCTGCCATTAGAGTGGTATCATCTGCATATCTGAGGTTGTTGATATTTCTCTTGGCAATCTTGATTTCCACTTGTGATTCATCCAGCTCAGCCTTCTGCATGATGTACTCTGCATAGAAATTAAATAAACAGAGTGACAACGTACAGCTTTGTCATACTTCTTTCCCAGTTTGGAACCAGTCAGTTGTTACGAATGAGGTTCTAACTGTTGCTTTTTGAAGCTCATACAGGTTTCTTAGGAGACTGGTTAGTTAGTCTGGTATTGCCATCACTTTGAGAATTTTCCACAGTTTGTTGTTATCCACAGAGTCAAAGGCTTTAGCGTAGTCAATGAAGCAGAAGTAGATGTTTTTCTGGAATCCCCTTGCTTTCTCTATGATGCAACAAATATCGGCAACTTGATCTCTGGCTCCTGTGCTTTTTCTAAATCCAGCTTGTACACATGGAAGTTCTCAGTTCACATACTGCTGAAACCTAATTTGAAGAATTTTGAGCATAACCTTGCCAGTAGAAATGAGCAAAATAGTGTGGTAGTTTGAACATCCTTTGGCATTGCCCTTTTTTAGGACTGGAATAAAAATTGACCTTTTCCAGTCCTATGGCCATTGCTGAGTTTTTCAAATTTCACCCACTGTTAAAAAAGGATCTCCTTGAATAATGACCTTGTGCATTAAAAGTAATTGAATGTTCTTTAAAACATCATCTGAGGCAATATTCAGTATCTTTTAGTCTTTAAGTGAAAATGGAAATAATTAGGGTAGGAAGTTTTCTCAAAGTCTAGCACAAATACTAAAAGTAATATTGATTGTTTTTACTCAAAGTTTCCAAGTTTTTAATAAAATGTAAAATATCTCGACAAATGTTCAATAACAGTAAAAGTTACATAAATTTGCTAAGAAGTAATTCTAATTTCCAAATGTGCAGTAAGAGGAAAATATTATAAATGATAAACCTTAAGGTAAACATTAAATGCATATAAATAGGAAGGCAATTTAGTATTTTTATTAGCATTATTATGGTACATCATTCTTTGCCCTTTTGTTTTTAACTCATCTATGTCTTTAAAGTGTTGTTTTTTTTTTTTAATTTATGACATATAGCTGGGCCTTATCTTATTTATTCATTTTTGCACCGTTATTTGCTTGATGTGTTTAGAACATTTCTATTTGAAGAGACTATTAATACAGTTGGATTAATTTCTACCATATTTATATCTGTTTTCTATTCATTGTGTTTTTTATTTCTCCCTCTTCCCCTTTTTCTGCGTTTTCTAGTTTTAACTATTTTATATAATTCCCTTTCTCTTCTCCCTTAACATATATATTATTTATATCTTTTTAAAAATGTTTAGTGGTTTCTCTAGGGTTTAAAATGTATATTTTAAAACAATCTAAGTTCACCTTTGAATAAAACTATATGGCTATCCATGCTACTACTGTACTGCTATACATGCAGTGTAATGACCTTGCAGGCATTGCTTTATTCATTTCCCTTATCTGTACCCCATATTCACCCAGTACATGTGCACTATCATTACTTTGATAAAATAGTAAATATTCCTTCTCTCATGCACTTCCTTTATTTAGGTCCTATGTCAGATCAATAGACATTTCCTCTCCCTGAAAAACTTCTTTTAACATATTAATATTTTGCAAGGCAAGTATGCAGGACAAAACTGTTTTTATTCATATGAAGAAGCCTGTTTCTCTTTCACTTCTGAAGGATAATTTCCTGGAAATGAAATTCTAGTTTGTTTTTGCTTTTACTTTTAACACATTAAATATTTAACTCCCCTTATTGCTTGCATAGTTCAGCAGAAATTTCACTATAATTCTTATCCTTGTTCCTCTCTAAGTAAGGTGTCACACATCCTCCTCTGGCTCCCTGTAAGATTATCTTTTTGCATTTGGTTTTCTGTATTTAAAAATAATGTGCCAAGGTATGGGTTTTGGGGGAGGGGAGATATTTATCCTTTTGATAGTCTCTGATTTCTTTGATAGATGGTTTGTTGTCTGTTGTCAATTTTGGAAAGCTCTTGCCCATTATTTCTTTAAATATTTCTTCTGCTCCATTCTCTATAGTTTTTGTAATCCACTTATTGGAAGAAAAGTTATGACCAACCTAGATAGCATAGTCAAAAGCAGAGACATTACTTTGCCAACAAAGTTCCATCTAGTCAAGGCTATGGTTTTTCCAGTGGTCATGTATGATGTGAGAGTTGGACTGTGAAGAAGGCTGAGTGCTGAAGAATTGATGATTTTGAACTGTGGTGTTGAAGAAGACTCTTGAGAGTCCCTTGGACTGCAAGGAGATCCAACCAGTCCATTCTGAAGGAGATCAGCCCTGAGGTTTCTTTGGAAGGAATGATGCTAAAGCTGAAACTCCACTACTTTGGTCACCTCATGCGAAGAGTTGACTCATTGGAAAAGACTGTGATGCTGGGAGGGATTAGGGGCAGGAGGAAAAGGGGACGACAGAGGATGAGATGTCTGGATGGCATCACTGACTCAATGGATGTGAATCTAAGTGAACTCTGGGAGTTGGTGATGGACAGGGAGGCCTGGCGTGCTGCGATTCATGGGGTCGCAAAGAGTTGGACACGACTGAGTGAGTGAACTGAACTGAACTGAACTATGTGTGTGTTACAGGATATTGTTAAGCAGTTCTTGGATATTTCTTTTTCTTTTGTTACTGTTTTTAGAATCATTTTTTTTTTTTACTCTTTGTATTTCAGTCTATGGCATTTCTACTGGTCTCTGTTTTTCTTCACTAATTCTTTCTGGCCATGTTGAATCTATCAATGACTCCATTAAAGTTATTCTTCATTTCTATTACTGTTTATTTGATTTCTTGCATTGACCTTTTAAAAATTGTCATTGTGAATTGCCTTTTGAATCTTTCATAGCTTTTTATCTGTTTACATTACCCACCTTGGCTTACATGCTGTTTTCTCTCTCCATTAGATCCCTTGCCATCTTAGTCATAACTATTTTTAATTTCTTTTCTCACAATCCCAGTATCTATTTCATATATTAATATTGTTTATATGTTTGTTTTACCTTCTCAGACTATGGCTTTCCTTGACTTTTGGCAGGCTTTTATTTTATTTATTTATTTATTATTTATTTTTTTGGCAGGCTTTTAAATTTTTTGTTGATAGCTAGACAAGTTGTGTCAGGTAATAAAATGAAGCACATACATCTTTCATAAGAATTTATGCTAATTTGGCTAGCACTTGGGAGGTGTTATTTCCATGGTTAATATGTCTAATGCTTATTTTAGCTTTAGGTACAAGAAGTTTCAATTTATTCCTCTGTGTGTTTGGCTTTGTTTTCTTTTTTTTTTTTTGGCTTAGAGTCTTTCTACAGACTGCTCGTGAAAAGTGTCTGTGTCGTGTAACTCTTCCAACCTGTAACCCATTGTAATTAAATTGGATCCCTATTGGAGGTGGTAGTAAGGTATTAGGAGTATTCTACAAACTTCAGACTTACTCTTCATCTTTCAATGGCATTGCAGGACTGTGGCTTTCACAAGTGTTTCTGTTCCTTCCCCTCACTCTCTACTCCCTACTCTAACTGCAGAATCCCCAATCTATTTCTTCAAAGTACTCTCCCCTAGTGAGAATCTTGTTGTTCTGTTTTTTCCCCTCCAGGAAGACAGGATATGACAGAGCAGGGACAAATGCTCTTCCTCTAGGTAGAATACCCTTCCAGACTTGCACTCTGTTGAAGTTCTTTCCCTTGAAGTATAGGCCACTCTCATTGTTGACATGCTGCTCATTCCCAGGTGGCTCAATAGTAAAGAAACCACCTGCCAAGCAGTGAGTGCTGGTTCAATTCCTGGGTTGGGAAGATCCCTGAGAAAAAGAAATGGGAACTCAGTCCAGTATATTTGCCTGGAAAATTCCATGGACAGAGGAGCCTGGTAGGATACAGTTCATGGGGTCGCAAAAGAGTTGGATATGACTTAAACACCAACAATGACACCTTTCACAATAATTTCATTTTGCCTTCCTCCTCCAGTGCCATGAGGGGATCTTTCTCAAATCTCACTATGATAATCAGCTGAAATTCCCAGAAAGAAAATTCACACAAGTTTGGGCTCCCACTAAGAGCACCTCCTCCCACTCTCTCCCACCAGACTGATGCCTCTTAGAGTTTCTCATTCTCCTATTGAACCCTTCACTGAACAATCTCTGGTGCTCCCTAGTCAGCCCCTTGATGGCAACAGATGAGTGGTAATAGATATTAATCAATATTTCTCCATGACGGTTTTTATCATTAAAGAGACAAAATGGCTACAAACTCAAATCAACATTGATGGGAAACTTTAAAAATACATCTGAGGTTATTTTTGTGTCATCAATCACCTGTCAACCACTTAAACCTGGAAAACTTGTAATGGTGGGACACGGTCAGGAAGCCAATCCTTAAGGCGTATTTGAGCAGCCTGCATGGCTTTGATTCAGCATTCCTTTATGATGGGATTTGAGTATGTTTTAGTTGCTATATGACTATTTTCAGAATAGACTGAACTATTATTTTGATAAAAAGTCACTGCCCTAATAGTCACTAAAGTGCTGCTTGATTTTATGCTCCGACCGGGGGCATTTCAACATTTATATAATGTGCCCAAGGCACATACTTTATGGAAAGCTTTACAAAAGAACTCTGTAAGATGTTATCCACAACTCAAAAACTACACTGTGCTCGCCAGTCACAATCTTCTGGAAAGGTTGAAAAACCCAATGGCACCCTTAAATTACAGTTAATATAATTTTGAAAACCTTAACTTCTTTGGCCTAAAAGTACTTCAGTTAGCCCTAATGGCCATATAGTCCTTTCATTCACAGATATATTGATTTACTCTTTATGAATTGGTAACTGAAATGTCTACGTATTTTCAGATTTTTCTCTTTTATACTAGTAAATGATTTGTTATATGCAGCCATGGCAAAATATTGCAAGGAACTTATGAACTAAACCCTGTTCTATCACAAGCAATTTAAGATTGCCTTCCTTCTTCATAATCTTCAACAAGGAGTTTCATATACCAGGGGGTGGGGGCGGGAAACTGGAGGGGGGTGGGAAACAACCTACTTTTAACCTTGTAAACTATTTTATCAGGTTCTATTAACAATTAAAAAAGCAAGTTTCAAGAAGTCAATGCTTAGGTTTACATTTCACAAGTAAAGAAGCAATGTAGAATGCATGCAATTGGATAGATATTCCAATAGGGGACCTCAAAGTGAGGGTTCACAGATACCCTAAAGACACAGCTCATCTTCCTAAGTACAAAGCTGACCCAAGACCTTCAGAACAAGCAGATGTTGCCAGATAGTGGACTGCTTCCACACAAGGTGTCAAACCTAGGTTTGTTTGACACCTAAATCCTGTTTTGTTTCTTATTTTCTCACTTAGAATCATTTTTATCTTCTAAAGATGCCTCATTGCTGTGAACCTATAACAACCTTTTTTCTCCTTTATGTCCTCTTTATATTTTTTAGATCAAAACATATATAACAAAATTCTAAGTGGGTCATAGGGATAAAAATGTATACTTTGGCACACTTTAAAAAGTGTGCTATATAGTATACATTTTTTAAAAATAGGACCCAGATAATCATGATGATGTGATCACTCATCTAGAGCCAAACATCCTGGAATGTGACGTCAAGTGGGCCTTAGAAAGCATCACTATGAACAAAGCTAGTGGAGGTGATGGAATTCCAGTGGAGCTGTTTCAAATCCTGAAAGATGATGCTGTGAAAGTGCTGCACTCAATATGACAGCAAATTTGGAAAACTCAGCGGTGGCCACAGGACTGGAAAAGGTCAGTTTTCATTCCAATCCCAAAGAAAGGCAATGCCAAAGAATGCTCAAACTACTGCACAATTGCACTCATCTCACATGCTAGTAAAGTAATGCTCAAAATGCTCCAAGCCAGGCTTCAGCAATACGTAAACTGTGAACTCCCTGATGTTCAAGCTGGTTTTAGAAAAGGCAGAGGAACCAGAGATCAAATTGCCAACATCCGCTGGATCATCGAAAAAGCAAGAGAGTTCCAGACAAACATCTATTTCTGCTTTATTGACTATGCCAAAGCCTTTGATTGTGTGGATCACAATAAACTGTGGAAAATTCTGAAAGAGATGGGAATACCAGACCACCTAACCTGCCTCTTGAGAAATCTGTATGCAGGTCAGGAAGCAACAGTTAGAACCGGACATGGAACAACAGACTGGTTCCAAATAGGAAAAGGAGTACGTCAAGGCTGTATATTGTCACCCTGCTTATTTAACTTATACGCAGAGTACATTGTGAGAAATGCTGGACTGGAAGAGACACAAGCTGAAATCAAGATTGCTGGGAGAAATATCAATAACCTCAGATATGCAGATGACACCACCCTTATGGCAGAAAGTGAAGAGGGATTAAAAAGCCTCTTGATGAAAGTGAAAGAGGAGAGTGAAAAAGTTGGCTTAAAGCTCAACTTTCTTCAGAAAACAAAGATCATTGCATCCAGTCCCATCACTTCATGGGAAATAGATGGGGAAACAGTGGAAACAGTGTCAGACTTTATTTTTCTGGGCTCCAAAATCATGCAGCCATGAAATTAAAAGATGCTTACTCCTTGGAAGAAAAGTTATGACCAACCTAGATAGTATATTCAAAACCAGAGACACTACTTTGCTGACCAACATCCATATAGTCAAGGCTATGGTTTTTCCTGTGGCTATGTATGGATGTGAGAGTTGGACTGTGAAGAAGGCTGAGTGTCAAAGAATTGATGCTTTTGAACTGTGGTGTTGGAGAAGATTCTTGAGAGTCCCTTAGACTGCAAGGAGATCCAACCAGTCCATTCTGAAGGAGATCAGCCCTGGGATTTCTTTGGAAGGAATGATGCTAAAGCTGAAACTCCAGTACTTCGGCCACCTCAGGTGAAGAGTTGACTCATTGGAAAAGACTCTGATGCTGGGAGGGATTGGGGGCAGGAGGAGAAGGGGACGACAGAGGATAAGATGGCTGGATGGCATCACTGACTTGATGGACATGAGTCTGAGTGAACTCTGGGAGTTGGTGATGAACAGGGAGGCCTGGCGTGCTGTGATTCATGGGGTCGCAAAGCGTCGGACAGGAATGAGAGACTGAACTGAACTGAACTGAAATGTAGTTACTACTCTTAATTTTACTTACTATTGAATATACCATGTATCACCAGACCCCTTTGATAAATATTTCTGGCCAACTCTGCTCTCATAAAATGATACTTTAGGGAGTTACAGGGTCACTGCCCCTGGCTTCGGGCACGAGGTGGCTTCTCCTGGCAGCCCCTGACCTCGGACGTGCAGTGTCCCCTCCCAGCCTCCACTGACCTCGGACACAGGGTAGCTCCTCTTGGCCGTTCCTGTGCCATTGCAGCCTGGCACTCTGGGCCACTGTCCCTGACTTTGGACATGGGGTAGCTCTCAGCCATGCTTAGTGCACCGGCCAGCCTCCGCCACCGCCTGCGCTTAGTGCGCCGGCCTGCAGCCGCTACCTGGGCAGTGACCCTGAGGAGCCACCCCGAGCCTAAGGCCAGGGGTGGCAGCTGGGAGGAGCCACCCACGCCTGAAGCCAGGGCCAGGGGCTAGGAGGAGCAACCCACAGAGTGGTAGCTGAGCAGGCACAGGAGGGCCTAGAGGAGCTATACCACATTGAAGGTCAGGAACAGTAGCGGTAAGGAGATACCCCTCGTCCAAGGTAAGAAGCAGCGGCTGTGCTTTGCTTGAGCAGCCATGAAGAGATAACCCACACCCAAGGTAAGAGAAACCCACGATGGTAGGTGTTGAAAGAGGGTATCAGAGGGCAGACACACTGAAACCATACTCACAGAAAACTAGTCAATCTAATCACACGAGGACCACAGCCTTGTCTAACTCAATGAAACCAAGCCATGCCTGTGGGGCAACCCAAGACGGGTGGGTCATGGTGGAGAGGTCTGACAGAATGTGGTCCACTGGAGAAGGAAATGGCAAGCCACTTCAGTATTCTTGCCTTGAGAACCCCATGAACAGTAGGAAAAGGCAAAATGATAGGATACTGAAAGAGGAACTCCCCAGGTGATTAGGTGCCCAATATGCTACTGGAGATCAGTGGAGAAATAACTCCAGAAAGAATGAAGGGATGGAGCCAAAGCAAAAACAATACCCAGTTGTGGATGTGACTGGTGATAGAAGCAAGATCCGATGCTGTAAAGAGCAATATTGCATAGGAACCTGGAATGTCAGGTCCATGGATCAAGGCAAATTGGAAGTGGTCAAACAAGAGACGGCAAGGGTGACCGTCGACATTCTAGGAATCAGTGAACTAAAATGGACCAGAATGGGTGAATTTAACTCAGATGACCATTATACCTACTACTGCAGGCAGGAATCCCTCAGAAGAAATGGAGTAGCCATCATGGTCAACAAAAGAGTCCGAAATGCAGTACTTGGATGCAATCTCAAAAATGACAGAATGGTCTCTGTTCATCTCCAAGGCAAACCATTCAATATCAGAGTTATACAAGTCTATGCCCCAACCAGTAATGCTGAAGAAACTGAAGTTGAACGGTTTTATGAAGACCTACAAGACCTTTTAGAACTAACACCCAAAAAAGATGTCCTTTTCATTATAGGGGACTGGAATGAAAAAGCAGGAGGTCAAGAAACACCTAGAGCAACAGGCAAATTTGGCCTTGGAATGCAGAATGAATCAGGCCAAAGACTAATAGAGTTTTGCCAAGAAAATGCACTGGTAATATCAAACACCCTCTTCCAACAACACGAGAAGACTCTACACATGGACATCACCAGATGGTCAACACTGAAATCAGATTGATTATATTCTTTGCAGCCAAAGATGGAGAAGCTCTATACAGTCAACAAAATCAAGATCAGGAGCTGACTGTGGCTCAGATCATGAACTCCTTATTACCAAATTCAGACTCAAATTGAAGAAAACAGGGAAAACTGCTAGACCATTCAGGTATGACCTAAATCAAATCCCTTATGATTCTACAGTGGAAGTGAGAAATAGATTTAAGGGCCTAGATCTGATAGAGTGCCTGATGAACTATGGAATGAGACAGGGATCAAGACCATCCCCAAGGAAAAGAAATGCAAAGAAAGCAAAATGGCTGTCTCGGGAGGCCTTACAAATACCTGTGAAAAGAAGAGAGGCAAAAAGCAAAGGAGAAAAGCAAAGATATAAGCATCTGAATGCAGAGTTCCAAAGAATAGCAAGAAGAGATAAGAAAGCCTTCTTCAGTGATCAATGCAAAGAAATAGAGCAAAAGAATAGAATGGGAAAGACTAGAGATCTCTTGAAGAAAATTAGAGATACCAAGGGAAAATTTCATGCAAAGATGGGCTCGATAAAGGACAGAAATGGTATGGAACTAACAGAATCAGAAGATATTAAGAAGAGGTGGCAAGAATACACGGAAGAACTGTACAAAAAATATCTTCACGACCCAGATAATCATGATGATGTGATCAATAATCTAGAGCCAGACATCCTTGAATGTGAAGTCAAGTGGGCCTTGGGAGCATCGCTACGAACAAAGCTAGTGGAGGTGATGGAATTCCAGTTGAGCTGTTTCAAACCCTGAAAGATGATGCTGTGAAAGTGCTGCACTCTATATACCAGCACATTTGGAAAACTCAGCAGTGGCTATAGGACTGGAAAAAGTCAGTTTTCATTCCAATTCCAAAGAAAGGCAATGCAAAAGAACACTCAAACTACCTCACAATTGCACTCATCTCACATGCTAGTAAAGTAATGCTCCAAATTCTCCAAGCCAGGCTTCAGCAGTACGTGAACCGTGAACTCCCTGATGTTCAAGCTGGTTTAGAAAAGGCAGAGGAACCAGAGATCAAATTGCCAACATCTGCGGGATCATGGAAAAAGCAAGAGAGTTCCAGAAAAACATCTATTTCTGCTTTATTGACTATGCCAAAGCCTTTGACTGTGTGGATCACAACAAACTGAGGAAAATTCTGAAAGAGATGGGAATACCAGACCACCTGACCTGCCTCTTGAGAAATCTGTATGCAGGTCAGGAAGCAGCAGTTAGAACCGGAGATGGAACAACAGACTGGTTCCAAATAGGAAAAGGAGTACGTCAAGGCTGTATATTGTCACCCTGCTTATTTAACTTCTATGCACAGTACATCATGAGAAACGCTGGGCTGGAAGAAGCACAAGCTGGAATCAAGACTGCCGGGAGAAATATCAATAACCTCAGATATGCAGAAGACACCACCCTTATGGCAGAAAGTGAAGAGGAGCTAAGAAGCCTCTTGATGAAAGTGAAAGAGGAGAGTGAAAAAGTTGGCTTAAAGCTCAACATTCAAAAAACGAAGATCATAGCATCTGGTCCCATCACTTCATGGGAAATTGATGGGAAACTGGAAACAGTGTCATACTTTATTTTTTTGGGCTCCAATATCACTGCAGATGGTGACTGCAGCCATGAAATAAAAAGACGCTTACTCCTTGGAAGAAAAGTGATGACCAACCTAGATAGTATATTCAAAAGCAGAGACATTACTTTGCTGACTAAGGTCCGTCTAGTCAAGGCTCTGGTTTTTCCTGTGGTCATGTATGGATGTGAGAGTTGGACTGTGAAGAAGGCTGAGTGTCAAAGAATTGATGCTTTTGAAGTGTGGTGTTGGAGAAGACTCTTGAGAGTCCCTTGGACTGCAAGGAGATCCAACCAGTCCATTCTGAAGATCAACCCTGGGATTTCTTTGGAAGGAATGATGCTAAAGGTGAAGCTCCAGTACTTTGGCCACCTGATGCGAAGAGCTGACTCATTGGAAAAGACTCTGATGCTGGGAGGAATTGGGGGCAGGAGCAGAAGGGGACGACAGAGGATGAGATGGCTGGATGGCATCACCAACTCGATGGACATGAGTCTGAGTGAACCTTTGGAGATGGTGATGGATAGGGAGGCCTGGCGTGCTGCGATTTATGGGGTCACAAAAAGTCAGACACGACTGAGTGAAATGAACTGAGGGAGTTACAACTAGATAGCATCTTTACTTGCAAGTATAAGAACAAATGGCCTTACACAAATCAACCTGTGACTTTGCCAGCACCACTCCCTCCCAAAAAAAGAAGAAAACATTACAAATCTCTTAATCAGATGTTAGGTAATTTAAAATTTGAATTCAACAATATTCATGGGGCAATAGGCTAAGTACTTGTCACTTGAAAGAGACTAACAGAGATCCAAATATGTAACCAAGCTAATGAAAGGCTTTGACTCTGACTCTGTATTGTGGACAATGCCTTTGTTTCTCAGCATCTCTCAGTTCTCCTGCTGCTGCTGCTAAGTTGCTTCAGTCGCATCCGACTCTATGCGACCCCATAGACGGCAGCCCACCAGGCTCCCCCATCCCTGGGATTCTACAGGCAAGAACACTGGAGTGGGTTGTCATTTCCTTCTCCAATGCATGAAAGTGAAAAGTGAAAGTGAAGTCGCTCAGTCGTGTCTGACTCTTCACAACCCTAGCAGGTACTAAATTATTTGTAGCCAGGGTTCCAGATCTTGTTTGCCTTAGACAGATAATTCATGAAATTTAGGAATAATATAGGAAGGAATAATAATATAGGAAGACTTAAAGACCTTAATTCTATAACAGATAAGTTGGAAATTCTTACCCAGGCACAATATCCAAAACAACACCGTTCTTGATTATTCATAGAAATTAGTGATTCATCTTTTAATATGAACAATCAGGGCAATGTTCCCATTGGTACTAATAAAACACATAGAAAAGAGTAAAGGAAACTTATTAGTAACTCTGACAGAAGTTATGAAAGACATCACCTCTGCCCTAGATGGAATATTGGTTAGTCTGAACTCATTAGCATGACTGGACATGAACAGCTGCTGGCCTTCAGTTCTTTGTTGGCAAATTATAATGATGTCTGTACCACTGCTGACACTTCTTGCTGTATTTGGATGAATGGAACAAGCAAAGTAAAATAGGGTAGATATTACTGCCTTAAGGAAGAAGCTACTTGAATGTCTTAAATTTTCTCCTTGAGGTCTACGAGGCTTATCTCTTGGACTTGTTTGGGAAGGCTGGGTTCCTGGTTCTAAGCATCTTAAGGGAATTATTAATTATTGTTACTTCATGCTCATTTTAGTAAAAATTATGCTGTTCCCCTACAATATATCCAGGATCTTAAATGCTTCTATGCAGCTGCTCTTTTGTCAGATGATTACCATGGTGATACAACAAAATGCCAAGAATAGTTTTTAATACAATTGCATGGAAACTATCCTAAAGCACTGAGGATCTGGGTCTAGCCTTTTCCTCAATTGGTCAACTTCTTGCAAGGGACCATATGATCAGAAGAAGGACTGAAAGACAATATACATATGAACAATAGCCAGGCCCTACATGACAATTAGAACTCTTACCCACAATATCCGAAAGAACTAGCCCAGGAAGACAAACCACTACTTCCACAGACACTGACCCGTAACAGTCAAAGACTTTTGGCTTCCTGATTGTTTTCCTAACTTCCAACTAAGGACCAACCAAGTTAACATAAAAGGTTTTGGATTGAGAAGGTTAGAGGAGAAGTGGACCATATTTAATACTGGCAGCAAGAATGAAGGAGAAGCACTCCTTCCTAATATATAAGAATAAAAGTCCAAGTAGCAGAAAGTAGATAATTTTCAATTAAAGACACTTGGAAGAAAAGTGTCTTTAGCATATTCAAAAGCAGAGACATTACTTTGCCAACTAAGGTCCGTCTAGTCAAGGCTATGGTTTTTCCAGTAGTCATGTATGGATGTGAGAGTTGGACTGTGAAGAAGGCTGAGCGCTGAAGAATTGATTCTTTTGAACTGTGGTGTTGGAGAAGACTCTTGAGAGTCAAGGAGATCCAACCAGTCCATTCTAAAGGAGATCAGCCCTGGGATTTCTTTGGAAGGAATGATGCTAAAGGTGAAGCTCCAGTACTTTGGCCACCTCATGCGAAGAGTTGACTCATTGGAAAAGACTCTGATGCTAGGAGGGATTGGGGGCAGGAGGAGAAGGGGACGACAGAGGATGAGATGGCTGGATGGCAGCACTGACTCGATGGACATGAGTCTGAGTGAACTCCAGGAGTTGGTGATGGACAGGGAGGCCTGGCATGCTGCGATTCATGGGGTCGCAAAGAGTTGGACGTGACTGAGTGACTGAACTGAACTTAATGCATGTTATTAAATAAATCATTAATACATTGTTTCCTCATTTCAAATTGCCTTGATGCTACTTGCATTAACAGCTGTGACTAAATAATAATACTCTTTCCAGGCTAGGTATTTTTGTTTTGTTTTGCTTTTGTCATCATTTCTTTCCCATTTAAAGAAATTCAACTTTCAAGACACAAGCCATTCATCATTAAGTGTCAGCCTCACTCTTTATCTTCAGCTGGGCAAAAGGTGAAGTCTTGCATAGTAAGATCTCCCTCTTCCCTCTACTGAAATCTTTTCAGTTGTTTGTGAAGATAAATGTTTTCCTGCCCTATTCACTCACCAGGAAAGCAGAGGTCAAGAGCTAGAAGGTAGCTTTTTTCATAAGGCTATACTTTCTGTATCATCCATATCTAACAAAATGTAGCTGAGCAAATTTTGCTTGCTGAATATGAGTGCATTTCAGGAAATATGCTGCCAAGTGGTTTTGAAAACCTAGAATTGTTGTCATAAAACATTAAGTTCAGTTATTACTAAAGGCAGATTGTATATCCATTACTATTTTAGGAACTGTTAGTGCTTTGTTAGTGAGGTTACCTTCCTCAGAAGGATGGCATCAGGAGAATAAGGGGTTGAGGGAACACTGGGTCAGTATCATAGCTTTAGTACTTGTCTTGGCCTCAGTAAAATTCTGCTATGTAATTGCACAAGACTCAAGATTAACTCACAGCTTGAATCTAAGAAGCTAACAGTCCAGGTTGCCCTCTTTGGGTGGAGTACCAAGGTGCTGGACTCTGGAGACATGTGAGATGACTGTTCAAGTCCATATTCACTGGGCAATGCCATGAGATTGGAAGGGTTCTGGTCATCCAACTTGACCTACTGTTGGGGGCCAGCGTGAGGAACTCCGCCCATGGCAAAGGTCATGAGGAAGGAGGCTTGGCATATGCAAAGGTGTGATCAAGCCTCAGGAAACCCCCTGTTCCCGAGCATCTAACCCCAAAACCAGAGTCTGTTTTATGCTCTCACCTATGCCTCTGACTTTATGGGGGGTTCTCCCCCATAACTGTTTCTTTTGGAGAAGGAGTAAACGTGCAGCTCCAAGGCAATAAAAATTCCTGGGCGTGACAAGAGTGTTTCAGCTTAGGACTCCTCTGAAGGTTATCTAGCCCACCTGTTTAGGTTCATCTGGCCACATGTGATTGTTTACAGCCTCCCAATCTGAGAGGCACGAGATGTTTTAGACTTACTAAAGGCAAATTCTTTTGGGAGTTAGAAATTATCAGTATAGTGGGTTGGTTAGGAATTATATTGGTGAAGGGTTTTTCATTTGTTGTGTCAATGATTGCTGCTAATTCCCTGCTCTGGGTGGGACAAGGATGTCTCAGGTCAAACCTCTCTGCTGACAGACTAGCTTGTGTGACAGGATTATCCATACTCCTGCCACATGATTGTTTACTACCTCTTAACCTTAAACAGCACAGAGAGTTTTGGAGTATTTTGAGAGTCTTAATTAGCATAGGGCTTTTCTCATTGTTGAGTCAATGATTGCCGCCAGGCCTCCACATCCTTAGTCATCTAGGAATATATTAATCAATGTATTTGGAATATAGAAAAGGAAATATAGTAGTTTTTGATGTTAGCAATACTAGACTTTTTGAGTTAATGAATTTTCTCTTTTGTAATAGATCACTGTGTCTTTGTTATGTAAAAATGTAACTTTATCGCTATCTTAAGACTAAATAGATCTTAAGGTGAGCGTTGGTGAAAGGATTTTCATTTGTCAGGCTGATGTTTGCTGCTAAATCTCCATATTCCCTGTCCTTATAATGAATATAACTAACAATATAGGAGAAATAAGTATTAACCTTTAAGCATATAGGAGAAATAAGTATTAACCTTTAAGATTAATCCTGTTAACCTTGGGTTAAATAAATTCCTTTCTTGATTGTAACTCACTACACCCTCACCCTATAGGAATGCAACTTTATCTGGAGGGTGATGCCTGGTTTAAGAAAAAACACCCTTGGAGGAAATAAGGTTTTTGGTTATCAGAAAGAAAGGATCATAGAATGTCAGCAGGTCTTACTCATGGCCAGAAGATGATGTAATATCCCTAAGACCCCCACGTGACTCTGTATTCATCCCTATGTGTAACAAAAGATATATAAGCAAACCCCAAAATAAAGAAATCGGATCAGTTTCCGGAAAGACTGATTCCACCATGTTGCTTCTTTCTTGCTCCCGTTTCTCTGGCTGAATTCCCATCTGGATTCAGCCTCCTTTTCTCCACTACACTATCTCTTACTACACTATCCGTTTCTAATCTCTCTATATCTGTAATTAAATATGTATTTTTCCAAAGACGCCGACGCCGTCCCCACCTTCGAATTCCCTGGATCCACCGGGGCTGGACCCCAGTAACCTACCTAGGTTGGAGCTGTGTCAGTGGGTGTGTGTGAGGTTGTATAGGGCAGGCCATAGGAATACCTCCAGAGCCCAGAGCACCGGAAGGCAGTGGAGGGCCAGCCTAGATCCTGACCTATATGCTGAGTGCAAGGAGCATCTGGTGAGAGACTAAGTGGATGCTGAGATATTCTTGGACAACTCTGGTCACCACAACACCCAGAAGGTAGCCTTCCTGGATTTAGGGATACTGAAGTAAGATTTAAGATTTTTAACAGCTCAGAGCAAAGTATGAGTGCTAAGATCAGAGGGGTTATGAGCTGGGCCAAAGCTGATGGGACTTGGCAGCTGCCTAAGCTTGGTTTTGCCTAACAGTTATCTGACTGCAGTTCCTCCCTGGTGAGGAAATGGCTATGGAAATAAGTCCTCAGGTTTCAGAGGACTGCTGTATCTGGGCTTAGCCCCTGCTCCAGTGTGTCCATAGAGTAGAGGTAGTTCTATTCACTTCACTGCTTTCAGGAGTAGAGTCGTGGGAAGGTGCTTGGTCCACTGAAACCAAGGTGATGTGGTCTGCTGATGGGAGAGGCAGCTGGAAAGCAGTGGTTATATGCTTTCTTTAGACTGCGACTCTAGCAAACCATAAGCTTTACATTTAAGTTCCCCTTCTTAGTCAAGTCTCCCTCCATCACTACCATACCAGCAGGCCACTTGTCCAGGGCCCCTGAGTTAGTCATGTGCAGTGTGGGATGCGTGATGGAATTCATGTGCAGAAGTGCACAGTGCTCTGATACATTACATCTCGCCCTCACAGGGAAGAGCCAGCTGGCATCCTGAATGACTGGTTCAATCACCGTAACCACATGAGTGGCTACAGCCACAGCCATTTCTGAGAGCATTCCTTCATTTTTGGTCCATAACAAGCTAACTACAGAAATGATTACAGTGCATTTTGTTACTGTTGTTGGTATAAGCAAGCTTTGCAAGGAACTTAATTAAACATTTAAAGTTAACAAAATTTTGTGGTGGCAACTTTTGACCTGTTCACCATAAATCTCGAAGTTTTTTTGTCTTAGTCTTGCACACTTGCTTCTGTCCATTATTCATACAGATTAAAAGTCATCACAATTTAAGGCAATTTCCATAATTAGGGTTTTAAATCAACAGCTTACAGAATGGGGGTTATCCAGGGGAGAAGCAGGGCAGTCTAAAACAGCTCTGTTTCTTTAGCTTGGAGGCCCCAGCATTAACTTTAAAATGCCCTTCTCTATCTGCTTCCTTAGGAGAAGCAATGGCACAGGCTTCAACTAGAACACCCTTCAACTATTCTTTTAAAGGAGTCTCCAAAGCTGGTCTTTCCCCCTACCTATCTTGATTGGCTCACATTTCAGGGAGCTGCTGCTGCTGCTGCTGCTAAGTTCCTTCAGTCGTGTCCGACTCTGTGCGACCCCATAGATGGCAGCCCACCAGGTTCCTCTGTCCCTGGGATTCTCCAGGCAAGAATACTGGAGTGGGTTGCCATTTCCTTCTCCATTTCAGAGAGAGCCCTTCCTAAAACTGCTAATGCTTTTTGATGGGACTATACAGAAACATTATAATGAAACAATTTGCTATACTTCCTATCAATGGCCACATAGTTGCACCTGGCTGCTCTAAATTGATCCTTACACTGCTCTACTTGATTTTCCTGTTCTACTTGATTTTCTTGGGCTCTAGAATCACTGTAGACAGTGACTGCAGCCATAAAATTAAAAGATGCTTACCCCTTGTAAGAAAAGCTATGTCCAACCTAGACAGCATATTAAAAAGCAGAGGCATTACTTTGCCAACAAAGGTCCATCAAGTCAAAGCTATGGTTTTTCCAGTACTTATGAATAGATGTGAGAGTTGGACTATAAAGAAAGCTGAGCACCTAAGAATTAATGCATTTGAACTGTGGTGTTGGAGAAGACTCT
The DNA here is from genome assembly GCF_014754425.2 of Oryx dammah. Taxonomy (NCBI): domain Eukaryota; kingdom Metazoa; phylum Chordata; class Mammalia; order Artiodactyla; family Bovidae; genus Oryx; species Oryx dammah. Next base: position 16,352,190 of record NW_024070200.1, read on the forward strand.
TGAGAGTCCCTTGGACTGCAAGGAGATCAAACCAGTCCATCCTAAAGGAAATCAGTCCTGAATATCCACTGGAAGTTTGATGCTGAAGCTGAAGCTCCAATACTTTGGCACCTAATGAGAAGAACTGACTCATTGGAAATAACCCTGATGCTAGAAAAGACTGAAGGCAGGAGGAGAAGGGGAGGACAGAGAATGAGACTGTTGGATGGCATCACTGATTCAATGGATGTGAGCTTGAGCAAGCTCTGGGATTTGGTAATGGACAGGGAAGCCTGGCATGCTGCGATCCATGGGGTCACAGAGCCAGACACAACTGAGCAACTGAAATGACTGACTTACTTATTTGTAGCTTCAACCATTTTTCAAGGCTTATTTTTTTTTTTTAATGCAAGTCCCTGAAAGTTGATTTCTGAAGATTTGTGAGCTTAGTTCCACCTGTCTCTAACCAAATCCCAGTTTATCAAGCAGTTTCCTCTGTTTCTGGGTATTTAGGGATCTCCACTTCTGTTATGCCATACAGAAAGTACACCATCTTTTCTTCAACAAGGAAAAACTCTCCATCACGATGAAGAGAGATTAGAGTTAAGTGATTCTCAGCATCCCCATGTGTCCAGTATTTTCACCAAGAGAAAGTCTTCTAGCTGAGCTGATGCTTCTTGAATATTCTGAGTTCTTACAGGGGTTTCCTGTACTTCCTCTGGTATCAGGGCCATGCTGGCACTGGAAGCACACCATCAGGTTCTTGTGAGAATGGTAGTCCACTACACCATGTTCATGCACAGCTTGAATTCCCACAAAAGACTTTTGTTTTTTCACCTCTACCCACAGTTAGCGGTGGCTGGCTTTAGGGACTTAAGCCTTACAGGGCAGGGAGGCAGTGCCAGTGATTCTCCAGGCCCTCCACTGACCATGTCATGTGTCACTCACAGTGACACAGCCCTAATTCCTTTTTTATGTTTCTGTTTCTGCTATCTTACCTTGCTGCTCTCTGATAGGATCTCTAAGTAGAATTTGGCTAAATCATCATGTCACTTGAACACAGAAGTGTGCAAATTCATGGAAGCCTGGTCCTTCTTTCAGGTGAAATGTAGAGGCATAGAAACATATGTAATATGCATGATAATACTTTAGTTTAAAATTGGTTGCATAATGCAAATATAAAATTATTATAAAAATGCATATAAATATTATAAAATTATATAAACATATATGAATTTATAAACATTAATAATCATACAGTTTGAATCTTTGTAGGAGAAATTCATTTCAGGATGTATTGTTCTCTCTTGTAAGAAATAATTATACAGCTGCTTAATTGGCATTTCTGAAAAATAAATTAATTTTAACTTGATTGCTACTGAAGTATGACCTTGAAAATGACTTGTCTTTTTAACAAAGGAAATGGTGAAATATTTGCTACCAAAATACAAGTTTGCTCTGTCTTCTTTTAAAGGTACTTCTGAAAATATTCCATACACACTCTCCATATGCAGTAGAAACATCAGTATTAAAATAGAAGTTAGGGGATTTTGTGCCTTCTATGCACTCTATCCAATATTTTAAACCAAACAGTTTTTAGTTAATACTGTCTCTAGTAATCACTCTATTGTTGCCACTAATGTTGTTACTTTATGCATAAAACAAAGAGAGCTTCTGAGTTTTAGTTTCAGCCTTTACCTGATAAAGAGTTTGAAATGGCAGTATGCAGTGTAGTATAAATACATATTAGACAAACTGAATTTAGAAGGCAATGATATGGATGTGAATTTGAAAGGAGATTTAGTTTGTTTATATTTTGCAAGTTCAGCATTGCTGAGTAATCAAGGTTACTATAATAGATAGTTATCAGTCAAAGCTCTTCAAGAAAGAGAAACGGACAGTTAAATTGTAAAAGTCTGCATAAAAAAAAGAATACATTATTAATTCACACACCTAAGAAAAAAGATATCCTGGAAAATATTTTCTAGGAAGAATTTTTAGTGGTTTTCTCATCAATCACACTAATTATCGATTTACAGACTACACACTAATAATGCAGATTCAGTAGCTCCATTATTCATCACTGCTTACCTACACATCTGACATATTTCCATTGAGTATTTTCTCACAATTACATGTATTTCCAGAACAAATTTTGGCATCAATTTTCCTACAATCAAATCAATTCAAAAGTTCAACGCCATTTTTAAAAATCACATGCAACTGTGTTGGATTTTGCCACAGACAGGATAAACAACTATGTCCCTATGTTAATTCCTCAGTGGGGGGGGAAGTACTGCAGTTGTGTAAATAAACATTTGTATTTGTCAAGAAGCATAAATCATTCTGTATTTTATGAAGGGAAGGAAAAACACCCTTAATAAAAAGAAGCCAGAGTTTGAGAAAGCCAGCTTAAAACTCAACATTGAAAAAAAAACAAAAAAAACAACTAAGATTATGGCATCCGGTCCTATCACTTCATGGCAAATAGAAGGGGAAAAGGAGGAAGCAATGACAGCTTTCCTCTTCTTGGGCTCTAAAATCACTGAGGATGGAGATTGCAGCCATAAAATTAGAAGACGATTGCCTCTTGGCAGGAAAGCTATGAAAAACCTAGACAATGTGTTAAAAAGCAAAGACATCACTTTACCAACAAAGGTCCATATAGTCAAGGCTATGGCCTTTCTGGTAGTCCTGTATGAATCTGTAAGCTGGACCATAAAGAAGGCAGAGCACAGAAGAATTGGTGCTTTTGAACTGTGGTGCTAGAGGAGACTTGAGAGTCCCTTGAACAGTAAAGATATCAAATCAATCTTAAAGTAAATCAACCCTGAATACTCATTGAAATGACTGATGCTGAAACTCCAATATGTACCCACTTGATGCAAAAAACTGACTCATTGGAAAAGACACTGATGCTGGGAAAGATTGAAGACAGAAGGAGAAGGAAGAGACAAAGAATGAGATGGTTGGATGGCATCACCGATTCAATGGACATGAACTTGGGCAAACTCTGGGAGATGGTAAGGGACAGGGAAGCCTGGCATGCTGCAGTCCATGGGGTCACAAAGAGTAGAATACGATTTGACACTGAAAAACAACAACATTGTTTGAGAACAATGTGCACATACACATTCTTAAATTTTATTGAATTGTTAATAGAGAATGTTAGGGCTTCCCTGATAGCTCAGCTGGAAAAGAATCTGCCTGCAACGCGGGAGACCTGAGTCCAATCCCTGGGTCGAGAAGATCCTCTGGAGAAGGAAATGGCAACCCACTCCGGTATTCTTGCCTGGAGAACCTCATGGACTGAGGAGCCTGGCAGGCTACAGTCTACGAGGTCGCAAGAGTCGGACATGACTTAGCGACTAAACCACACACCAATAGAGACTGTACGAGGAATATTTTAAAGGCATAAGAATATGTCCAAGCATGCTTAACTTTTATAAAATCAGAATCAGATAGTTGAATGTCATCACACTGGGCAGTACAGAGAGAAGGTTTCAACTTGGCTCTGTTTTGGTGTGATGAGAGCATTTGACAGAAATTCCATAACATACTGCTATGATTTTTGTAATGTAAGAACATTTACAGTATCCACCCATTTTACATGATTATTTTCTCTGTTATATGTTATTATGTTTCACAAGGTTTTTCTAAAAAAAAAAAAAAAAAAATTGGTTTACATTTTATCTTGTGAATTCACTGAATTGCATGACTCTAAGACTTCCCTGGTGGCTCAGACGGTAAAGCGTCTGTCTACAATGCGGGAGACCAGGGTTCGAGGCCTAGGTTGGGAAGATCTCCTGGAGAAGGAAATGGCAATCCACTCCAGTACTATTGCCTGGAAAATCCCATGGACAGAGGAGCCTGGCAGGCTGCAGTCTATGGGGCTGCAAAGAGTCAGACACGACTGAGTGGCTTCACTTCACTTGCAACTTCATTTAGCTGCTATATAGCTGTGGAGTTCTTCTGTCAAAAGTGCAGAACCTCAGTGCACACACAACACGTACAGGCCTTACTCAGTTTACTGTTGCTTTCTTGCTCTCTTGGTCGAAATCATTTCTGTTAGGACTATTGTGTAATAAATCATGTATTTAGAATGAGGCAAGGAATAAATGAAAACGATACGATCAAAAACACAAGATTGATTGAGGTGGTAGTTTACATAATCTCTATAGAGGAAAAGTCACAGGAACTGCTCAAGCAGTTTTCATTATAGACTCAAAAGTCTTATGTTGATGTTTTAAAATGCCAGTTATTTTTACCTTGAGACATTTTGAATAGAAGGTAGATTGTGTTATGGTGCTACTTTTCCACCAGGGCCGTATATTTTACTTTTAGGTAGCTATTTATTCCTTCTATTAGATTCAGTGGTTTTTCTTTTATTAGTCTACCATGGGTATTAAACTCAACTATATACTGTGTTTTAATAATCATTACCACTTGCTATCACCATTGTCTTCATGATAATCATGACTTCATCATCTGAAATATTACCACTAGAGCTAATAAAAATATTAAAAGTTTCTATGTGTCAATGGATGACGTGAGGATTTCTAAAGATTATTTTTGCATTTATTTATCATAATAGCTCTAGGTAATAAATTTGGCTTATTAAAAAATGTGACTGAGCAAAGAGTGTAAGTAGCCACCTGATTCTAAAATATGGTATCGGATCTTAGTTAGAGAGATGCTGCTGCTGCTGCTGCTGCTGCTGCTAAGTCGCTTCAGTTGTGTCTGACTCTGTGCGACCCCATTGATGGCAGACCACCAGACTTCTCCATCCCTGGGATTCTCTAGGCAAAAACACTGGAGTGGGTTACCATTTCCTTCTCCAATGCATGAAAGTGAAAAGTGAAAGTGAAGTCGCTCAGTTGTGTCCGACTCCTAGCAGCCAGTTTTATGACAGTGATTTTGTTTTCCATATCAAAAATACAGACATACACTTAAGGGAAGACTCCACCTTCTATGGTAGGTATCCTTTAGTTTTACCATCTATATAGTATTTTCACCTTTACCCCTTGCATTTCTCTTTTATTCTCTGTGCTCCTCTTTAATATTTGATTGGCTTTATAAATATAATGATCAAAATAAAACAGGTATGAATGAGTTTGACGTGAACTGAGTGGAACAAAACTTTTTAACCAACAAATATAATTTCAGTTCAGTTCAGTTCAGCTGCTCACTCGTGTCCAACTCTTTGCAACCCCATGAACTGCAGCATGCCAGGCCTCCCTGTCCATCACCAACTCCCTGAGTTCACTCAAACTCATGTCCATCAAGTTGGTGATGCCATCCAGCCATCTCATCCTCTGTCGTCCCCTTCTCCTCCTGCCCCCAATCCCTCCCAGCATCAGAGTCTTTTCCAATGAGTCAACTCTTTGCATGATGTGGCCAAAGTACTGGAGTTTCAGTTTTAGCGTCATTCCTTCCAAAGAACACCCAGGACTGATCTCCTTTAGAATGGACTGGTTGGATCTCCTTGCAGTCCAAGGGACTCTCAAGAGTCTTCTCCAACACCACAGTTCAAAAGCATCAATTCTTCGGCGCTCAGCTTTCTTCACAGTCCAACTCTCACATCCATACATGACCACTGGGAAAACCATAGACTTGAATAGATGGGCCTTGTTGGCAAAGTAATATCTCTGCTTTTCAATATGCTATCTAGGTTGGTCATAACTTTCCTTCCAAGGAGTAAGCATCTTTTAATTTCATGGCTGCAATCACCATCTGCAGTGATTTTGCAGCCCCCCAAAATAGTCTGACACTGTTTTCACTGTTTCCCCATCTATTTCCCATGAAGTGATGGGACCAGATGCCATGATCTTAGTTTCCTGAATGTTGAGCTTTAAGCCGACTTTTTCATGCTCCTCTTTCACTTTTATCAAGAGGCTTTTTAGTTCCTCTTCACTTTCTTCCATAAGGGTGGTGTCACCTGCATATCTGAGGTTATTGATATTTCTCCTGGCAATCTTGATTCCAGACTGTACTTCTTCCAGCCCAGCATTTCTCATGATGTACTCTGCATATAAGTTAAATAGGCAGGGTGACAATACACAGCCTTGACGTATTCCTTTTCCTATTTGGAACCAGTCCAGTTGTTCCATGTCCAGTTCTAACTGTTGCTTCCTGACCTGCATATAGGTTTCTCAAGAGGCAGGTCAGGTGGTCTGGTATGCCCATCTGTTTCAGAATTTTCCACAGTTTATTGTGATCCACATAGTCAAAGGCTTTGACATAGTCAATAAAGCAGAAATAGGTGTTTTTCTGGAACTCTCTTGCTTTTTCCATGATTTATATAAACTCTATATTTAACAACATGCTTTATGCTCTTTTTGATGAAAACATGAATGCTTTACCTATAAGGCTAAAAATAAGGCAAGGATTTGTACTTTCAACCTTTCTTATTCTACATTATACTTAAGATCCTAGTAAGTTCAACAATGACAAAAATAAAATAAAATGTATACATCTTACTGACAAAGGGATAAATCAGCTTTCTTCATAGCAAAGATAATGTTCTACATATAAAAGCTTAAAAATATACAAAACTATTAGAATTCAATAAGTTCACTTATTATAATGTCACTATTTAAAGTTTAATTATGTTTCTGTATACTATAAACAAACAGAAAATAAAACTAAAAAAATACATATTTTACAAAAGCACTAAAGAATAAAAAACTGCAAGGATTAATGTAACAAAATATATATAAGCTCTCTAAAATAATACATAAAGGACTCTGGTGATAGAAGTCAGAGAAGACTTAAATTGAGATTTATACAATGTTTATACAATGCTTCCCTGGTGGTTCAACTGGTATAGAATCTGCCTGCAATGCAGGAGACCTGGGTTATATTCCTGGCTTGGGAAGATCCCTGGAGAAGGGAATGGCAACCCACACCGTATTCTTGCCTGGAGAATGCCATGGACAGTGGAGACTGGTGGTCTACAGTCTATGGGCTCTCAGTCAGATATGACTGAGCTACTAACACACACAATGTTTATGGATTCAAAGATCCAATATTGTTATATCAATTATCCCAGAAATTATTATCATTAACAAATTCTAACAAATTTCTGAAAAAAAAAATGTTTTTTTTTTAAATTGATAAAATGATTCTAAAATTAATGTAGAAATTCAGGTCTGAAATAGCCAAAGTAATTGTGAAGACATAATTTAAACATTTTGAAAAATCATACTACTTTTTCCATAATCAAGACATATTGTGGTATTGACACAGAGACAGGGAACTAGATCAACTGAACCAAATTAAGTGTCCAGAAACAGACATACATTTATATGGCCAATGAATTTTTAAAATGTACCAAAGCCAATTAATGGCAAAATATAGTCTTTGGAGAAGGAAATGGCAACCCACTCCAGTATTCTTGCCTGGAGAATCCCAGGGATGGGGGAGCCTGATGGGCTGCCATCTATGGGGTCGCCCAGAGTCGGACATGACTGAAGCGACTTGGCAGCACAGTCTTTGTCAAATTGCTCTGGTGCACTAAGCTCTTCATATGTGAAGAAAATGAACCACTATTTCACATCACACAAACACTGAGATTGATATGTGACCCCAGTCTGAAAGCTAAAACTATACATCTTCTACAAGAGTATATCGTATAATAGCTTTACAATCTTGACATAATAAACATTTCCTAGAGAGGACCCAGTAAGCATTGAAAATAAAAATCTTTAATCAGAAAAAAATTAACCAACAGACATAGGTATGAAAATTAACAGGAAATCACAGAGTGGGGGAAACTAAAGGTTATACATAAATGTTTGGCAAAAGACTTGTTTTCAGAAAACATGAGTGAATGAATGAATGAGAGTCGCTCAGTCGTGTCCGATGCTTTGCCACCCCATGGATTATAGCCTGCCAGGCCTCTCTGTCCATGGAATTTTCCAGGCAAGAGTACTGGAGTAGGTTGCCATTTCCTTCTCCAGAGAATCTTTCTGACCCAGGGATAGAGCCCGGGTCCTCAGCACTGCAAGCAGATTCTGTACTATGAGAACCACAAGGGAAACTAAAGTGAAAGTTGCTCAGTCCTGTCTGACTCTTTGCAACCCCATTGACTGTAGTCCATGGAGTTATCCAGGCCAGAATACTGGAGTGGGCAGCTTTTTCGCTTCTCCAGTGGATCTTCTAAAACCAGGAATCGAACCAGGGTCCCCTGCATTGCAGGAGGATTCTTTACCAGCTGAGCTATCAGGGAAGTCCTATGAAGGAATACATGAAGACTTTCCATAAAAATAATGAGCAAGTAAATCAGCAAAACAATAAAAACTTCAAAAAGAAAATTACACATTTACCAAGAATTTAATAAAAAAACAATCAGCATCATTAGTTATGAAGGGTGTAGAAATTCAAATACAGCACTGTTGGTGAAGACTTGAATTCCTGATCAAAAACCTATGTATGATTTTTCAGTCCCGACCATGGGAAACTAGAGAGGCTCTACCTGGCAGGCCTCTTGGACTAAAGTTGCCCTCTCCACCCCAGAACTGGTGCACAGCCAGCACACTGGAGTCTCTGAATGGAGTTTCAATCAAAGATACAGGCTTTCTCTCGCTGGCCATACTCTTAATAATATCTGCATTTCTAACCTTGGTACTTATTTCAAAGACTGTATAAGTGAATGTTGTTAGCTGCTCAGCCATGTCCAACTTGTTGCAACTGATGGATTGTAGACGGCCAGGCTCCTCTGTCCATGAAATTCTTCAGGCAAGAATATTGTAGTGGGTTGCCATTTCCTTCTCCAGGGGATCTTCCCACCCAGGGATCGAACCCAGGTCTCCTGCATTTCTTTACCATTTCTGCAGATTCTTTATCGTCTGAGCCACCAGGGAAGCCCGTAGGATCATCAACATGACTATGTCCTGTTTCAGATGACGTACTAGGCTTAATGCACTTAAAGAAAACACTTTAATACTGATTTCAGAAAAACCTTCACTTAAGCAACAGGTAATTATTAGATACATTTTATTGTCCTGCACTATATAATGTTTATGAACTCCTGAAGAAGACAATCATTAAAAGGGTTTATCAAACATGCTGAGTTTCATGATGGAAAGAGCAAGTGAATTCATTTGCAATAATATTTTCTTAAGCAAAATATAAATGCATCCTGAATAATTCACTATTTTTAGATCAATAATTGAGAAATCACAGAATATATATATATATGTTTTAATTTAAGCTTTTTAGTGCTATGTCATACTATAAATGGGGGCTTCACTCATAGCTCAGTCAGTAAAGATTCTGCCTGTAATGCAGGAGACCTAGGTTCGATTCCTGGGTCAGGAAGATCCTCTGGAGAAGGAAATGGCAACCCACTCCAGTGTTCTTGCCTGGAGAATCCCATGGACAGAGGAACCTGGCAGGCTATAGTCCATGGGGTTACAAGAGCTGGACATGAGTTAGCGACTAAACCACCATACTATAATTGTCTGTATTCCCTCTTTTAAAAATAATAGCTATGAAGGCTTCCCTGGTGGCTCAGTGGCAAAAGAATCCACGTGCCAATGCAGGAGACATGTGTTCAATCCCTGATCCAGGAAGATCCACTGAAGCCCTCAAATTCTAGAGCCCATGAGCCTCAGTGAGACGCCACTGCAATAAGAAGCCTACACACTGCAATTAGAGAATATCCTCCGCTCATTGCAACTAGAGAAAAGTCCATTCAGCAACTAAGACACAGCAGAGCCAAAAGTAAATAAATTAATTTTTTAAAAAGACTGAGAGAAAATGACTTGAAATAAAACACTAGTTATCAAATGAAATATCATTAACTATTATTATAATTGTTGCAACAATTATAGAAAATACTTAAAGAGAACTTATTATGTACCTGACATTGTTTAGGTACTTTATATCTCAAAAATCATTCTGTGAGTCAGGTGCTAATGCTGTCATTATTGTAGCAAGTTTAGTGTCTGTCTATAAACTGCCAGAGTATCCAAGCCTGAAAAAAATGTTGACTCTTAATGAGATGATAATTATTAAATTTGTGCATTTTATTATTTTATCTTTATTTGTTGAATTATGAAAATATGATAACACATTTACAGGAGACTTGGAAAAAACAAAATAAAGTTACGCATAGTTCCACGATGTATTATAATTGTTTTAACCAGATAAATCAAGATTTTTAGTTGGAGTTTCAATATCAAACCCTCAGAAATTAATAGAACAAATGTACAGAGAAGTAGAAGAATATAGTAGACCTGAAGAGCATTATGAACCAATTTGACATAAGATTTATATAATTTTCACACAATAGTAGGATACAAATTCTATTCAAGTTTCCATAGACTGTAAACTAGAAAACAGCAGGACATATCCAGAGACATGAGACCAGATATAGAAATTTCATGTCTAAACATATAGAAATTATACAATGTTTTCTTATGACAATGGAATTATGTTAGAGATTGATATCAAAAGATATTTGAAAATAACTCACATATTTTCAAGTGCTATGTGACATGTACCAAGAGATATGACTTAGCCATTGAAAGTCTCAATAAAGTTAGAAGATTGGAAAGGATGATTGCAGAGAAGAAAGTATGTAAATGAGAAATTAATATCAAAGATACTTTAAAAAATCCCATGTATTTGGAAATTAAATGTCCACTTTTAAATGAGGGGTATATCTAAGAAGCCATAACAAGGAAAATTAGAAAATATCTGTAGTAGAATAAAACTGAAAAAAAAAATTACCAGGTTATTTCATACAGCTGAAGCTGCTCAATGCAATTAAGTACAATTGCAGTGGAGTCTTGAATAAGGTATGGAAATAAATAAAGGACACTAGCATAACATTTCATGAGATTTGAACAAAATCTGTAGTTTATTTAATAATACTGTATTGGATTAGAAGTTTAAAGCCTCATTCAATTTTTTTTAATCACTCAGATGATAAGCTTCCTAGACTTTTAGCAGTAATATGAGATGCTAAATACATGTAACTATATAAAATTTTTGAGTGAATATAAGATAAAAATCTAGCATTCTACTCATACCAAATCAAACAAGTAGAACCAAAATGTCATAAATTATTTGGCTAGGCAAAATTTCATAAGTTTTCTAAAATATATGTATTATACATACTATGTGTGTGTGTGTGTATATATATATATATATATATATATTTATACAAAGCTTTTCCACTATGCTTGGTAAAGACTTGAGAAAGAACATCAGAGAGAGAGAGAAATTGGAAAACATAAACTAAATGAAATGGGAGCACTGAATATGAAATAGAAAAAGTGAAACAAACTAGATAAAAGTAAAAAATCATCATATAGCCCAATTGTTTTTAAATGTTATCTTGAAATTTTTGAAAAATACAAATGCCCAGATATATTGCTATTTTGTCCTCCAAAGCTCCAGATGTGTTTCTAATGAGTAGCCATGTTTAAACTTGTGCATTTTAAATAAATTCATGATTTTAGGCAGGTTATAAAGAGATTTTGAAAAATGTTTATTTGACCTATTTTTCTAGGAATTTCAGTAATACTATATGTAGTGAAATTGTGAAGTAGCAAAGAGAGAAACTTCACTACGATGGAACTTGCAATTCTTATTAAAGAGAAAAATATGACTTAGGGACCAAATCTTTAGTGGAATTGCTTGCACCCTTATGTTCACAGCAGCACTATTTACAATAGTCAAGACATGGGAGCAACCTAAATATCTATCAATCAACCTAAAAATGGATAAAGAAGGTTGTATGTATGAGTGAAAGTGTTAGTTGCTAAGTTGTGTGTGACTCTTTGTGACCCCCATGGACTACCGCCTGCCAGGCTCCTCTGTCCTCTCCAGGCAAGAATACTAGAGTGGTAGTCATTCCCTTCTCCAGGGGTTCTTCCTGACCCAGAGATCTGAACCCGTCTCCTGCATCGCAGGCAGATTTTCTACTAAGTCACCAGGAAAGTTCTCTCTCTCTCTATATATATATATATATGATACATATGTATTCATATATATATAGTATATATCATATAATATGTATAGGAATATTACTCAGACATGAAAAAGAATGAAACAATGTCATTTGCAGCAACATAGATAGACCCAGAGATTATCATATTAAGTGAAACAACAAGCAAAAGACAAATATCATATCACTTATATGTGGAATCTTTAAGAAAGAGAAAAAAAAACTTATTTATAAAACAGAAATAGACTTAAAGGCATAGAAAACAACCTTATGGTTACCAAAAGGGAAAGGTAGGGGGAAAAAAATTAGTATTAACAGCTACACACTCCTATATATAAAATACATAACAAGGTCCAACTGTATAGCACAGGGAACTATAGTCAATATCTTGTAATACCTACAATGGAAAAGAATATAATTTTAGAGTAAAAAAAAAATCTGAGTCATGTTTCTGTACACCTGAAACACTCTAAATCAACTATACTTCAATAAAAAAAACAGGGATTGTGCTTTTTATATCCTTGTACCAAGATGAAGTACTTTCTCTAAGAACAAATTATGACATATTTTAGCTTCTTTGTCCATTCCACAGTAAAATGACATTTTCAGTTGTTAAATCTGGAAAATAAATCACTGAACTTAATCAATAGAGCTATTTCTTCATCTTTGCAATTTCTCGTTCAGTACTGGGAGGCCTGCCTTAATTAGAGCTGCCTGTAACTGGGTGGGTAAATCAGCTTATTACTGGAGTTTGTTTTAGAATAACTACTTCACCTAAGATTTAGTATGAAAAATGTTGACTATGTTATGTCCTTCTACCACTCCTTTGCATTTTTAAGAAATTTTACAGACTCTTGTGTAAAAGAGATGTTATTCATTAGATATCACTGACTAACCTAAGGTACACATTATTTTTACACAATTATATTCTTTGAAATCCACTTGCCAAATAACAATTTATTTATAATATTGTATTTGCATTTAATGCTAATAAATTATTAAGACCATCTTAGTGCAGACCAATGTGCATTTCTATCATGTTACTCTGCACTTAAGAATGATTATGTCAGTTGATTTTATGATATGAAAAATTAAGTGGCAAAAGGACTAAAAAATTTTAAATTTCATCTGAAGCCTTCATGCTTGAATGGATGATAAATTCACAGTCAAGTTCTCAATTTAAGCATTTGAATTCAGGCATGAATGCAAAAAAAGGTGGGCAAGTCCCAATACTTTACAATCTACAATAACAATTTGAAGTTTCCATGAGTAGGCTGGGGAAATAAATTATTCACTGACTTTCACAGAAAATACTTATGAATTAGATCCTGATTGAAGTTCTGTCTTCTACTAAAATGGTTTAAAACACTGCTTTTATAAAAATTCAATTAGCACTCTTGCTTTATGATGCTAGTTATATATATATATAATTTATGAAATCTTTTTTGGGAAATATTCTGATATTAAGGTAGATCAGATTTGCTTTTAGTAAGAAGATCTCAATTAAAATTTATTAGAAATTTCTTTTGATGAGGGACATTAAAGATTTGTTGATATAAGCAAATGATTTATATATTGATTTACTTTGTATGGCACATTGTTGCTTTTAGCAGTAGGGGATGGTTATTTAAGGAGGCAAATTGCTCTGCAGGGTATAGAAGGAGCCAGGCAATGAATGACTCCAATCAAGCTACTCACATTCTGGCAGGCTGTCTGTGGCTGTGGCATTATAGATGCCATTACCCAAAATGTGCTGCTAATTGTAATCTTTATTCTGAATCCAGGGGGAATTTAAATGGTTTTTGACTGATAAATTCTTATAGTAGTGTTAAATCTCTATAATTTTACTACATAAAGACATCTCTTTATTCACATTGAGTGTATCACAAGACAGCTGACTATACTATACACACACACACACACACATATCAAACTTCGAGATTTAGACACGTTTCTTGCTATATCTGGGAGACTGAGACTTTGATCCTTTTGTACAAAAACTGAGTATATACATCATTCTGAGGGAAGAATCCAGGCAAAATAGGCTTAACCCAATGGGAAACTTTACTTATTATTGGAAGTAAGAGTTTGTCATAGATCCTATTGTTTGTCACACCAGTTGTTTCAAAGGGTCAGGACCTTGGGGATCCAGGAGGGTCCTAGTATGAGAGAGTGCTATAAACATTCATGAAGACTAGGGCATAAATTGCCCTACTTTGGGAATCCTGTAATAAAATCAAAGGAAAAGGTAAAGTGGTGTTAATCACAAACCCTCACACTGCTCTTTAATGGATGGTCAGCTGCACAGCAGAGTGGGAGAGTGGAAGAGTGAGCGTGCAGAACAGGGGAAAGAGTGGAGGAGAACCAGTGGACTTGTCAAGCAGAGCAGAGTCTGGCTCCACTGAGGTGCTCAGTGAAAAAGTGACACTGGCCTTGCGGACACAGAACGACAAACACACACAGTAGGAAAAGTCGCCCCAAGAGCAACTACCGAGACACACTCATAGGGGACATATACAAGCACCCATAAAACACCCTCTGCAGAGTCCTAGACATGAGTTAAGAGGAATTCTGAAGGAGCCAAGGTCCTCAATCTGTAGATATAGGATGGAAATTTCTGATCAGTTCTTTCCATGCGAGGTAAGATCAAAGAACCTTGGTAAGGCACATAAACACTATATAGTTTTTAATAATTAATAGACATGGAGAAAAATAAACCAGAAAATACTCAAACCTTATTTCTGTTTCTTGTAACTAGGAGTAACATGTCTATATATGCCTTTATATATGTGTTAGGTAGTTAGAATAGGAAAAATGAGTCCAAAATGGCGATAGCTAAAAGACAAAGAAGGGGAAAAGTCCCTGAAAATGGAACAAAAGAAAATCCAAGGACCCAAGTGAGAACCTCAGGTGAAACAAACAGCCCTCCTGGCTAGCCCAATTTGCACAGGGCAGGCTCAATTGGGGGAGGAGATAAAATGTACAAAAAGAGGAAGCCAAGATGGACTGAGTCCTCTTCTTTCGGGTAAGTCCACCTTCACACCTCGAGGATGTACTTTCCTTTACTTGCCAAACAAAACTCTGAGCTGTAACAGAGCTGTAACACTGGCCCACCATTTCAAATCTTTGCTGTGGTGAGACAGAACTGAGGAAATTACACATTCCCCCGACATATATATAACTTAATTATTAATATTTTTGAAGAGTCAATAAAATCATGTTCCTGTTTATCCCTGTTTATCTTCTCTCTTATTTCTTCTTTTTAGATGCATGCTCGTTCCAGTTATCAGAGCTATCGTTATCACTACCTGAAGTGATATTACCACACATGCAATCAATACAGTGTGTGACAGTACAAGTTTTGAAATGAGACAAACCTCTATCTGAATACAAATTTAATAAACTAAACTATTATCAATATATTAAGCTGACTCATTTGAAAAGACTGATGCTGGGAAAGACTGAGGGTAGAAGGAGAAGGGAGCAGCAGAGGATGAGATATTTGGACGGCATCACCAACTGAATGGATTTGGGTTTGGGTGGACCCCAGGAGTTGGTGATGGGTAGGGAGGCCTGGCATGCTACAGTTCATGGGGTTGAAAAGAGTCGGACAGGACCGAGCAACTGAACTGAACTGAACTATCACCATATGCAGTCCTTTATTGGCCAGCTCACACCATAACTAATTTCTACAAGAGTAATTATCACCAGTTGTCATCATTCATGATTTCCTTGTCTTAATTATATTATCTACACACACATTTTATATGTGTGTGTGTGCGTGTAACTAATTCACACACTGTTTCTGAGAATTAAGCAAAATACTGTACACAGAGTGCTTTTAGGTAGCATAGTGATAATCTACCTGCCAATGCAGGAGACACAAGAGACATGGGTTCCATCCCAGGGTTGGGAAGATCCCCTGGAGGAGGAAATGGCAATCTGCTCCAATGCTCTTGCCTGGAGAATCCCATGGACAGAGGAGCCTGGTGGGCTACAGTCCACTGGTTTGCAAAGAGTTGGACATGATAAGCAACTGAGCACATACAGTGCAGTAGGCTTTTAATATGAATGGCATATATCAACTGCTTGATGAATATCAGTCTTACCCCTTATGTGCTTTAGAATCTGCTGTGAACTAGATTTCTGGCTTGTTGCAATTAGAGTCAACCAAAATCCACATATGCATTTAGAACCTATTTCATTTTCTGGATCTCATCTTGCCAGTTAAGAGGGTAAATATAAGAAACTTTATGTTAAACTCAATGATTCATGATTAAACTTTCTCTCATTCAAATCCCAATTCTGTCTTCCATCTTACTGTCAGTAAGTGACCATTTGTTTCCATTGATTCCTGTGCCTCGTTCCGCAGTTGACCTTTGGGGTTTATGCTTTGCCTCAATTGTTTTCGATTACTGTGATAACTGGTATTAATCATTCACTGACAATGTCCACAAATGAACTTTCACAAAATCCTGCAGTGATCCAAATAAATTTAATATTATTTTCAACTCCATTTCACAGAAGAGAGAATTGATACACAGAAAAGGTAAGAAACTCGTTTGAGGTCACAAGGCTATAACTGGCAAAATGGGCTTGTTAACCTCAGCAATACGTGAACCATGAACTTCCAGATGTTCAAGCTGGTTTTAGAAAAGGCAGAGGAACCAGAGATCAAATTGCCAACATCCGCTGGATTGTGGAAAAAGCAAGAGAGTTCCAGAAAAACATCTATTTCTGCTTGATTGACTATGCCAAAGCCTTTAACTGTGTGGATCACAATAAACTGTGGAAAATTCTGAAAGAGATGGGAATACCAGACCACCTGACCTGCCTCTTGAGAAATCTGTATGCAGGTCAGGAAGCAACAGTTAGAACTGGACATGGAACAACAGACTGGTTCCAAATAGGAAAAGGAGTATGTCAAGGCTATATATTGTCACCCTGCTTATTTAACTTCTATGCAGAGTACATCATGAGAAATGCTGGGCTGGAGGAAGCATAAGCTGGAATCAAGGTTGCTGCGAGAAATATCAAATAACCTCAGATATGCAGATGACACCACCCTTATGGCAGAAAGTGAAGAGGAGCTAAAAAGCCTTTTGATGAAAGTGAAAGAGGAGAGGGAAAAATTGCCTTACACCTCAACCTTCAAAAAACTAACATCATGGCATCTGGTCCCATCACTTCATGGGAAATAGATGGGGAAACAGTAGAAACAGTGTCAGACTTTACTTTTGGGGGCTCCAAAAACATTACAGGTGCTGATTGCAGCCATGAAATTAAAAGATGCTTACTCCTTGGAAGGAAAGTTATGACCAACCTAGATAGCATATTCAAAAGCAGAGACCTTACTTTGCCGATGAAGGTCCGTCTAGTCAAGGCTATGGTTTTTCCAGTAGCCATGTATGGATGTGAGAGTTGGACTGTGAAGAAAGCTGAGCACCAAAGAATTGATGCTTTTGAACTGTGGTGTTGGAAAAGACTCTTGGGAGTCCCTTGGACTGCAAGGAGATCCAACCAGTCCATTCTAAAGGAGATCAGCCCTGGGTGTTTTTTGGAAGGAATGATGCTAAAGGTGAAACTCCAATACTTTGGCCACCTCATGCAAAGAGTTGACTCATTGGAAAAGACTCTGATGCTGGGAAGGATTGGGGGCAGGAGGAGAAGGGGGCGACAGAGGATGAGATGTTTGGATGGCATCACGAACTGAATGGACATGGGTTTGGGTGGATCCTGGGAGTTGGTAATGGGTAGGGAGGCCTGGCATGCTGCAGTTCATGGGGCTGAAAAGAGTTGGACACTACTGAGTGACTGAACTGAACTGAGCTGAACTGAACCTTACCTCTCTGGCCCTAGTGCATTTACTTTTAACCATTATGGTATTTGATTTATCATAAAATACTTAGCATATTTCCTATCATTTAAAGCACTCTAGATGAAAGCAGCACTCCAGATGTTCAAGCTGGATTTAGAAAAGGCAGAGGAACCAGAGATCAAAATGCCAATATCCATTGGATCATAGATAAAGCAAGAGAGTTCCAGAAAAACATCTATTTCTGCTTTATTGACTATGCCAAAGCCTTTGACTGTGTGGATCACAATAAACTGTGGAAAATTCTGAAAGAGATGGGCATACCAGACCACCTGACCTGCCTCTTGAGAAACCTATATGCAGGTCAGGAAGTAACAGTTAGAATTGGACATGGAACAACAGACTGGTTCCAAACAGGAAAAGGAGTACGTCAAGGCTGTATACTGTCACCCTGCTTATTTAACTTCTATTCAGAGTACATCATGAGAAACGCTGGGCTGGAGGGAAGCACAAGCTGGAATTAAGATTGCTGGGAGAATTATTAATAACCTCAGATATACAGATAACACCACCCTTATGGCAGAAATTGAAGAAGAACTAAACAGCTTCTTGATGAACGTGAAAGAGGAGAGTGAAAAACTCGGCTTAATGCTCAACATTCAGAAAACTAAGATCCTGGCATCCTGTCCCATCACTTCATGGCAGATAGATTAGGAAACAGTGGAAACGGTGGCTGACTTTATTTTTCTGTGCTCCAAAATCACTGCAGATGGTGACTGCAGCCATGAAATTAAAAGATGCTTACTCCTTGGAAGGAAAGTTATGATCAACCTAGACAGCATATTAAAAAGGAGAGATATTACTTTGCCAACAAAGGTCCGTCTAGTCAAGGCTATGGGTTTTCCAGTGGTCATGTATGGATGTGAGAGTTGGACTATAAAGAAAGCTAAGTGCCTAAGAATTGATGCTTCTGAACTGTGTTGTTGGAGAAGACCCTTGAGAGTCCCTTGGACTGCAAGGAGATCCAACCAGTCTATCCTAAAGGAGATCAGTCCTGCGTGTTCATTGGAAGGACTGATGTTGAAGCTGAAACTCCAATACTTTGGCCACCTGATGTGAAGAGCTGACTCATTGGAAAAGACTCAGATGGTAGAACAGATTGAGGGCAGATGTGAAGGGGATGACAGAGGATCAGATGTTTGGATGGCATCATTGACTCGATGGACATGGGTTGGGTGGACTCCAAGAGTTGGTGATGGACAGGGAGGCCTGGTGTGCTGTGGTTCATGGGGTTGCAAAGAGTTGGACATGACTGAGCGACTGAACTGAACTGAACTGAATGCCACTAATATCATCTGGTGTACTTTTCATCACACGCATCACAGTTTTTATCTGCACAAGCTCAATTTGGTTCATATTTTATGTTCTATGTCTCTACTTACCTTTTTGAGGATATGAAATTTAATACACAAGATATTTTAAATAATTTGCTAATTATTACATTCTCTGTTAATTCTTGGACTATTTTTATTGCTTTTTCTAATTATTATGGGTTATACTTTCCTATTTATTTGGTAGTCTAATAATTTTATATTGCATTGCAAACAAAGTTTTTGTTTGTTTGTTTTAAACATTACCCTATTACATGCTGGATATTTTTATAATTCTATAAATATTCTTAGTTTGTTCTGGGATACATTTAACGTACTTAGAGGTAGATCCTTTCAACCCTTGCTTTTAAGATTTGCTATACAGGACAAACTCAGTGTTTCATTTAGAGTTTACTATTCTTTTCAACTAAGGCAAGACTCTTCTAAGTACTCTACCAAGTGCTCAGTAATGTACTAAATTTTCCAGTTCAATCCTTTGGGAACAGTTGTTTATTCTCAGCTCTGTGTGAGTACCAGATATTTTTAATCCTTTCAGATTGTTTTCCCCAACATTAAAAAGTTGTCTTGATCCTTGTGCCAATCAATACCCTACTGAATATTTGAGGGGGACCCTCGGCAGATCTCCAGAGTTCTCTTTCTGTAAAGCTCTTTCCTCTCTGATATATTATTCCACAATTTCAGCTACCCTCATATCCTGGAATCTCAAGTCCACTTCTTTAATTCAGGATATTGATTTTCTCTGCCTTCTTCCACTACTGCCACCTGGAAAATCAAAGCATTAAGCTTAGGCAATTATAAGATTCACCTTGCTTGTGTCTTGTCTCTCAGAAATCACTGTTCTTTATTGCCTGATGTTCAATATCTTAAAAATTGTTGTTTCAGACATTTTGTCAGGATATTTCATTATTTCAGGCAAGAAGTTAAATTTGCCCCATATTATTTCCAAGTGGCTGGCAACTGAAGTCCTGGATAACATATAAGAGTGATATTTGCTGGTTCTTCCTACATTAATTTACGAGGTGGTATTGTCTGAATAATTTCCATTAAGATCATATGTTATTTGTCCTACTGAGAAAATCTGTCTAGAGTCGAAATTATCAGTAGCCCAATACTTCTATAAATTATATCAATTTATCTATATATTATATATATGATTATATTTGTGGCTAAAGGAAAAGTATGTAAACATCATCAATAAGAAACAATTTATACACTAAGCTTGATAGCTTATCCTGTAAAATAAACTGAATCTCAAAATATTTGTTTATTGAGGAAAAAACTCAATATTTTGACATGTCTAGTTAGAATACTTGGCTGTGAGAGTATATATGTATATCTATGTATAGATATCATTATATAAACATTTCATTATAATTATAATTCATTGTATACATTTATATTCTCCTGTAGTCAGAATGGATTGATTAAATTTTAATCAATCTTGAAGAGAAGAGTACTGAGCTATTTATTACATTTCAGATTATTGTACAAGCTTCAGAAAAAATTAAACAATTTCTATAAAAACAATTCTCCCTCTGATTTTATTTATCAATTTAATGATTAATCAAATTTACTATTAAAAAATTCACTGTGTGAGGTTTGACAGAAAACAACACAATTCTGCAAAGCAATTATCCTTCAACTAAAAAAGTAAATAAATTTAAAAAATAAAATCTAAAAATTGAAAGGTGAATATTAAAGGTTACTAAAATAAGTAAAAATCAGTAAAAATATTATTTCAGATTTATTATTTTTAATCTATTTCATGAGTACCTGTGTCTACTGATGTTCCTGTGGTATTGTTTTTGATGTTCAGGCCTAAACTCTCTCACTGAAAAGTGTAATATCTGTTATAAAAATTATGTTTACTTTTATATATATACTTTTGACACAATATTCTTTAGATGCTTATGTTTTCAAAGGTTACTATTAATAGCTTGTTAATGATATCAAATTTAATTTTTCTAAACAAACAATTTATTATCTCACAAGTATGTAGATATGCACTTAAGGCACTACCACATCTAAAACATGCATTTAAAATAGCACTATATTTTTGTTCTATAAATTTTATACAATTGCATTTTCTTTACCTGAACACTATTATCAAATATACTTTCCATTATTCAAATCTTTTATTAGTTTTGTGAAGCAGAAAAGCACAACCTTTTAACCAGGATTCACTTTCCTAAGAAAGGTATTGAGGTGATATTTTGTAGAAGTCACTAAAATTTACTTATTTTCCAGCTTAGCACGGATGTAATCCATTTCAAATAAGGGAAATACTGACAAACGGAGAAGACAGTCACTACTTTGTTTCTGTAATTTTTTTACAACATAATATTTCTTTATATTCTCAGAATTGAATTATATGTTTCAAGTGTCATTCAATTTTTTTAATCATTAAGAAAATAAACTTTCTAGACTTTTAGCAGTGATCCTCAATACCACAGTAAATGGAAGTATATCAAAGTTTTTGTGAAATAATTTAAAAATCTAGCATTCTATTCATACTTAGTAAAACAAGTGGAACCAAAATGTCATAAATTTTTAGCTAGGCAAAAATTCATAACTTTTCTAAAACACACACACATATATATATATAATACATACTATCTATTGGGGCTTCCCAGGTAGCACAGTGGTAAAAAATTTTCCTGCCAGTGCAGGAGATGCAGGTTTAATTCCTGGGTCAGGAAGATCCCCTGGAATAGGAAATGGCAACCCACTCCAGTATTCTTGCCTGGAAAATCCCATGGACAGAGAAGCCTGGTGGGCTACAGTCCATGGGGTCACAAAGAGTCAGACATGACTGAGTGACTACACACACACACACACACACACACACACACACACACACACACACCCACACACACACACACCCACACACACCCACACACACCCACACACACCCACACACACCGATATGTATGATCCTATTACTGTTTTCTTGTTTGGGGATTATTTTCTGTTGTTCTTTTCATTTTCTTACATTTCCTTCCTAGAGAAGTTCCTTTAGCATTTGTCATAAAGCTGGTTTGGTGGTGCTGAATTCTCTTAACCTTTGCTTGTCTGGAAAGCTTTTGATTTCTCTATCAAATCTGAAGCAAAGTCTTGCTGGATAACGTATTCTTGGTTGTAGGTTGTTCCCGTTTATCACTTTAAAAGGAATGTGCTATTCCCTTTTGGCTTACAGAGTTTCTGCTGAGAAATCAGTTGATAATGTTATCGGAGTTCCCTTGTATGTTATTTGTTGTTTTTTCCCTTGTTGCCTTTTTTTTTTTTTTTTACTTTATTTTACAATAGTGTATTGGTTTTGCCATACATTGACATGAATCCACTATGGGTGTATAAAAACTCCCAATCCTGAATCCCCCTCCTACCTCCCACCCCATATCATCTCTCTGGATCATCCCCATGCATCAGCCCCAAGCATCCTGTATCCTGTATCGAACATAGACTGGCACTTTAATTCTTACATGATAGTATACATGTTTCAATGCCATTCTCCCAAATCATCCCACCCTCTCCCTCTCCCTCAGAGTCCAAAAGTCCGTTCTATACATCTGTGTCTCTTTTGCTGTCTCACATACAGGGTCATCATTACCATCTTTCTAAATTCCATATATATGTGTCAGTATACTTTACTGGTGTTTTTCTTTCTGGCTTACTTCACTCTGTATAATTGGCTCCAGTTTCATCCACCTCATTAGAACTGATTCAAATGTATTCTTTTTAATGGCTGAGTAATACTCCATTGTGTATATGTACCACAGCTTTCTTATCCATTCATCTGCTGATGGACATCTAGGTTGTTTCCATGTCCTGGCTATTATAAACAGTGCTGCAATGAACATTGGGGTACATGTGTCTCTTTCAATTCTGGTTTCCTCAGTGTGTATGCCCAGCAGTGGGATTGCTGGGTCATAAGGCAGTTCTATTTCCAGTTTTTTAAGGAATCTCCACACTGTTTTCCCTAGTGGCTGTACTAGTTTGCATTCCCACCAACAGTGTAAGAGGGTTCCCTTTACTCCACACCCTCTCCACCATTTATTGCTTGTAGACTTTTGGATTGCAGCCATTCTGACTGGTGTGAAATGGTACCTCATTGTGGTCTTGATTTGCATTTCTCTGATAATGAGTGATGTTGAGCATCTTTTCATGTGTTTGTTAGCCATCCGTATGTCTTCTTTGGAGAAATGCCTATTTAGTTCTTTGGCCCATTTTTTGATTGGGTCGTTTATTTTTCTGGAGTTGAGCTGCATAAGTTGCTTGTATATTTTTGAGATTAGTTGTTTGTCAGTTACTTCATTTGCTATTATTTTCTCCCATTCAGAAGGCTGTCTTTTCACATTACTTATAGTTTCCTTTGTTGTGCAGAAGCTTTTAATTTTAATTAGATCCCAGTTGTTTATTTTTGCTTTTATTTCCAGTATTCTGGGAGGTGGGTTCCCTTGTTGCTTTTAATACTATATCTTTGTGTTTAATTTTCGCAGTTTGATTACTGTGTGTCTCGGTGTGTTCTTCCTTGCTTCTGTCCTGCTTGAAACTCTGTGCTTCCTGGACTTGGTTGACTACTTCCTTTCCCAGGTTAGAATGTTGCTGTGCTGTGCTGTGCTCAGTCGGGTCCAACTCTTTGCAACCCATGGACTATTGCCCACCAGGATCCTCTGTCCACAGAATTTTCCAGGCAAGAATACCAGAATGGACTACCATTTACTATACCAGAGGATCTTCCTGACCCAGGGATCGAACCCATGTCTCTTGCGTCTCCTGCATTGCTGGAAGTTCCCAGCTATTATCTCTTCAAATATTTTTTTCAGGTCCTTCTCTCTCTCTTCTCCTTCTAGGACCCCTACAATGAGAATGTTGGTCATTTTATGTGGTCCAGATGCCTCTTATACTGTCTTCATTTTTTTTTTTTTTCTATATTCTATTTTGGGACAGTGATTCCCACCATTCTGTCTTCCACGTCACTTATCTGTTCTTCTGCCTCAGTATTTTGCTGTTGATTCCTCCAGTGTATGTTCATCTCTGTTTGGCCTGAAGCAAGCCAGCCCTTGAATCTATAGGCTCTATGTTAGGGCTAATGGTGACTGTCAAGAGGTCTTACGCCAAGAGGCACGTCCCAGGAATTCTGCTGCCAGTGATTCCCATCTCCGCAGGGAGCCTCTGCTGACCCACACCTCCACAGGAGACCCTCCAATACTAGCAGGTAGGTCTGGTTCAGTCTCCTGTGGTGTCACTGTTCCTTTTCTCTGGGTCCTGGTGCATGTAACGTTTTGTTTGTGCCCTCCAAGAGTGGAGTCTCTTTCTCCCCCAGTCCTGTGGAAGTCCTATAATCAAATCCTGCTGGCCTTCAAAATCAGATTCCCTGGGGATTCCTAGTCCCTTTGCTGGATCCCCAGGCTGGAAAGTCTGACCTGGGACACTGAACCTTCACAACAGTGGGAGAACTATTTTGATATTATTGTTCTCCAGTTTGTGGGTCTTCCACCTGATAGGTATGGGGTTTGATCTTATTGTCATTGCTCCCTCCAACTGTCTTGTTGCTGCTTCTCCTTTGTCTTTGGACATGGGGTATCTTTTTATGGTGGGTTCCAGTGTTCTCCTGTTGATGGCTGTTCAATAGCTAGTTTCAATTCTGGTGTTCACACAGGAAGAGACAAGCACATGTTCTTCTACCCTGCCATCTTAAACCAATCTCTCAAATTTATTTTTTAGCATTCTTTATCAAAACAAGTATAGGTAAATTATACATCTACTCACTGTCACAGAATATTTTATTCTCTGTATATTTTGATATGTAGTAGATGTCATATGGGGAGAAGGCAATGGCACCCAACTCCAGTACTCTTGTCTGGAAAATCCCATGGATGGAGGAGCCTGGTAGGCTGCAGTCCATGGGGTCGAGAAGAGTCGGACACGACTGAGCGACTTCACTTTCGCTTTTCACTTTCATGAATTGGAGAAGGAAATGGCAACCCACTCCAGTGTTCTTGCCTGGAGAATCCCAGAGATGGGGGAGCCTGGTGGGCTGCCGTCTATGGGGTCGCGCAGAGTTGGACACGACTGAAGTGACTTAGCAGCAGCAGATGTCATATTTGACTCACTATCACATATTATTATCATAAAACAGATGTCTTATGCTACATAGTATATCATATTCAGTATGAAAGATACTCCCAGAGGTCATCCAAAAACATTTTTGCTCTCTCTGGTCCATAGATGGCTGTTTTCATTACTTAGACATCTCACTGTACCTCATTCATTCTAATCCCTGACTTTCCTATTCCACTTAACATGTGCTTACACATCAGGAAAAACTATATTAAAAAGAGATAATAACTTAAGATGGTAACTATGGCATTTGTCACAAATATCCTTATGCAGGGAAATACTGGGGCTTCCCTGATAGGTTAGCTGGTAATGAACTTTTCTGCAATACAGGAGACCCCCATTTGATTCCTGGGTCAGGAAGATCCTCGAGGAGAAGGGATAGGTTTCCCACTTCAGTATTCATGGGCTTCCCTGGTGGTTTAGATGGTAAAGAATCCGCCTACAATGTGGGAGACCTGGATTCGATCCCTGGGTTTGGAAGATCTCCTGGAGAAGGGAATGGCAACCCACTCCAGTATTCTTGCCTGGAGAATCCCCATGGACAGGGAAGCCTGGTGAGCTACAGTCCATGGGATTGCAAAGAGTCCAACATAACTGAGCAGCTAAACACAGCACAGCACGGGGAAATACTGATGATAAAACACTTTCTCAAAGAAATATTAAGAAAGTAAAAATTAATAAATTGTATTTAACTATGAAAGGAAAGTTTCCTTTCATAGTTATCCTTCAGTTCAGTTCAGTTCAGTTGCTCAGTCATGTCCGACTCTTTGCAACCCCATGAATTGCAGCACACCAGGCCTCCCTGTCCATCACCAATTCCCAGAGTCCACTCAAACTCATGTCCACCGAGTCGGTGATGCCATCCAGCCATCTCATCCTCTGTTGTCCCCTTCTCCTCCTGCCCGCAATCCCTCCCAGCATCAGAGTCTTTTCCAATGAGTCAACTCTTCGCATGAGGTGGCCAAATTACTGGAGCTTCAGCTTTAGCATCATTCCTTCCAAAGAAATCCCAGGGCTGATCTCCTTTAGAATGGACTGGTTGGATCTCCTTGCAGTCCAAGGGACTCTCAAGAGTCTTCTCTAACACCACAGTTCAAAAGCATCAATTCTTCAGTGCTCAGCTCTCTTCACAGTCCAACTCTCACATCCATACATGACTACTGGAAAAACCATAGCCTTGACTAGATGGACCTTGTTGGCAAAGTAATGTCTCTGCTTTTGAATATGCTATCTAGGTTGATCATAACTTTCCTTCCAAGGAGTAAGCATCTTTTAATTTCATGGCTGCAATCACCATCTGCAATGATTTTGGAGCCCCCAAAAATAAAGTCTGACATTGTTTCCACTGTTTCCCCATCTATTTCCCATGAAATGATGGGACCAGATGCCATGATCTTAGTTATCCTTAGACTTCCATAAAGCAATATTATATTGAGATTATAGGAAGCGGTGACAGGGTCATGACAGGCCAGAGTAGTATCTCATGGAAACTACTCTTTTGAACCACTGTGGTTGTAAAAGGGCCTTTTGTGGAAATATTTAATCCTTTACTATTGCTTTTGTTTTGGAAAAGTAATTCTATTAAAAACTTAATCAACCAAAATTAGATACCACTACATACTCATTAGATGGCAATATAAAGCAACAACAAAAAATAACAAGTGTTGGTAAGAATGTGGAGAAACCAGAATCTATGTGTACTGTTGCTGAGAATGTACAGTAGCATAGCCACTGTAGAAACCAGTATGGTGCTCTGAAAATAATTAGAATTACTGTAAGATTCAGCAATTCCACTTCTTGTTATGTGCTCCAAAGAACTGAAAGCAGAGGCTTAACCAACTTTCACAGCAGCCCTGTTCACCAAAGCTAAAAGATGGGACCAATCCACATGTCTATCAATGGATAAATAAAATGTGGTGTATACACACAATGCAATAACATTTAAAAATGAATAAAATTCTGCTCCATTCTATAATATAAATGATATTGAAGAAATTATGCTAAATGAAATAATAGTCATAAAAGGACAAATATTGTACGATTACACCTATATATGGAACCTAAGGGCTTCCCTTGTGGCTCAGCTGGTAAAGAATCTGCCTGCAATGTGGGAGACCTGGGTTCAGTCCCTTGGTTGAGAAGATCCCTTGGAAAATGGAAAAGCTACTCCAGTATTCTGTCCTAGAGAATTTCACGGACTGTATAGTCCATGGGGTCGCAAAAAGTCAGTCACGACTGAGCGACTTTCACTTTCACTTTTCGTGGTACCTTAAATAATCAAATGTCCTTCTCCAGGGGATCTTTCTGAGGCAGGAATCAAACCAAGATCTCCTGCACTGTAGGAAAGATTATTTACCAACTGAGTTATCAGGGAAAGCCAAAATAATCAAATTCATAGAGTTAGAATGTAACGTGATGGTTACCAGGGGTTAGAGGGAGGGAGGAATGGGGAATTATTATTTAATGGGTACAGATTTTCAGTTTGGGATAATAAAAGAATTTTTGGAGACAGTGGTGATGATTGCACAACAATATGAAGGTACTTAATACCACTGAACTGCATACTAAATAGTAGTTACATGGTAAATTTTACATTATGTATATTTTACCACATTAAGAAAAAGAACTTTACAGGGCTCTCCACATTCTGTCACAGTTGTTATAATTAGCTATTATGACATAAAAACTCCAGGTATTATATAATATTACCTTTAAAGTATAAATTTTAAAACCTTATTAACAGCAACTGTTTAAGAACAGCACATGGACCTTTATCTGAGCAATGCATGCATTGAAATTAGGTCTGTTTTACTGAATAGCTAAGGAAGATTAACATAATAAATTACATTTCACACCAAATAAAAAATAAATCATTTACTGGCCTTTACCAAGATTCCTATAACTAGGCTTCCATCATCAAAATACCTTTGCCAACTGGGGAGAATTTAAATATATATGTGTGTGTGTGTGTGTGTGTGTATGTGTGTATATATATATGTGTGTGTGTATATATATGTGTGTGTGTATATATATATGTGTGTGTGTATATATATATGTGTGTGTGTGTGTATATATATATATATATATATATATATATATAGAGAGAGAGAGAGAGAGAGAGAGAGAGAGAGAGGGAGAGGGAGAGGGAGAGGGAGAGAGCTAGCGAGAGCAAGAGCAAACACTTCCCAAGTGGAACAGTGGTAAAGAATCTGTCTTCCAATGCAGGAGACACAGGAGACATGGGTTCAAATCCTGAGTTGAGAAGAACCCTTGGAGTAGGAAATGGCAACTGACTCCAGTATTCTTGCCTGGAGAATCCCCATGGACAGAGGAGCCTGGCGGGCTACAGCCCATGGGGTTGCAAAAAGCTGGACACAACTGAGCGACTGAGCATACATATACATATATGTATATGTATATGTAAATGTATACACACACACGTGCACACACATAGATACTTTTCTTCTAAAATAATAGTGCTAATAATGATATGCAAGGTTATTATATTAAGCTATTTCCATTTTTTAAGGTTACACCACATCTAATAAAAGAACTTTTAGACATATTGAAGTATACAGGGCCAGGTAAAATGTCACAACTTTTCTTTTGAAACTTTTTGCAGTTGTGTCTTTCTATAGCTGCTGATTTACAAATGTTGTCAGGGTTGGACAGTTCTAGTATATCTTTGCTGAGGCACAGCAGAGCCAACTACTATGTTTTAGTAGGAAATTATGTTGACCTTTTATCTCAGTTTATCTAAGGAATAAAGGGAATTGGTTTAGCAAAATGTAGGATTTTATAAAAAGAAGAGTTAACCTTGGGCCATGTAGAAAGATGGTATAATACAGATACACAAGAAGTCAATGTTTTCAAATGATGGCAGAGTCATTTGGATATACTTCACAGATGAAATAAATTTCCTAGGACGAATCAGCATTTTAATTTATATTTAGGAATATAGGGATGGTAAGTAATTATTTACAGACTCTAGTAAGCTCAAATAGGTTTAAGGACATTATAGGGAATCTACCTAGAAAATTATATTATATAACCATGTCCTGAAGAAAGAAATTAAGTGAAACAAGCACAGATAGTAATCAGCTGTCTTCTAGCACACAGTGTTCTTTTGTAAAGAACTGTCTTCCATTCTTTACAACTCAACCTGCCTGACTTCAGGCTCTACTACAAAGCCACAGTCATCAAGACAGTATGGTACTGGCACAAAGACAGAAAAATAGATCAATGGAACAAAACAGAAATCCCAGGGATAAATCCAAGCACCCATGGACACCTTATCTTCGACAAAGGAGGCAAGAATATACAATGGATTAAAGACAATCTCCTAACAAGTGGTGCTGGGAAAACTAGTCAACCATTTGTAAAAGAATGAAACTAGAACACTTTCTAACACCACGCACAAAAATAAACTCAAAATGGATTAAAGATCTAAATGTAAGACCAGAAACTATAAAACTCCTAGAGGAGAACATAGGCAAAACACTCTCGGACATAAATCAGAGCCGGATCCTCTATGACCCACCTCCCAGAAAATTGGAAATAAAAGCAAAAATAAACAAATGGGACCTAATTAAACTTAAAAGCTTCTGCACAACAAAGGAAACAAGAAGCAAGGTGAAAAGACAGCCTTCAGAATGGGAGAAAATAATAGCAAATGAAACAACTGACAAACAACTAATCTCAAAAATATACAAGCAACTTATGCAGCTCAATTCCAGAAAAATAAACGACCCAATCAAAAAATGGGCCAAAGAACTAAATAGACATTTCTCCAAAGAAGACATACAGAATAGGAAAAGGAGCACATCAAGGCTGTATATTGTCACCCTGCTTATTTAACTTCTATGCAGAGTACATCATGAGAAATGCTGGACTGGAAGAAACACAAGCTGGAATCAAGATTGCTGGGAGAAATATCAATAATCTCAGATATGCAGATGACACCACCCTTATGGCAGAAGTAAAGAGCAACTAAAAAGCCTCTTGATGAAAGTAAAAGAGGAGAGTGAAAAAGTTGGCTTAAAGCTCATCATTCAGAAAACGAAGATAATGGCATCCAGTCCCATCACTCCATGGGAAATAGATGGGGAAACAGTGGAAACAGTGTCAGACTTTATTTTTGGGGGCTCCAAGATCACTGCAGATGGTGATTGCAGTTGTAAAATTAAAAGATGCTTATTCCTTGGAAGAAAAGTTATGACCAACCTAGATAGCATATTCAAAAGCAGAGACATTACTTTGCCAACTAAGGTCCATCTAGTCAAGGCTATGGTTTTTCCAGTAGTCATGTATGGACATGAGAGTTGGACTGTGAAGAAGGCTGAGCACCGAAGAATTGATGCTTTTGAACTGTGGTGTTGGAGAAGATTCTTGAGAGTCCCTTGGACTGCAAGGAGATCCAACAAGTCCATTCTAAAGGAGATCAACCCTGGGATTTCTTTGGAAGGAATGATGCTAAAGCTGAAGCTCCAGTACTTTGGCCACCTCATGCAAAGAGTTGACTCATTGGAAAAGATTTTGATGCTGGGAGGGATTGGGGGAAGGAGAAGAAGGGGGCGACCGAGGATGAGATGGCTGGATGGCATCACTGATTCGATGGACGCGAGTCTGAGTGAACTCCGGGAGTTGGTGATGGACAGGGAGGCCTGGCGTGCTGCGACTCATGGGGTCGCAAAGAGTTGGACACAACTGAGCGACTGAACTGAACTGAACAAATACATGAAAAGATGTTCAACATCACTCATTATCAGAGAAATGCAAATCAAGACCACATGAGGTACCATTTCACGACAGTCAGAATGGCTGCTATCCCAAAGTCTACAAGCAATAAATGCTGGAGAGGGTGTGGAGAAAAGGGAATCCTCTTACACTGTTGGTGGAAATGCAAACTAGTACAGCCACTATGGAGAACAGTGTGGAGATTCCTTAACAAACTGGAAATAGAACTGCCTTATGACCCAGCAATCCCACTGCTGGGCATACACACCGAGGAAACCAGAATTGAAAGAGGCACGTGTACCCTAATGTTCATCACAGCACTGTTTATAATAGCCAGGACATGGAAGCAACCTAGATGTCCATCAGCAGATGAATCGATAAGAAAGCTGTTGTACATATACACAATGGACCATTACTCGGCCATTAAAAAGAAATACATTTGAATCAGTTCTAATGAGGTGGATGAAACTGGAGCCAATTATAGAGAGTGAAGTAAGCCAGAAAGAAAAACACCAATACAGTATACTAACACATATATATAGAATTTAGAAAGATGGTAATGATAACCCTGTATGCGAGACAGCAAAAGAGACACAGATGTATAGAACAGTCTTTTGGACTCTGTGGGAGAGGGCGAGGGTGGAATGATTTGGGAGAATGGCATTAAAACATGTATAATATCATATAAGAAATGAATCATCAGTCCAGGTTCAATGCATGATACTGGATGCTTGGGGCTGGTGCACTGGGACAACCCAGAGGGATGGTACAGGGAGGGAGGTGGGAGGGGTGTTCAGGATGGGGAACACGTGTACACCTGTGGCCGATTCATGTTGATGTATGGCAAAACCAACACAATATTGTAAAGTAATTAACCTCCAATTAAAATAAATAAATTTATATTTTTAAAACAGTCAAAATAAGCTCAATTTGTTTCTCTAGCAGAAATTGTATATAGGTCTCTACTGCCTATAAATTTCTACCTCTTAGAATGGCATATCGTGAAGTTCTTTAATGGTGTGTACTTATGAAAATCTAGCCTCCTTCCCTCTCTTCTTGATACCCTCACTTCCTCTCCTTTGCTTTTTCATATATGGTATCAAACTTGTAACCCTACATATCATACTTTCTTCCCGAACTCATATTTTACATATTACTCTTCTACTAGGATGTGGTAGGCATCTCTGCTTAGTAAGATATGAGAGGATACTATTTCTGGTCAATTACTACAATTGTAGGCATCTAGCAGACAAATTAGCTATTTCCAGTATGTCTGCCTTGGGTGTTGAGGACTTTAAGTAATTTAGTAAACTTATTCTTGGTTACTTGAATTTTTAAAAATTTAATCAATATAAGTGCAGTAAATGTGTTCATCATAAATATAACACTTTCTGAATTCTGACACTTCAGGCAAACCCTTTGAAACTTCATAACTAAACTTCATGGGGGAAAAAAAAAGATGAGAATGGTAGTAAGCAACTGGAACGAAAGCCAATAATAAATGTGTTGGCAGCAGATAGCGGTCTTAGTGAAACTAAGAGGGTAATGTTGACCTCTGCCCAGGACAGGTATGGTTAGCTCCATGGGAGAAGATAGCTTCAAAAAACACTTTAAGTCAAAACTTGGGGCTGAGAAGAGCCAAAGTGCTGCCTGCCTGGACCCTGACTCTGCTGGGATGTGTGCCTCTGCCACTACAACTGCAGTGAACACAGGAGGTTCCTAGGGCTTCCAAGACATCGGGACTCAGAAGTGTGTCCTCAGCAAAGTTCACAAAACCACAAGACAAATATTACTATAACACCTAATAGTACAGATATTTTACTCTAGAGATGAAGTTATATGTGATATATTATTTAATCTGGCTTCCCAGGTGGCACCAGTGGTAAAAACCTACGTGCCGATGCAGGAGACATAAGAGACTCAGATTAGATGTTTGGTTTGGGAAGATCCCTGGAGTAGGAAACAGCAACCCACTCCAGTGTTCTTCCCTGGGAAATCACATGGACAGAGGAGCCTAGCGGGTTCCAGTTCATAGGCTCGCAAAGAGTCAGACATGACTGAAGCTACATAGCACACATTTAATTGGGCAGGTTTTGCTCAAAATTATGGATATAAGAGTCACTGACTTTTTAAAAATAATTATAATTGTTTTATTCACACTAATAAATTGTATCAGTTTTATTATTTAAAGTGATTATCAAGAGATTTATTTCATTACAGGAACCTTTATTTACAACTATTTCCTCAAGTAGGAAATCAGGAACCCAAGATATTATAACAAAATATTATAATTAAATTACTATATATATGTAGAGTATAATTATAGGTGAAAACTCATCATGTAAGCAATTCTGTAGAATAATCAGTGGAAAAGTTAAAGCTATGCACCATACATCTCTCAAAACACAATGAAGCTACAGAAACTTGAGACAGCTACACAACTACTGGTCAGATTTTAGTACAGCTTTAAAAGAGGCTTAAAGAAGTCGATTGGATTTATTAAGTAACAGCTTCCTTTAGAAGCCACAGATAAATAACTCATAAATATCTAATTTATACACTTTAATTATAATAATGCATTATTAAATGTGCCAATGTTTATATTTTAAATTATACAACTCAAATTATTAAGTGATCAAAACCAATAAACATTTTTTTTTGTCTCATTTGAGAGCTCTTTTTTAGTTTTCTACAATCTTTACAATGTAAATGCATTAGAGTCAGTAGTTATTTGGCTTTGTGGAACTTTAAAATGCTGCTGAACTTACAAGTGTTCCATGACACTGAAAATGTGAACAAAGTGACATCCACACCATGAATAGTGTGCTTATGTATTTCCAAATAAAATTTAGAGATAGAAGATGTTGCAAAAAGAAAAAGCCAGTGATCTACATTTAGATTATTTTCTCATCACTAGAGGTTATTTTTATACTACTGAAAATTATGAATTTGGAGTCAAGTTTTGACTGAAAAATTTCCTCATTCATACATACCTTTTCATTGGTATTAAATTTATGTCTTTCTAATATAAATATTTGGTGTTGGAGAAGACTCTTGAGAGTCCCTTGGACTGCAGGGAGATCCAACCAGTCCATTCTGAAGATCAGCCCTGGGATTTCTTTGGAAGGAATGATGCTAAAGCTGAAACTCCAGTACTTTGGCCACCTCATGAGAAGAGTTGACTAATTGGAAAAGACTTTGATGCTGGGAGGGATCGGGGGCAGGAAGAGAAGGGGACGACCAAGGATGAGATGGCTGGATGGCATCACGGACTCGATGGACGTGAGTCTGAGTGAACTCCGGGAGTTGGTAATGGACAGGGGGCCTGGCGTGTTGCGATTCATGGGGTCGCAAGGAGTCAGACACGACTGAGCGACTGAACTAAATATAAATATTAGAGACAGAGAAACATAAAGACAGAGACAGATTTATCCAGAAATTCTGATTATTTCAGTCTTATTTTCTATAGGGAAGGATCATATGAATAAGCAAAATTGATCAGGAATGTTTCTCTTACCTTTATAACACTTCATTAGAGGAGTCCATATTTCTAAGAACACAATGCACTTTACACCCTAAACAAAGGACTGGATTTTAAGATACAATTTAACTGTTCCAAACTTTATATGTTAATTATGATTTCCGACATGAAGTGATTGTTTTCCTAACAGAACTGGCCCATTTAAAACTGCATTTGTAATGTTTTATTTATTTTTTAATATAAATTTATTTATTTTAATTGGAGGTTAATTACTTTGCAATATTGTATTGGTTTTCCATACATCAACATGAATCCGCCACAACACTAATCTGGTTATATTTCATAGCTGTTTTTATTTTCAGATTCTTTGGTAACCAGATGTTTATTCTGGAGCTGGTTTTATTTACAGCCACTTTTTCTATGGTTTATTTGTCTCTCTCCCTTGAGACATTTCCTTAAAGGAGATTTGAGCAGTCGATAAGAAAACTGCAGAGGCTATTGAATTTAATGGTCAGTCACCTGATGGGGCTTGATCACTGTGACCTTCTCACCCCAATACACCTCTCTTGAAAGGAGACATCTGTGTTGCTTTATCCTCTCTCCAGAGGCATGCAGGAATTTACCTGATTCATTTTTTCGCTCCAACACTGTAGTGTTTGAGTATTTTGCTCAACACTCACATGTTCTTAGTTTGACATTGTGTAAATATTGTGTAATGTATAATGTGACATTGTGTAATGTGATCAAAGTTTGACATTGTGTAAAATGATTTTCCCTTCAGAAATATGGAGTTGTTCAACTACTTGTCCTTTACATACTTAAATAAAGCAGACGATTTGGAATCTTCTGGTCTTGATATCGCCATGTTCTATCACTTTACTGTAAGAATTACACATTGGCATATTTGCATAATATTTGAAAATGACATTGGTGATTTCACTAGTATGTTGTCAAATACATAGTACAATTGTACATTTATACATAGAGTTTAGTTTGGTTAGGTATTAAGAATAATATTTAATTAATCATTTAATGACTGCTCCCTAAGAATAGTATTTGGTTCAGCAAAACATTAGATATTCAACAAATTCTAGTGAGAGGAAATGGAGAATATTCTTTTTTCTAAAACTCAGAAGCTACTGAACAATCCTTGGTAATTCCAGTTGTTGCTGGCGGGTATATGCATGATTTCCAAGGAACTGCCAAACTCTGTTCTAAAGCAGATACATGATTTTACATTCCCATCATCAATGTCTGAACATTTCAGTTCCTCCGCATCTTTGCCAGAATGATGCATTGTCGGTCTTTTATGTTGTATACCTAGTAACTGATGTTGAACATCTTTTCTTACAATAAGGACAATTCATTCATTTTATACGGTCTAGTATGCATCATATGTGACTAAATGCAATTCTCTTTTTGCTAGTTTTAATGGATTATAAGAGTTCTTAGTAAATATTAAGTCCCTTTTCAGATGCATGGTTTGCAAATATTTTCTTTCACCTTATGAGTTTTTGTTTTTTGTTTTTGTTTCAGTTTCTTAATGGTGTATCTTGTAGAGCATTCAAAGACTTCTGATATGCCTAACATTACTTTCTAAATATATACAGGATTCTTGCTGTCCTAAGAAAATGTGCCTAGCTCAAAGTCACAATTTCTTTTCAGTTCAGTTCGGTTGCTCAGTCGTGTCTGACTCTTTGCGACCCCATGAATCGCAGCATGCCAGGCCTCCCTATCCATCACCATCTCCCGGAGTTCACTCAGACTCACGTCCATCGAGTCCGTGATGCCGTCCAGCCATCTCATCCTCGGTCGTCCCCTTCTCCTCCTGCCCCCAATCCCTCCCAGCAGCAGGGTCTTTTCCAGTGAGTCAACTCTTCGCATCAGGTGGCCAAAGTACTGGAGCTTCACCTTCAGCATCATTCCTTCCAAAGAAATCCCAGGGTTTATCTCCTTCACAATGGATTGGTTGGATCTCCTTGCAGTCCAAGGGACTCTCAAGAGCCTTCTCCAACACCACAGTTCAAAAGCATCAATTCTTCAGTACTCAGCCTTCTTCACAGTCCAACTCTCACATCCATACATGACCACAGGAAAAACCATAGCCTTGACTAGACGGACCTTAGTCGGCAAAGTAATGTCTCTGCTTTTGAATATACTATCTAGATTGGTCATCACTTTTCTTCCAAGGAGTAAGTGTCTTTTAATTTCATGGCTGCAGTCACCACCTGCAGTGGTTTTGGAGCCCCCCAAAATAAAGTCTGACACTGTTTTCACTGTTTTCCCATCTATTTCCCATGAAGTGATGGGACCAGATGCCATGATCTTCGTTTTCTGAATGTTGAGGTTTAAGGCAACTTTTTTGCTCTCCTTTTTCACTTTCATCAAGAGCCTTTTAAGCTCCTCTTCATTTTCTGCCATAAGGGCGGTGTCATCTGCATATCTGAGGTTATTTGATATTTCTCCCGGCAATCTTGATTCCAGCTTGTGTTTCTTCCAGTCCAGTGTTTCTCATGATGTACTCTGCATAGAAGTTAAATAAGCAGGGTGACAATATACAGCCTTGACGTACTCCTTTTCCTATTTGGAACCAGTCTGTTGTTCCATGTCCGGTTCTAACTGTTGCTTCCTGACCTGCATACAGATTTCTCAAGAGGCAGGTTAGGTGGTCTGGTATTCCCATCTCTTTCAGAATTTTCCACAGTTTATTGTGATCCACACAGTCAAAGGCTTTGGCATAGTGAATCAAGCAGAAATAGATGTTTTTCTGGAACTCTCTTGCTTTTTCCATGATCCAGCAGATGTTGGCAATTTGATCTCTGGTTCCTCTGCCTTTTCTGAAACCAGCTTGAACATCAGGGAGTTCACGGTTCATGTATTGCTGAAGCCTGGCTTGGAGAATTTTGAGCATGACTTTACTAGCATGTGAGATGAGTACAATTGTGCGGTAGTTTGAGCATTCTTTGGCATTGCCTTTCTTTGGAACTGGAATGAAAACTGACCTTTTCTAGTCCTGTGGCCACTGCTGAGTTTTCCAACTATGCTGGCATATTGAGTGCAGCACTTTCACAGCATCATCTTTTAGGATTTGAAACAGCTCAACTGGAATTCCATCACCTCCACTAGCTTTATTCGTAATGATGCTTTCTAAGGCCCACTTGACTTCACATTCCAAGATGTCTGGCTCTAGATTAGTGATCACATCATCATGATTATCTGGGTCGTGAAGATCTTTTTTGTACAGTTTTTCCATGTATTCTTGCCACCTCTTCTTAATATCTTCTGCTTCTGTTAGGTCCATACAATTTCTGTCCTTTATCGAGCCCATCTTTGCATGAAATATTCCCTTGGTATCTCTAATTTTCTTAAAGTCTTTCCCATTCTGTTCTTTTCCTCTATTTCTTTGCATTGATCACTGAAGAAGGCTTTCTTATCTCTTCTTGCTATTCTTTGGTACTCTGCATTCGATGCTTATATCTTTCCTTTTCTCCAATTTTAACTCTCAAACTACTTTGGTAAATTTGTGAGCATAGTTGTTCATAATATTCCTTTACTGTTACTTTTAAATGTTATGGGGTTATTAGTGATGGTCACTCCCATATTGAAATTAGTACTTTTTTGTCTTTTCACATTTTCTCTTGGTTATCCTGACTTGATTTTTAAAATAAATGTTACTGATCTTATCAAAATAACTAGCTTTGTGCTTCATTGATTTCTAGTTTTTCATTTCCAGTTTTCATTTATTTCTGCTCTAATTTCTGATTATATATTTCTGCTCTTTATTTCTGACTCTTTTTTTCTGTTTGTTTTAGGCTTGCGTTTCCCTTAATTTTCTTCTTCTAACTGGCTAAGATAGGAGAGTAGATTATTGATTTTAGATCTGTCTTCTTTTATAATACACCCATTCAATGTTATAAATTCCCTCTAGGAAATGACTTCACAGCATTTCAGAAATTCTATATTTTCTTTAAAATATTTTTTAAACTCTTTTGAGATTCCTTTTTTGACCCTGATGTTATTTGGAAGTGTGTTTTTCACTCTCCAAATATTTTGATATTTTATGTTACTGCAAACAACATTCTATAACAGAATTCAACTTTATTTGCTATTCCATTGTAGTCTGAGAACATAATTTATATAATTTCTCCTCACTAAAATTTGCTTAGGTGTATTTTATTGGTCCATAATGTGATATATCTTAGTGAATATTCCATGTGAGCTTGAGAAGAATGTGTGTTCTAGTGCTGTGGGATGAAGCAGTCCTTAAATATCAATTAGATCCAGTTCTCTTCAGTTAAGTTATAGCCTTGATGATTTTGAATTTGATGGCTCTATTGATTGGTTAAAAATGGGTGTTAAAGTTACAGCTATTTTGATGTATTTATCTATTTCTTTATGTAGTACTATCACTGTTTGTCTTACATATTTAGATGCTCTGCTTTTAGGTGGACACATGCTATGAATTGTTATGCCTGCCAGGAGAATTGATTCCTTTATTATTATGGAGTGCAATACTTTATCCCAGATGATTTTCCTTGAAAATCATTTCTATAATATAGCCACTCAAACTTTCTTTTGGTTAGTATTAGCATATTATATCTTTCTTCATGTCTTTACTATCTGTGCCCTTATATTTAAAGAGGGCTTCTTGCAGAAAGTATATATTTGGGATTGTTATTTTAACTACTCTAACAGTCTCTGGGTTTTGTTTGTTATATTTGCACCATTTACATTTAAAACAATTAATTATATAGTCTAACCAATATTTACCATGTTTGTAACTCTTTTCTATTTGTTATACTTGTTCTTTGATTTTTCCATTTCTTAATATTCCTCATTTTTTTCTAATTTTTGAGGTTTCAAGTGAGTATTTTATATTAGTCAATTTTCTCTAGTCCATTAGTATATCAATTACTTATACCTACTTTAAATTACTGGTTATCCTGGAGTTTGTAATATACACTAATAAATAACCTAAGTCCACTTTCAAATAACAATATATAGCTTTAGTGACAGGGTAAGTAGTTTTTCAAAGAGAATTTATAATTCCATCCTTCTTCCCATTTTAACATTGCTGTCATTCACTCTAGTTTTCTTCATGTAAAAAACACTCAAATATTGATAGTATTATTATTTTAGATAAACAGGTATCTATTAGATCAATTAAAAATAAGAAAAATTAAATATTTTCTTTTAGTTTCATCTCTGACACTCTTTATGTAGATCTAAATTTTTGATCTATATAATTTTAATTTACCCTGAAAAACTTTTAATATTTCTTGCAAGCCAGGCCTGCTGGCAACAGTCTCCCTAGGCTTTTTTGCCTGAAAACATTTTTATTTCCCCTTAACTTCTAAAATATAATTTCACTGGATAGGGAATTCTAGGTATCCTTTTATTATTTTTTTTTTCTTTTAACGCTTTACATATTTTACTCAACTTTCTGTTTGTATGTTTTGTGATAAAGAATCAGATATAAATCTCATTCTTGTTCCTCCTAGATGAGATGTCTTTTCAATTCAGGATTTTTTTGAGATTTTTTTTTGATCTACAGTTTGAATGCTGCTGCTGCTGCTGCTAAGTCGCTTCAGTCGTGTCCAACTCTGTGTGACCCCATAGATGGCAGCCCACCAGGCTCCCCTGTACCTGGGATTCTCCAGGCAAGCACACTGGAGTGGGTTGCCATTTCCTTCTCCAAAGCATGAAAGTGAAAAGTGAAAGTAAAGACGCTCAGTCGTGTCTGATTCTTCGCGGCCCCATGGACTGCAGCCTTCCAGGCTCCTCCGTCCATGGGATTTTCCAGGCAAGAGTACTGGAGTGGGGTGCCATTGCCTTCTCCACAGTTTGAATAAATATGCCAAATGGCAGATATTTTTGGTAGTTACTCTGCTCTTTATTTGCTGAAGCTATAGATGTCAGAGACTTCAGTTTCCTCTAGTGTTCCTGTCCCATCCTCTGTTGTTCTGTTTGAATTTTCCTAAGAATTCCTTCTTAAATAAAGATTGTGTCTTGCAGATCTTTCAGTTGTGCCCTGTTGAAATGAATGATGGTAGGGTGTACAGAGGGAAACTGTTCTACAATCTTCTGATCACTTCTGTCTTTTGGTAGGCCTGGGTCCCCAGACTGTGACTTTTGCAAGTATCTTTCAGTTTTTTTCCCCTTATTCTTACATAAAATAGGAAAGGAAGGCTGAGGGGTATGGTGGATGTGGCTGAAGCTACATAATTGCTACTTCCCCTGTTAAAACTCTCTAGTAACCTAGTTTCCCCTGCAGCGGTAGTCTTTGTTGTGGAGAATACTCCAGAAATATTTTATTTTCCTTTTCCTCTGCCCAAAACATGAGGGCATTTTCATTGGATCATCAACATGACAAACTGGTAGGATTCCTGGAGGTTAACATCTACAAAAACTTGGACTATATGGCCTCAGGAGTTTCTCTTTCTCAAGCTAGTTCACAGTCAGTTTCAGTTGGTTTGTTGAAATGACTGTATGTGTCCCTTCCAGTTTAAGACTTCAGAGGCTTCTGTTCGGGGTAAATTGATAAAGACTGCTAATAAGTATATTTGCCTGCCTTCCCAAAGTACTGATTATAATTTTTCCACTGACTTCCAACCTCTGATGAGTCTAACAAAAGTCACTGCTTTTCACATTGCTCAGTTATTTTTCTATAATGATGGCATGGTAACTTCCAAGTATTATACAGGTTGGAACTAAAATCGGAAGTCCTACAATCACATTTTAATATAAAGAGAGTATTTTACAAGTTATAAAAGTTAAAAAAAATTGTAATTTATTCTGTATAGTACATATCTAAAAACACTAGGAATGGATAAAAAATTAGCAAGCAATAATAAGCAATAATCACAAATTTATAAATCAATTATTTGATGAAAGTTAGTTCTTCTAAATTAATTACCTGTTCATGTTTTTCTGTACTTTTCACACAGTTTTCAGCATGAATATGGATTATCTTGTCAAATAATTCAAATGGAAAAAGCACTGTAAAAAGCAGCTTTGTAAAGAGTAATTTTGAACATGCAAGGTAGATAATTGCTTAGGAGTCATCGAGGTTTGCTTTTTCCATATACATGATATTATTACTTTATTTTTTAATTAATTGTGGTGCTTCTGAAATAGGGTTGAATTCTCAAGCATCAGAACTGATATTCCTGATTATATTCAGAATACAAAGATAGTTTTCCAGCAGTGTAAACAATATTCTACTTTATTCAACTTGTTCTCTTCTACTTTATTCAACCTGGGATACCTCTAAGAGTGTTACTGAGTCTGGTCATCTGCTAGATTTAATAAGTCATTTGAGTTCTTTCTTTGAAACAGGTGCTTACTTTCTGCAGTTTTAAAAATGGTGTCTACAACAGTCAAATTGAGAATAAAGTTAATTGGAAAATGTAACAATGAGGCCTGGACATGGATTGAAGAATGATATAAGATAGTGGTAAGATTCCAATGAAAATAACATGACCATTAATGTGAAGAATTTATTCAATGTTCTTTCATCATAATTTTTCATCAGAGATAAAGTGATCTCTTTACTAGTGAAAGTCATGACTTATTTGTCAGTACAATTTCACTTATGAATGTAAGCTTTTCAAATTACTTTACATTTTAATAAATGTTGATACATAAAATTCGGGGTATGTATTCTCAAGGGTTCTAAATGTCATCATTCTTAAAAACCAGCCCTTTAAATTATTTTCTCTCCATAATCTATTATACCCATGGGATTCTGCCCTGCAAATTTCCATAATATTCTATAACTTCCACATCACTGCAAACATATAGGACCCAAACCAGGGTCTCTG
Organism: Oryx dammah; assembly: GCF_014754425.2. Lineage (NCBI taxonomy): Eukaryota > Metazoa > Chordata > Mammalia > Artiodactyla > Bovidae > Oryx > Oryx dammah. The sequence goes on from NW_024070200.1 coordinate 16,394,494, forward strand.
ACAGCTGGAAAGTAATGTGTTATTTTAATGAGTGCATTTCCTATAAAATAAATGTTTCAGCTCATATTAATTTTAGATCATATTAATTTTAGATTTACAGAACAACGTATCCCATTAGAGTTCTATCATTGTTTGAGGAAAGAAAAATAATATAATGAAATGTGTTCAGTACACAGTCTCTATTCTTAACCACTTGAAAATTAAATCTAAATTCATATAAACTTGGTTTATTTCTATAGCATAAACATCCATGCTTCAGGACCCCATGAACTCTTGGAAAGCATTTTATGCCTCCTGCTGGTTTTAGAACCATTTTTCCCAGCAAAAAATTCTAGAAATGCTTGAAACTGTGGTAGTCAGTTGGCCAAGAGGTCAGGTGAATATGGCAGATAAGGCAAATCTTCATAGCCAAACTTCTGAAGCACTGGTTGTGGGATGTGTGGTCAGGCATTGTCATGGAAAAGATTTGGGTCCATTCTTTGGACCAATGCCAAGCTGCAGGTGTTGCTGTTTTCAGTGCATCTCATTGCCTTGCTGAGTATAGTTCTCAAATATAATGGTTTTGCCGGGATTCAGACAGCTGTAGTGGATCAGATGGGCAGCAGACCACCAAACAGTGACCATGACCTTTTCTTTTTTTGGTGCAAGTTTGGCTTTGGGAAGTGCTTTGAAGCTTCTTCTTGGTCCAGCCACTGAGCTGGTCACTGCCAGTTGTATAAAATCTATTTTTCATCATACATCACAATCTGATTGAGAAATGCTTCACTGTTGTGCAGAATAAGAGGAAGATGATACTTCAAAACAATAATTTTTCTGATTTGCAGTCAGCTCATTAGGCACCCACTTATGAGCTTTTTCACCTTCCCAGTTTGCTTCAAATGCCAAAAGACCAGAATGCTGGACACTGACTTCTTTGGCAACTTCTTGTGTAGTTGTAAGAGAATCAGCTTCGATTATCATCTCAGTTGGTTGCTGTCAACTTCCAATAAATGGTTACTGAGCTCCTCATCTTCAAGGCTCTAGTCTTCTTTGCAATACTTCTTGAACCACCACTGCACTATATATTCATTAGCTATTCCTGGACCAAATGAGTTGTTGATGTTGCAAGTTCTGTCTGCTGCTTTAAAACCCATTTTGAACTTGAATAAGAAAACTGCTTGAATTTGCTTTTTGTCTAACATCTAAAATAAATGTCTAACAACTAAATAAATATATTTAACCTAAAATAAATATAATAATGTATATACCTTATACATGAATGTATATACCAACATCAAATAGCAAAATTCAAGAGTAGAATGCAAAACCACAATTACCTTTGCACCAACTTAAATAACACTTGTGAAAGTTGCTCAGTTGTGTCCAACTCTTTGCAACCCCATGGACTAGAGAGTCCATCGAATTCCCCAGGCCAGAATACTGGAGTGGGTAGCCTTTTCCTTCTCCATGGATCTTCCCAACTCAGAGATAGAACCCAGGTCTCCCACATTGAATTCAGATTCTTTACCAGCTGAGCCACAGGGAAGCCCATTTGGTATATCTCAATTTTTTAAAAAATTTTCTATATATCTCAAGATATTTACACATACACTGTATAATTTTATGGTAATTTTAAAGCTAGATGAACATTTTCTTTAAAATTGTGGAATTAAGAAAATTTATAATTATTATAGTGGCATTTTTCTATTAAATAATCAGAAAAGGAACATATTTTATATGACTATATTATGATAAATACCAGAAAAAATCAATGAATAAACTCTGCTCCATGCCCTCAGTCTTCTTTCTTAACAGTGATGTCTGTTATAGGAACCACAGTAGAGATTTTTGACCAGCTCATTTTTCACTGAAATTATTTATACCTCACTTCAAGGAGAATCCTATATGCTTTCTTCTCATGAAATTTCTGACTTAAAAACTGGTATTAACAATTATTTCCCTTTCATTCTGTCTTTATATCTATCTACATATCATCCATTTTTTAATATTTGCATTTTCCTCTTATCAACAATTATGTATTGATTTGAGGCATGTGCTCTAGCAACTACAAATAGTAATTGTGACCGATTACGATGTCAAAGAAATTACAGTTTTGGTTGAGAGATATAAAGTGTGTAATTTATTCTTTAGAAATATGCTAAAAGTAAGGAGCAGTTTATTTCTACAATTTTGTGAATATCATCTAAACTGACATAAAATAAATGAAAATAAATGAATATGGGTCCCTAAAAATTGAAGACCATACTTTGAGTAGTGCTATGAAAGTTTTTTTTTTTTTTTAAGATATTTAAGTTTAGAGACACAAAGGAGGTAGACATCTTTTTTTCAACTTTAATATAGATTTTGATTTTTCAGTCAATATTTGCTCATTGCATAGAACTATTGTGTCCTTTAATCAACTATAAGAAAACCCAACTTATCCAGTGTGTATCTCTTTTACTCTCACACTACTACAACACTCACAACACTTCTGACACCAATTGTGTGAGATTGTTTTCCCTACACCAACAAGCCATAATCTGTGACACTGGCTGGGTGTCCTACAATTTAACTGAATTCTGACATTATCTACCTGGAGATAACATCAGATTCCACAAGCTGAGGGTTCAGTCCTATGAGATGGCTCCCCATTGCAGATGCCAACCACAAGTAGTAAGTCCCTAGATTACCCACAACTTCTATCCACTTTGGCTACAAACCTGAAGTTCCCATGATTTTCTCCCACTTGAATTTGATTATTTGCTAGAACAGCTCACAGATTCAAGGAAAGACTTATATTTACCAATTTATTATATAGTTTTATGTAGTAAAAATGGATAGGATAAATGATACAGAAGAACAGATGAAGAAATACACAGGGGAAGGCCTGGGAGGGTAAGAGTATAGGCGTTTCTATTCCCATGGATTTGAAGTGCATCACCATCCTGGTAGGTAAATGTGTTCACCAATCTGGAAGCTCTCCAAATCCTATAATTTGGGGATTTTTACAGAGGCTTCATCACATAGGTATGATTGATCATTAATCTTTTGCAGTTTCTCTCCCCTCTCTAGAGAACTGGGGGTGGAGCTGAAAATTCTAAGACTCTAATGACAGTTTAGGCTTCGCTAAACTCCTGCAATTCAGGAGATGCAGGAGACACGGGTTCGATCCCTGGGACTGTAAGATGCCCTGGAGGAGGGCAGGGCAACCCACTCCAGCATTCTTAGAGAATCCAATGGACAGAGGAGCCTGGCAAGCTACAGCCCATGGGGCTGCAAAGAGTCGAACATGACTGAGAACGCATGCAAACAGGATTTGCCCTTTCTGGTGACTAGCCCTCATTCAGGAACCCACTCAGAGTCACCTCATGAAAACAAAAGACACAGCTATAATCCAGGAAATTCTAAAAGATAAAGAAGCTCAGTGTAAGTAACTTGGGATCAAAAATCAAATATTAGAACAAAAGATGCTCCTAGTGCTTCACTTAGGAAATTAAAAGAGTTTAAAGAGCTCCGTTACAGGAATCTGGGCAGAGACCAATGAATATATTTTCTATTACTTTACAACATCTAACATCAATTTTACCTGAAAGTAAAGGCCATTATGAGACTGACGTGCTGCCTACTGCACTAAGAGGACAGATAGTAAAGGCCATTATGAAAAAAGGAAAAGCCTTTTAGAGATGTGATCATCTATAAACACTCCATTTTAATAGTAGCTTAACCTCAGATAGAAGGGAAGAGGAAGAAAAAATAATCGTGTGGTACAACACTTCTAAAAAAAGGTAATGGTATGTGAATGTCACTTTCTGTGTAATGTGAGGTTCTCATTTATTGCTGTTTGTGTTTTCTACTTCATGTGGTTTGAGAGAATCAAAAGAGAGTATATTTTAGGTTTAGAAACACTTCTGCTATTTTTGAATGTATCATTTTTCTTTCCCCCTGTACTGTATTGTACTGGCAAAAATCATGAAATAACTTCATTTGAAGTAGAAAAATACACTGAAAATATGGCATCTTGTTGTCGTTCTTCATATCCTATTGTCATCTTTAATGACTAAGTGCTAGGGCATATGGGATACTGCTTCTATCAAAAAAAATATAGTAAAATTCTTCATTTTGGAATTGAGAGGACTCTAAGGATAAATGGGACATAAGAGCTTATCAAGTAATTTTATTTTATTTTGTTAGAATGATGTATGTTGGATGAAATGTCACTGTGTAAGAAATGACCATACTATAAGCAGTACAATTTCCTTCACCTTTTATTTTTTAGAAAATAATTGAAGTCACTTTTCTCTGTGACCAATCCCTCTTTCAGAGTGAGGATTAAAATGTTATTCCATTGTTCACCTTCATGAAAGCAGTTGTCATGCACATTTATAGCAAATACCAGAAAGGAAATGGAATATTTCAATACCATGGAGAGTTTCATACTCTGAAGATAGCCATCAACATATATTATGTAAGTAAATCTACTTTCCTTTAAAAATTTATTGGAAATGATGGTATATCCTTTATTTTATCACTATATTGGCATTATAACTGTATTTGCCTTACTTTATGAGATGAATTCTATATCAACATATTTCTAAATTATACAAAAGGTAACATAATACTTGAAGAAAATTCAAATTAATAAATCAGTAATTATAATGCATAAAGCTAAGTACAGTTAATGTATAAAATATGTTTTATATTTGCTATTTGAAAAATGTTTACTAAGTCAAATCAATCTACAAAATATAAAGACATGTAGTCTTGAATCAGGCTAACCAGAACTTTTTTACATCATGCACAAGTCAAAAGGCATTTTAGAAAAGAGCTAAGATTATTCTTCAGTTTTTATTTTCAATTTTATTTAAACACATGAAAAATATTAATTGTACTCACACGATGCTAGACATTTTATCTCCATTTAGTCATAACATCCTTGTAATGTCGACATCAATCCATTAAGTGTGTAAAAGTGTGTCTCTATGTGTATCTTGCTCAAAGTCAATACCTAGCTAGTATTCAAATCCAAATATGATCTGATATGCCAGTAACTTTCATTCAAAAACTATTTATGGAATTGATACTATAGAGTTTAGCAGACACATGAAAACAACATGTGAGATGTATGAGATAATAAGCATGCTGATCTATGCATAAAGATCTTAGAAGGAGAAGAAAGAGTAAGGGGGATAAAAAAGGTATTTAAAGAAATTGTGGCTGAAAACTTCTGAAACCTAAAGAAAGAAACAGATATCCAGGTACAGGAAATAATAAAGGTGCCAAACAAATGAACCCAAACAGACCTACACCAACATATATTATAATTAAAATGGCAAAAGTGAAAGAGAAAATTCTAAAACGCAGCAGAGAAAACAAGAGTTAATTACAAAGGAACAACAAAAGGCTATTGGCTGATTTCTGTGCAGAACACTGCAATTCAGGAAGAATTCAAAAGATATATTCAAAATCCTAAAAGGGAAAACCCTGCAAGTAGGATATTCTAGCTAGGAAGATTATCATAAGATACGAGAGAGAAAAAATTTCTTAGACAAGCAAAAACTAAAAGAATACAGCAATATTAAATATATTCTAAAGAAGTATATTAAAAAGTGTTTTTAAACAGAAAAGAAGCAAGGATCAATGTTGTTGTACAGTCACTAAGTTATGTCTGATGCTTTACAACCCTATGGACTATAGCACACTAGGCTTCCCTGTCCTTCACTATCTCTGGGAGTTTGCTCAAACTCATGTCTATTGAATTGGTGATGCCATCCAACCATCTCATCCTCTGTCACTCCCTTCTCTTCCTGCCATCAATCTTTTTCCAGCATCAGGGTCTTTTCCAATGAGTCAGCTCTCCTCATCAGATGGTCAAAGTATTGGAGCTTTAGCAGCAGCTGTCCTCCCCATGAATATTCAGGGTCGATTCCTTGAAGATTGACTGGTTTGATCTCCTTGCTGTCCAAGAGACTCTGACGAGCCTTCTCCAGCAACACAGTTAAAAAGTACTAATTCTTAGGTGCTAAGCCTTCTTCATTGTCCAACTCTTTAGTTCAGTCACTCAGTCATGTCCAACTCTTTGCGACCCCATGAATCGCAGCACACCAGGTCTCCCTGTCCATCACCAACTCCCGGAGTTCACCCAGACTCATGTCCATCGAGTCAGTGATGCCATCCTGCCATCTCATCCTCTGTCGTCCCCTTCTCCTCCTGCCCACAGTCCCTCCCAGCATCAGAGTCTTTTCCATTGAGTCAACCCTTCACATGAGGTGGCCAGAGTACTGGAGTTTCAGCTTCAGCAAGATTCCCTCCAAAGAAATCCCAGGGTTGATCTCCTTCAGAGTGGACTGGTTGGATATTACACCCATATAAAACTACTGACAAAAACCATAACACTGAGTAGATGAAACTTTGTCAGCAAAGTGATGTCTCTGCTTTTTAAGATACTATCTAGGTTTGTCATAGCTTTCCTTCCAAGGAGAACTTTTTTAAAATTTATTCATTTTTAATAGAAGGAAAATGCATAACAGTATTGTGTTGATTTCTGCCAAACATTAACATGAATCAGTCATAAGTATCCAAACATCTTTTAATTTCATGGCTGCAATCACAATCCACAGTGATTTTGGAGCCCAAGAAAATTAAGTCTATCACTGTTTCCATTTTTTCCCCCATCTATTTGCCATCAAGTTATGGGATTGGATACTTTGATCTTAGTTTTTTGAATGTTGAGTTTTAAGCCAGTTTTTTTTTTTTCTTTTATTTCTCTCCACTTTCACCTTTATCAAGAGGCTCTTTAGTTCCTATTCACCAAAAAAAAAAAAAAAAAAAAAAGATGTCCTTTTTTATCACAGGGCACTGGAATACAAAAGTAGGAAGGCAAGAGATACCTGTAGTAACAGGCAGGTTTGGCCTTGGAGAACAAAATGAAGCAGGTCAAAGGCTAAAAGAGTTTTTCCAAGAGAACACACTGCACTAGTCAAAGCAAACATTCTTTCCCAGTAACACAAGGATCTGGAAGAAATGAAAAATCACAATAGAAAAAAACCCCAAATATATAAAAAGATTTTAGATCGCTTAAATAAGCCAGTGTTGTTGTTCAGTTCTAATTCATGCAGAGCTCTGAGACTTTGTGGACTTGGCCTGCTAGATTCTTCTGTCCTCTGCTATCACCTGAAGTTTGCTCAAATTCATGTCCATTGAGTTGGTAATGCTATCTAATGATCTAATTCTTTGCTGCCCTCTTCTCCTTTTGCTTCAATCCTTCCCAGCATCCAGGTCTTTTCTGGTGAGTTGGCTCTTTGCATCAGTTGGCCAAGTATTGGAGCTTCAGCTTCAGCATCAGTCCTTCCAACAAATATTTAGAGTTGATTTCCTTTAGGATGGACTGGTTTGATTCCTTGCTGTCCAATGGACTCTCACGAGTCTTCTCCAGCACCACAATTTGAAAGCAGCAATTCGTTGGTGCTCAGTCTTCTTTATGGTCCAACTCTCACATCTATGCATGGGAAAATCATAGCCTTGACTCCAAGGACCTTTGTTGATAAAACAATGTCTCTGCTTTTTAATGTGCTGTCTAGGTTTGTCATAGCTTTCCTTTCAAGGAGGAAGTGGCTTTTAATTTCATGGTTGCAGTGATCATCCATAGGGATTTTGTAGCCAAAGAAAATAAAAGTCTGTTGCTGTTTCCACTTTTTCCCCTTCTATTTGTCATGAAGTGATTGGATTGGATGCCATGATCTTAGCTTGTTCAATGCTGAGTTTCATGTCAACTTTTTCACTTTTCTCTTTCACCTTATCAAGAGGCTCTTTAGTTCCTCTTTGCTTTCTGCCATAAAAGTGATATCATCTCCATATCTGAGGTTGCTGATATTTCTCCCAGCAATTTTGATTCCTGCTTGTGATTCATCCATTCTGGTATTTCTCATGAAGCACTCTGCATGCAAGTTAAATAAACAGGGTGACTAAACATGGCCTTGTAGTACTCCTTTCCCGATTTTGCATAAGTCCACTCTTCCAGGTCCAGTTTAACTGTCATTTCTTGACCCATATACAGGTTTCTCAGAAGGCAATTAAGGTAGCCTGGTATTCCTGTCTTCATGTCTCTTTAATAATTTTCCACAGCTTTTTCTTTTCTTTCTTTCTTTTTTTTTTTTGTTGTGATCTATACAGTCAAAGGCTTCAGCGTAGTCAATGAAGCAGATGTTTTTCTGGGATTTCCTTGCTTTCTCCATGATCCAACCAATTTTGACAATTTGACCTCTGGTTCCACTGCCTTTTCTAACCTCAGCTTGTGTGTCTGTATGTTCTCAGTTCCCAAACTGCTAAAGCCTAGCTTGAAGGATTTTGAGCATAACCTTGTTAGCATGTGAAATGAGTACAATTCTACAGTGGTTGGAATATTCTTTGGCATTGCTCTTTTTGGGATTGGAGTGAAATTGACCTTTTCAGTCCTGTGGCCACGGCTGAGTTTTCCAAATTTGCTGACATATTGAATGCAGCACTTAAACAGCACCATCTTTTAGGATTTAAAATAGCTCAGCTGGAATTCCATCAGCTCCACTAGTTTTGTTCACAGTAATGCTTCCTAAGACCCACTTGACTTCACACTTCAGTATGCCTGGCTCTAAGTGAGTGACACCATTGTGGTGGTTTTGGTCACTGCGTCCTGTACAATGTTAAGAACCTATATCCATAGTTCTTCAGGCTCTCTACCAGATTTAATCTCTTGAATCTATCCATTATCCCCACTGGATAATCATAAGGGATTTGATTTAGATCACACCCATATGGCCTAATGGTTTTCCCTACTCTCTTCAATTTAAGCTTGAATGTTCCAATAAGGAGCTCATGATCTGAGCCACAGTCAGATCCAGGTCTTGTTTTTGCTGACTGTATAAAACTTCTCTGTTTTTGTCTGAAAAGAACATCATCAATCTGATTTTGGTGTTGGACTCTCTGTTGATGTCCATTTTTAGAGCTGTTATTTTTGGATTATCACAAAAGGGTGTATGCTATGATCAGCATGTTCTCATGAAAAACTTCTGTTAGCCTTTGCTCTGCTTCATTTTGAACTTCAAGGCCAAGCTTCCCTGTTATTCCAGGTATCTCTTAACTTCCTATTTTTGTATTCCAATGTCCTGTAATGAAAAGGACTTTTTTTCAGTATTAATTCTAGAAGGTGTTGTATATCTTCATAAAACCCATCAAATTCAGCTTCTTCAGCACCAGTATTTGGGGCATAGACTTGGATTACTGTGATGTTGAATGATTTGCAATGGAAATGAACCAAAATCATTCTGTTGTTTTTGAGACTGCACCCAAGTACTACATTTTGGATTCTTTTATTGACTATAAGGGCTACTCCATTTCTTCTAAGGGATTATTCCCCACAGTAGTAGGTATAATGGTCATCTGAATTAAATTCTCCCATTTACATCCATTTTAGTTCAATGATTCCTGAGATGTCAATGTTCATTCTTGCCATCTCCTACTCAACCATGTCCAATTTAACTTAATTCATGGACCTAATATTCCATGTTCCATTGCAGGTGGCTCAGATGGTAAAGCGTCTGTCTACAATGCGGGAGACCCAGGTTCAATCCCTGGGTTGGGAAGATCCTCTGGAGAAGGAAATGGCAATCCACTCCAGGACTATTGCCTGGAAAATCCCATGGACAGAGGAGCCTGGTAGGCTACAGCCCATGGGGTCACAAAGAGTCAGACACCACTGAGCGACTTCACTTCACTTCATGGACCTAATATTCCATGTTCCATCGTAGTATTGTTCTTTATAGCATCAGACTTTACTTTCGCCACCAGACACATTCACAGTTGAGCATCATTTTCACTTTGTCCCAGCCACTTTATTCTTTCTAGTGATATTTGTAATTGCCCTCTGCTTTTCCCAGTAGTATATAGGGCACCTTCCATTCTGGGGGGCTCATCTTCAGGTGTCATATCTTTTTGCTTTTTCTCACTGTCCATGGTGCTTTCCAGGAAAGCATACTGGAGTATGTTGCCATTTCCTACTCCAGTGGACCATGTTTTGCCAGAACTCTTCACTATGACCCATCTATCTTGAGTGGCCCTGCACAGTATAGATCATAGCTTCACTGAGTTACATAAGCCCCTTCATCATGACAAAGTTGTGATCCATGAAGCAAAAAATAAGCTAGTACAAAGAATTAAAATAAAAAATTTAAAAATTGTGAAAGTAATTATAAATGAAATGAAAATATAAAATAGGACATCAGAAGCATAAAGTGGGGAGGGAAAAAAGAAAATTATTTTTTGAATGGGTTTCAGCTCATATGACTACCAATTTAAAGTAAGAAGATATAGTAATGTGCTAACATACTTGAACACTAGGGTAATTGCAAATCAAAAAACATACAAATAGATTCACAAAAACCAAAAAGAAGAGAACTCAAGCATAATATAAAAGAAAACCATCAAGCCAAAAAAGGAAAAAGAAAACAAGAGGAAGAAAGAAGAAATACAAAATGAACTGGGAAACTAGGTTTAATATTGCAATAAATACACAGGTATCAAGCATTACCTTAAATATCAATAGACTAAATGTGCTCATCAAAAGATACAAAGTTGCAGAAGGGATAATAAAACAAGCCCCTTCAACATGATACCTACAAAGACCCACTTTAGGGTGAAGGACACACATAGATTGAAAGTAAAGGGATGGAAAAGGATATTTCATGCAAATGGAAATGCCAAGAAATGGGGGGAGGCAATATTCATATCAGACAAAATAGGTTGTAAAACAAAGACATAAAAAAGATAAATATGGACACTGTATAATTATAAAAGTGTTAGTTGCTCAGTCATGTCTGACTCTTTGAGACACCATGGACTCTAGCCCACTAGGTTCCTCTGTCCATGGAATTCTCCAGGCAAGAATACTGGAGTGGGTTGCCATTCCCTTCTCCAGGGACCTTCCTGACCCAGGGGTCAAACTTGGGTCTCCTACATTGCAGGCAGATTCTTTACTATCTGAGCCATTTATAATCATTTATAATGATAAAATAATTATTTTATTTCATTTTTTATATATTATATATAATCTACTATATGTGTATATTATTTCATTTATTATAATGATAAAATGACTTGATTTATTATCATTTGTAATGATAAAAGGATCTATTCAAACTCCCTGAAGACAAAATTCAGGCTTCACTGGGGAATCCTACCAAACATACAAAGGAGAAATTATATGGAACCGTCTCAAACTCTTCCAAAACATGAAAGAAAACACTCTCAAAGTCATTCTATAAAGCCACCATCACTCTGATACCAAAACCAAACAAAGCCTTTACCAAAAAAGAAAACTAAGAACTAGAACAAATAATCATAAAATTTATATGGAACCACAAAAAGGCAGAATTGCCAAAACAATCTTGAGGGAAAAGAACAAAGCTAGAGGTATGACTCTCCCAGAATTCGGACAATACAGAGCTACAGTAACCAAACAGTACGCTATTGGCACAAAAACAGACATGGATCAATGGAACAGAATAGCAAGCTCAGAAACAAATCCACACACCTATGGCCAACAAATCTTCAACAGAGGAGACAAGAATATACAATGGAGAAAAGATAGTCTCTTCAGCAGTGGTGTTGGAAAAGTTGAACAGCTGTATGTATTAGTAACTCAATGAAATTCAAACACACCCTCATATACCCTTACACCAAACAGAAAAATAAACTCAAAATCGTTTAAAGACTTAAATATTTCTGACATAAATTGTAACGATGTTGTCTTATGTTGGACTCCCAAGGCAAAATAAATAAATACAAAAATAAGGCAAAGGAAACCATAAACAACAATAAAGATAACTTATAGACTGGGAGAAAATACTTGCAAATGATGTGACAGAGTGTGGCTTAATTTCCAAAATACTGCAAACAGCTCATATAACTCAGTTACAAAAAAAAAAAAATTAATTAAAAACAAAAATGGGCAGAAGATATAAATAGACATTTCTTTAAAGAAGACATGTCAACAGGCACATGAAAAGATGTTCAACATTGCTAATTATTAAGAAATACAAATCAAACCTACAATGAAGCAGCACTTCACACCAGTCAGAATGATCATCATCAAAAGGTCTACAAATAATAAATGTTAGAGAGGATATGGAAAAAAGGGAAACTCCTACATTGTTAGTGGGACTATAGAGTGGTGCAGCAACTATGGAGAACATATTGGAGGTTCCTTGGAAATTAATAACAGGGTTATCATATGATCCATCAATCCCACCCCTGGTTATATATCCAGAATAGATGAAAACGCTAAACAAAAAGACGCATGGACTTCAATGTTGAACACTGAAGTGGCATTATTTACTATAGCCAAGACATGGAAGCAACCTAGGTGTCCATCTACATATGGATAGATAAAGATGTGGTGTACATACTCCATAGTTGTTCAATCGCCCAGTCATGTCTGACTCTTTGCAACCCCATGGACTGAAGTACACCAGGCCTCTCTCTCCTTCACCACATCCTGAAGTTTGCCCAAATTCATGTCCATTGCATCAGTGATGCCATCTAGACATCTCATCCTATGTTGCCCTCTTCTCCTTCTGCCCTCAATCTTTCCCAGCATCAGGGACTTTTCCAATGAATCAGCTGTTCGCATCAGATGACCAAAATGCTGGAGTTTCAACTTCAGCATCAGTCCTTCCAACAAGTATTCAGGGTTGATTTCCCTTAAATTAAACAGTTTGATCTCCTTGCTGTCCAAGTAACTCTCAGGAGTGTTCTCCAGCACCAGAGTTCGAAGGCATCAATTCTTTGGTGCTCTGCCTTCTTTATGGTCCAGCTCTCAGAACCATATATGACCACTGGGAAGGCCACAGCCTTGACAATATGGACCACTGTCAGCAGAATAATGTCTCTGCTTTTCAGCACACTGTCTAAGTTTGTCATAGCTTTCCTGCCAAGAAGCAAACATCTCCTGATTTCATGGCTGCAGTCACCATTTACAGTGATTTTAGAGCCCCAGAAGAGGAAATTTTCTCTATTTGTAATGGAAACTACTCAGCCATTAAAAATAATGAAATTTTGCTAAACTTCACATATGGAGTATCTCAAAAGACCAGTGCAAAATCAAGTAGTAAATGACGCAAATTCCCAAAAAATACATTTGAAATTTTAACTATTCAAATTTACTTTAAAATTTTCATCTTTGAGAATTTTCCACAATTAATTTATACGATTAACTTTCCTTTTTCAATTAGAATCATCAAAATATTAATTTTATATTTTTGTTTCAGTAAGAATGGTGTTGCTAGATAAAACACAGAACTTGTTGTAAATTGAATTTAAGATAAAAAGTAGATTTATTTAAGTGTATGTTCATGCACTATTTAAGAAACACTTAGAGTAGGAAAGTATTCATTGCCTACATGAATTTCAAATTTATCTGAGCCTCTTCTATTTCTGTTTGCTAAATTTGTAAATCAGAGGGGCTGAAACTGAGACAATTTAATATTTACTCAAACATTTTACAGTTAATTTGAAAATATATGCAATTGAATATCTATTTTTTTCTGTCTTTAGTATCCATCCTAGCAAAGTCTATTAACTACTTAAAACTGTTCACCAGATTTTGGGGTTCTGTTAAAGCACTGCACTTAACATGTCAGAAAATTTGGAAAATTTAGCATTGGCCACAGGACTGGAAAAGGCCAGTTTTCATATTAATCCCCCAAAAAGGCAATGCCAAAGAATGTTCAAACTACTATACAACTGCGTTAATTTCACATGTTAACAAGACAATACTCAAAAATCCTTCAAGCTAGGCTTCAGCAGTAGTTGAACCAGGAACTTCCAGATGTACAAGCTGGACTTAGAAAAGGCAAAGGAACCAGAGACCAAACTAAACACCTGCTTTATCATAGAAAAAGCAAGGGAATTTCAGAAAAACATCAACTTCTGCTTTATTGACTACTCTGAAGCCTTTGACTATGTGAATCACAACAAACTGCAGAAATTTCTTAAAGAGATGGGAATACCAGACCACCTTGACTGTCGCTTGAGTAACCTATATGAAGATCAAGAAGCAACAATTAGAACCGGACATGGAACAATGGATTGGTTCAAAATTGGGAAAGGAGTACAATAAGGCTGTATATTGTTATTCTGCTTATTTTACTTATATACAAGGGTGGATATGAAATACTGGGCTAGATAAATCACAAGCTGGAATCAAGATAGCCATGAGAAATAGCAACAACCTCGGATATGCAGATGATACCATTCTAATGGCAGAAAGTGAAGAGGAACTACAGAGCTTCTTAAAGAAAGAGATGAAAAGTAGTCTTAAAACTCAAAATTCTAAAAACTAAGATCATGGCATCTGGTCACATCACTTCAATGCAAACAGAAGGGGAAAAAGTTGAAACAGCTATTTTCTTGGGTTCCAAAATCGCTGCAAATGGTAACTGCAGCCATGAAATTGAAAAATGCTTGTTCCTTGGAAGGAAAGCTATGATAAACCTAGACAGCATATTAAAAAGCAGAGACATCATTTTGCCACCAAAGGTCCTTATAGTCAAAGCTCTGGTTTTTCCAGTAGTCATGTATGGATGTGGTAGCTGGAGCGCCAAAGAATTGATGCTTTTGAATTGTGATGCTGGAGAAGACTCTTGATAGTCCTTTGGACTGCATGCAGATCATTTCAGTCAGTCCTAAAGAAAATCAACCCTAATATCCATTGGAGGGACTGATAGTGAAGCTGAAGCTCCAATACTTTGGCCACCTGTGGTGAAGAGCCGATTCATTGAAAAAGACCCTGATTCTGGGAAAGATAGATGGCAGGAGAAGAAGGGGGTAACAGAGGATGAGATGGTTAGATAGTGTCACTGTACCAATGTACATGAGTTTGAGCAAACTCAGAGATAGTGAAGAACAGGGAAGCCTGGTGTGCTGCAATCCATGGGGTCACAAAGAGTCGGACATGACTTAGCAACTGAACAACAACAACATAAACTATCTGGTAAATGGTGCTGAGGCAAATTTTATATCTATGGAAAATGCATTTACTCTTCATTCTATGAAAAAAATACATTTTAAATGCTAAACTGTGGAAAATCAAATTTTAGCTAGAAAAACTTGTAGAAATTTCTATTTATTTATCTTTGAGTTGGAAAATATTGTTAACAAATCTGTATCAAAAGGAATTAAAAGTTGACAATTTTGAGAGTATTAATATGAAAAGTATCATATGACTTTCATAGCACCAAAATAAGAATAATTGGGCAAGCCATTAGTGGATATTTGTAAGAAAATAAATTATATTTATATGCAAAACATATAAGCATCTACACTATTTCAATTGGTGAAAGCACAAACAAGCCAAGAAAATAATTATCAAAAGTCATGAAGAAGCATTTTGCAGAAAAGAAATCACATGTGGCCCATAAACCTCAAAAAGGATGCTTGACATTGTAAATAATTCTTAAAACACATTAAAATTCACCATTTTATTCCCAATAGCCTGATAAAAAAGTGAAAAGGCTGACAATGCCAAATCTTGGCAAAAATACTCTTCTCAAAAGAGCATAAATAGATGCCCCTATGTAATGGGTACTATGATCAAATTCTGAATCTATGCTTCAGATTATTCTTTTTTTATGAACTATAATTGTTTTGGTTTAGGTTTAATAAAGTATGCACAGATATAAAGAATAAACTAGTATATAAACGTATCAATATAAAAATCTGCATATGCATAAACCATACTAACTTCAGGATTGCAGTTTCCTTGGAGAATAAATGAAATTAAATGGGCTAGAGGAAGTTCAAATATATCTGTATCTCTTTATATTTCTAAAATTCTTTCTTAAATTTCTAAAAATTCTTTTAAGTCTGAAAATACATTTTTAGGTGCATATTATTTCTAATAATAGTTAAGTTTTTCAGCATTCACTATTTAGCTAGTTCTATGTTAAATACTTTGCATCTATCATATAGTTTATATATATTTTGTTTCTGTTCAGTATTTAATAGGAACACATTTTAAAAAGCAAGTCTTAAAAGATAATAAGAGGAAAGTGAGAATATTCTTCTTAGGCATTTCTTTTTTAGCAAAAGCTGCAAGACATTGACCTTTGTGACACTTGATCAAACTGATTGGCAACATTTGTTGATAGTGAACAGACGGTGTGGCAGAGTGCCCGGGATGTTGCTGGATCCTGAGGTTATTAGTACAGCAAAGGAATCAACTGAGAACTGGTCAAGGCTTGTTAAACCTAGACAGTTGGAGAGTATATGTTCTACAGTTTCACAGAGAAGATGCTGATTGATCTTTTAGAAAGTACAGTTCTCCAAACCAGACTACCTTAGGGAAATACCAACCTGAATTAGAAAGAGAAATACAATTGTTTTTGATAAAAATATAAGTTCTGTTGAACGAGAAATAATTTTATTACTATTAGTATGGATGCAACATGCAACAGTTACGGCCACTAAGGTTTCTGCTAATGCATCTTTAAGAAATAGATCAAAATATGTACATAGGAAAACAGATCTTTGTTAAATAAATTGCATTTGTCTGTTCAGTCACTCAGTGGTATCCAACTCTTTGTGACCTCATGGTTTGTAGCCCGCCAGGCTCCTCTGCCCATGGCGTTTTCCAGGCAAGAATACCAGAGTGGGTTGCCATTTCCTTATTCAGAGAATCTTCCCAACCCAGGGATCATACCTGCATCCCAGGGATCATATCTGCATCTCTTGCTCCTTCTGCATTGGCAGGTGGATTCCCTACCATTACACCACCTGTTTTAGCATATCAGCATTTACATTGCACTTAATTTTAACACTGTATACATTTTTACCATCTTATTTTCATTATCAATTTCCTTAGTATGACCTTTACAAAGTTTATTAACTAGAAAAATAAAAATAAAATCTACTGAGTTCATCCAATGGATTAGAAGCTCTACTGGTATTCTATACATTTTAATGCTATTCAACACAAAGTTTAATGCTGCTCCCTCCACACTTCACAAATAAGAAAACACAGGCTAAGCTAGAAAATTACTGTTGAACAAAAGAAAAAGATGTCAATTCCAGAACCATCTTTATCAAATTCAATGATTTTTTTCATTAGTTTTCAGTGACAGTCACTTTTCATTGTATAGAAACGCACAAGCTAATGAAGCTAAAATCCAAGACATTTGATTCTGATGTACACTGTTTGTGTACAATTTCCTATTTATCTCACATATGCTGCACAAAATCACTTTCTCTAAGATCCCACATCAAAAGGTGCTTTGTAGTTTTGCCAAATAACGTCTGATATGGTTTTACCATTTGTTTGTCAAACAAGCATGAGAGGAATACATGACTTGTACATTTATAACAATTTTGTGAAGAAATTCAGAAGTATGCTCAGCTTGTTCAAGGTCACAGAGATAGTATATGTTCAGGATTTGAACCCAAAACTTTTGATTTCCAGAGCAAGTAAATTTCCACAACACTCAGGTGATTTTATAACATCAAAGACAACGTAACATGCTTTGAATCTGATGAAAACATTGATGTCTTATTAGATTGATCATCTTATACCTGTGCTAATGCTGTATCTTCTCTTTCTACCTCTTAGACATCAAAAAGCTATTTCTTTATGTATATTTTTATTTATTATTTTGAAAAGTGTTAATTTTTAACTTATATAAAAAGAGTTGTGACTCAGATAAACAGTCCACAGCCTTTGTTAAAACCTGATGCAAACTTGACAGAAAATTTAGTCTCAACATTGTCTTTCCAAAGAAATACAATACTGAAATGCATACTATGATTAGGAAGAAATTTAGAAGACTGTGGAGATTCATCAGAGATCAATCATATTACATGCAACATAGTCGAAATTGCTAAACTGTTGGGCATTACTGTCTCCTTTTTATTTCTACCTACCGCCCACCATAGCCTCCTTACTTCTTCTTTAGCAAGCAGAGTCGATGAGAGTCCACTGAGAACAGAGCTTTGATCCACAGACAGAAGTCCTTTTTTTTTCCCCTCAAGCAACAATATTTTGAAAGAAAAAAATAGAAAGAAAAGAGTTTCAATAAAGGCACACTTTATTTTAGAGATATTCTCTTCGTAGGCATTAAGAACATAACTTTGCATCCACTGCAATAAAATGTATAATTGTAAAAACTGTCCCATAGAGTGCATTTTTAATACTAAGCATTTTTAAGTGTGTAACAATGTCAATTAACAGTTAAATGGAAATATAGCACTGATGCTATCATACTTGACTTGAAGTTTAACTTTTCTTAGTTTCCTACTATTATTTTATTCACCAGACCAATATATTCAATTGTGAAGATAATATTTAAGTGTGAAGTTTCATTTACACTAAAATTGAAATTTTGTGAATACTACTTACTGTAGGATACTACTTACTGTAGGCTAATCTTTTATCCTTTTATTGAGATAGGGTAAAACATAAATTCATATTTATATTTATATATTTTATAAATGTTTATTTTGAAATTTACCATAGAAAAAAGAGTTGTAGACCATAACTGTCCTGAATTAAAGAAATCATATTTAAATATTACTAAAAGGATTAACATATTACATATATACCAAGTTAGAAATACATCCAGAAATCTGGTTGAGGAGAAAGCAGATATGGAATGGATACAAAAAGTTATAAATAGCAGGAGGTATAAATACCTTATGAACAATTACAGAAATGAGGACTGTAGCAAATATTCTTTGTTATATACATATTTGTGTCCATTAACCCTTTTTTCCCTGTCCTCTATCTCTACCATTTTGTGTAAAAGGTATATTTACATTTTAGGACTTACCAGCAAGAAGCATATGTAGAATGTAGTGGGTAAAGAAGAGATCAGTATAGCTCCAGCAGTGATAGCCAGGCAAATGGGCTTTCGACTATGGAGGGTTTCAACTTCCTGTGAATTACAGACTTTTTTGTCCTTACATCTCACATTTCATATATTATTAATGTCTCAGATTTAAAAAAAAAAAACATCTAGAAAGGTGACTTGCAGCTCACAATGAAGAGAAGAGGTACTTTCAGTTCAGTTCAGTCGCTCAGTCGTGTCTGACTCTTTCGACCCCATGAATTGCAGCATGCCAGGCCTCCCTGTCCATCACCAACTCAAACTCATGTCCATTGAGTCGGTGATGCCATCCAACCATCTCATCCTCTGTCGTCCCCTTCTGCTCCTGCCTCCAATCCCTTCCAGCAGCAGGGTCTTTTCCAATGAGTCAACTCTTTGCATGAGGTGGCCAAAGTACTGGAGTTTCAGCTTTAGCATCATTCCTTCCAAAGAACACCCAGGGCTGATCTTTAGAATGGACTGGTTGGATCTCCTTGCAGCCCAAGGGACTCTCAAGAGTCTTCTCCAACACCACAGTTCAAAAGCATCAATTCTTCGGTGCTCAGCTTTCTTCACAGTCCAACTCTCACATCCATACATGAGCACTGGAAAAACCATAGCCTTGACTAGACGGACCTTTGTTGGCAACGTAATGTCTCTGTTTTTTAATATGCTATGTAGTTTGGTCATAACTTTACAGAGTGATAATTAAGTTGCTCCATTCCTGGCTGGAGTGTAGCCCTGTTGTTCTTGGCAGCAGAAGGTGGGTGGAAGCTCCTTTGCCCAGACAGCTGAGTCAGCCCTGTGTCTGCAGCCGGGCTGGCAGTGTCCCATCATGCTGGCCCTGGACAGGCTCCCAGGCTCTGGGAATACTGTCTGCATGAAGGTGCGGCACTGCGTCAGGAAGCTCTCTCTGGTGATCTTGAAATGTCGGAGACGCTGTTAACTTTCAAGATCAACACCTGATGTTGCTTGTTGAGGGTTAGGGCCTCCTGGAAGGTGAACTTGGAGCCCTCCTTGAACAGACTATCCCAGATGCGAAGCAGCATGGCCTGGAGGTTTACAAATAGGCAGACAAACCTGCGCAACACGACCGGAGTACATAGCAGGCTGTGCCTGTCCCTTCTAGCAGCTTGGTCTTCGCCAGCTCCGGGGGTACCTCCTGGCTTGTCCTGGGCTCAGCATCGAGGGGCCGCAGTACTCTGAAAGTATTCCGTCAACTGGGACGTCCAACAGCCACAGAATCAGATATCCCGCTATGAAGTTCACTCCCTGGCAACAACCCACGCCACAGCTGTGGTGCCGGCCGGTTAGCAGCACGAGATACAGGGTCCTCTGCAAGCAGGGGCCCACGTCCTTCTGGAACTTTACGCTGTCTGGGAAGGCACCGTTCATGTGTGTTCTGAGGGTCTCCTCCAGACTGTCATTACTCTCTACTCCGAGAACACAGTGGTAGTGGCCAGGGTTCCGCTCCATATGGGCCAAGGCTTCGCTCACCCCCACCCAGGCGTGGGCCCAGTGCTCCAGCGGGATGCCCTTCTGGATGTGGTGCTTCACTGTTGTAATCTTCTGGACACCACCGCTCCCCTTTAGCAGTTTGGACCATGTTATGGCCCTTCTGGTATCACCGAAAGGGTGGGGTTAGGGGGTGGTAATTCTTCAAAAGCTGCATAATGGAAGTCCTCAGGCCTTTCCAACACAAGAAGAGATTGATCCCTGGATGCGTTCCCACGCCACCTGGGTACCCCTCGTGCGTGCGCCTCGAGGACCCCAGGCACTGCTGGTGGGGGCGGCGGGGGCGGCGGGCCAAATCCACTGCCCAGGACTCACCACGCCTCGCTTCCTTACAGAACTTTAGCAATTCCATGCCTTCTGAATGCCTCAATACTGGCAGGTGTGTCTCTTTTATTCCTCCAGCTCTTTCAGCAGTTTTTTTTTTTTTTTTTTAGGCCTATCATGTATGGTACGAACTCTTTTTTGCTTGATGTGCCTAGCTTTTCTGTTTTCCTGAAGAAAATTCTGCAATGCGGAAGAGCCAGTATTTTTGAGGAAAGCTCCTTTCCTGTTTTCCTCCTCTCCACGACTTCTTAGAGTTGTTCACGGGACACTGAAAAACTGTGGAAACATTTCCGTGGCTTTGGAGAAGCTTTTAGCCTTGTTCCCCATTCTGTTTCTTGCTCAAAATTTAGCATTATTCTGTGAAGGAAAAAAAAAAAAAACACCTGACAATACATTTCAGGCATTTGCATTTTCCAGGTTTTTCAAAAGAACCACTGAAAATTCAGTTGATCTTTCTTTTCTCTATCAAAGGCCCAGAATTCTCCACCCAGAATCAGCAGATATACTAAGGGGAAAATCTTCCGGCTGACTCTTTGCTCACCTAAGAATGGTTCTGCGTCTCTAGATTTTTTTTTTTTTTTCTTTCCTTCCTTCCATGGTTCTCAGATGGTTTTTAAGGCTCTGTTTATGTTTTTTAACGTAGCTACATCCCCCCCACCCTACCCCCCGCCACAGAAGGTACATTGGCTAACAGCTGAGCTGCCTTCCAATGTAATGAACTTTCTATTACCAGGAATGCTAAACTGCAAGCTGGATAAACATGTAAGCCATTTTACAGGGAGGAATGGGATTATCATGTTGATAATGGAGTTACTCTACTCTAAACGTGGTCCAATCTGTGGCTTTATAACCATATTTTTAAAGTAATTACTATATTGCTAAAAGTTATTAGCAGCATTGCATATCACGTGTATATTTTTTGTATTTATATGCAATAGAGTTTAATTAACTTAATCTTGCCAGTGTTATTTTCTCTTGTTATAAATTATTTATATAAATCTTTCGAGAAAATCAACGATGTGTACATAGGATATTACATGTTTGGGAATTAAGACAGCAAATATTGATTTGAGAAGGCAGTGGTCTTAAATTTGAACCTGCATTGGAATCACCTGGGGGATTGCTAAAACATGTATTGCTAAACCCACCCTAGAGTTTCTGATTCAGTATGACTGGAGTGGGGTCTTAGTCGTTGCATTTGCTAACAAGTTCTCACACTAATGCTGCTTCTGGGGAACACAGTTTGAGAATCACTGGTGTAAAAACATAAAACAATTGCATGATTGTATTTCTTTTATGTTTTATGTAAACCTGAAATATGAAAAGTGCAAGTGAGGGCACAACGGCCTCCATAGCTTACAGTTCTGCTCTAAAATTTGCCCTTACAAATGGCCTGTCAAGTCGGTTATATGATCAACTATTTAAATATTGATGAGACATTTTCCCCCTCCCTGCCGTTCCCAGCTATACCAGCTCGGAACTGTAAGCAAATCATTTTGTCAGTTTTCAATGTACATTACTTTCTCTTTCTCCCCCTCACTGTATCTCCTTCCAATAATTTCCAGTAAAACTTGCTGCTTACCTCTGACGGGAATAGCAGAAACTCAGGTCATCCATCAAACCAGAGCTCTGTGTCAGCAGCTTCTCAAATGATATAAGGTGATTCTTATATGACATTACCATCAGAACGCCACAAAGAAGAAGTCACAGTTGTCAGCTTGGGTCATAAACCACAGGAAATCTCAATGAGCCATCTAGTACCTGCCAAGACTAGTATTAAAGAGACAGGAGGATGGAAAGATAGCATGGCTACAGATGGCAGGTAAATGTCTTTCAATATTATAATGCATACATTACAGCATCTATATTATAGCTACTGTTGTTACAACTATGTCACCATTTTCCTGATCTCTAGAAGTGGAATTTATATAAAGCATACCATTCTGAGATAATTCACATGTGGAAAATACATTTTAAAATTTTAACTACAAATTTAAACATCAAGGATTAAATTTAGATAAAGGTAATAAAGATGTTATTGTTTGGGGCTTACTGCTTAGGTACATATATTCCTACCTATAAAATAGCCTTTGTTTTGAATTTTCCACATCAACTATATTTGATAAATATACTAGTCAAGTTTTATTTCATTGTAATTTGATAATTTAAAGGGAATAAGATATTTGTCTTGCATTTTCTTCCTTTACATTTACCTGTTACTATTTTTTTAAATTTGGCATTATTTCCAAACTAGTTAAAGAAAGAAACAAATATTTAGGGGTTTTTGTGTCTGAATTCATGGAGGTCATGTTTGCCCATGCTTTGTAACATAAAGAACGTGTTTTCAAAACCCAGTAGATTAGGTACTATGGAAGAAGAAAGAAACAGAGAGAGAGAGAGGAAAGGAAAAGGGGAGGAGAGAGGAAGGAGGAAAGAAGGAAAGGAGGGAAGAAAAGATGAAAGGAAGGAAGGAAAAGAATAGGAAAAACTCCCTTGACAAAAAATAATGCTGGGCAACACATAAATTATTAAAGTTGAAAAGAGTGAAACAGATATGAAATGCAATTTTAATATAAAAGTAGACACTTTCTGAGATTTT
The DNA here is from genome assembly GCF_014754425.2 of Oryx dammah. Lineage (NCBI taxonomy): Eukaryota > Metazoa > Chordata > Mammalia > Artiodactyla > Bovidae > Oryx > Oryx dammah. The sequence goes on from NW_024070200.1 coordinate 16,417,792, forward strand.
TCCATATTATCATAATGGGCAAAGAAAAGTAGGAGAGGAGGGGAGGGAAGCACAGGAAGAAAGGAAGAAGGGAGGAAGGGAAAGACAAGTAAGAAAAGAAAACTAGAAAAAAAAAAAAACTTCCATTGACAAAAAACAGAGTTGGGCAACCTGTGAATTATTAAAATTGAAGAGAGTGAAACACTTAGATTTGAAATGCAATTTTATTGTAAAAAGTAGACTCTTGAGATTTCTCCATATCATTATAATGATCAAATGTAGACTGAGCCTCTTTGTCTCTTCACCTTTCCATATTGCTAATTTCTTTGCTGTGTTTGCTATAAAAGCTGTACAATTATCTGAACATATTTTCAAGGTTTCAAATATATTTTGTTAGTAGTTATTTTCTAATATTTTTTGATTGTGGCTTTAATCTCAAAAGCTTTTATATCCTTTATACTCCATATAGTATATATATATATATATTTTAATTTTTTTTAATTAATTAATTTATTTTTTATTTTACTTTACGATACTGTATTGGTTTTGCCATACATTGACATGAATCCGCCACGGGTGTACATGAGTTCCCAATCCTGAACCCCCCTCCCACCTCTCTGGGTCATCCCAGTGCACAGCCCCAAGCGTCCTATATCCTGTATCGAACCTAGACTGGCGATTTGTTTCTTACATGATAGTATACATGATTCAATGCCATTCTGCCAAATCATCCCACCCTCTCCCTCTCCCTCAGAGTCCAAAAGTCCATTCTAAACATCCGTGTCTCTTTTGCTGTCTCGCATACAGGGTTATCATTTTTTCTTCATTTATTACAATGCTTATTAATTCACCTATGTTCTTTATTTCTGAAATTATCTTCCTTATGATATTTTTTCATGTGTATGAATAATTATTATCACTGATATTTACATTTAAGAGAGAAGAAATAGATAATTGGCTGGGTTTCCTGGCAGTCTGATTAGTAGGATCATTTCTTGACATATTTTTCCATAGGTGGTACATCAAGAGAAGTAAGTTAAATTATGCTGTAGTGACAAGCATTCAGTGGCTTGACACAAAGGTTTATTGCTTGCCCGTGTTGAATTTCCATCAGGGGTTTGTGTCTATACTGTGTTTTAAATTGTCCTTACTTTGGAACTTGAGCTGCCACAGCACTTACTATTTGGATTTTTATTGATCATTATGGCAGAAAATGAACTCTAATGACTCTTCTGACAACAGTTAAATGCTCCAGTCTGGAAGTGGCACGGATTGTCTAGAACTAGTGACAGGGGCCACATTCAACCACAAGAAGACCACGGATTGCATTGCTGTCATTTTCCCCTTGAAAGTCAGAAGATTAAGATGGGGATTTATAATAGTCATTAATCACTACTATAGGTCAGGATTTGATCAAGAGCTCAACGTATGATAGAATGTGGTATATTGATTCCTAGACCTCAATTTATGGTGCTTTAGGTGAGAGAGTTCTGTGAGGAAATGAACTTTCTATGTGCCAGAATGAAGATTTTTCTCTAGGAAACAAAATCTACACTAGATCCCTAGTTTTCTCCAGATTCTTTAATCAATTGCATTAAAGAAAAATGAGTTGCTAGTCTTACTCAATTCTCGTTGCCTCAATTTTGCATAATGAATAAATGGCAGAAAGAGATTGGAGGTGCACGCTTGCAGAATTTTGTACTTGATGAATCAGAACCAAGACCATGTTAGGGTATCAGTGTGAGGATTACACTACAGTTTCTCTTGCACATCCTCAGAGCTTACATTAAACAGTAACTTTTTATGTGTTTCAGCCACTAAATATGCTCCATCTAACTTATAATTTGAAGAAATTTGCTGTTATAGGTCGATTCTAATCTGTTTTTATATTTTAATCTCAATAATGTTTCAGGAGAGAGAGCCATATGTGTCTAGTATCTCTGCATGAAAGGAGAAGCTAAAGTGTGGAGTATTTGTTTGTATTTTTTGGTTTTGTTTTGTTATTTAATTGGTAAATAAGTATTTTATTTTAGAATAATTCAGTTTTATGAAACTTTTATGAAGACAGAAAGTTCCCATATACTCATACCCAGTTTCCCCATTAGTATTTTATTTTATTACAGTACATATATTTGACACAATAGGTGAACCAATATTAATATATTATTGTCAACTGACGTCCAGTATTTTAAGTAGATTTCCTTAGTTTTTTGCCTAATGTTCTTTTTGTCTGTTCTAGGATCCCATCCAGGATACCATGTTACATTTTGTTGTTTTCAATCCATGGACTCCTATTGGCTGTAAGAGTTTCTCATATTTTCTTTGTTTTTTGGTGATCCTAGAAATCCTGAGAGATACTGATCAGATATTTTGTAGGGTGTCTCTCTCACATTTTCCCTGTTTTTTTCATGGTTATACTGGAGTTTTTGAGATGGATATCACAGAGGTAAAGAAAGTATCAACTTCATCACTATATATCAAGAGTACCTATTATCAACATGCAGTCATTGTTGATGTTAGCCTTGGTCACTCGACTGAGTAATACTGTAAGTTTCAACACAGTAAGGTTACTTTTTTCCCTCTTTCCACAGTCTACTCTTTGGAAGGAAGTCACTCTCCACAACCTCACTTAAAGACTGGGGAGTCAATAATCACCATCATGAAGGTGAAATAACTACATGAATTTAGAACTGCTTTGCACAAAATATTCCATCAATCATTTATATAAGTATGAACTAATTTCAACAAATACAGAGAGTAATTTCTGTTCCATTACAGTCTTACTTCTTTGCTTTCTATTCTGTTCCACCGATCTGGGCATGCGTGCCTGCTGTCGCTTCAGCTGTGTCTGACTCTTCACGGCCATGTGCACTGTAGCCCACAAGCTCCTCTGTCCCTGGGATTCTCCAGGCAAGAATACCGGAGTGGGTTGCCATTTCCTCCTCCAGGGGATCTTCCCGACCCAGGGATCTAACCTGCATCTCATGTCTCCTGCATTGGCAGGTGGGTTCTTTATTACTGATGCCACCTGAGAAGCCCTCCATTGATCTAGGTGTCTATTATTTTGCTAATGCAACCTGTGTTCTGTAACTTTACAGTAAATCTAAAATCTGATATTGTGAGTCCTTCAACTTTTGTTATTTTTCAATATTATATTAAGTTATTCTAGGTCTTTTGTCCTTTTGTATATTTTAGACAGACTTCCCTGGTGGCTCATTTGGTAAAGAATCTGCCTGCAATGCAGGAGACCTGGGTTGGGGAAATCCCCTGGAGAAGGGCATGGCAATCAACTCCAGTATTCTTACCTAGAGACTCCCCATATTTCAGAACACTTTATAGAGGTCTATACAGTAGATCACTAGGATTTCAGTTGGTATAGGATTAGATCTATAATAAAATTCTAGAAGACTGACTTATAATAGGGAGTCCTCCAATGCATGACCAAGGGATAGTTCTCAATTTGTTTAGAACTCCTTATTATTTTAATATGCATTTTGTATATGTCTGAATATATATTTTATATGTACTTTTAAAATATTTACACCTCAGAATTTAATGGGAAATTTTATATAGTATTTTTAAAAATCCAATTGTTTAGTAATTATTTTTGTATATTGGTTTTGTATGCTGTGACTTGCTATACTGACTTATTAGAATACCAGAAAGTATTTTTGAGTGTAGATTCATTGGGGGTTTTATACATAGGTACTCATGTCATTTGCAAAACAAAATAGACCAAAACGATTACTTCTCTTTTTCTAATTTGTATAGTTCCTAGTACTTCCAGGGTGATGTTGATTAGTAGTGATGAGAGATAACATCTCTGCATTTTTTTCTGAATTTAGCAAAAATTTTCCATTTTGTCAAACTGTAAAAATAAATTTTGATAGGTGTCCTTTATCAAATTAAGGAGACTAACTGCAATTCTTATTTTGCAGAGAGTGTTTATCAGAATAGGGATTGCATTTAGTCAAATATCTTTCCTACCTCTAATAATATGTTCTTATGAGTTTCATTCTTTAGCTTGTTAATATACTGGGCCACATATATTACACTTTAAATGTTGAATAAATTGCATTAGTGGGATAGATCTTACTTGTTTGTAGTGTATTACACTTTTGTATTAATTTTGCTAAACATATTTCAGCTCTGATTCTCTGCATTCACCTATATCTCTAGAATTTGGGTAGTGATTTACAATCTCAGTTCTTGAATGGATCTAAGTCATTGATTTTTTAGTGTTTCCAATGTTTTCTAATTGTTAGGATGAACGTGATGACATCTAGCTCTTTACATGTTGGAGTTAAAACCAGTAGCCTCTGTGTACCCCTATAGTTTAAAAAAAAATAGTATCTTATTCCTCACAAATTATTGAGTAATTGCACTCCCCAGATCACAATAAACTGTGGAAAATTCTGGAAGAGATGGGAATACCAGACCACCTGACCTGCCTCTTGAGAAACATATACAGGTCCGGAAGCAACAGTTAGAACTGGACATGGAACAACAGACTGGTTCCAAATAGGAAAAGGAGTACGTCAAGGCTGTATATTGTCACCTTGCTTATTTAACTTATATGCAGAGTACATCATGAGAAATGCTGGGCTGGAAGAAGCACAAGCTAGAATCAAGATTGCCGGGAGAAATATCAATCACCTCAGATATGCAGATGACACCACCCTTATGGCAGAAAGTGAAGAGGAACTAAAAAGCCTCTTGATGAAAGTGAAAGAGGAGAGTGAAAAAGTTGGTTTAAAGCTCAACATTCAGAAAACTAAGATCATGGCATCTGGTCCCATCACTTCTTGGGAAGTAGATAGGGAAACAGTGGAAACAGTGCAGACTTTATTTTGGGGGGCTCCAAAATCAGCACAGATGGTGACTGCAGCCATGAGATTAAAAGATGCTTACTCCTTGGAAGGAAAGTTATGAGCAATCTGCTGCTGCTGCTGTTAAGTCATTTCAGTCGTGTCTGACTCTGTGCGACCCCATAGACAGCAGCCCACCAGGCTCCACCGTCCCTGGGATTCTCCAGGCAAGAACACTGGAGTGGGTTGCCATTTCCTTCTCCAATGCATGAAAGTGAAAAGTGAAAGTGAAGTCACTGAGTCGTGTCCAACTCTCAGCAACCCCATGGACTGCAGCCCACCAGGCTCCTCCATCCATGGGATTTTCCAGGCAAGAGTACTGGAGTGGGGTGCCATTGCCTTCTCATGACCAACCTAGATAACATATTAAAAAGCAGAGACTACCTTGCCAACAAAGGTCCATCTAGTCAAGGCTATGGTTTTTTCAGTGGTCATGTATGGATGTGAGAGTTGGACTGTGAAGAAAGCTGAGTGCCGAAGAATTTATGCTTTTGAACTGTGGTATTGGAGAAGACTCTTCAGAGTCCCATGGACTGCAAGGAGATCCAACCAGTCCCTTCTGAAGGAGATCAGTCCTGGGTGTTCTTTGGAAGGACTGATGCTAAAGCTGAAACTCCAATACTTTGGCCACCTCATGCAAAGAGTTGACTCATTGGAAAAGACCCTGATGCTGGGAGGGATTGGGGGTAGGAGGCGAAGGTACGGCAGAGGATGAGATAGCTGGATGGCATCACCAACTCGATAGACATGAATCTGAGTGAACTCTGGGAGTTGGTGAGGGACAGGGAGGCCTGGCGTGCTGTGATTCATGGGATTGCAAAGAGCTGGACACGACTGAGCGACTGAACTAAACTGAACTGAAAATAGTTTATGTGGAATTATTAGAGATTAATAGCATTTCCTCCTTCAGCTTTTCCATAGTCACAAGATTAAAACTTTTTTCTTTGTATCTTCTTTTAAATTGCTCACTTTTTTATTCCTTTAAGGTGATAATGTCTAAACAAAAAAAATAGATTAAATATGGTCAAGAAAGCCAATCAGTATTGTTACCAGAAACAATGATTTATTGTCAAATTGCAGAGAGGTTTCTAGACATAGAAGTCTCTCCTCAGTTCATACTTGGCCAAGGCATTATTTGCATGTATAAGTGATGATAATATTTGCCAGTGAAAGTAAATGAGAGATTATCCTAGTACCTGTGTTAAATCTGTATCCCAAAACATATAGATAGTAAGGAATGATAAGTCTAAGATAACAAAATTAAATTTGATTCGGATGTCCTATATTGTATTTTTTCTGAGTCACAGTTAATAACTGTGAAAAATCAAATTCAGTTACATTCAGCAGACTTCCACAGTTACAGTAAAGTGTCCTTCGCATGCATCTTTCATAGAATTTTTAACCACATAAAAGAAAAAGCAGTATAATTATTGTTATAATAATATAAATAAACTGAGGACCCAAAAGTTTACTTTTCGTGAAAGTGAAAGTGAAGTCGCTCAGTCGTGTCTGACTCTTTGCGACCCGTGGACTGTGTAGCCCACCAAGCTCCTCCGTCCATGGGATTCTCCAGGCAATAACACTGGAGTGGGTTGCCATTACTTTTCGTGATTCAAAGTCAAATAGTTAAATAGTATTAGAAAAATAATTCAATTTATGCCATATAAACTCACTATGAAATAATAAGTAGAAATATAGTTGTTCTGTATCACATACAAAGTTGGGTTGAATTATTTGTCACATACTTATACAAAACTGGGTTGAATTATTTATTTTGTTTGAGGTTAATGATGTTGTAAAACATTTGGAAATTTTCAGTGTACACAGAGTAATGTATACAGTATGAGTAAATACTTGCAAAGACATTGAAAATACAATGGTTGAGTATGCTCAGAAAAGCAAATGGTAACTCTCATCATATGAAAGACAAGTGGCTTTAGAAGAATATTGGTGACAGAGTGGGGTTTAGATCCTTAATTTCTTTTGTTTTATTTCTGTTTTATGTATTAGATCTAAAAATAAATGACAGAAATAAAGGAGAAACTACATTTAAAAAATTTTTTTCCTGAAACTCACTGAATGGCAAGCTAGCCGTTTGGCATGTGTGATAGGAATCTCCTTCCATTTCATTCTTATTTCCTGGAAAGCTGGCTGGGATCTATATCATCTTTCTTAACGTTAGTAATCCCCTTGGCAAGTATATTCTATCCGTGTGGACATATGTCTAAAAGAGATAAGACATATGAAATATCTGAATGTATTTTTGTCTTTTTGCTGCTTTTTTGTCCATAATATTCTATTTGGCCAAAAGTTACTATCTAGATAACGGAATGTGATCTTCCAAGGGGCAGGGGAGAGTTTGTTAGAAATTAGAATTCTTATTGCAGGAGTAGATAAAGAAAGAAATAAAATCTGGATTCTTAATTTTATAGCAATATAATAGTCTGGAAAGCCAGGTAATTCTTTTAAAAGAGAAAAGTAAATTTATCCTTTAGCATTTTTAACAAACCAAGAGTGAGACTTGGACAACCAGATTACGAACAATTTCATAGCATAGGAAGAAATTCAGAAATTCATGATATATTAAGAATTTTGCTGACCAGTCAGTGGTAGAAGGAATACAAACAAGAAAATAAGAGTATGAAGTAAGAGAGGAAAGCATCGATTAATATTGAACACTCCCTATGCTGATGAATTTGAGAAAGTGTTTATTATGTTGATAGTTTGCTATATTTGATGTTTGGTGAAGAGAAATGCCACGCTGCTTCCCTTTTGGGATTCTGGGAGGAAACCTTTCAAGTGAAGAGGCCTTGCACTGACACAGGGTGGTCTAGAATGAATAAGCAGAGACAGGGATTACTTAATAGTCCCAAACTTCACTAATACTGCATAAAGTGCATTGCACACAGGATTTCTTATATTTCCTTGATGATTACAGAGGTCAGCCTAATTGAAAGCCTGTTGGTCAGATCTAAATGTCCTTAAATTGCTGCCACCAAGTCTAGCAGTTTCTGAGTTGATGGCACAGCAGAGGATGTGGCATAGAAATCCTGGGCCAGGACCTGTGGAGAGAATGTGAAAGAGGTTTAGGAGCTTGAGGTAAAGGGGACCTAAATTGATTCAGAGGTGTATATGGAGGCCAACTAGGCCTTAAGACAAAAGAATGACCAGATCACAAGTTGACACAGTTAAGGGCTTCAGCAGTCTCTCATCCAGGAAAGGACCAGGCTTATCTTTTCCTATCCAGGGAACAGCTCAAAGTAGCCTCTTCACAGTGGCTACTATAAGGAACCAGTGGACAAAACATCAGTATGTGGATGCCTCTCCCCTCTGCTATCACAATGTTATGGAAAACCACTCTCTTCTCCATATAAGAGGAGCAGGAAGAGGAGAAGTATTAGAGTCAAAGGAACTTAGGGAAAATAAATCATCAGACTATCTAAATATAGCACGATGATTTGCTTTCCCTTTTACTCAATCTAAATAAATCAAGGAAATTTTAATCTAGCTATGTCAATGTTTTACTTGTAAAAAACATATGCAGAAATATTATTAGCAGTTACTTTGTTTTGTTACTGATTTGTTTCAATTTTTTAAAACCAGGATATTTTGTTTACTCATAAGAGAAACTCATGGGGAGGAATGTTTGCTCAGATGTGTCTAACTCTTTGCAAGCCCAGGGACTATAGCCCTCCAGGCTCCTCTGTCCATGGAGATTCTCCAGGCAAGAATACTGGAGTGGGCTGCCACGCTCTCCTCCAGGGGATCATCCCAACCCAGGGACTGAACCCAGGTCTTCCATACTGCAGGCGATTCTTTACTGTCTGAGCCACCAGGGAAGCCCAAGAATACTGGAGTGGGTAGCCTATCCTTTCTCCAGGGGAACTTCCCAAACCAGGAATTGAACCACCTGTTTCCTGCATTGCAGGTGGATTCTTTACCAGCTGAGCTGCCTGGGAAGCCCAAATATACTTATTTGGCTTTGCTGGGTTTTAGCTGTAGCATGTGGGATCAAGTTCCCTGATCAGGAATTGAACTTGGGCCCCTTGCAGTGGGAGCAAGGAGTCTTGGAAGACCACATCAACTTCAAACTTTAATTTTATGTACTTTGAGAAAGTTTGAAACAATAACATGCAAAAACTACATATTTCCATGTATCTGTTCCTGATTTTACATTCTTAAATGTATATTTTCAGGTACCTATGTATAAGAAATATTAGCAATGCCAAGATATCATATATATGTTATATTATGTAAAATCAAAGTACATTTCATTGGTAAAGTTATACAAAAAAACAAAATACTGATTAACTATATTGTCAGTGATTCTTCATCTTTTGTTAAAGAAAAGGATGCTTATTTTCTAATGATTCTGATACAGATTGTTAAGGGGGAAAACAATGATAAATAGAAAAAAGGATTCCAAGATAAAAAGGAATACAGAAAACAAATGCTTCTTTTTTATAATATTCTTAAGATCACACAATTTAGCTCACAGTTTTAGGATAATTTGTTTGAATATTGCATATGCATGCTTGTAGTCTACTAATTATGGAAGACAATTGTTCTTAATTGATGGGTAGAATGTTATTAAATGGACACCTGTTCCCACCCCCACTCTTCCAACATACAAAAACCAAATGACAGCCCTAATTTTTTTCTGAAAATTTCCTCCATATTAACAAGCCAGCCTCTACTTCAATCCTACTCTTAATCCACATTAATGAGACTGTTCAATTCTCTAATCATGAAGAAAAAGATGTTCACCTGAAAAGACACAACACTGTGTGAGCATTCAGACACCTGTTCAACATTTCTTTGTGGGTGGATTTAGCATGAAAATATTCCATGACATTTGTTAATTAAAACTGAAATCTTTAAGTCAGTAGACGTTGAAGGTAATATACAAGCTCTGTAGGAGAGGGAGAGGGTGGGATGATTTGGGAGAATGGCATTGAAATATGTATAATATCATATATGAAATGAATCGCCAGTCCAGGTTCGATGCAGGATACAGGATGCTTGGGGCTGGTGCACTGGGACGACCCAGAGGGATGGTACAGGGAGGGAGGTGAGAGGGGGGTTCAGGATTGGAAACACGTGTACACCCATGGTGGATTCATGTTGATGTATGGCAAAACCAATACAATATTGTAATTAGCCTCCAATTAAAATAAATTTAAATTTAAAAAAGTTGTGTGCCTCCAAATCTGCCTGTGCTCCTACATACAGTGAAGTTAAATTTTCATCTCTATGTGAAAGTTAGTTGCTCAGTAGTGTCTGACTCTTTACAACCCAACCCTGTGGACTGTAGCCCACCAGGCTCCTCTGTCTGTGGAATTCTCCAGGCAAGAATACTGGAGTGGATTGCCATTTCCTTCTCCAGAGGATCTTCAAGACTCAGGGATCAAACCCTGTTCTCCTGCATTGCCGGCAGATTCTTTTAGCATCTGAGTCACATAATTCTAGATATCTTATTATTGTAGGGAACACAGTCAGGTATATTTAATTTGATTGACTCTGGCTTATGAATAGATTGTTTTTAGATTTATTTTATAGTAAGATACAATTACTTACTAAATAAACTCAGTCTTGCCCCAGTTTCATCTGGTTGACAGTCCTGTTTTTGTTATTACACTTTTTAACTCCCTCTTTACTCCTTTGTCCTTTCCCTCAACTATTTTTCTTTTATCTTTGTTTTATGCCTCCCCCAGAGGAATAATATATCCACTTTCTCCCTTTTGGAATATGAAGAATTACCAAGTCACAGGTAACCATTTTATTAGCTTCTCAGCTCCACAGATGAAAAGCATTTTTTCCCCAGGATGCATTATACTCAAATTCTCACTTGTATATAAGAAAATTTAACACATGAGTTTTAGGATTAATATGATTTTAGACTTTGAGTTGATGTCATAATATTTCAAGAATTTTGGGATGTTTGGTTGGAGTGAATGTATTTTGCATATGGAGTAGATAATTAAAATATTTTAGAATAACTTCTATAACATATGGTGCATTGATATAAGAAATATCTCTAAGTACTATCCCCTTGTACCTGATAATATGACTTTGTTTGGAAATTAGTTATTTGCATAGGTATTAAATTATGGATCTCAAGATGACATCATTCTGGATTTAGTGTGGACCCTAACTAAAGAGGGCTTCCCAGGTAAGGCTACTGGTAAAGAGCCTGCCTGCCAGTGCAGGAGATATAAGAGATGTGGGTTCAATTCCTGGGTCCAGAAGATCCCCTGGAGGAGGGCATGGTAACACACTCCAGTATTCTTGTCTGGAGGATCCCCATGAACAGAGAAGCCTGGCAGGCTATGGTCTATAGGGCTGTAAAGAGTTAGACACAACTGAAGTGACTTAGCACTCATATACACACTAACTAAGCAGTCTCTTGATGAGAGTGAAAGAGGAGAGTGAAACAGCTGAATTAAAACAACATTCAAAACACTAACATCATGGCATTTGGTCCCATCACTTCCTGGCAAACAGAAGGGGAAAAAGGAAACAGTGACAAATTTAATCTTCTTAGGCTCCAAAATCACTGTGCATGGTAACTGCAGCCATGAAATTAAGAAACACACTTGCTCCTTAGAAGGAAAGCTATGGCAAAACCAATACAGAATTGTAAAGTAAAATAAAAAATTAATTAATTAATTAAAAAAAAGAGGAAAAAAAAAAAAAAGAAGGAAAGCTATGATAAACCTAGACAGCATATTTAAAAGTAAAGATTTCATTTTGCCAACAAAGGTCCATATAGTCAAAGCTACGGTTTTTCCAGTATTCATGTAAGGGTGTGAGAATTGGACCATAAAAAAAGCTGAGCACTAAAGAATTGGTGCTTTCAAATTGTAGTGTTGGGGAAGACCCTTGAGAGTCCCTTGCACTGCACAGAGATAAAACCAGTCAATCCTAAAGGAAATCAACCCTGAATATTCATTGGAATTACTGATCCTGAAGTTGAAACTCCAATACTTTGGCCATCTGATGCAAAGAGTTCACTCATTGGAAAAGACCCTGATGCTGGGAAAGACTGAAGGTGAAAGGAGAAGGAGGTAGCAGAGGATGAGATGGTTGGATAGCATCACTGACTAGATGGACACGAGTTTGAGAAAACTCCAGGAGACAGTGAATGACAGGGGAGCCTGGAGTGCTGTAGTCCATGGGGTCGCAAAGAGTTGGACACAACCTAGCAACTAAATAACAACAATTACATCTGGTTTTTAGTGCCGTTATGAGAGACACAAAATGAAAAGACACAGATATACCTAAAGGGAAAAGTTACGTGTAGGCATAGGTAGAGATTGGAGTGATGTATCCAAAATCATGTCAAGATGCACCAGCAACCACCAAAAATGATAATGGAACTGAAAAGATTCTCAGAGACTTCAGAAGGAACTCAGTTTTGCTGACATCTTGACTTTAGACTTCTAGCCTACAATACTGTGAGATAAATAAGTTTATGACATTTTAAGATTCTAAGCTTGTACAAATTGTTACAGCAATACTCAGAATATTTAATCATCTTACCATATGATCTGCAATCACACTCCTAGATATCTACACAATTAACTATAAAACTTTTAACCATATAAAACATGTATGAAAAGGCATTCAGTAGCTTTATTCATAGTCACCAAAGCTAGAATCAGCTATTCAGTAGGTGAGTGTATATATGAACTGTGGTATATCCACTCAGTGGAATATTTAGCAGTGATAAAAAAAATGCTAGGAATCCACAAAAGAAATTGATGAATCTTAAATAAATATATTAGTAGGGTAATGAAGCCAGTCTTACAAAGCTGCATACTGTATGATTCCAATTATATAGCATTCTGTAAAAGATCAATCTATAGCAATGATAAAAAGATTAATATTTGCAAAGGGTTTTAGTGGGAGTGGTATTGAAGGGGAATTAAATAGAAGCACAGGGGGGTTTTAGAACAGCAGAACTGTTCTGTATGGCAGTGTAGTGGTAAATACAAAGCATTCAGTTCAGTTCAGTTCATTGCTCAGTCGTGTCCGACTCTTTGCAACCCCATTACTCGCAGCACGCCAGGCCTTCCTTTCCATCACCAACTCCCGGAGTTCACTCAGACTCAGGTCCATCGAGTCAGTGATGCCATCCAGCCATCTCATCCTCTGTTGTCCCCTTCTCCTCATGCCCCCAATCCCCCCCAGCATCAGAGTCTTTTCCAATGAGTCAACTCTTCGCATGAGGTGGCCAAAGTATTGGAGTTTCAGCTTCAGCATCATTCCTTCCAAAGAAATCCCAGGGCTGATCTCCTTCAGAATGGACTGGTTGGCTCTCCTTGCAGTCCAAGGGACTCTCAAGAATCTTCTCCAACACCACAGTTCAAAAGCATCAATTCTTTAGCACTCAGCTTTCTTCACAGTCCAACTCTCACATCCATACATGACCACTGGAAAAACCATAGCCTTGACTAGACAGACCTTTGTTGGCAAAGTAATGTCTAAGATACAATTATTTACTAAATAAACTCAGTCTTGCCTCAGTTTCATCTGGCTGACAGTCCTGTTTTTGTTATTTCACTTTTTAACTCCCTCTTTACTCCTTTGCCCTTTCCCTCAACTATTTTTCTTTTATCTTTGTTTATGCCTCCCCCAGAGGAAATAATATATCCACTTTCTCCCTTTTGGAATATGAAGAATTACCAAGTCACAGGTAACTATTTTATTAGCTTCTCAGCTCCACGGATGAAAAGGATTTTTTCCCCAGGATGCATAATACTCAAATTCTCACCTGTATATAAGACAATTTAACACATGAGATTTAAGATTAATATAAAATTTTGGACTTAGAGTTGATGTCATAATATTTTGAGAATTTTGGGATGTTTGGTTGGGGTAAATGTATTTTACATATGGGGTGGATAATTATATTTTAGAAAAGTCAACTCTTTGCATGAGGTGGTCAAAGTACTGGAGTTTCAGCTTCAGCATCATTCCTTCCAAAGAATATCCAGGACTGATCTCCTTTAGAATGGACTGGTTGGATCTCCCTGCAGTCCAAGGGACTCCCAAGAGTCTTGTCCAGCACCACAGTTCAAAAGCATCAATTCTTCGGTGCTCAGCTTTCTTCACAGTCCAACTTTCATGTCCATACATGACTACTGGAAAAACCATAGCCTTGACTAGACCCCATACAACTAGATAGCACAAAGATACAACCCTAAAATACATAATTTAAAAAAATCATTTAAAAGTGTAGGGATTTCAGGATGGAATGCAGAATGTGACAGAAGTATCAAAGTACATTTAGCCATTCTCTTGATGGTGTTCCATGATTCATGTAGGCTTTCTTCACTTCTTTCTTTCTTTCTTTCTTTTTTCTTTGATTTGTTGTACTCCTAAATAGCTAAGAGAATGGCAGCCCACTCCAGTATCTGTGCCTGGAGAATTCCATGCACAGAGGAGCTTGGTAGGCTAGCTTAGGCTATATGAGGTCGTATAGAGTCAGACACTACTGAGCGACTAACACACACAAATGGCTAACTTCAGATGACCTGTCTGCAAGTTGGTCATTTTTTTTTACACGATCAAGTCTGTTGTTGAAGTTATCTATTGAATCTTTCAATTCTGCCATTGAATTCCTTTGCTCCAGAATTTTTGTTTGGCCTTTTATGGTTTATTTTATTGTTTTAATGAAATTCCTCATTTTGTTCATGCATTGTTTCCTGTTTCTGTTTTGTTGTCTTATCTCCATTTTCTTGCATTTCATTCAGTTTCTTTAAGATGATTATTTTTACTTAGGGGTAAGTTACTCAAACTTCATTAGTTTCCCTTCATGGCATCATATTTACCTGATTTTTCATGATCTGTGTAGCCTAATGGTGTCTGTGCCTTTGAAGTAGCAAACATCTCTTCTAGTCCTTACCCAGTGAATTTAGCAGGTAACAGCCTTCTCCTCTCAGTTCCCCCAGAGTGGTGACATTACATGTAGAATTGCAGTCTTGGTGAGTTACAAGGCTGTCGCTGAGTTTGCAGTGGGGTATGCTGTTGTCAGGCTTATTTCCAGGCTCCAGGTGAGTATATATTATATCACGTGGGTAAGTCTTTTAAATTCAGTGCCTCCTGGAGTGCAGCTGAGTGGTCTAGAACCAGCTGATGTACCACTTCAGTATCCATACCCAGGGCCAATTCTGTCACCCAACACATGGTGGGCATGACTCCTCCAGGATCTTTGTTATGTAGTACTGGTTCAGACCCAAAGCCAAATGAGGCTGCAGCAGTCCCCACGGACATGGATGTGTTTCCATTTCTGTAGCCAAGACCATGGGTGGGCAAGCCAGACACAAGGTTGTGAACCTGACTTCTCAAAATGGCCCTCTGCTGTTTTGGACTCTGTACTGAATTTCACAACTCTTCCTGAATTAATGAAATTCCCAGGAAGCTTTTGTGAATATATGCCAAGTTTTTTGTTGTTGTTGAAGAGGAATCTTATTCATCTACTTAGATGACATCATCAGATTTAGATCTATATTTCTTAATATGTATCCTCACAAACTGACAATAAAAGAAATTCTTACATACAGAAAATGTTGTTACAATTTAATAATAACTTCAAGTAGTATATCACATTATAGCAACACTTTAATGGTGTTATGGTAGCAGTTAATGGTAGCAAATTTGCTGGTCTGAATTATTGAATGGCTTAATAATGCTTTTGAACTGTGGTGTTGGAGAAGACTCTTGAGAGTCCCTTGGACTGCAAGGAGAGCCAACCAGTCCATTCTGAAGGAGATCAGCCCTGGGATTTCTTTGGAGGGAATGATGCTAAAGCTGAAACTCCAGTACTTTGGCCATTTCATGTGAAGAGCTGACTCATTGGAAGAGACTCTGATGCTGAGAGGGATTGGGGGCAGGAGGAGAAGAGGATGGCAGAGGATGAGATGGCTGGATGACATCACTGACTCGATGGACGTGAGTCTGAGTGAACTCCGGGAGTTGGTGATGAACAGGGAGGCCTGGCGTGCTTCGATTCATGGGGTCGCAAAGAGTTGGACACAACTGAGCAACTGAACTGAACTGAACTGAATAAATATATTAATAACTACCAAGGGATCATGTGAAAAACCAAATTCAAGACAATTTTGGATTATAATACTAGGTATAAAGTCTGCCTAGAAAGCAGGTAGTAATACATTGCAAAATTTAGATGAAATAAACATTTTTAAATGTCTCATTTTAAAAACATTTATAAATTAGAATAAAGTTAAACATGAAAACAAAGCTAGGTAGTTCAGAAATCAGGTCATTGAAAAATTTGGTTCTGAGACAAAATAAATGCAAGAATAATTATGTTACTTTTTAATATTGCTAGTGTATCATGTAATTGAATGATGGTTCAGAATATTGAAGACATCTTTGAGTTTGGAACCTACTACAGTATTGTCATGAGTCAGGTGTATTAAATGAAGATGAGTACACTCAACTATTAAATGGTATACAAAGGAAATAGTCGATTCACTATTTTTCTAGAAAAATAAATTTTTCAATTTAAATTTGGGAGTTAGGTAGAGGCAGACTTTGGTTCACTGTCAACAATGAGCCTAAATTCTGGACAATGGAGTTGTGTCAAAATTTGTTCCTGATTACCAGAGATTTTCTACAGCAGATAGAGGGCTCTCTCCCAATTGTAAGATAGTGAGTATCCCTATATTTTTTTTGTTGTTTATTTGCTAAATTGTGTCCCACCCCTGGGTCAGGAAGATCCCTTGGAGAAGGAAATGGCAACCCACACCAGTATTCTTGCTTGGGAAATACCCTGGACAGGGGAGTCTGGTGGGCTTCAGTCCATGGAGTCTAAAAGTTGGGTGGACACTCTTGGTGAATAAACTACAACATCCCTTTATTGGGTCATGAATTAGAGCAGATATTTTGTATTATGATGCCTTCTAAATGAAATATTCTACAATTGTGTCATTTTTTTTGCTAAATATCTCAGTGTATAATTATAAATCAGGGGTTATATCATTTGTTTGTGTTCAGTTGCTCAGTCGTGTCCAGTTCTTGGTGACCCCATGAACTGTAGCCCTCTAGGCTCCTCTGTCCATGGAATTCTCCAGGGAAGAATACTGGAGTGGGTTGCCATTTCCTACTCCAGGGGATGTTCCCAACCCAGGGATCGAACCTGCATCTCCTGCATTGGTGTGTGGATTCTTTATCACTGAACAATCTGTGCCTTCCTTATATCATTTACATAATTCTTTTCCAGATGTAACTCTCAAATTAGGTTTGATGAAGCAGTGAGTATTCTCGAGTTATTCATGAAACAACATAACCTAAAAATAATTTTCTTCAAATAAACTTGCCATTATTGAATTATAATAGTAAGATCATTTGTATCATCATAGAATGTGCTTCATTCTTCTAACCAAAATATAAACATATTGTGAATCTGTGAGTTACAATTTTTATTTTCTTTGCCTTATTTCCTTTCTGCAAAAACGAGCTAGAAATTAAAGAGTATTTCTAAGTAAAAATTGCTTATGAAAAGAAATTGTACTTTATCTAATTCAGCAGCAGCTTGTCTTTCACCTCTTTAGAACTGAAATAACCTTAAAACATGTATTTGCTTTATAATGAGTAGATGGCAAATACAAAAATTTTAATAGCATTGTAGGTGGTAACCTTTTTAATTTCTAAAAGTAAAGTAGATACAAAATGTCTAACAATTTGCCACTTTATGTCAACAGCATTGTAATAAATAGCAATTATCCTGAACTCTCAGCCCAAATTCTAGTTATCAACTTTCTTTTTCTCAAATAAAATTTGGTTCTGAGACAAAATAAATGCAAGAATAATTATGTTACTTTTTAATATTGCTAGTGTATCATGTAATTGAATGATGGTTCAGAATATTGAAGACATTTTTGAGTTTGGAACCTACTACAGTATTGTCATTTATTTAATGACAGCATTCTGTATCCTCTCTGTCTCCCCTTGTGATTAAAATTAATTATGTGGAATGAGACTTCCTTTCAATAATGACTGATTTTATTTCCACTGTAGAAAATTTAGTACTCTCATCCTCTACATAAAAGCATTAAAATATAAAAATATTATTTTCTACATATTCTGTAAACTGATCAATTTAAATAAGAGATGCAGCATTTTATCCTATCATTTCTTATACATGTAACCAATAAAGCAATTCACTAGCCTTTGTCTTTCAAATATATGATTTAATTGCTCCCTCATGCATTTCATCTCTCTGTGAAACCATAGCCAGAGAGTTGATACTTGTGTTCATTTTAGAGAGCTCAGATAAGCCTATATTTTATTTCTACTGATGCCAGTTTCTTGATTTCTTATTGAAGAATACAAACACATATATACAATACACAAAACCAACTATAAGAAACTTAAACACATTTTCTAATTGCTGTAAGGATAGAATTATATTACACTATAATTACATGAATGCTTTACTAAAAGTAAAGATATATTGATCAAGAATGCAAAGAGTTTGTAGTACTTTAAGATTTATAATAGTGATTTGATTTACATAATATTTTCATCTGTGATAACTTTTATTGTTTTCCAGTAAATTTTACATGTTCTTTTCAAAGGTCTTCTCTGCTTGTTATATGTCAGCAGGGAAATTACTTGATTCAGTAACAATTTTTCTATTATTCTTTAGTACATGAATATGAGATCTACCTTTTTTCTCTTAGCCTAGTCCATTGATATATACATAATCCCACATATTCAGAGAAAATCTGAATACACTTAATTTAATTTTGTTTATATTCCTAAATTCTGCATTAAAGCTATTCAGACACTTGTATCACAAAGTCTCACTTATTTTATGCACATTTACCCACATATACAAAGATAAGCTTAAAAACTGAAGTATATACCAAATTCTAAATGGAATACATATACACTAATTCATTGACTCATAAGGACATCTCATTTAAACAGGGACTTCCCTGGCTGTCCATGGTTAAGACTCTGCTTTCAATATATGGGGTATGGGTTTGATTCCTGGTTGTGGAACAAAGATCCTACACACACACCGAAAAAAAAAAATTAAATGTATAGAGATCATTTCTTTCTCATGACTCTAACTGCTTATAAGCTCTAAACCTGTTAATTTCTACTTGAGCACTGAACATTAAATTTATATAGTTTTATGCAACCAAGCACTTAACTTAGAAATTCTTGGGGGGAACTGCTGGTTAGCAAGGATAGAATAGGAATAATTTCTAGCCACTAATTTTAATTCTTACACTTGAAAGCATACTGTGGATTCTAAAATATTAGATGACTCTAGTTTCTCTTATAGAAAAGATATGAAATGACTTAAATGAATATAACTGAACCCACTTAAAAATAATAACTAAGCCTATTTTGATATGGAATGTGAGAAGCTGTGAAGTAGAAAAAGTGTGGCTGATAGCACTCATAATCTTTCCTGGAGAAATTTGTGTTTTTCTCAGAAAGCCAAGAAGAATGGCCTTTCCCTTCATATTTGGAAGGAGATTATTTTACTTCTCTTATCATCTTTCTATGTGAAAGCACATAATAAAAATTAATGTAGAATTGAAAGCAGCTCTCCTCCTTCACAAGTAAGAATCAGGTTAATTAAATGAATAAGACTTTGAAGTAAAACATGAAAACTCTCTGTAAAACTTGCAATGTTTTAATTTTCTATTCAGAATTTCAAAACCTCTAATAGATTCCATGCTATTTAAAACTTGTCAGCAATGCAGTTATTCTGAGGAAATGACAATAAATGTCAGTGAAGAGAAATTTTAATAAGTAAAATAGTTTCTGAGTTAAGCATATTTTCATCCCCTCAGAATTTTACCACCTGCTCAAGCATCACATTATTCTGTCTCAGAATAAGGAATATTCATTTCCTATTTCTTCAAATGTGACAATTAAGCTATTGGAATATTAGAGTTGTTTAAACCATCACGTTAGCTTAACTTAGCCAAGATAGCCAAGATAGCATAAAGGAGTGGCTCAGGTGCTCTGGGAATATGCTGACAATATTTGTATTGGAACACTGGTATCTCTAATTTTGACATTAGATAACTTTTCTTAATAACTCTTTGTTTAATCTCTTTACTGAATCTACACAAGGGAAATGTGTGTAATTGCCTAAATTCATTAGCTCTTAGACTAAAAATTGTCATGAGAATAAAATTCAACAACTCTCAGCAAGTATTTAGAATATTTAGTAGACTAGATACAGAGGCTCGACACTTCCTTGTTTCCTTTTTGCATTCATTTGCCACTGAAATTTCAGATGACTTTTTTTTCATTTGTTACTATCCCAAAATTAAGCATCTTAAACAACAATTATTATCTCACCATTTCTGAGGGTCAAGTATTTGGGGGTTAACTTAGCTGGGTGATTCTATCACCTTAGGTGATGACAATCTAGATGTCAGCTGGGACTGCAGTCAACTGAGGGCTTCACAAAGCTAGAACCTACTTTCAAGATAGTTTTCAGATATAGCTATTAAAAAGAATTCTCAATCCCTTCGTAGCACGTGGTAAGAGTTCCACGTCACATGAACCTCTGCACAGGGCTGTTGAGTGTCTTCATAATATCCTTATAGTGAATGATTCCTTAAAGCACAAGGTGGCATAAGGGCTTTGATTACCTGGTCTCAGAATCACATACCATGACTCTTGCAATATTCTGTTGATTACACAGGTTGCTGCTGCTGCTAAGTTGCTTCAGTCCTGTCCGACTCTGTGCAACCCCATAGATGGCAGCCCACCAGGCTCCACCATCTCTGGGATTCTCCAGGCAAGAACACTGGAGTAGGTTGCCATTTCCTTCTCCAATTACACAGGTTGATCCTATTTGATTTGGGAGAGAATTATAGAGCAGTATGAATGCCAGGAGATGAGGTTCACTAATGTCCATATTGGAGACTATGTTTATTTAATATTTAGCTTTATTAAAGTAATGTCAAGGAAGGTTGGAAATAAAATTATTGTTATTTTATGCACATCACTTTTTCAGAAGCTCCCCCATTAGAAGTTGATGAGATTGGGTTTTAAAGAATTTCAAACTATCCTTTCAAAATTATTTCTCATTTTCCCCAATTAAAAAGGCTCATCAAGTGAAGAGAGCTATCTCATATACTTTACTCATTTTCTTCAGTTTTTCTTCTTAATTTATTTTTAATTGGAGGATAATTACAATATTGTGTTCGTTTCTGCCATATCATCATTTTCTTCTTTACAGTCAATGTTTTCATCCACTAATTCATATATACCCCCATTCTTCTGGTATTTGAATAATTTCCATCTTTTCAGGCCTCATTAATGTATTCCCTAATTGACTGTGAGACCACCAAAAACTAACTTACTGTAAGCATTCTAACCATCAGTATGGACACATACTGTGTTTTTTCCATTATTAGCAAATAGTTTATATGTGAAGATGATTTTTCTTATGAAGAATATAATTTTCTTGAATGGATAACATATATTCTGTTCTGAAATTCCTCATTACATCACTCAGGACAATCCTGAGCACAAAGTAACATTATTCAGCTAAATCATCTATACAGAGGTAACCACTGACAGCATCTCA
Organism: Oryx dammah; assembly: GCF_014754425.2. Taxonomy (NCBI): domain Eukaryota; kingdom Metazoa; phylum Chordata; class Mammalia; order Artiodactyla; family Bovidae; genus Oryx; species Oryx dammah. The sequence goes on from NW_024070200.1 coordinate 16,439,239, forward strand.
GACAATGCTCTGTGCTGAAAGTACTCCAACTTACTGCTGCTGTGGCTCTCCAGCCTACACAAGCCTATTTTCTGTCATTCATTCATGATGACTTTCCTGAAAAATAATAATAAAATAAAAATAAAATTTTCTCATTGATCACAGTATGCTAGAAAAACAAAGTTCTAGTATATATTTTATCAAGCAATTCTCAAGTCAGTTTTACTTTCTTGTTAAAAGATTTCTTTTAAATTTGAACTGCTGTTTTCGAAAAATCTTCATCCTGGGTATTTTGCGATAACTCAATTAGAACTGACAGCACATTTCAAATTCTACTTTTACTTGAACAAATTACTGTACCAAACTTCCTTCAGGCTGTACTTTGATTATTAATTAGCACACATATCATGTACCTAAAAGAAGATAGGCATTTTATGGCAGGGATTTTTGCCTAATTAAGTGTAACAGCTTATTCATTTCCAGTGACTTTGAGGTTAACTTTAAAATCATTTTCTAACTCCTTCTATATTATTCTTAGTTATAGAGGACAAAAATGCCTGTGAATTCCAACTGCACTTAGTGTAAGTAGTATTACCAGTCTTTACTCCAGTGGTTATTTTATCCCAGAAAGGCAGCTTCCCTTTATTAGGTTATTGTTGTCAAGTGTATCAAAGTTTACAAGGCTCTGTAATAAACAGTTTTTTGAACTACAGAAAAAAAGTAGAGTCTTCCTAGCTATCTTTTGGAGAAGATAGGTTTCTTGAATTGAATATACACTGTAGGAACTTTTTATTAATTTTATCAGTAGTGACTATAGTCTACTCCTTCAGTTTCAGCTCCAAACTATGTTTGCAGATGCTTTTCAGTCTCACTTATCCTATTCTCCCTCCTGCCTGGCTTTCTGCTTCCTATGACAATTCAGTTCAGTTCAGTTCAGTTCAGTCACTCAGTCCTGTCCGACTGTTTGCGACCCCATGAATCACAGCACACCAGGCCTCCCTGTCCATCACCAACTCCCAGAGTTCACTCACTAACATCCATCGAGTCGGTGATGCCATCCAGCCATCATCCCCTTCTCCTCCTGTCCCCAACCCCTCCCAGCATCAGTCTTTTCCAGTGAGTCAACTCTTCGCATGACAATTCAAGGAGATAACTATTCTGACTCCTATTCAACAAATTAGTCAAGATTGTTCCTAAGTTTTGAGCCTGGAGTATTTCACAACCACCACTTCTGCTGTGTCACCTGTCTTGGAGACAGCTAAGCAGAGATCTCAAGAAATGCTTCATGGGTGTCCATTGCTACCTCTCACCTTTCACACTTTTTCTCATCCAGACAATGAGGCTGCAGCAGTCTCTTCTCTTAGTCACAAGCAACTGCTGTGAATGATCACCACCTCTCTGTCGAAGTATAACAGAAAGGAAAAAAAAAAAAAAATCACCTTACCTGTCATAGAGTTGTATGAATAGGTGAGAATGTTTCATATAAACTTTGGCCTGACATTTCAACCTAGTTCTAATTAGGTTTAAACTCCCACAGGCAGGTTGAACCATGCTAGATGCCAGTGTTGACCATATTATAGATGTTGATTCATATTCACAACTGTTAGTCTGTTTCTGCAGGATCAAGTCCATGGATTTCATTAATTTTTATATTGTGATTTTTTTTTTTTAAATCGGGCTTCCCAGGTGGCACTAGTGGTAAGTAACCTGACTACCAATGAAGGAGACCCAAGTTCGATCCCTAGGTCAGGACGATCATGGAGGAATGCATGACAACCCACTCCAGTATTCTTGCCACAAGAATCGCCTTGGACAGAGGAGCCTGATGGGCTACAGTCCATGATTTTTCTATCAGGGTACTCATTACTGAGCAGGATGGCTCATACTCACATGTTTAAAGAAATACACATTTCAGGAAAAAAGTTATAAAGTCTTTGTTCTTGCCCTCTAGGAAGACATCTTGGCAGTTTATAATTAATTTTCTCCACTGCTCCTCAGTAATCATTAAGTAAGTGAATATATTTTTTTCATGCAGAGGAAAACTAAGTCCCTCACCAGCAGACAAACTGATGACATATCTGCAGATATGCATATAGATGTGCTTTTGCATTAGTTTGTGTGTGCGTATGTGTGTTTGAGTGATTATAAATATAGTTTGGCATTTGGGTTTTCTTGCTTTCTTTTGTTTTGTATTTAATTCATCCATCATCAAAACTCTAGGTACATACTGGAAACATGTTAAATAAACTGCAACTGCCCGTAAGCATAACTTGAGCAAGCAGACAAAAGTAAGAGGTTTTTTTTTTTTTTCCTTACTGTGTATGGATGGCCCTCCCTACAAGCACTCTACTTATAGACAGAAGTAAAAATAACAATGACAAAGAAAACTTATATAACTGTATGTTTTAAAAGACAAAAATAATATCTTACAGACTGTCTTAGAACTTTAAATATGGTCACTTTGAATCATGTTCTTTGTAAAATGGTAGATCAAACACCTACAAGAACAAATTTTCTGGAGTTTACCTCTGCTGCTGTGTGTTTATCTCCCCATGCCTTGGTTATGATTTTATTAATGACAGGACTCTGTTACATTTGCTGTCATGGATTTGAGATCATTTTACTTCACGGAATTGCTCACTGATGCTATTTCAGTTTGTGGTCTAGTAGCAGATTTAATGGACTGCTTAAAATACAGTACACTTTCACCTCATCTGTAAGTTTATCTGCCATATAATGCAGTCTGTTATTGGCTCCCAAGCATCATAAGCAAAACACAACTAACTTATCTCAACATTTCAAACAATCTATGTAAAATATGCTAATCACATCTCTCGGTTATCAGATTGTCACACAGTTATATGTTTACAAACCATCCAATTACGTTTCAACTAATAAATTTAATAATTACTGAATATCTCACTATTTTTAATCCTGGTGACTCAGACAGTAAAGAATCCACCTGCAATGCAGGAGACCTGGATTCGGTCCCTGGGTTGGGAAGATCCCCTGGAGAAGGGAATGGACACCCACTCAAGCATTCTTGCCTGGAAAATCCTATGGACAGAGGTCCCTGGCAAGCTACTATCCATGTGGTCGCTAGGAGATGGACACGACCGACTGACTAACACTTTCACTATCTATACCAATTGATCAGTGCTAGCAGATATTTAGAAGTTTAACACTTAATGGGTTAATACAACTATGATATAAAGTTGAAAACCAATGAAGCATAGTGATAAGACAAATTACAAGAAAGGTACTATAAATGATTTACCGATTATACCAAGTGAGAGACATATTAAGTGAGTAAACTGATGAGTATATAATCTTACAACATTACAAACAAACTTGTAAACAGAAAAATCACCTCGCACTTTGTCTAGATAATTTGGTCATTATTATGGTTCAGACAAATCATTATTTATACTTTCAATTCTTAATTGCCTTAACATTCTGAGACTAGAAAAGCATAATTCTAATGAAATAGTGTCTGAGTTGATTTATTTGTAGAAATAGAAACGGACGCATGGAAAATGTCTACTCTCTTATCTTCCCACCCAAGAGTCATGTCACCTAATAGAAATGATGAAGCAATGCATTGCTATTCATGTTTACAATCATGCTAGCTTTGTCACTGTGAAAATGTCCAATGAGGTCTCGAAGGATTAATTTCAGTTTAAAGACTATGTATTTATTTTCATAGGTTTTTATGCTTTTGTCTTTTTTTCCCAATAATTTATTTAATGTGATATAAATATAATAAAATGCACAGAAAACTCTACAGATGAGTAAGTTGTGAAAAAATGCATATAGCCTTGTAACATATACTTTTTCAAGATTGTTCCCTTCTGTTCCTTCCAGTCAATCTGCTATAACTTCTGCTTCCAGATATTATTTATATCATCATAGATTTATTGCCTGCTCTAGAGCTTCATAATAGTGGAACTGGATAGTCTGTTCTCTTTTGTATTCCACTTCTATTTCTCACCAAGATGGTTTTCAGTGATTTTTTTGATGCATTTTTATTGTTGCTTATATCAACAGTTTGTTCCTTTTTGTTGCTGAGTAGTATTCAATTTTACTAATATCCTACAGTTTATCCATTCTTCTGTTGATGGATACCTACTGTTGGTTATTTCCAGACTTTCCCTCTTACAGATAACACTACTATGACAAATCTTATTTAAGGTGTTTAGCATTCTTATTTTTATTTCTCTTAGATAATAACTAGAAGTGAAATTCATAAGTCATAGTTTTAAGAAAATGTCAAGCTATATTTTCTTAAAATAGTTTATGCTTCTGTTGGCAATTTATCTGTCTCAGTTGCACTGTCAGTTTTTTTGAATTACTATTCTAGTATATGTGTACTGTTATACTATTGTGGTTTTAATTTTTCTTTTTTGCTAACAAATGATGTTGAATATTTTTATATGCTTTTTGGCCATTTGAGCATATTCATTTATGAACTGTTTAAGATTTTCTTACATAGTTTTGTCAATATAATGTAATAGCAGAAAGAGTTAAAACACTAAAAATAGGAAAATAGAAAATTATTTCTATGCCTGTATAGTCATGCACAAATCCTTTCTCTACACCTTTGAACTAAAACTGTGTTCTTGGCTTATCTAAATTTTGTAGTTAGTTACAAAATAAAATATTCTCTGCAATTTCCCCTTTTATATGTGTATGTTTTCCCAATATATCAATGGATAATAGATATTCTTTAAATTTCAATAATTTAACCAATTTCCTATAAATCAACAATCCAAACATATTATTTCATTATCATTTTCTTTCTATAATATTATACAGTGATATTTTACATCTATATAATTAACTTTTAAATTCTCTGATTCTAATATTATGAATTTCATGATTATACATTGAACTGTCTTTGACTGTACTCAATACAAAGATTTGTAGGTAACAGTGATATCACTATATTAATTATATAATATTTAATGTTGCATTTTAAGTAGTAAGTTTAATGCATTACACACATACTGTTAGTCATTCTTGAAAGCTGATATCTAAAATGCTTTTTGGTAGTACCTTAAAATGTCAGGTGAAGAGCATACTGAAGAAACACTTCCTTTATATAGCTAAGATTTCTGTTCATGCAAATCATGCTGGCAGCCATATTTGTGCCTATGTGGAAGCAGATGTTGAGAGAATACGAATCCAAGAAGCAGAGATGGGAAACTGGGCCACAGAAGCTTTTAATCTCTGTGTCCAGTGATCTCTTGTTCCAGATGCATTCAGTCTTTGCTAAGAGTAGCCTACATTTTTCCCAGATGTTTTCTGCCACATGTATGTATTTGACAATATCATAAAGAATATTTGCTATGGGCCAGGTACCAACAGAAGCATTTTTCAATTATTGACCCAAGACAAAGTTATGAGGTAGATACTGTTATATCTCCAGTAGTACAGATAAGGAAACCTCAGAGAATTTAAGAAATCTGCTCTTTTCAGTTATCTGTTGCTGCATAACAGACCACCCAAAATTTAGAAGGACAGCTGTTTATTTGCCTATGATTCTGTGGGTCAGTAGTTAGTCTGGGCTCAACTAGGTAGTTCGTTGACCAGTTTCACCTGGGATCACTCTTGCAACTTTGAACACCTGGTGGCTCTACTGGGCAGCATGGTCTCAGATGGTTGTGTATATAACTGTCAGTTGATTCTGGCTATCAGCTGCAGTCCTTTGTTCTCCTCTGCAAGACAGCCACCCCTAGGGGGCTAGACCTAGTTTTTTGTTTGTTTGCTTGTTTGTTTTACATGGATTCTCTCATAGGAATGGTTCAACACAATGGGAATATGAACCACAATTCTTCCTCAAACTTAGGTTCTACAATTTGAGCAATAAAACATATTCTATATCCTGTTGTTCAAAGCAAATCAAAACACAAATCCAGATATAAGGAATGGGAAAATAGATTATACTTCATTACAGATGTGGTAAACCTACATTATAAAAGTGAAAGTGAAGTCGCTCTGCTGCTGCTGCTGCTAAGTCACTTCAGTCGTGTCTGACCCTGTGCGGCAGCCCATAGATGGCAGCCCACCAGGCTCCCCTGTCCCTGGGATTCTCCAGGCAAGAACACTGGAGTGGGTTGCCATTTCCTTCTCCAATGCCTGAAAGTGAACAGTGAAAGTGAAGTCACTCAGTCATGTATGACTCTTAACGACTCCATGGACTGCAGCCCACCAGGCTCCTCCATCCATGGGATTTTCACTCAGTGGTGTCCATCTCTTTGCAACCCCATGGACTGTAGCCTACCATGCTCCTCTGTCCATGGGATTTTCCAGGCAAGAGAACTGGAGTGGGTTGCCATTTCCTTTTCTAGAGGATCTTCCTAAAGAAGTGCGCATTTAAGGAGAGGGCATTATCATGGTCACTTTTGCAAATATTCTAGTACATTGAACAAAGTACCATAGATAACAAGTTTTAGCAGCCATGGTGGTAATGACCATACTACAATGCTTTTCATGTAAAAAGAACTTAATAGGACACATACCTACCTTCATAAAAGGAGTATAATCACTTTTTACCTCTCTTTATCTCATGGTATAATATAAAATAAAATTATAGTATATAATTACTAAATTATTAAATAAAAAATCTGCACATTCATACAGGTACACACAGAGTGATTTACTATTTTATTCTTGCCCTATATTAAAGTATTTAAGTTTATGTGCTCTTAAATTATTGCCTTATAAGAATTGGTATATTTGCACATTGTAGTGGTTAAATTATGTTTTTAGTACATTAACATTTTTAGTTTGTCAGCATTTTAAGCTCCTTGTGATCAATAAAATACATAACAGAAATATAATAGTAAAATCAGTGAAAGCAAAAGTTGCTTATTTGAAAATATCAACAAAATTGACAAACATTACCTAAAATGATCAAGAAAATGAAAGATAAAATACAGATTTAAAAAATTGAGGATAAAAATGGGAGGAGACTCACTAAAACTTGTGAAAATATTTTAAAAAAAGGAAATATTACATTAAAAACTTCATGTCAATAAAATAGTCAATTTACATGACAAACAAAAGCTTCCAGAAAAAAGTAAAATACCAAAACTGAATTGAAGAGAAATAGAAGACCACTTATTTTTCACAAAATCTTCCAGACAATAAAAGAGGAACACAATATAACTGATTTTATGAGGTAACATCTGCTGGATCATGAAAAAAGCAAGACAGTTCCAGAAAAACATCTATTTCTGTTTTATTGACTATGCCAAAGCCTTTGTTTGTATCACAATAAACTGTGGAAAATTCTGAAAGAGATGGGAATACCAGACCACCTGACCTGCCTCTTGAGAAAACTATATGCACGTCAGGAAGCAACAGTTAGAACTGGACATGGAACAAGAGACTGGTTCCAAATAGGAAAAGGAGTACGTCAAGGCTGTATATTGTCATCCTGCTTATTTAGCTTATATGCAAAGTACATCATGAGAAACACTGGGCTGGAAGAAGCACAAGCTGGAATCAAGATTGCCAGGAGAAATATCAATACCCACAGATACGCAGATGACACCACTCTTATGGCAGAAAGTGAAAAGGAACTAAAAAGCCTCTTGATGAAAGTGAAAGAGGAGAGTGAAAAAGTTGCCTTAAAGCTCAACATTCAGAAAACAAAGATCATGGCATCTGGTCCCATCACTTCATGGGAAATAGATGGGGAAACAGTAGAAACAGTGTCAGACTTTATTTTTTGGAGATCCAAAATCACTGCAGATGGTGAATGCAGCCATGAAATTAAAAGACACTTACTCCTTGGAAGAAGAGTTATAACAAACCTAGATAGCATGTTGGAAAGCAGAGACATTACTTTGCTAACAAAGTTCTGTCTAGTCAAGGCTATGGTTTTTCCAGTGGTCATGTATGGATGTGAGAGTTGGACTGTGAAGAAGGCTGAGCGCCAAAGAATTGATGCCTTTGAATTGTGGTGTTGGAGAAGACTCTTGAGAGTTCCTTGGACTGCAAGGAGATCCAACCAGTTCATCCTAAAGGAGATCATCCCTGGGGTTTCTTTGGAAGGAATGATGCTAAAGCTGAAACTCCAGTACTTTGGCCACCTCATGCGAAGAGTTGACTCATTGGAGAAAACTCTGATGCTGGGAGGGATAGGGGGCAGGAGGAGAAGGGGATGACAGAGGATGAGATGGCTGGATGGCATCACTGACTTGATGGACGTGAATCTGAGTGAACTCTGAGAGTTGGTGATGGACAGGGAGGCCTGGCGTGCTGCGATTCATGAGGTTGCAAAGAGTTGGACATGACTGAGCGACTGAACTGAACTGAACTGAACTGAATATTACCCTGATAACAAAACTAGATAAAGCCGTGTTAAGAAAATTAAAGACTAATACCTGTCATGGACACAAGATGCAAGTTCTTGAAAAGCCAGATTTAGCAACATGTAAAAATTATTGTGTGCTTCCCTGGTAGCTCAGTGGTAAAGAATCCACCTGCCAGTGCAGAAGATGTGCATTTGATCCCTGGATGGGGAAGATCCCCTGGAGAAGAAATGACAACCAACTCAAGTATTCCTGCTTGGGAAATCCCATGGACAGAGAAACCTGGCAGACTACAGTACATGCGATTGCAAAGAGTTGGACAAGACTTAGCAACTACAACAGCAATAACAACAATGATGATTATATACCATGACCAATTGCGATTCATCCCAGGAAATCAAGACTGGTATAAGATCCTATACCATGACCAGGTATATCTAGTATGAACTATCATATTACATTGTATTATGTTATGTTATAATACAATAAAACACTAGACTTGGACTTTTATCTCAGGAAATTTATATTTTATAGAAAGAGAAATACAAATGAAGAAAAGTATATTTTGAGATGTTTATAACCACTTAGAAGTTAATTGAACAGTTTTATGATTTGAAGGGAGAGGTCTACTTTAGATATTGTTATCAGAGAAATCCTCTCTGATAATATTTGCTCATTATCTCACATAATTCATAGTATATCTTATATATTAATAGGCCAGATATCTTTGCTAAATACTTAAAGTCACAAATAACTTAAAATATTTCCTGCTCAGATGATTTTTAAGGAGATAAGTGGATACCCAATTAATGAAAATGAAACTATGGAATTTGAAAAGCAGTATTTCAATTAACAGTCACTAATTATAAACAACTTCGAGATTAAGCCTTCATATCAAGACATACAACGTACTGAGCAAATTGCAAGCCTTATCCCTCTTATATACTGCTCACCACAGCTTTGCCATCATTTTTAGCAGATCCAGAAGCAGGACTTAATAGAAAATACTTGAAACACTTGACTGAGATGCTCCTGAAGGGAAGGTGTGGATGTGGGTGTATAACCCAATTCCATCTCACCCTAACATCTGTACACTCTTCAGTAAGTATTCTGTGTCCTGATTAAAAACATGAATAATAGAGCAAAAGAGAATAACATTCCTAAGGTAAAGTATAATACATACTGGATGAGGCAACAAAAGCATATCAATGAATTAACAGTTGAACTTAATAACACAAGTGTCATTTGTGATGAAGAATCAAAACCTATTACCACACAATGGAGTATTACTCAGCCGTTAAAAAGAATACATTTGAATCAGTTCTGATGAGATGGATGAAACTGGAGCCAATTATACAGAGTGAAGTAAGCCAGAAAGAAAAACACCAATACAGTATACTAACACATATATATGGAATTTAGAAAGATGGCAATGATGACCCTGTATGCAGGACAGCAAAAAAGACACAGATGTGTATAGTGGACTTTCGGACTCAGAGGGAGAGGGAGAGGGTGAGATGATTTGGGAGAATGGCATTGAAACATGTATAATATCATGTAAGAATCGAATTGCCAGTCTATGTCCAATGCAGGATACGGCACGCTTGGGGCTGGTACACGGGGATGACCCAGAGAGATGTTGTGGGGAGGGGAGTGGGAAGGGGGTTCATGTTTGGGAATGCATGTACACCCGTGGTGGATTCATGTCAATGTATGGCAAAACCAATACAGAATTGTAAAGTAAAATAAAAAATAAAGAAAGAAAGAAAGAAAGAAAAAAACCTATTACCATTATCAAAGCAGATTTTACTCTATTAATTAATTGCAATTAATATTTTTTTCATTTTGAGATTTCACAGAAAATAGCCTACCTGTCTATGTATAATTCTCTGAGCTGAAAGACAGTCATGAAGAATAAAATGTAAACAAATGATGCAGAGCAAATGACACAGAATTGTATGATAGAAGCCTAACTGTGAAATCTACTTCTAAAATCTGCTGACTTTATTAATTATACTACAGTGTCCTCCAGTACAAAATAAATACATGTAAAACTAAATCTCTAAGTCATTATTGTAGAAAGCTTATTCAATTATTCTTTAAAACTCCAATATTAAATTACTGTTTAAATGCAGTTTAATTTTAAAGATTCTATTATTATGACACTTTTATTCTTGATGTTCTAGATATTGTGGATTGTCTTTCTCAATTTCCATTTCTCACTTCCTTCTTAGAGAAGTTGGAAAGCTACAACTTTATTTCTTGTGGTCTCTTGTATCTTTGGGTCTGGATTTAAGAAAAATCCAAAAATGTGCTTAAATTTGGAAGATAAAAATGAAGTGGAGGCCAGTATCCTGGATATGTTTATCTTTTGTGATGGCAAAACAGGGTTGTACACATTTGAATGTTTCCTGTAGCCACCACTTAGTTCTCTTCATCAGCTTCCGTTGTGTTAAGAGATACCTGCAGCATCGCTAAGTGGTAGCTTCTTGATACTGGTTTGCATCCCTTGACCTTCATTTTTCAGGTGTGTATGCTTGATGTCATGGCTCCAGTTCTCAGTGGTAGTTAGTAAGAGAATGGGAGTTATTCCTTATTGTTATCTAAGAACCTGTCCTTCAGTGTTTATGGTTTGTGACAGAAACTGTTTAAAACCACCTGTTTAAAAATGGCTTCTGTTTCCTGTACTTGACTTGGCAGATAACAGCAGAGGGTGCAAAAACAGATATTCAAGGATGAGAATATTTTTGTTGTCATTGTTGTTTGTTTTGATTTGTTTCATTTGGCCTGCTTGGATATGAGTTGATCTGGTGGTTATAACTGGAGGATGACAGATGTACAGTCTATGGAAAGCAATGGCAGAAAAAGTAGTAAGGGAGACATGGCTTCAGTGAAGAGTCCCTGTTCAATAGAGTGTTACGGTGAAGATGAGGATGTAAGAACTGGGAGATGGGCTAGTTGCCTATGACCCTACAAAGCTTTAAGAAAGACACCTGCAAGCTCTGAGCTTTCTATTCATAATTTAAGATATATATTTTTTTCTGTACTTAGTAGTGTTAGGGTAATAAAAACACAGTTCAGATACATGATTTTATCCAGTTATGGAATTTATAAATAAATTGTTGGTCTCTTATGTGAAGACTGGAACACTGACTGGGAAATAGTGGAGTTGGAGAACTGGAATGGAATCTTTTATGTGAAGTTATCAGGATATGAGGTGTGTGAATCCCTAGCCCTTGTTCTTCTCCTGCTAATGGGTGTGCATGCTGTGGTGGAGAGCTTTAGTCATTCACCTGAGCTTTTTGCTTTGCAATGACACACCAGTTCTTCTCACTAACTACTCTTACTACCTCATAGCCTCTAGCCAGGTAAACTGATTCTGATAGCATTATGTCCCAGAAACTGAAGTGACACTGAGTCACTCACTCATGTCTGACCCTTTGCAACCTGATGGACTGGACTGTAGCCTGCCAGGCTCCTCTGTCCATGGAATTCTCCAGGGATGAATACTGGAGTGGGTAGCCATTCCCTTCTCCAGGGGATCTTCCCAACCCAGGGATCAAACCCAGGTCTATACTGCAGGCAGATTCTTTATTGTCTCAGCCACCAGGGAAGCCCAGGGAATAACCAGAAGTAAGATCAAGATAAATATACTATATGCCACATATTACATTCTTTCACCATTTATTATTGGCAAAAATCTGATAAATTTAGTTGGAGCTGCATTCTAAATGCGGCAGAAAAGAAAGAAAATGTTAGATTAGGGCAACTTAATATGGCTATACTTACATATGATTCTAATTGTAATGTGCCCGTCTGAGTGACAGGAGAGTACTTCAAGCACCTTGTTCAGTTGTTTGACTAAACTAGTCTTACAGTTAGCTCCCACTAAATGTATGTGAGACACCAGGCATTTATTGGCATAACTTACACGTGTAACTGTTCACTGGCTCCAAAACAATGTTAACCCATGCAGATTTGTAATACCCCTGTGCTCTATCAGAGGTGGGGCTTATAGTCATGTAATAGAGCTTTGGACTGAATCTTTTTCACAGTAGATTCTGTACAGAGCAGCTGAAGATTTGCCCTGAAACCTTCCCCTCCCTGGGCTTCTCTGGTGGCTCAGATGGTAAAGAATCTGCCTGCAATGCAGGAGACCCGAGTTTGATCTCTGGGTCAGGGAAACTCCTCTGGAGAAGGGAATGGCTACCCATTCCAGTATTCTTGCCTAGAGAATTCCATGGACAGAAGAGCCTGGCAGGCTAGTCCATGGTTTTACAAAGCGGGGGACATGACTGAGCACTAACTCTTTCATCTTCTTCCCACTCCTCCCTGTCAAAAGAGAACAATAAAAGCAGGGCTGTATTCCTTGGGGAATTTCAGAGATTCTTAGCACAACTCCATTTAACATGTCTGTCTGGCTTCTGAAGATGAAACATTGCAAGAATGGGAGATAACCACATAAAATCTGAGGATGACTCCAACTGTTCCAGATGTAGTCTCTTTATAGGAGCAATTAACTTTGCCCCTGGCACCTATCATGCAGCTATCAAACTGCCAAAAGATTTTGCTTTCTATCAATAAGTAGAAAACATGAGCAGCAATTGGCTTTCAACTTGTAATGACAGCACTAACACTCTATTGTCTCTTTTCTTTTTATAATTCTCTCTCATAATTTAGTTTACGAAATCTAGATTAACCCAGCATCTCAAAAGACATTATGCTGGCCTACCACATTAATGTCTACACATTGACAGGATAGACACAGTTTATATCCTCTAACATTTGGCAAGAAAAAATAAAAAAGGCTTGTTAAAAAGGGATATGTGTGTGTGCTAAGTTGCTTCAGTTCTGTCTGACTCTTTGCAACCTATGGACTATAGTCTGCCAGGCTCCTTTCTCCATGGGATTCTCCAGGCAAGAATACTGGAGTGGGTTGACATGCCTTCCTCCAGGGCATTTTCCTGACCTAGAGTTTGAACCTGCAATTCCTGCAGCTTCTGCAGTTCAGGTGGACTGTTTATCTCTGAGCCACCAGAGAAGCCCTAAAAGGAGATAAAACCTATCAAATTTCAATTTTATACCTCAGTTATGATTATTGGTGTTTCCTGGCCTGAGTCAAATTAGAGTTACTCTAAAGCAAAAGACAAGGATGGTGTCTGTTATACTCCCTAGGACTAGGCAAGTGGCACATGGCTCATTTGTCCTCTTTTAACTTGAGAAGTATATGACAAATTAAATGTGCTGTATTTTGCAAATTAGTTTTTGAAGGCTACAAGGTTTTGAATTTGGGGTCCAGTCCTTAGAAAGACTCTAAGAGCTGGCCCAAGTTTTAGTGAATGCATCTTTGTCACATATGACTTGGCAGAACTAATAATACTCAACATTTCTGTAGCAAATGAGGACGTACCTTCAGTCTATTGTGAGTCCTCAAAGAGAATTAGAGAGTGGATCCTTAGGGTTTGGAGAAAATCCTCTTTGAGCACTAGGAAAATCTAAAGACCACTGTACACAGCTGAGCATATGCCCAGTGGGTATTATCTAATTCACCAAGTCACAAATGTATGTGACTGTACCATCACATACATTCCTGCTACAGGAGCTGCATTCCTGTACCATTAAGTGAAAATGTCATATTGAAGACTGGCTTCAAGTTTGTCCCAAAAGTACAAGTAAGTTGCTCAAACTAGTGGATCATGCTCCCAGAGCACCTATGCCTGGTACACTGCCACTCACTCTCAACTTACTGCCATGGTCTCCTAGGGAGTTTGCTATGTGTTAACTATGGAAGGTGACAATTTAGTCTGCTTTGCAGTTGGTTCTGCATTGTAAGTTGTCACCAGCTTGAGGTGGAACACTACAGCATTAAAATCTTGTTCATGAGAATAACTGAATTTACAGTAAGAGGCAAAAGAATGGGCTGATTAGCATGGATTTTACTGGTTTTACTCTGTATTCCAGCCACCTGGGACAGCCATTAGCATCTGGCCTTTCAGAATGCTAGAATGACCTTCTAAAGAATGCAGAATCCAGGTGCCAAGAGAATGGATCTAGGAATGGCATTTTTATACATCATGCAATCCACTCATAAGCCATTTTTTATTCCTATCCACAAGACATTATACATCAACAGTTTAAGATTTTTCTTGGCTTTTTTTAACAGCTGTGTTGTGGTATAATTGATATACAAAGAACAGCACACATTTATTGTGTACAGTTTAATGAATTTGGACATGATCAGCACAATCAAGGTAATGATCGTATCCAACACCGTCCAAAGTTTCCTTATGTTTATTTTGTGGGTGTGTTGTCAGGACACTCAACATGAGATCCACCCTCTTAACAAATTTTGAAATGCTCAATACCATATTGTTAACTAAAGGCTGTATATTTCACAGCCGATTTCTAGAATTTATTCATTTAGTATAACTGAAATGTTACACCTGTTGAACCACTACTGCCCATTTCTCCCATTCCTCAATCCATGGCAACCAATACTATATTCTCTTCTTCTATGAGTCTGACTATTTTAGATGCCTCATATAGATAGAGTCATTCAGTATCTGTCCTTCTGTGTTTACTTATTTTATTTCACATGATGCCCTCTATTCTTGTTGTGTCAAATGGCAATATTTCCTTTTTTCTAAAAGGCTGAATAGTATTCTATTTTGTGTATTTAACACATTTTCTTTTTTCATCTCTTGAAAACACTTGAGTTGTTCCCATATCTTGGCTACTGTGGATACTACAGCAATGAAACTGGGAGTGCAGTTATCTCTTCAAAATCCTGATTTTAATTATTTTGGATACACACCCAGAGTGGGATTGCGGCATCACAACGTGCATACCATCTGCTATCTGTTATGATGGTTATCAAAAAACAAAAGATCACAAGTGTTGTTGAGGATGTAGAGAAATTGGAACACTTAAACACTGTTGGTGGTAATGTAAAATGGATTTGTGTCTTTCCCAAATTCATTATATTGATGCCCCAATCACCAAGTGATGCTGTTTGGGAAATGGGCCTTGGGAAGTAACTGACTTAGTTGAGGTCATGAGGATGGGACCCTCATGATGGAGTTGGTGCACTTATAAAAAGAGACACTAGCATTTACTTGCTCTCTTACACTTTCATTTGAGTACATATCAAGATGACAGTATATCTAAGCTAGGGAAGCAGATCTCATCCTACCATTCTAGCATCCCTGATCTCAATTTTCAGCCTTTGGAACTCTGAGAAAACACATTGCTGTTGTTTAAGTTACTGATGTGTGATATTTTGCTACGGCAGTCCAAGACGACTACCCATATCCTCTTTCTCTCTCTCTATACACACACACACATATATATATATATAGTCTCTTCATTTCTTATTTTTATTTTGCTGTGCAGGTGGTAGTGAATATTAAAATTTAGTTCCTGGACTAAAGGATATCAAGGTCATACTAGATTTTGACAGTTACAGAAAACAAATGAGCACCACCATCTTTCTGCTGAAAATCTATGTCCTCCTTTAGTGAGAGTCTGTTTTGGCAAAAACAAAGCTATCTTTATTCAAATTTTCTGATCCTTTTCCCATAATTATGAAGTTTAGGCAAATAATTATATACCAGTTACCTCAAAATAATACATATCTTGATGAGTCTATATTCTGTTGTTTAAAGGGACATTCATGAACTTCAAACTAAAACTTGCCCCTTCTGACTTTCAAAAAATTTCATTTGCTCAAGGAATGAACAAAAAAATGTTTCCTGCTTAAAATTTTTATTTTATGCTTTGAAACATGAATAAAAAATTAAATGTGTTCATTTTGAAGAATTATATGTGTGCATGTGTGTGTATATACATTCAAAGAAATTGAAAATACTCAAAATTCTACTGTCAAAGGATATCAAGAGATAAGCAGTCAGTATTAATAATATTTTGTATAAGTATCCTGACGATTTTAAGTGTATTTATGATATTTTAAACAAAAATTTGGAGAAGGCAATGGCACCCCACTCCAGTACTCTTGCCTGGAAAATCCCATGGACAGAGGAGCCTGGTAGGCTGCAGTCCATGGGGTTGCTCAGAGTCGGACACAACTGAGTGACTTCACTTTCACTTTTCACTTGTATTCATTGGAGAAGGAAATGGCAACCCACTCCAGTTGCTTGCCTGGAGAATCCCAGGGACGGGGTAACCTGGTGGGCTGCCGTCTACGGGGTCGCACAGAGTCAGACATAACTGAAGCAACTTAGTAGCAGCAGCAGCAGCAGCAGCAAACAAAATTTAGAGTCTATTTTAAATACTGGGAAGTACCACAGTGCTTAAAAAAGATTACTTTTCTAAGTATTCTTTCTTTTCTTTCAGACAAGGAAGCCTATAGAAAATATGTCAGTAAAATTAATATGTAGCTATAAAAGTTTAAAACATGAAAAATTATCTTGAATTTTTTTCTATTTTTTCCTCTTAATTATGTCTTTCCTAATCAACACATTTAACCTCTTTTCTCTTGATTCACACTTACTTCATTCATAAATACAGCTATCTTCCTCTGCTATTTTATCTTGTCATTAAAAGACACTTTAGATCTTCATTTCCATATTTTTCCAATTTTTCCTCAGTTGATATAGCTTATTTTATCACATCTTTCATTCTTTTTTTTTTAATTTATTTTTAATTTTTACTTTATAATTCTGTATTGGTTTTGGCATAGATTGACATGAATCCACCACAGGTGTACATGCGTTCCCAAACATGAACCCCCCTCCCACCCCCCCTCCCCACAACATCTCTCTGGGTCATCCCCGCGCGTCAGCCCCAAGCGTGTCATATCCTTCATTCTTGAAGAGCTGTAAGAAACTGAGTCAGCTAAAAATCTTCAATATACAATAATCTTAAAATAATACTTTTGTCTTTTAAATAAGTAAATGTCACTATTGGAATTTCTGCCAAGCATTCTGAAAATAATGAAAGATAAACATCTAACATTTCAATATTTTCATATGACAATACTAAAGAAAATCTAGATAGTGAGTCACAAAAGCAATAAATTCCCTCTTCCCCCTATCTGAAGACCTTTTACTCAGTGTAAGACTGAAAATATGCAGCAACATTACTGAATCTAATAGATGACCTAGTGACCCTAAATTATTTTATTTTCAAAATTTAAAACTATAAATATATCTACTATTTTACCTATGTCTCAGGTGTTGGTAAATAATGATTTAGAGCATGATAGTGATAAAATAAGCATAAAGATATTAAGAAGAGGTGGCAAGAATACACAAAAGAACTGTACAAAAAAGATCTTTACCACCCAGGTAATCACGATGGTGTTATCACTCATCTAGAGCCAGACATCCTGGAATGTGAAATCAAGTGAGCCTTACAAAGCATCACTACAAACAAAGCTAGTGGAGGAGATGGAATTCCAGTTGAGCTATTTCAAATCCTGAAAGATGATGCTGTGAAAGTGCTGCACTCAATATGCCAGCAAATTTGGAAAACTCAGCAGTGGCCACAGGACTGAAAAAGGTCAGTATTCATTCCAATCCCAAAGAAAGGCAATGCCAAAGAATGCTCAAACTACCACACAATTGCACTCACCTCACACGCTAGTAAAGTAATGCTCAAAATTCTCCAAGCCAGGCTTCAGCAATACGTGAACTGTGAACTTCCAGATGTTCAAGCTGGTTTTAGAAAAGGCGAGGAACCAGAGATCAAATTGCCAACATCCACTGGATCATGGAAAAAGCAAGAGAGTTCCAGAAAATCATCTATTTCTGCTTGATTGACAATGCCAAGGCCTTTGACTGTGTGGATCACAATAAACTGTGGAAAATTCTGAAAGAGATGGGAATACCAGACCACCTGACCTGCCTCTTGAGAAATCTGTATGCAGGTCAGGAAGCAACAGTTAGAACTGGACATGGAACAACAGACTGGTTCCAAATAGAAAAAGGAGTACATCAAGGCTGTATATTGTCACCCTGCTTATTTAATTTCTATGCAGAGTACATCATGAGAAACGCTGGACTAGAAGAAGCACAAGCTGGAATCAAGATTGCCGGGAGAAATATCAATAACCTCAGATATGCAGAAGACACCACCCTTATGGCAGAAAGTGAAGAATTAGAGAGCCTCTTGATGAAAGTGAAAGAGGAAAGTGAAAAAGTTGGCTTAAAGCTCAACATTCAGAAAACTAAAATCATGGCATCTGGTTCCATCAGTTCATGGCAAATAGATGGGGAAACAGTGGAAACAGTGTCAGACTTTATTTTGGGGGGCTCCAAAATCACTGCAGATGGTAACTGCAGCCATGAAATTAAAAGACACTTACCCCTTGGAAGGAAAGTTATGACCAACTTAACAGCATGTTAAAAAGCAGAGACATTACTTTGCCAACAAAAGTCCATCTAGTCAAGGCTATGGATTTTCCAGTAGTCATGTATGGATATAAGAGTTGGACTATAAAGAAAGCTGAGCACCAAAGTATTGATGCTTTTGAACTGTGGTGTTGGAGAAGACTCTTGAAAGTCCCTTGGACTGCAAGGAGATCCAACCAGTCCATCCTAAAGGAGATCAGTCCTGGGTATTCATTGGAAGGACTGATGTGAAGAAATAATTATAACCCAAATTAATAAGCATTCCTATTTAAGAAAAATGATATTGATGAACCTACTTGCAGGGAAGGAATGGAGATACAGATGTGGAGAACGGACTTGTGGACACAGTGGGGTCAGGAGAGATTGGGATGAATGGAGAAAGTAGCATGTACACTATTATTTGTAGAACAGATACTTGGTGAGGAGCTGATATATAATGCTGCTGCTGCTAAGTCACTTCAGTCATGCCTGACTCTGTGCGACCCATAGACAGCAGCCCACCAGGCTCCCCCGAACCTGGGATTCTCCAGCGAGCCTAAGCTGTCAATCTGTGATTACCTAGAGGAATGGGATCAGGGTAGTGGAGGGAGGGTCAAGGAGGGGATATATGTATAATTATGGCTGATTGGCATTGTTGCATAGCAGAAACCAGTTCAACATTGTAAAGCAATTTTCCTCCAAATAGAAAATAAATTTTGAAGTATTAAAAAAATCCTATTTTAAATGTATTTTAGTACTTAAATTCCTGTATGTTCTAATACTAAGCATCAATGTTTTCAGACTAATTTTTGTCTGCTTAGTAACTTTCAAAATTCTGCAACAATTTATTGTCAAATTCTTATTTCTTCTTAGAACTTATTTTATAAGATTTACAAAATTTGATTACTTTGTCATTACACCTCTAGAGCCAGACATCCTGGAATGTGAAGTCAAGTCAGCCTTAGAAAGCATCACTACGAACAAAGCTAGTGGAGGTGATGGAATTCCTATTGAGCATGATGCTGTGAAAGTGCTGCACTCAATATGCCAGCACATTTGGAAAACTCAGCAGTGGCCAGAGGACTGGAAAAGGTGAGTATTCATTCCAATCACAAAGAAAGGCAATGCCAAAGAATGCTCAAACTACCAGACAATTGCACTCATCTCAAATGCTAGTAAAGAAATGCTCAAAATTCTCCAAGCCAGGCTTAGCTATATGTGAACCGTGAACTTCCTGATGTTCAAGCTGGTTTTAGAAAAGGCAGAGGAACCAGAGATCAAATTGCCAACATCCGCTGGATCATCAAAAAAGCAAGACAGTTCCAGAAAAACATCTATTTCTGCTTTATTGACTATGCCAATGCCTTTGACTGTGTGGATCACAATAAACTGTGGAAAATTCTGAGAGAGATGGGAATACCAGACCGCCTGACCTGCCTCTTGAGAAATCTATATGCAGGTCAGGAAGCAACAGTTAGAACTGGACATGGAACAACAGACTGGTTCCAAATAGGAAAAGGAGTATGTCAAGGCTGTATACTGTCACCCTGCTTATTTAACTTCTATGCAGAGTATGTCATGAGAAACACTGGACTGGAAGAAACACAAGCTGGAATCAAGATTGCCAGGAGAAATATCAATAACCTCAGATATGCAGAAGACACCACCCTTATGGCAGAAAGTGAAGAGGAACTAAAAAGCCTCTTGATGAAAGTGAAAGTGGAGAGTGAAAAAGTTGGCTTAAAGCTCAACATTTAAAAAACAAAGATCATGGCAACCGTTCCCATCACCTTATGGGAAATAGATGGGGAAACAGTGTCAGACTTTATTTTTGGGGGCTCCAAAATCACTGGAGACGGTGATTGCAGCCATGAAATTAAAAGACGCTTACTCCTTGGAAGAAAAGTTATGACCAACGTAGATAGCATATTGAAAAGCAGAGACATTACTTTGCCAACTAAGATCCGTCTAGTCAAGGCTATGGTTTTACCTGTGGTCATGTATGGATGTGAGAGTTGGACTGCGAAGAAGGCTGAGTGCTGAAGAATTGATGCTTTTGAACTGTGGTGTAGAAGAAGACTCTTAGAGTCCTCTGGACTGCAAGGAGATCCAACCAGTCCATTCTGAAGGAGATTTCTTTGGAAGGAATGATGCTAAAGCTGAAACTCCAGTACTTTGGCCACCTCATGCGAAGAGTTGACTCATTGGAAAAGTCTCTGATGCTGGGAGGGACTGGGGGCAGGAGGAGAAGGGGACGACCCAGGATGAGATGGCTGGATGGCATCACTGACTCGATGAATGTGAGTCTGAGTGAACTCCAGGAGTTGGTGATGGACAGGGAGGCCTGGCGTGCTGCGATTCATGGGGTCCCAAAGAGTCAGACATGACTGAGTGACCGAACTGAACTGAAGTTTAGAAAACATACCTGTTTAGATGTTAAATATATCAATGGTACAATATACAAAGTCAAATGATAGTCATCAAATGATTTTATGAGATTACACCCACTCAACATATTTCTAAAAAGCAATTATAACTGGATAATAAAATGAGAATAATTATAATATATGTTGATTTTCTTTAATAAATCTATTTCTTATCAGGAGATAATTGATTTATGGATAGTCTCTCCAAAATGAACTAACTAATGTAGACAGCACAGCATTTCCAGGATCAAATATTTTTTGTGCTGTTTAATACTTGTTGTGTTTTGAAAGTGAAACTTCAACAAATAGCTGGAATATTAGTATTACAGATTCATGATCACCAAGAGCTCCTCTTGAAGTATCCTTCTGAAAATGGCAACTGTCTTTTTGGATTTAAGCTCAGTATCATCCTGTGCCTAGTTTGGCTTTGCACTAGGCTCTTTCCCAGTGTTTGCTTATTTATATTGACAGATCAATCTCCCCAGGGATAACAAGAGTCTCATTATCTGTGAACACATGTTATTTTCCCATCTTGTTCTCATTCACATCAATAGAGGATAATTCCAAAAGCTGTTTTATTCCTAAGGGAAGAGAAAAACAAAAGGGCTACTTCCTCATATAAAGAAAGAATCAGTTTTACCTTTCAAAGAATTTGATGCTTTTGAACTGTGGTGTTGGAGAAGACTCTCGAGACTGCAAGGAGATCCAACCAGTCCATCCTAAAGGAAATCAGTTCTGAATATTCATTGGAAGGACTGATGCTGAAGCTGAAACTCCAATACTTTGGCCACCTGATGCAAAGAACTGACTCATATATATATTAACTCCAGCTCCAGCTAGCAAATGACTGATGAGACATAGTTGTTGATTGAGGTTTTCTTTTGGGCTTTCCCTGATTGAATGAGCACTATGTTTAGAAATTCAGCTAACTCTGGCAAACCTAATGAGGTATTGGCATAGAAAATGGGACAATGACATTAACTATACCTTAGTATATATCCATCCTAAGTGTCCATGAACAGATGTGAAATAATATATACATATATATATATGTATACAGAATACATTAAAGGAGATCTTAAGCTCAGGATAGGAACGTATTTTTTAATGATATAAACTTTAGAAATGAACTGCAGTCAAACATGAATGTTTTTATAAGAAAAGAAAGCAAAGTTTAAATAAATTGCAAAGAATTTTCATTAGGAATGATATTAAAAAGCTATTTGAAGTCCAACCAATTGTCTTTGATCATAACTAATATTACATTCAATTTAAGTGAAATACCACTTACTACAAAATTTAAAAATTGGATTACATTTTTTAATAATTTAATGTGAATTCTTGTTACCTGAATAATAGCTATGTGCATGCTTGTTTTATAGTAATATTGGCAGGAAGTACAATTATCTGTTAGGGTAAGTGAATTTGTGAACTAGAGACTCTTGATGAAAGTGAAAGAGGAGAGTGAAAAAGATGGCTTAAAGTTCAACATTCAGAAAATGAAGATCATGGCATCTGGTCCCATCACTTCATGGCAAATAGATGGGGAAACAGTGGAAACAGTGGGAGACTTTATTTTGGGGGGCTCCAAAATCACTGCAGATGGTGACTGCAGCCATGAAGTTAAAAGAAGCTTACTCCTTGGAAGGAAAGTTATGACCACCCTAGACAGTATATTAAAAAGCAGAGACATTACTTTGCCAGCAAAGTTCCATTTAGTCAAGGCTGTGGTTTTTACAGTAATCATGTATGGATGTGAGAGTTGGACTATAAAGAAAGCTGAGCACTGAAGAATTGATGCTTTTGAACTGTGGTGTTGGAGAAGACTCGAGAGTCCCTTGGACTGCAGGGAGATCCAACCATTCCATCCTAAAGATCAGTCCTGAGTGTTCATTGGAAGGGCTGATGCTGAAGCTGAAACTCCAATACTTAGCCCACCTGATGTGAAGAGCTGATGCATTTGAAAAGACCCTGATGCTGAGAAAGACTGAAGGCTGGAGGAGAAGGGGATGACAGAATGAGATGGTTAGATGGCATCACCGACTCAATGGACATGAGTCTGGGTAAATTCTGGGAGTTGGTGATTGACAGGGAGGCCTGGCGTGCTGCAGTCCTTGGGGTTGCAAAGAGTCAGACATGACTGAGCAACTGAACTGAACTGAAGTGAATTGATATTAAGGTTAAGTTAGCTGTGAGTATGTCACAGTGCTACAAACAACTAGTCCATGATATTCATTGGAGAACTGATGGTGAAGCTGAAGGTCCAATACTCTGGCTACTTGATGCCAAGAACCAAATCAAGGGAAAAGACCCTGATGCTGGGAAAGATTGAAGGCAAAAGGAGAAGAGAGTGTCAGAGGATGAGATGGTTAGATAGCATCATTGACTCAATGGACATGAATTTGAGAGAACTCTGGGAGATTGTGAAAGATTGGGATGTCTGGTGTTCTGTAATCCATGGGGTTGCAAAAGTCAGACACGAGTTAGTGACTGAACAACAATGAAAATTTTTTACATATTGATAGCCTGCCTATATGTACTAAGATGCCCTCTTTGTTTTCTTGCCAAGTCTTTGAAATAGTACAGATCCTATACATTTAATTTTGTGTTTTAAACTTTCACGTACTATTATAACTCATTCAAATTTTCATACATATATATTGTTTGTTTTGAAAAGAAAAAAAAAAGTGAAAGTGTTAGTCACTCAGTCGTGTCTTTGTGACCCATGGACTATAACCGACCAAGCTCCTCTGTCCATGGAATTCTCCAGGCAAGAATACTGGAGTGGGTAGCCATTACTTATTTCTGTGGATCTATCTATATATATATATATATATATATATATATATATATATATACATATATGACTATATATAATATATTCTCTATACAAAATATTTATAAACTTTTAAATCAAAGGAAAACATACATATGTAAAAGTTCACAAAACACAAAATATCAGTAAACAGAATTATCAATTATGAGAATAAATATACCAAAAAAATGACTAACAATGTCATATGATAGAACATTAGCACAAGACTCTAAAGCTCCTTCCCAGTCACCACTCCCACTCTGTTCCTCATAACTGTTGTTTAGTTTCTAATATAAAAGATTAGTTTTGTCTATTCTTGAAATTTTTATGAATAAAATTAAGCAGCATGTATGCTGTATTTTACATTTTTCACTAATTACTGTGAAATGTATCCATAAATTTTATGTACCACAAATTTTTTTATTACATTAAAATTTTACAGTTTGAGGCTACACAAGTGTTTTATTTTTCATTCTTCTATAGACTAACAGTGGGTGTTTATAGTTTGGAGCTATTATAAACAATGCCACTCTGAGTATTTTTATAAATATTTTTGGTATACATCTATATTAATTTTATTGTTGATACACATATAAGTTAAAGTTCTAGATCATAAGGTATATATATTTTCAACAGTTTTACTATCTACTAGATATAAAAAAATAATTATACAGTTGTACTGTCACTAGCAATATATAATTGCCATTATTCCATATCCTTGCCTGCTACCTACCTATGGCATTTTATGTTTGTTAATGTAGTTGAGCCCACTGTATGCATATTGGCCATTTAGACAGAATTTTTGAGGAAATGTTGAAGTTATTTAACAATCTTTAATTTATTTACCTGCTTCACTGTCTATAATTAATTATGAAGATATTCTCCAGACGTTCTCATATTTAAGATGTATCATACATACGGAATTATCTTTGTATATTATGAGAATAGTGGGTGAAGATTCTTTTGGTTTTACAAACCCATAGCTATTTCATTGGCCTAGGATCATTTTGTCTAAATCATTTTGTAGTACACATGTTTGTGTGTATGTATGTGTGTGTGTATATGTGCACATATATAAGTGTGTGTGTGTCTGTGTATGTGCATGTGTGTGTAAGTCAGATTCTTCACTCTTTATTGTGTACCATTAGTACATCTATTTATACTTGCTTTATACCATTAGTATATTAGTAATATCATCACACTGTTTTACCATGGTTGTATAGTTAGTGTTAATAGTGCACACTGAAAGTTCTGCAACTTCTTCAGTAACACTTTGGATGTTATTGGACACGTGTATTTCCATGTAAAGTTTAGATCCAGTTTAGATGTACATAGACACACAAAATATATTAGGCTTTTGATTTAAATTCAATCTATGTATTTACTTGAAGAATACTGACATTTTTATAATCGTGTACCATTCAATGCATGAATATGGCATAGCAGTCCTATTATTTAGTTTTTTTTTTCCTCTCAAAAAGTATTATAAATTTTCTAATGCAGCTGTCTTTGTATATCTGGAATCACTTTTTTTTTGACTAAAATAATCCCTTTATAATTTTCTTTATAATGACCTGCTAAAATTAGTTTTTTTTCACTGATTTTTAAAATTTCAACTTCATTTGTAAAATGGATGTTTTACTATATAAATAAATCTCTTAGTTATTTTCTTTCTTTAGAAATGTCATTCCAAATTTTTCTGTCAATATCTTTTTTGAGAAGTCAACGTCCAATTCAATGATGCTCTTTCAAGAGAAATTTGGCCTTTTCTTTTGACTATTTTAAAGATTTTACTTTCTCTTTAGTTTGCATTCGTTTTCATATTTTGTACTTACATGTGGTTTCATTTGTTTTTGTCCTATTTCTGGCACTTCAATTAAACATATATTGTATTTTTTTACTGCATTTCTTGCATTATTTTTTAATTCCTTTTGGTACTTTTCATCATATTATTTAACCATCTTTGCACATTTTTTCAGCTGTATTCAGATTCTTTAAGTATAAGCACAGATACCATACTAATATTTAGCCTACAAGCTTTACTTCTTCATTTTTCCCATTTTCACTTAATTTCTTGAACATATTTAAAAACATTTTAAATTTTCTATCTGGAAATTTCTGCATATAGATTTTTGTGGTTCCAATATAGTCTATATTTTACTGTTTGGGGACAATTATTTACTTTTTAATGACTAATTATTTTTATACTTTAGTTTTATAAAGTGACAGAGTATCACATTTTGTTGAAAATCATGAAGGCTCTTGGTGATATTATGTTCGTCCAGAAGCAATTTTGCCAGAGGCAAAACCGAGTGAAAGGAGGGCTTCTTTCCTTGTGAGGTCTGGTTCTTTCTTGTCCTTGCTTGCTTCTAGGGTATAGCAGTAGAAGAGCCTGGCTATTTATCAGGACCTTCCTTTTTGGCGCCCTGTGGACTCCATTTTTTCCCCCTGCTCTAGTTCTTGTAAGTTAGTTTGCCTCTCAGCCTTTACACTGAAACTTCTTTAGAATTCACAACTGCCTCAAGCAGAGAAGCAGATCCAACTATTGGATTTAATGCTTTTGGTTCACATCCTTATTTCATTCTTAAAAAACTGACTGCCTTGCTAGTTTCTCATTGTCTTCAGAGAGGCATTTTAATTTTTTCCCCAGGTTTTGTGGTTGTTCTCAGCAAATTAACTACAAGCAGCATAAGCAGTCATTACGTGAAGGGGAATCAATGATTAAATTTACCAAAAGCAGAAACATACATTCATTTTAGAAATTTTAGAAACATGAAAGAAAGAAAGAGAAAGAGGGATGGAGTAATTTCCTCCAATACATTTTAAAAATCTCCTTTTTGAACTCTTATCCTTCTGAAATCCCTACACTGTGAATGTTGGTATTTTTGATGTTTTCTCAGAGATCTCTTAAATTGTTTCATTTTTTTCAAATCACCTTTTTGTTTTGGAGGGGGATGATTTTCATTATTATGTATTCCAGATCACATACATGTTTGTCTGTATCACTCATTCTACTATTCGTTCCCATTTTTTAATTAATTGTAGTTATTCAATATTTCTGATTGCTTCTTTTTTAATATTTTCTAGTTCACTGTTAAAATGTTCAATGTGTACATCAGTTATTTTCCCTAATTCAATTAATATTTTTATTACCTATCCCTTTAGTTCTTTATCATATAGATTATTTATTTGTTTTTCAAGGTTTCTCTTGCTCTGTCCATTGAGAGAAGTTTCCCTGCCTTTTCACTTTGGTTATCTTTCTTTGCTCCTGTGAACTTCGGTGACACTGTTACCTATTGCACTTTTAATTAGGTGATGTTATGTGGAAGCATCCTTATACAGATTGCATGAGCTCAGTGCTGGGAGAGCTGGTGGTGTGTTTTCCCTATCCCAGGGCTTTTTGTTTTAAATATATATATATATATAATGATATTTGTTTTAACACTGTTATAATTAATTTTTATATTTTGACATCTTGCTTAATGATTGATTTTCCTACATAAAATGAAAACACATTTTCCCCCCCAAATTTAGACTTCTGTTTCAGATGGAATTTTATTTCACCTATTATTTGAGGTTACTATCTAGTTTCTTTATTTTCAATATGTAAGTCTAGTTATTCTTACTTTTTTAAAGTTTTTGCTTTTTGTTTTGCTTTGGATAGCAGGGCTTTAAATACTGATCTTCAATATTATTTTAGAATACAATATATAATCTTATCACCATTTATCTGTTTTAGGGGTCTTTGTTTTGATCACAAATCTACTCTTCACTCAGTTCAGTCAAGTTCAGTCACTCAGTCGTGTCCAACTCTTTGCGACCCCATGAATTGCAGCACACCAGGCCTCCCTGTCCATCACCAACTCCCGGAGTTCACTCAAACTCATGCCCATCGAGTCAGTGATGCCATCCAACCATCTCATCCTTTGTTGTCTTCTTTTCCTCCTGCCCCCAATCCCTCCCAGCATCAGAGTCTTTTCCAATGAGTCAACTCTTCGCATGAGGTGGCCAAAGTATTTGTGTTTCAGCTTTAACATCATTCCTTCCAAAGAACACCCAGGGCTGATCTCCTTTAGAATGGACTGGTTGGCTCTCACTGCAGTCCAAGGGACTCTCAAGAGTCTTCTCCAACACCAGAGTTCAAAAGCATCAATTCTTTGGTGCTCAGCTTTCTCCACAGTCCAACTCTTGCATCCATACCTGACCACAGGAAAAACCATAGCCTTGACTAGACGAACCTTTGTTGGCAAAGTAATGTCTCTGCTTTTGAATATGCTATCTAGGTTGGTGATAACTTTCCTTCCAAGGAGTAAGCATCTTTTAATTTCATGGCTATAGTAACCATCTGCAGTGATTTACTTCTGAGTAAATATAAAATGTTTTGTTTGCTATACTTTCCCATAAGTGTTGCTATGGCAATTTCTCTTGTTTCCTCCTTCATCTCCTCTAAATCATCTTCTTCTCCTCCTCCCTGACCCCATCTCTCATTCTGTTCCCTTTTCTCCTTCTTCTTCTCTTCTCCTTGTAAACTAGAAGTTTATCCCTCTTAATTTCCATCTCCAATATTACTCATTCCCAATACTCAATATCTTCTGGAAACTGCCTATTTGTTTTCTTTCTTTTTTTTTTGTCTTTTATTTATTTTTTTAATTAATTAATTTATTTTTTATTTTACTTTACAATTCTGTATTGGTTTTGCCATACATTGACATGAATCCACCATGGGTGTACATGCGTTCCCAAACGTGAACCCCCCTCCCACCCCCCTCCCCACAACATCTCTCTGGGTCATCCCCGTGTACCAGCCCCAAGCGTGCCGCATCCTGCATCGGACAAATTGCCTATTTGTTTTCTTGCTGTTAAATGTTTGCTAATTTGTTTTTAGATTCTACCTTTAAGTAAAATCAAGCATTATTTTATTTTCTTTGCCTAACTTATTTCACTTACCCTAATAACCTCTCTATTCCAACCAGTAATGCAGAAGAAGCTGATGTTGAATGTTTCTATGAAGACCTACCTACAAGACCTTCTAGAACTAACACACACACACACACACACACACACACACACACAAAATGGTGCCCTTTTCATCATACAAGACTGGAATGAAAAGTAGGAAGTCAAGAGATATTGGAGTAACAGAAAAGTTTTGCTTTGAAGAATAAAATGAAGCGGGGCAAAGGCTAACAGAGTTTTGCCAAGAGAATGCACTGGTCATAGCAAACACACTTTTCCAACAAGACCACAGATGACTCTATATGTGGACATCACCAGAATCCATATTGAAATCAGATTGATTATATTCTTTGTAGCTGAAGATGGAGAAGCTCTATACAGTCAGCAAAAACAAGACTTGGAAATGACTGTGGCTCAGATCATGAGTTCCTTATTGCAAAATTCAAACTTGAGGAAAATAGAGAAAACCAGTAGACCATTTAGGTATGACTTAGATAAAACCCCTTATGATTATACAGTGGAAGTGAGAAATAGATTTAAGGGACTAGATCTGATAGACATAGTGCCTGAAGAACTATGGACAGAGGTTGGTAACATCATACAGGAGGTGGTGACCAAAACCATCCCCAAGAAAAAGAAATGCAACAAGGCAAAATGGTTGTCTGAGGAAGCTTACAAATAGTTGAGAAAAGAAGAGAAGCAAAAGGCAAAGGAGAAAGGGAAAGATACACACATGTGAATGCAGACTTCCAAAGAACAGCAAAGAGAGAGAAGAAAGCCTTCTTCAGTGAACAAGGCAAAGAAATAGAGGGAAAAAATAGAATGGGAAAGACTAGAGATTGCTTCAAGAAAATTAGAGTTACCAAGGGACCATTTCATGCAAAGATGGGCACACTAAAGGACAGAAATAGTAAGAACCTAATAGAAGCAGAAAGATTAAGAAGAGGTGGCAAGAATATACAGAAAAACTGTACAAAAAAAGTCTTAATGACCTGGATAACCATGATGGTATGGTCACTCACCTGGAGTGTGAAGTCAAATGGGCTTTAGGAAACATTGCTACAATCAAAACCAGTGAAGACAGTGGAATTCCAGCTGAACTATTTCAAATTCTAAAGGATGATGCTGTTAAAATGATGCACTCAGTATGCCAGCAAAGTTGGAAAATACTACAGTGGCCACTACAGTGGAGAAGGAATCTCAGGGATGGGGGAGCCTGGTGGGCTGCCGTTTATGTGGTTGCACAGAGTCAGACACAACTGAAGCGACTTGGCAGCAGCAGCAACAGTGGCCACAGGAATGGGAAGAGTCAGTTATCATTCCAATCTCAAAGAAGAGAAATGCCAAAGAATGTTCAAAGTACTGTACAACTGTGCACATTTCACACACTAGCAAGGTAATGCTCAAAATTCTTCATTAGCCTTCAACAGTATGTGAACCGAGAACTTCCAGATGTATAAGCCATGTTTAGAAAAGGCAGAGCACCCAGAGATCAAATTGCCAACATCTGTTGAATCATACAAAAAGCAAGAGAATTCCAGGAAAACATCTACTTCTGCTTCATTCACTATGCTAAAGCCTTGACTGTGTGGGTCACAACAAACTCTGGAAAATTTTTAAAGAAATGGGAATACCAGACCACCTTACCTGCCTCCTGAGAAGCCTGTATGCAGGTCAAGAAGCAACAGTTAGATCCAGACATGGAGCAGTAGACTGGTTCAAAATTGGGAAAGGAGTAGGCCAAGGTGGTATATTGTCACCCTCTTATTTAAGTCACATGCAGAGTACATCACCCAAAGTGCCAGGATAGATGTATCACAAACTGGAATCAAGATTGCTGGGAGAAATATCAGCAACCTCAGACATGCAGATGATACCACTCTAATGGTGGAAGCAAAGGGGAACTAAAGAGCTTCTTGAGTAAAAAAGCTGGCTTGAAACTCAATATTCAAAAAAATAAGATGCTAGCATCCAGTTCCATCTCTTCATGGAAAACAGACGAGGAAAAAATGGAAAGAGTGACACACTTTATTTTCTTGGGCTCCAAAATCACTGTGGACCATGATTGCAGCCATGAAATTAAAAGACACTTTCTCATTGGCAGAAAAGCAATTACAAACCTAGGCAGTATATTAAAAAGCTTGAGTAGTTGTGGCAAAAGGTCTCAGTAGCTGTGCATGCAGTCTGTGGATCATGGACTCAGTAGTTATGGTACATGGGCTTAGTTGTTACTCAGTATCTGGGATATTCCTGGACTAGTGATTGAACCCTCGTCCCCTGCATTAGTAGACAGATTCTTAACCACTGGACCACCAGAAAGTTTTCATTGTGTTTGTTTTTTAATATATTTATTTACTTATTTGGCTGTGCTGGGTCTTAGTTGTGGCATTCAGGATTTCGATCTTCATTATGGCATGCAGGTTTCTTTAGTTGAAGCATGCAGGATCTTTAGTCGTAGCATTCAGTATCTCTAATTGCAGCCTGGCCTGTGAGCTCAGTTTCAGCTGACCAGGGGTCAAATCCAGGCCCCCTCACTGGGAGTGTAAATTCTTAACTGCTTCAGCACCAGGGAAGTTTCTCTTTGTGGTTTTGAGTGTTATTTTCCTGGTGATTAATTATGTTGAGTATCTTAGCATGTGTCTGTTGGTTAGCTGTATGTCTTTGATGTCTATTGAGGTTCCCATCCATTTTTTTTTTTTAATCTTGTTTTTGCTTGTAGCTGCAGAGCAAGAGTCCAGTTGCGCTGCAGCATGTGAGAGCTTAGCTCCCCAACCAGGGATAGACTCTGTCCACTGCATTGGAAGGTAGATTCTTAATTACTGGACCACCAGGGAAGTCCCTACTCTGGGTATTTTAACAAAATTCTGTTTATTCAACTTGAAAAATCAGTGCTTACAGAAATTTACAGTGGGTTTGAGGAGTGGTTTTTAGGCCAAGTCTCTAGCATTTCCCTCTAAATTAGCACATATGCTCTCACATCTGACGCCTCTATTGGAACCAATGAGAAAATGCATATTTTGCTAACACTACTGTGGCTACTGTGACTGTTTCTTGATACCCATGAACAGGTAGTTTGGTACTTCCTGACAGTTTCATAAGAGGTGTAAAATATGAAACTCAAGCAAAGGACACTGGAACAAGGAGTATGACCCATCTGACCCCAACTGCCTCTTGACACCGATAAATACTGAGAATTAATTAAAAGTTGAGGCTGCAGAAAAGCCTCATATCTTCATTACTTTTCTAGCCTACAGAATGCCAACTAAAACGTAGGACATTAACTTTGACAATATTTCTCCCGACTAAGCCATATG
Organism: Oryx dammah; assembly: GCF_014754425.2. Taxonomy (NCBI): domain Eukaryota; kingdom Metazoa; phylum Chordata; class Mammalia; order Artiodactyla; family Bovidae; genus Oryx; species Oryx dammah. Next base: position 16,471,399 of record NW_024070200.1, read on the forward strand.
TTACTATAGTTACTTTGTGTAATAACTTATACTTTCCCCAGTGATAAAGGGGAAAATAGATGATAGATATTGCTTTACTGTTACCCCCCCACCATTAGAAAATATAATATTCAGTGAAAACAAACATTCTAAAGCACTTAGGGATAAATTTAAGAAATCTTTTATAATATTATTTTGAAAAAAATATATATATAATATAGAAGATTTATATAGTTGGAATAGCTTAACATGTTGGTTGTTATTAAAATTTAATATCATAATGAAGTGAATTATCCATGTATGCATTTAAAAATAATAATAATAAAAACATACAGGTTTCAAAGTAATTTGGAAAATTTCAAGTGTCTTATAAAAATGTAGAAATACAAGATCAGACAAGTCAGTGTTCTACAAAGAAGAATTAGGAGAACAAAACAAACAAAAAAAAAACACAGAAAATACAACATGTTTTTACAAAGTGAAAAATAGGACACAACTTTGAATGTTTCTATGGAAATTTTATGTTAATTTTAGCCACAGAAAAACTAACCATGCATATGCTGGTGGAAGGAAACAGAAAAACTGAAACTTTCCAATATATTAGTTACATAATTTCAGTTTCAGCTGAGGTGTTAAGTAATGAATTACATCTTAGAATATAGAAAACATTTTCAGAAAAGCAAACCTACAAAAAAGAGGTAACTTGAAAGATGTGACCAACTATAAAAGGTCACCATGAGAGAACAACATGAATCTTACCAATAAGGAATATTCTAAGAAAAGAAGATTGTTTCCTTTTAAAGCAAATATTCTCAGAAGAATTTATACTTGAGCTGTCAGAACTCAGATAATAAAGTCAGCAATTATTTATCTACCTATGAGCAGAAGTCATCCCAAAGAAACAGAAGCAAAAATGTCTTTAGACCTCTGAGGGGATATATTTAACATATTTAGTTTATATCTATAAGAAATGATGTTGGAAATCTAAGGTAAAAAAGAAGTACTGTATAGCATAAAAAAGAAAACAATGGAGAATAAATAAACTATTTTAATAATCTCAAGGGAGGCATAAGGAGTATTTGATTTCATATCAAGGATACATGTTGAGTTAAAAAATACGAATAATTCCTAAACTAACTCAACATAAATGTAAGTGAACTAAGTAAATTGTATTTTCTTCCTTTTTATCATAAGCATTTAATCTCATAAAAATATATTCTAGATAGCTAGAATATCAAGGTCATATGATAGTGTCAAGAAATGCAGATGGCACAATTCTGTTTTTCAAAGCTCATATTTCAAGTTTAACATTTTCCTTTAAGTTTTAGAAACTGTATCTAATATATATTCTCAAATCAAAATGGGAAATAGCATTATTGAAATTAATTGAATTTTTAAAATCTATTCTATGGAAATTAACTTAAATTTTAGTTTTTCACGTCTTTATCAATTCACTAAATGCCTAAGTAATATTTCCTTTATACACATGTTTTCAAAAAGCTAACTTCATAAAGCACATGACAGCTATCTTAAATAAGATTTTAAACTTAATACTATGTTAATTTACAGTCAGGTAGATAGGTAACTTACATGTTGTAAAAAAAATAGAATTTTATCATATTTTTAATCTCCAATGTTACTACTAATAATACAATATATAATACAGATCATAATTAAGGATTTGTATAGTCATACAAAATTTGTTCAGTATGTCAGATATTATTTTGAAACAGAAAATTTATAAATAGTAATGTATATAGTTTGGGGGTATTCTACCTTGAAAAGATAATGAGACTTATTTTCTATGTATTTTGGTATTTTTAGTTAGTACTGATTGAATGCTTCCTTAAATATTTCAAAGCTATATTTGAATGTGTAAATAGTATTTTGAGTTACCCTGCTATTAGAAAATAACAAAGAAAATGGAAAAGGAAAAAGAAAGTAAGTCCTAAAATGATTTATTTTATTCAAAATTAAAAATGTCTTATTCTGGCATCACCGACTCAATGAACCTGAGTTTGAGTAAACTCCAGGAGTTGGTAATGGACAAGGAGGCCTGACGTGCTGCAGCCCATGGGGTCATAAAGAGTCGAACATAACTGAGCAACTGAACTGAAATGAACTGATTCTGGCATGACCATATAATATGGATATTGCTATAAACTCTAAAGTGAAAATATTTTATTTTTCTATAATTAAAATGGAAGCCATTGTGTTCATTCTAATGACAGTGTTACATAAAATGTTAAGATGCAGCTCTGAAAAGTATGTCAAAATGCATGCAAATTACTATTTAGAGGAACACACTTGAAATTTTTATTTCTAATTTTAAAACTTTAGTACAAAACTTTGATGTCAATATACTCCTTATAGGCAATATTTATTGAATGTCTATACTACAAACAAAACAAAACCCCCAAAAAAGGGTCATTACAATTCTTCAAGTAGCATAAATAGTGTCATTGCATATATTAACCAAATCACTCATAGTAGTTGACTTAATAAAGGGATACAGATTATTATTTTCCATTTTTACAATGTTATATTCTTGATAATTCATCATAGCTCAGACTCACACCAACCTAATTTTGACTAAAACACTAAGAAGATATCAAATACATTTGTCACAGCTCCAGTCAAGGAGCAATGCTATATTGTTAAGATAGGCATATAATTCCTATTCAGTTGTAACAGGTACACAGAAAAATAAAAATTTAAAAAGACATTTCACATTCACAAAGAAATACAGGGCAGATATGACTGCTAGGCTGTATCTTTGACCCATATTACTTCTAGCTTTCTCTTCCCACACTGAAGACATGGCTTTTATCCTCATGATATAGGATGCAGCTCAGCCAATAACCTCTAAATGTATAAATACTCACATTACGTTTAAATGTCCTAAACCTAATTAAAAGGCAGAGGTTATCAAGAGAGATTAAAAAAAGCAAATTCCAACTCTATGATGTCTATCACAAGTCTCATTTTAGTATAAAAGTACAAAGGCATTAAAATTTGAAGAATGAAAAAGGATACATAACCCAAAGAAAGCTGGATTAATTGAGTTGATAGCAAACAAAGTATTTAAGAACAAAGTAGGGAAAGGAAGGTTATAAATTGATAAGGCCTTCAATTTAGAGAAAAGATATAAGAACCGTGTTAATGAATCTAATAGCAGAGCTTCAAAATACATGAAGCAAAAACAGATAGGAATGTAAAGGAAAAATCATCAATAGACAAATCCACAATTTTGGTCATGGAATTAAATTCCTCTCAATAACTGATAGAACAGGTGGAGAGAAATCTATAAAGATATAGAAGATTTGAACAATGTTATCAACAAAATTAATATATTTTACATTTCCAGAACACCCTACCTAATATATATTAGGTGGAGTGATAGTATATATATTCTTCTCTAGTGCATATGAACTTTTTTCAAGAGAGACTATATAGTAAGCCACAGTAAAAAGTTTCACTAGATTTAGAATATCTACAGATATTAAAATGATATGTTAATATCACAGTAATTAATGTCAAAAAGTTCAACAACATGGATAAAATGAATACATTTTTTTGAAAGACACAGGTACCAAAATTCACCCAAAATAACACATGTGTTCTTATATCTATTAAAATAATTGAATTTGTAGTTAAAACTCGTCCTACAAAGAAATTGGGGAGGGGGATTCTACCAATTACATGCATACTTTATCTCTAAAGTTGAAGCATGAATACTATGCTATTAATGAACCTACCATTGTTTTGAAATAAGAACCAGGAAAGCTAGTGTGTAATATCAGTAAAATGGGCAGTAGCAGAAAATGTGCTTATACCACATGTGAGACTCTACAGTATCTCATGAAAATATATGGTGCTAAATTAAAGATGAGTGATATAAACCTGAGCTGTAGATAAGAAGCCAATAAATATTTGAAATGAAATGATAAAAATTACTCAATCCAGAAGGGGGAACTAAGAAAGAGAAAACTGATGACAGAAACAGAAAGTAATTACTGATATGCTATATTTTTAAAAAAATATATTAATATATACATTAAATGTAAATGAGCTAAGGAATCCAGTGAAAAGTGATTTCAAGAAAAGAAAACTACAAACTCATGGGTATAGATGCAAAGATTCTTTAAAAATTTTAAATCCAGTAATAATACAAATTGATAAAATGTTACAACCAAGTGTGGTTTATTACAGGAATTTAATGTTGTCCTGCATACAGGGTCATCATTGCCATCTTTCTAAATTCCATATATATGTGTTTATATACTGTATTGGTGTTTTTCTTTCTGGCTTACTTCACTCTGTATAATTGGCTCCAGTTTCATCCATCTCATCAGAACTGATTCAAATGTATTCTTTTTAACGGCTGAGTAATACTCCATTGTGTATATGTACCACTGCTTTCTTATCCATTCATCTGCTGATGGACATCTAGGTTGTTTCTATGTCCTGGCTATTATAAACAGTGCTGCAATGAACATTGGGGTACATGTGTCTCTTTCAAGTCTGGTTTCCTCAGTGTGTATGCCCAGTAGTGGGATTGCTGGGTCATAAGGTAGTTCTATTTGCAATTTTTTAAGGAATCTCCACACTGTTCTCCATAGTGGCTGTACTAGTTTGCATTCCCACCAACAAAGATGGCAATGATGACCCTGTATGCAGGACAGCAAAAAAGACACAGATGTGTATAACGGACTTTTGGACTCAGTGGGAGAGGGAGAGGGTGAGATGACTTGGGAGAATGGTATTGAAACATGTATAATATCATGTAAGAATCGAATTGCCAGTCTATGTCCGATGCAGGATATGGCACGCTTGGGGCTGGTACGTGGGGATGACCCAGAGAGATGTTGTGGGGAGGGGGGGTAGGAGGGGGGTTCAGGTTTGGGAATGCATGTACACCCGTGGTGGATTCATGTCAATGTATGGCAAAACCAATACAGAATTGTAAAGTAAAATAAAAAATAAATAAATTAAAAAAAAAGAATTTAATGTTGATTTAACATTTTGAAACCAATGAATGCAACTCACCACACTAACAGACTAAAAAAATTAAAATATATGATCATCTCTACTGATGCAGGAAAAGCATTGTACAAATTCCAAGAGTCATTCCCTACAAGTTTCACTAAACTAAGAATAATAGACAAAGTAGTTCCCAGTGATATTTCTCAATATGATAAAGGGCAACTTCAAAAAAAGCTATTTGGCTGGCTTCTATTAAAAGCCACTGATATGGCTTCTATTAAAAGTTATGGTGAAAATTTACTCTCAAAAATAATCACAGTATTTATTATTACAGCATAAAATTTTTGTGGCACCTTGGTACAGAACCTGCTTGCCAATGCAGGAGGCACAAGAGACCTAGGTTTGATCCCTGGGTTGGGAAGATCCCCTAGAGTAGGAAATGGCAACACACTCTAGTATTCTTGCCTGGAAAATTCTATGGACAGAGGAACCTGGGGGCCTACAGTCCATGGGGTGGCAAAGAGTTGGACATGACTGAACACCAGAGCACAGCATAGAATCATCATATAAAATCAGATGATATCTGATGCTTTCTTTAAATCACTTCAAATTCCTTGCCTCCTGAGGAAAAAAAAAAATCACTTATATTTTTAGATAAACATATTTTATTTTTTTAAAATTCCTTTGCATCTTAAATATTTTTAAAGAGGTATACATTAGTGCATAAATTATTTTTTAAGTGTTACTTAAAACTATGAGGTATGTTTTTCCTTTTGCTTAAATACAAAAAAAAAGATGCAGCTAACTTTTCATAACTATAGTTATGATCTTACATTGTGAAATGTACCATTTCTCTCAACAGTACTCAGGTAGAAACTAAAAACTTGACTATTTGACTGCCTTTGAGTCATTTGCCTTAATTTTCCATAAGAATAATCTCACAATAAAAATCAAAGAAAAATATGGGAAAATAAGCCAGCCATTCCAGGATTTGATAGCAACATTTTCATTGTCCTGTTAAATTCAAAGTAATATGTTACAGTTAAGGATTATAGTCTTCCACACCTGGAAAATATTCCTAAGACTAATTGGACTAGTATATGAATAAATTGTATTTATTCTGTTACTTGAGTATATTTACAGCTCTTTATACCAATATATATATATATGCAAGTAGTTTTTAAGGAATTTTGAGAATATAAAATATTTTTTAAGGTTTATTTATGATTATCTAAATTTTCATTTGGGAAAAGATAAGGTGTTGAAGCTTCTTATACCAGTTTGCATATGGCAGATTTCCTCTACAGATGGTTTCCTTGGTAAGAGAAGAGCCAAGGTCATTTTAATGTTTAGCATTCTTACAGCAAGTATATTTTGGCTCATTATGTGTCATGAATCAAAAATAATGTTATGCTGGTCAAGATGACCCAGACAGATTTTTTTTTTAATTAAACTGATCTCTCCAAGTGATACATAAAACAGTTGCACTACACATACTTAGATTGTTACACTTCCTCTGATTCCTGAAAGCAAATAAGACAAGAGGGAAACTATTCCTTTGACCTATATTTTCAGGGAAGAAGTGTGAACATTATGAAAAATGTGTAAACTTAAAAATACAGAGATAATGTAATTTGAGCAAGATGGACAGTTTTTGCAAATGTCTGTTAAATCTGCTCTATTAACCTGATATTCTGAGTTTGAATATTGTTCCTACAGCTGTACTAGGACTGGAGAGACAAAGCCATGTGCACTCATGGTTCAGGACTAAAGTTAAACCTATGTAGCATAAACTTTCCATTCCAAGAGTGTACATGCTGAGAGCTTTCTTTCTACAAGACAGAAATAAGAATTGCTGCTCCGGATCTTTCCAGGATCACAAAGTCCTTATGTCTTTTCCACATGTCTTGTGTTAAATGATGCTTAACCTGTTTATTCACAGGAAGATTGCAAAAATGTGTGTAAAAGTTAATGAAGTTAGCACAAATAAATCATTTTGAATATAAGAATTCCCATGCCTCAGTTTAATCTGATAACAGAATAAGTTCATGATTAAAGTTCATTTTAGGCTGTGCTTGAGAGTACATCTCTCAGATTTAATTTTATTCTTTAAATGTCTCCTCTGAAAAACTGTCACACCTTAAATGCTCCTAGAGGGATTTAACAAAACTATCTCACAGCTCTTCAGTGACAATTCTATGATAACTCAATCTTTAAAAAAACATTTGTTGAGTTCCCACTGTAAGAAGTATGCATCTTTGTTTCTGAGAATTCAGATATAACCATAGTATTCTGTCCCCATTTTATAAATGCAGTTTCAATTTGCTCGATGTTACATATCTACCAACTGTTGGACTGAGACATATATAGGTGTATCTGATTTCAGAAAGCCATGTGCTTTTATGCTTTAACTTTTCTATATAATTGCCAAGTAGAAAAGCTTAAAATCATGTGGGGTTTAGGAGAAACAGTAAGGAAGGAGGAATTTATGCAAAACAGAATAAAATGAAACTAAAAGGCAAAAATTCAATTAGACAAATTATTCAAAATTTTATAAGTTCTCTGATTTACTGGGAAGATTGAAGGTAATAAGGTAAGATTTAAGGTAATGCTCTAACAGAAATGCCTTGAAATCTCCTTATACATTTAAAAAATTTGGTTGTATTGCTGTATCAGAGAATGCTTTCCTTCTTCTAGGAGATGATACTCCTCTTTTATAGTTAATAAACTAAACAAGGATCAGGGGAAAACCTGCTGGCTGACCGTTAGTGGTCATATATATATTTTTAAAATAATTGTTGTGAAGAATGGACAGGGGTGCAGGTTAAATTATACCAGAGTACTACTGTAAGAGCTAAAATAAAAGTAAAATGATAGTTATATATAATTTGGACAGAATTATACTAGTTTCAGGATTTTAACACTTTTTAAACACATTTACAGTTATATACAAAGTCTGCTAATACAACAGGATTTATATGGTCATATTTTCAGTTCAGTTCAGTTCAGTCGCTCAGTCATGTCCAACTCTTTGCAACCCCATGAATCGTAGTACGCCAGGCCTCCCTGTCCATCACCAACTCTCAGAGTTCACCAAAACTCAGTCAGTGATGCCATCCAGCCATCTCATCCTCTGTCGTCCCCTTCTCCTCCTGCCCCCAATCCCTCCCAGCATCAGAGTCTTTTCCAATGAGTCAACTCTTCACATGAGGTCCAATGTACTGGAGTTTCAGCTCCAGCATCATTCCCTCCAAAGAAATCCTAGGGCTGTAAGGAATTGCAAAGATACAGCTTGAAGTATAGGTTGATTTTGAAATAATGATAAAGAGAAAACAAGATAAAAAGTTTAGAAAATGACTCACAAATAAAACAATATTAATTTTTGACAAATTTTTCACTGCAGAACACTGAGGGATTTTATTCTTTTTGGTAAAAGTTGCTGGGTCCAGAAAGTGTCCAAATGGACAAAGTATACCACTAACCTACCTCAATCTCTAAAATAAAATTAAACTCTAGGTGGGCTCCCAATCTAATCTGTGAGTAAATAAAACACAAATGTTTCTTGACTTTGGGTTAAAGAATAATTTTTAAAATCAGTATCCCAAAGAAAGAGAACCTAGTAAGTGTCCTAATCATTAAGAAAAAGTCTGTGAATTTAGGCTACATTAAAGCTAGAAAATTCTGTTAATTAAAGCAAAAAGACATCTTTACCAAGATGAAAAGGAAATTCAGAACGTGAACATACGTAACAATATAGTAGCAAGTTCTTATATCCAGAATATATTGATAATGAAAACTCTTGCTAAGTTTCAGCAATACGTACCTCCCTAAGGAATCTTAGGCCTGCTGGCTCTTATGCAACTCATATCAGATTTGTTTGAAACCAGATTTGCCAGCATCTGTGATGTGAAAACTGAACATGTCCAGTCAATCACAAAGAATTTACAGCCCACCTTGTTAGCTGAGACTTGCTTTTAGAATATTGCCTCATTTGGGATATATGCTTTTTTTTTTATTATAGCCCTCTCAAACTTCTGTGTGAAGTACTGTGCAAGTTTTGCCTTGCCAGATAAAGATAAATTTCACTTAATTTTAGAATCTTATTGGGACATCTTTTTTTAAATTTATTAACAATTTAATTTAATCCAAAATAAATGCAAAAGAAACTGTAAAATAAAAAAATGTATGCAATTGGTTGATAAAAACTGAAAATGTGGTTCACCTTCCATAATGATCTCGAAAACACATATTAAAGCAGTATAGGGAGGCAAAATTCACCTATAACATCTTAGTTACCCACCCTGCCCCCCGGGCTTGATAATTAAATTGACAAATACAGATCTACAGGAGAAAAAGCATAGAAATTTATTTAATGCAAGCTTTATGTGACATGGGAGCCTCCATAAGGAATGAAGATCTAAAAAACTGCAAAACTAAAATGCTTTTACACAAGGCTGAATAAACAGGAAGTTGAATAAAAAGAGGAAAGTAATTAAATATTTGATGAGCTGAAGGCAAGTAAAAATCATTTTATCAAGATCCGTTTGTACAGAATTCTCTCCAACTCAAGTTCCCAGTTAGTGATAAGAATGTTACATACCTTCTGGCATAGGGTGTACTGCCCTTCAGTTAGGAATTTCATCTCCTGATTTAAAATTTAAAAAAAAAAAAAAAGCAAAGCCAGAGTGTTCTTGCATCTGCTGTTTTTCAAGTGTCTTTAACTCAAAATAGTCAATATGCCAGTGTGGCATATGTAGGGATACATGTTCTGAACTCTTTAAACAACAGTATAAGGTAACTACACTTCCACTGGCATAAAATCTATTGGTAAACTTAACTGAGATTTGACAAGAAAGTATGAAAATATGTAGTCATTGTTTGTGTTAGTCACTTAGTTGTGTCCGACTCTTCACTACCCCATGGGCTACTGCCTGTCAGGCTCCTCTCTCCATAGGATTCTCAAGACAAGAATACTGGAGTAGGTTGCCATTTCTGTCTCCAGGGGATCTTCCTGACCCAGGGATCAAACTGGGCCTCCTGCATTAAAGGCAGATTGTTTACCAACTGGGCTACAAAGGAAGCCCTGATGACATCTACTAGAGTTAGATACCAGAGAAGGCAATGGCACCCCACTCCAGTACTCTTGCCTGGAAAATCCCATGGATGGAGGAGCCTGGTAGGCTGCAGTCCATGGGGTCGCTAAAAGTTGGGCACGACTGAGCGACTTCACTTTCGCTTTTCCCTTTCATGCATTGGAAAAGGAAATGGCAACCCACTCCAGTATTCTTGCCTGGAGAATCCCAGAGACAGAGGAGCCTAGTGGGCTGTCGTCTATGGGGTCGCAAAGTCAGACACGACTGAAACGACTTTGCAGCAGCAGCAGCAGAGTTAGATACATGCATGCCTTATCAACAAACAACTCCCTTCTGGAGATACAACCAACAGAAATAAGTGTATATCTGGACCAAAGAGAAGGAAAAAGTGCATTCAAAACAATATAATCTATAGTCCCTTACATCTCCTTGCAGTCCAAGGGACTCTCAAGAGTCTTCTCCAACACCACAGTTCAAAAACATCAATTCTTTGGCACTCAGCTTTCTTCACAGTCCAACTGTCACATCCATACATGACCACTGGAAAAACCAGAGCCTTGACTAGACTGGCCTTTGTTGGCAAAGTAATGTCTCTGCTTTTTAATATGCTATGTAAGTTGCATGTATCCAAAAAAAAAATGAAATTAGGATCTTGAGATATCTGAACTCCTATGTTCATTCAGTATTATATACAATAACCAAGATATGAAAATAAGCTAGGTCTTAATAAATAAATGGATTAAAAAATGTGGTATATACATATGTGCCCAGTCACTCAGTCATGTCCAACTCTTTGTGACTCCCTGGACTTAGCCCACCAGACTCCTTGTCCATGGGCTTTTCCAGGCTAGAATTCTGAAATGGGTTGCCATTTCCTTCTTCAAGGGATCTTTCTGACCCAGGGATCAAACTCATGTCTTCATCATTTCCTGAGTTGGCAGACATATTCTTTACCACCGAGCCACTTGGAAAGCCCCCAATATTACAAAAATAATGAAATATTAGACATACAGTGAAATATTACACATACAATGAAATATTACACATACAGTGAAATATTATTAAGCATTTAAAATGAAGGAAATCTAGCACTGAGACATGGATGAACCTAAGGAACATTATGCCAAGTGATATAAGCAGTCACAGTAAGACAAGTACTGTATGATTCCACTTACATGAAAGTTTTAAAATAGCCAAAATTATAGAAGCAGAGAATAGAATGGTGATTCCTGGAGCAGAGGGAGTAGGAAATAGGGAACTGTTGCTCAATAGGCATAAGGTTTCAGTTACAAATTGAGTTCTAGAAATTTGCTGTGCAACACAGAAACTATAGTTATTAATACGGTGCTATGTATTTTAAAATATATAAAGGAGCTAGATCACATGTTATGTCCTTAACACAGTAAAATAAACAAAAATAAATACACATATACAGCCAAAAGAATAAAGGAACATTTTTGGAGGTGACAAATATGATTATCTACCACCTTGATTGTGGCGATGGTATCACACATGTATGAATATGTGCAAATTCATAAAAATGTATATTTTAAATATGCATAATTTTTCATGTATCAATTTTACCACAATGAAATTTAAAATTTTTATTTTGGTGAAAATCGATGAATTTCAAGAATAAACAGAAAATATTACAATCTTCTAGAGAAAAAGTACAGTTTACTTATAGGGTAAAGAAAACCATAACATATTCAGGCCTCTCACATGTAACCAGAATTCAGCACACTGAAGAGCAGAACCCACAAACTCTGTTGAGAAAAGAGTTCCTCAAGGACTCTCTGCCCAACAACATAGAAGTTGTAGTATAATTTTTAGCGCAATTTTTAAAAATTTACTCTTATAAAAGTCACTATGTCTATAAAAAAAATCTGAAGGTTGAGAATAAACCAAAACTTGTAGCAATTTACCTGGCCAAATGACCATTTAATTAGAGCAGGATTTCAAAATAGGCAAAGAAAATATTAAAAGAATAGAAAACAGAAAAAATTGGTCTTATGTTTGATAAACTTGAAATGAAATATGATGTTTCTTGAAGATTGCGTGAAATTACTGTATAAGAATTATTGAAATAAAGAGATACAACAATGCCAATGATGTTAATACTGTTAACTAAGTCATGAAAATTCAACTCATAGAAGTTTACAGTAAGAGCATTCTAGTTTTCACTTGATTACGTTGTACACATACTAAATTTTGTGTTAGAATCTATTTTGTGTGATTCATAATTTATTAATAGAAAAATGTAACTGTGATGATAACTAAATTTATTTCAATAATCATTTTAAAATATATACATGTATGAAATCATTAGGTTGTATGCCTTAAACTAATATATTATGCTTCAATTATACATCAATAAAGCAGGGGAAAAAGTTTATAAAATGTTATATAATTAAATACACTTTTTTGTTTGATATAGGAACAAGATGGTAAACACCAAAAGAATTAAAACACATAGTCGATATCAAAATAAATAAGAGGACAGAGTTATCTAGAGGATTAACCAGAGACAATTAACTAAGCAAGGTGAAATAGAGAAGGAATAGCAGTAAGAAAACAACTGAAATAAACAGTTAGGGGTAGTAGTTTTATGTTACTGAATTTTAATAGGCAAAGTTGTTTCTTATTGGCAAACCCCTAAAATAAATCACGCTCTTGTTCATTGGACCTATAGAATTTTGTGAATCACATATGGAGCAGAAGTTGAAAGTACTGTGAGAAGTCACAAGCTATACACACCAGATTATCTGACATTCAACAAGTTTTCAGTGGTGTTAATTTGGGGGAAAACTGCTTATAAGCAACAGTATTATATATATATATTTAAAAAATCTTTAAGACTGGTATTGTCACTGAAAATGCAAGAGTCAGATTGCTAGAGGTTAAACTCTGATTCAGTCCTTCACTAGCTATGTGATTTGGGTTTTTGTTGGCTGATGTGTGCCTTGGGTTCTTCATCTGTATAAATGAGATGATATCTTTATGTTTCTCTTGGAATGAGTAACGTAAAATGGTCACTGCCTCTAAAGTACTCAATGTCTGTCACATAGCACTGCTACAATAGTTCCCTACATCTTCCTCCGAGTTCCACACCAAGTATACGCCCTGCTCTCCTGCCACTTCTCCAAAGCTGTGGAAAGCTAGTTTGCTCAACACTGGTACACTGGAAGAGTGTGGGGGATTTGATAAGTCCAGAAGGAAACATTAACCTATGGAGTATATAGGGTGGCAGATAAATTCTCCAGGCTTCTTGTTCTCTGATAGTACAGTTTTAAGGTGAATTCCAAACAGTTAACCAAATGGTCCACAGAAAGAATAAGCCTACCTTTTCCATCGTTATGATGAGCTCAACAAACTTTTTTTTTTTTTTAATTTTACTTTTATCCTTTCTCTCTTACTTTTCCCCACTTCCTCAGTTCTGCTCCCTGGGTTACCTTCCAAGTAAGCCAGCTGCTACCGTATCCTTGATTTAGATGCTTTCCATTTCCTTTCATTCTGTGAGAATATGTTCATAATTGATTACACTCAGATATGAAGTTTTTAAAGGTGTAAGTTAGGAACAAGGCTGACAAACAAAGAAACAGTAAATACACATAGAATAACTAATTCCAAGTACATGATGTAACTCAGAGTCTAGTCTCACTTTATTTTAATATTTAATATTGATGAGTCCCAGAGAGACTATGTGACTAGCCTAAATTATATATTTAGTTCAGCTCTAAAGGGTGTGTTTCATTACAAATAGTAACCCAAATTGACTGAACTTCGGTAAAATGAAGAGAGGGGAGGATCTATAGACGTTAATTCACAACAAACACTCAGACATAATTCCATAAAGAGGACTAGACTCGATATGTTACCATGGCTATCTGTTTTTTTTTTTTTTAAACTCTGTAAGAATAATGACCCCTGGGCCACAAAATTCCATACTTCATAAAATTTTAAAATTCATGTTAAAATTTTTAGATTTGGAAACCACAAAAAATACTTTCTTTTCTAAATGCTATGGAATTAATAGCTGTAGATATATAACATTCCTAATTATATTAACTAGAGTAAGAAGAGGCTCATATATTTGCAATCTGTTGGCTAATATTTCCAGTAGAGAAGACAAATTATCTGCTGATTCAAAGTAAGTGCAAAGTAATGCTTTTCAGAGTTTGCTAAATGGCAGACACTGTACATTTATATTCTTATAATTTCTAGGATAGATATTTTCCTTACATATGGAAGGAGACAGGCCATTGGTCACAAGGTCAAAATTTATATCCCAAGTCTTTCTGATTCTAGAGAACATGTTATTTTAAACATGAAACACTGCTGTCTCATAGAAAATAGTCATTATGATGTAGAACTGATTGGGTTTGGGCTAGTGCTGTTTTAACTATTTGCTTTATAATGAGCTATACTGGATATGAATCAAGATATTTATTTATCAAAGAACATACTTTCTTTTTTGAGCATTTTTAGATTCACAACAAAATTGAGTAGAAGGTACAGACAGGGATTTCCCATAAACCTCATGATCCACACATGTATAGATTTTCCCATTATCAGTGACTCCCACCAGAGTGGTAGTTTTGTTATTACTGATGAACCTACACTGACACCTCATTATCACCCAAAATCCACAGATAATATTATGCTTCCCTTTTATTACTGCACATTCTATGGATTTGAAAAGAACTTTATAATGACATGTATCATATAGAATGGTTTCACTGCCCTAAAATTTTTCTAATTATTCATCCCTCACTCTCCCTAATTCCTGGAAATCACTAATCTTATTTATCGTCTCCACGGTTTTACCCTTTCTAGAATGTCATATAACTGGAATAATACAGTATGCATCATTTTCAGGTTGACTTTTTTTTCCTCTTAGAAATATGCATTTTAGTTTTCTCCATAGTTACAACTTTCTACAATGATAGCATTTTTTAGCACTGAACAATATTCTATTTCAAGGATGCACCACAGTTTACTTATCTATTTTCCTCCTGAAAGGCATTTTAGTTTTGTCTAAGCTTATGTAATTATGAATAAAGTTGCTATTAATATCCATGAACAGGTTATTGTTTAGACCTACGCCTTCAACTCCTTTGGAAAATACCAAGGAATGCATAGCTAGATCATATGATAAGAGTATATTTAATTTCGTAAAAAGCTGCCAAACTGTCTTCTAAAGTGGCTGTACCATTTTACATAACTTTAGTGTTGAACTAGAATTTCCGTTGCTCCCTATCCTCACAAGTATTGGGTATTGTATTTGTAACAGATTTTGGCCATTTTAATAGAATCAGAGTGGTAGCTCATTGTTTTAATTTATATTATGCTAACGACACATGCCGGGTGTTCATTGGAAGGACTGATGTTGAAGCTGAAACTCCAATATTTTGGCCTGATGGAAAGAGCTGACTCATTTGAAAGACCCTGATGTTGGGAAAGATTGAAGGCAGGAGGAGAAGGGGATGACAGAGGATGAGATGGTTAGATGGCATCACTGACTCAATGGACATGAGTTTGGGTAAACTCCAGGAGTTGGTGATGGACAGGGAGGCCTGGAGTGCTGCAGTTCATGGGTCACAAAGAGTCGGACACTACTGAGCGACTGAACTGAACTGAACTGAATGCTGCACTTCCTATTATGTTCTATTGTTCCATTCATCTCTCTATTCTTTTGACAAAACACCCTGTCTTGAGTACTGTAGCTTTATAAGAAGTCATGAAGTTGGATAATGCCAATCATCTCACTTTATCCTTTTCCTAATCTGTGTTAGCTATTTTGGATCTTTTCTTTCTCAACATAAATTTTATAATTTTAATCTGATCTACAGATTTTTTTGATTGATATGGCTTTGAATCTATAGATTAGAGTGCAAATAACTGACACATTATAATACTGAATCTTCTTATCCCTAGAACATGAAATATCTCTCCATTTATTTAGAAATTGATTTGCTTTATTAGAGTTTTTTGTTTTTCTTCTTATAGATTATGTATGTATTTTACACAAGGTTTTCAACCAATTATTTCATTTTTACTTGTTCATGTATATGGCTTTGTGTTTTTAATTTCAAATCTCCCTTGATCACTGCTGATATATGGAAAGGCCATTGACTTCTGCATATCAACCTTGTATACTTCAACCTTACTATAATCAGTTATTAGTTCCAAGTAGTTCTTGTGTGTATATGTGTGTTACTTTGGATTTGTCTACATAGACTACCATTTGTTAACAGTAGCAGTTTTATTTATTCCTTCCCAATGTGTATACCTTTTAATTTATTTTTCATGTCTTAGCTAAGACTTCAGTATGATGGAAAAAATGTAGTGAGAAGGACATATTTGCCCTTTTCTTAATTGTGGTGGGCAAACTTTAAGTTTCTCACTATGAAGTATTACATTAGCTGTGGGTTTACTGTCTATGTGCTTCATCAAGTTGGGAGACTTCCTCTTCACCTCTAGTTTGCTGAAAGTTTTTATTACGGGTACATGTTGAATTTTGACAAGTGCTCTTTCAGAATCTACTGATATCATGTTTTTTTTTTAATTTATCATGTTGATATGATGCATTACATTAATTGGTTTTTGAATTTTGAAAATGCCTTGTAAATATGGGATAAATCTGAGTTAATCATGTTGAGTAAATCTCATATATATTTTGAATTTGATTTGAGAATATTTTGTTGAGGATTTTTACATCTGTTCATGAAAGATATTGTTTTGTAGTTTCTTTCCTTGTAATGTCTTTGTCTGGTTTTGGTGTTAGGGTTAATGCTGGCCTATAGAATGAATTAGGAAACATTCTCTCTGATTCTATTCCCTAAGGAGACTGTAGACAATTGGCACAATTTCTTTACTACTTCTGTACTCAGTGAAATCATCTTGGGCTGGTGTTTGCTGTTTTGGAATGTTATAATTGGGGTATTATTTTAATAGATACAGATCTATTCAGATTTTTTACTTCTTGCAAGTTTATCTGATTGTGCTATTGAGAAACTGGTTTGTATCATCGTGGTTGCCAAAATTATAGGCCCAGAGTTGTTCTCAGTATTCCTTTATTATCACTTTAGCTCCATAGGACCAGCAGTAATGTTCCCTGTTTGATTTCTGATATGAGTAATTTTTGTCATCTTTTGTTCTTAGTTAGCCTGGCTAGAGACTTACTAATTTGTTGATATTTTCAAATAACTTTTTTATTTCATTGGTTTTTTTCTATTGATTTCTTGTTTTCTTCCTTTCATCTCTATTTTCTTTTACTATTTCCTTTCTTCTGCTTTCTTCTAAAGTGATTTAAATGCACTTCTTCATCTCTTAGATGGAAGCTTAGATGACTGATTTTAGATCTATTAATATCTTTTCTAATTTACATTTTCAATACTAGAAATTTCCCTGTAAGTACCACTTTCATTGTATCTCACACCTTTTGATAGGCTGTGTTTTCATTTTTCTTCATTCAAAATATTTTAATATTTCTGAGATTTCTTCTTTAAACCATGTGTCTTTCAGAACTGTGCTGTTTAATCTCCAGGTATTTGGTGATTTTCCAGCTATCTATTATTGATTACCACTGTGATCAGAGAACAGATATTGTGTAATTCCTACTGTTTCAAATTTGTTAAGATGTATTTATGATCAACAATTTGATCTTTCTTGGTGAATGTTCCAGGTAAGCTTAAGAAGAATATGTATCTTGCTTTTGTTGAATAAAGAAATCTATAGATGTCAGTTACATTCATTTGATCAATATGGTTGTTAAGTTCAATTATGTCCTTCCTTATTGATTTTCTGCCTGTTGAATTTGTTCATTTCTGACAGGAAGGTGTTAAAACCTCCAGCTCTAATAGTGGATTCATCTATTTCTCTCACTGGTCTATCAGTTTTTACCTCATACATTTTGATGCATCATTGCAAATGGCATGCATGTTAAAGATTATTAAGTCTTCTTGGAGAATTTTACCATTATTGTAATGCCTTTCTTTATCCCTAAAATCTCTCCTTACTTTGAAATCTAATATGAAGTAACCTAATCTTATTTTCTTTTGTTTCTTGTTAATACATTATATCTTTCTCTATAACTTTAAATTTATACCTGTCTTTACATTTAGCTTGAGTTTCCTGTAGACAACATATACCCAGATTTTGTTTTCAACCCACATTAACAAGCTCTGTCTCTTAACTGGTGGATTTAGAACATTGATGTGTAAAGTAATTACTAATATAGTTGGGGAAATATCTACCATACTTGTTGTTTTTTATTCATCACTGTTTTTCCTTGCTCTTATTTTTCCTTCAGCTCTTTTCTTCCTTTAGTGATTTTAATTAAGCATTTTTATATGCTTCAGTTTTTTCTCCATCCTTGGTATATCAGTTGTATATCTTGGTTTTTACATTTTTTAATGGTTGCCCTAGAGTTTGAAGTATATTTAGTTACAACTAATCTAAATTGACTTTCATATAACTCTACACTGTTTCAGAAGGAGTGTGAGTACCTTATGATACCAACAAAGGAATATATTATATAAATTTTCAGATATATTTATAAAAGATACATAATCAAATACATTACTGTAAGTACTATTTTGCTCAAACTGCTATTCGTTAGATTAAGACCAAAATATTTTACTTTTTCTTATTTATTTTATAATGCTCTTCCATCTTTAGATCTGAATTTCTGGCCTATGTAATTTTCATTCTCTCTAAAGAACTCCTTTTAACATTTCTTGCAGGGTAGATCTCTTGGCAACACATTTTCTATTTATACCTGTCACAAAATTTTTTTTTCTTCCCTTTTGGAAGGATAGTTTCACATGGTATAGGATTATTGGTTGTTGGATTTTGTCTTTCAACATTTTCAATATTTCACTTTACTATCTTCATGTTTGCATAGATTAGTCAGATATAATTCTTATTGTTCCTTTATGTGCCAGATTTTTTTCTCTCTGCCTTTGTTCATGATTTTTCTTAATCTTTGATATTCAGCAGTTTGAAAATAATAAGGAGTATTAATATTTTGGTATTTATCCTGATAGTGTTCTTGAGCTTCCTGAATATATGGCTTTATTTCTGACATTAATGTTAGTATTCCCTATCATTATTGCTTCTCATATTTCTTCTGTTATTTTCTCTATTTCTTCTCCTTTGGTATTCTCATTATACATGTTACACATTTCACAGTTGTCTCACTATTTTGATGTACTATTGATTACTTTTTCTTTGTTTTTCACTTTTGACAGTTTATACTTAGCTATCCTGAGTTCAATAAAATTTTCTCAGCCTATCCAACTTTTTATAAGTCCATTAAAAGTATTCTTCATTTGTTATAATGCTTTTGATCACTGGTGTTTCTTTTTGATTTTCTTAGAAGTTACATTTCTCTATTTAGATTTCCCATATGTTCTTTTGTGCTGTGCACTTTACCCATTATAGTTCTTAGTACAGCTGTTTCAAATTTCTAGTCTGATAATACCAATATTTCTGTCCGACTGACAGTGGTTCTGATACTTGCTTTGTCTCTCAAAACTATTATTTTCTTTTGGCATGTATTTTTTCTTGATAAATGGACATGATATACTAGGAAAAGGTGCTATAAATACACCTTGAATAGTGTAGTGGTAAGCTGTTGGAAGAGATGACGTGTTCTAGAGAGTTCTATGCTGAGGTCTTTTAATAAGACTGTGCCTTTCTACGTGAACTTCACAAGTTCTTTTCAGTCCATACTTATCTAGGTGGGGCAGGATGGTCAGAATGGACTGAAGTTGGGCATTTCTTTCCTTTATCTGGAAGGCTAAAGACATCCAGAGGGCTCCTTCTCTTCTCCCAGGTTGATTAGACCCTGATTAAATCACATCAGTTTGGATCCTGGATAAACTGTTTATCCTGAGTCCAGACGGTATGAAGAACAGAGTGCCCTGACATAATCAGAATGTTTCATATCCCCCTCCTCCTCATAGAAGTTAAAGAAAAAAATATATGATATTCATTTTATAACTTGGCCAAATCCCTGCTGTTTAAACTCAGAAAGGTGTGGAGTTCTCCTATGACTGGGTTCTCTAGGCATTTTTTTTTTTTTTACTTTTTTTTTTACTTTCCAATACTGTATTGGTTTTGCCATACATTGACATGAATCCACCACAGGTGTACATGAGTTCCCAACCCTGAAGCCCCCCTCTCACCTCCCTCCCCATATCATCTCTCTGGGTCATCTCAGTGCACCAGCCCCAAGCATCCTGTATCCTTTATCGAGCCTAAACTAGCGATTCGTTTCTTACATGATAGTATACATGTTTCAATGCCATTCTGCCAAATCATCCCATCCTCTCCCTCCCCGACAGAGTCTAAAAGTCTGTTCTTTACTTCTGTGTCTCTTTTGCTGTCTCGCATACAGGGTTATCATTACCATCTTTCTAAATTCCATATATATGTGTTAGTATACTGTATTGGTATTTTTCTTTCTGGATCACTTCACTCTGTATAATTGGCTCCAGTTTCATCCACCTCTTTAGAACTGATTCATATGTATTCTTTTTAATGGCTGAGTAATACTCCATTGTGTATATGTACCACTGCTTTCTTATCCATTTTTCTGCTGATGGACATCTAAGTTGCTTCTATGTCCTGGCTATTATAAACAGTGCTGTGATGAACATTGGGGTACACGTCTCTTTCATTTCTGGTTTCCTCGGTGTGTATGCCCAGCAGTGGGATTGCTGGGTCATAAGGTAGTTCTATTTGCAATTTTTTAAGGAATCTCCACACTGTTCTCCATAGTGGCTGTACTAGTTTGCATTCCCACCAACAATGTAAGAGGGTTCCCTTTTCTCCACACCCTCTCCAGCATTTATTGCTTGTAGACGTTTGGATTGCAGCCTTTCTGACTGGTGTGAAATGGTACCTCATTGTGGTTGTGATTTGCATTTCTTTGATAATGAGTGATGTTGAGCATCTTTTCATGTGTTTGTTAGCCATCCGTATGACTTCTTTGGAGAAATGTCTATTTTTTTGATTTTTAGGCTTTTGCAATTGAATGTCTGGCAATTCATTAATTAAAGATTAGATTTTTTTCTACCCAGCAGTGGTTTCTGCTGTAAGTTTCTGCTCCAGTAAGTTGGATTCTGTTTGCTTCTCCAAATTTGGAGGCAGCTATTTGTACTATCATATAACTCTATTTCCAGATCTAAGAAGAGTTTTTTTTTTTTTTTTAAAGTTTGTATAGGTTTTTACTTGTTAAGATACAGTGGCAAATTCCAAGTTTGTTACATATCAGACTAGAAACCAAAAGTTTCTTCATTTATTTCAATTTTCTTTTATTTCTAGGTTTATGGAGATATAATTGACATATACTGCTGTATACGTTTAAAGTGTATGATATAATGATTTGACTTACATTTATCATGAAATGATTACAATAAATTTAGTGAAGACCCATCATTTCAGAAGACACACAATTAAAGAAGTAAAATAAAAAATTTCCCTGTGATGAGACTCTTAGAACTTACTCTCTTAATAAGTTTCATAACATACAGCAGTATTAATCATATTAATAATGCTGCACATTGCACCCCCAGCACTTGTAAGTGGAATTTTGAACCTTTTGACCACCTTCATCTAATTTTCCTGCTCCCTTCTCTAGTAGTCACAAATCATCTCTTTTTCTATGAGTTTGTTTGTGAAGTATTACTGGCCTACACACTATGTTAATTCCTATTATACAACATACTGATTCACTATTTCTAAACACTTAAAATGTTCACCACAATAAATTATAATATGTGCATTTATTTTTACAGAATATAATGCTGGAAATACTTGATTGAAGGTAACAAGCTTTTGTTTGGTTTTACTTTATCCAGGGTTGTATAAAATAGGAGTTTTAACTAGGTCAAATAACATTTCTGAATTACTAAGGATGGAGAATATTAATTTTTTCATCGGCCAAGTTTTCCTATTTAACTTATGTTACCTTGAACTCTGCATTCTTAATTCATAATCTACAATTTTGTATATATATAATAGCAATATTAAATTCATGATCATTTTATATACACTTTGTTTCTGGTGACAGCTTTCTATTTCTGTCTGAGATTTTAAAATAAAGTGATTTTAGTCATCACATACAATTTAAACAAAAAACAGGGAAATCTCAGATGTCACCATAGTTCTAATTTACTTTCATGTTTCTTTTTTGGGAATCCATTTCTCTGAGAATATCTTGATAATTGTTCATGTCATGTTTGATTTCCTTTTTGAGCTTAAAGATAAACAATGATTTACTAGGCGAATGTGTTTCAGGCCTAAGAAAATGAATATACTGAAACATGTTGACACAAAAGGTGAATTCTCCTCTGCCAGCACTTCTGTCCAGTCTCTAATCTTGCTTTATAATTAATTAGCTGTCAGATTTGCTAAAGTTCCATGAAGAGACTACACAGATGTCATGGCAAATTGTTCCTGAAATTAAGATCTGAACTGGGAATGTTCTTCATCCTGACCTTACAATTCTCTTTATTGATATCACTGTCATCTTCACCTGTTCAGAACAGAAAGAAATGGAAATGGTGCTTTATTTGTTTTTAAGAAGGAACTGTCATGTAACAATTGAAGAAATAGTTTAGTGATCATCTCAAAAATTATATATGTGTGTGTCTATGTATCTTTGAGGAACAACTCATCACTGAAGAGCTGAAGTAGCAACTTGAATGTAAGACTATAAATTTTGCAGTTCTGATGATGTTTAACATTTAAAATGGATTTCTAAAATAAAATCACTGAAAATAAAATTGGAATAAAGTATTGAAACAATATTTGTCTGCTTCCTATTATTTATAGATCACCTCATTTATTAGTTGTTAAATTATTGATTGTTATTTGTATAGAAAACAATTTAGACATTTACATTTCCAATGCAAGTCCCACAGCACATTTTGGAGTCATTTGGGAAATAAAATGTTCTCTTAATGTCTTAAATTAATAAGAAATTATTAAAGTATTTGATAAATTAATATTGAATGGAAATATGTAATTATTTGAACATATATGTGTATCTATACATATGCATATCCATAAATAAGCACATCTTTAATACCTCACTATACTAACAAATTCTAATTTTCACCTGTGTGTTCAGTGCTGAGTCGCTTCAATACTGATGGACTGTTTGTGACCCCATGGACCATAGTCTACCAGGCTCCTCTGTCCATGGGAATTTTTCCAGCAAGAATACTAGAGTGGGCTGTCATGATCTCCTCCAAGGTATCTTCCCTATTCAGAGACGGAACCCTAATCTGCTGCCCTTACTGCACTGCAGGCAGTTTCTTTGCCCCTGAGTCACTGGGAAAGGCCCTTTAAATTTCTCAATGAATATTAAATATTTAGAATGTTCTGGTGGCATTAAAAGGTCCATGTAAATATCATTTTTATAGCATATTATTCCACGGTAAAAATTAAAGTACACAGGTGTTATAATGACACATTAAGAATTCAATATTTATGGGGCATTCCAATGTAATGCATTAACGCCTTCTTATATATAGATATTTGTGCTTTTAAAAATTACCCCTTTAAAATGGTTTTCTGAAATTGAGTTGCTGCGCGTAAACCTTGGGTAGTATAAAACCCCTCATTCATGGAAGTGTATGTCACCTAAAAAAAGTACCTGAAGAAGCATACAAGCGCACCTTCGGCCCTTTCACCTTTTCTCTGAGGGGCGCCTCGCAGGTTCCGACTCTCACCCACTTCTCATCAGGCGACTGAGCGTCCAGTTCGCAGATCTCGCGAGCATACGTCGCGGCTCCGGGTAGCCCAGGTGCTTGGCGGAGCGCTTGTGCTGGGCCTGCAGCATTTAGTAGAAACGTGTTTTCCAGTTTTTAGTAGAAACGTGTGTTTCAGTGCACGCACGTGAGCGAGGCTCTGCTGCCCTCAACCCGCCGGCAGAACG
Organism: Oryx dammah; assembly: GCF_014754425.2. NCBI lineage: Eukaryota > Metazoa > Chordata > Mammalia > Artiodactyla > Bovidae > Oryx > Oryx dammah. The sequence goes on from NW_024070200.1 coordinate 16,495,411, forward strand.
TGACCTGTAAAGGTGCCCGGTCAGCACACACCGCCGCAGAAGGCCAAGCAGGCTGCCATTCCTCCTGAGAGCCCTGTGGCAAGTGGAGGCCCAGGAACAGCCACTGGCCAGGCGGGCCTGTTGAAACTTCTGCAGTCTGCAGTCCAGTCACCCAGCATGGTACCTTGAGTTCACAGTCTTCACTGACTGTCTCCGGCCTTCTCTGTGCGGTCCTTCCATACCAGTGTTTCCTTCAACCTAGGGAATGAGCTACTCTCTCAAAACCAGGTAGGAGTATACTTTTGTTAGCTCACTCACTAAGTTCTGTAGATTTTTAAATATTTGTTTACTTTTAAAAATGACTTATTTTAAGTCAGATATTTGAATATAAATGTGAGGTCTGAAGTGTTAATTCTAGTCTATTCATTATGTCAGTGGTAGAACTGTTTAACTTCTAGCAGTTTGGGGCTTGTTTTTGTTGTTTAATTCCTGTTAGTCAGTCTTTCCTGGAAAATCCCATGGACGGAGGAGCCTGGTGGGCTGCAGTCCATGGGGTCGCTAAGAGTCGGACACGACTGAGCGACTTCACTTTCACTTTTCACTTTCATGCCTTGGAGAAGGAAAAATGTTCTTGCCTGGAGAATCCCAGGGACGGGGGAGCTTGGTGGGCTGCTGTCTATGGGGCCGCACAGAGTCGGACACGACTGAAGCGACTTAGCAGCAGTCACTCAGTCACGTCTGACTCTGTGCGACCCCATGGACTGTAGCCGGCCAGGCTTCTCTGTCCATGAGATTCTCCAGGCAACAATACTGGAGTGGATTGCCATGCCCTCCTCCAGGGGATCTTCCTGATGCAGGAAATCGAACCCAGGTCTCTCTCATTGCAGGCAGATTATTTACAGTCTGAGCAACCAGGATATAATTCCTAAGAGTTAACTAAGAAAAATGGAGAATATTTAAAAATAAGATCTGTAGGAAGCTATCAGAAGACCAACAAACGGAGAGGATATGATGGGTCGAGATCCAAGGGTAAAGAGTTCTCTGAGCTAAGCACAACTTATGATGTGACTTTTTTTCTTGTGTCACTTGGTAGCTTGAAAACAGGGCCTTTATAAGTCTGAATAGATATTTTTCAGTCATCACCTGGGGGCTTGGGGAATACAAATTAGAATTAAGGATCTGTTGAAAAAGGACACAACATAGAATTAATAGTAAACCATTCAGTAACCTAACTCACATTATTGAACTTCAGTTTTGAATCAATTCAGTCATTTAATAAGTGCATCTAACCTTACAACTTGCTGGTCAAAGGAAGCTGTCACTCCTATTGGAAAGCATGTAGCATCATTCAGTCTTAAACTGACACCACATATGTTTAAACAAAATGTTCAGCAGCCGAAAAAATAACCAGGTACACTAAAGACTTAAGTATAAAATGATACAAGAGGAGCAGATCCTTTTAAGACCAGATATGAGTTTATTTAGGTAGACTTTAAATTATGTGTTTTATTTGTTTAAAAAAATGAGCAGTTAAAGAATTTCAGCTGAGAACTGGAAACTATGGAAATAAATTGGCTTATTAAAAAACGAAAATATATGATAGTAGAAGAACTCAGTAGAAGGATTTAACAATATGTTAGACAAAGGTAAAAAGAGCCTGAATGAGTTTAAAGATTATGAAAATATCCAAACTAGAACAGCGAGAAACAAATACAGAAAACTTATATAAAGTGCTGAAAAGGGACTTGGAGGTAAGATGTAGTAGTGAGACCCCAGAAGAATGGGGGAAAGTAAATAGGCAGAAGCAAGGTTTTAAGTGAATATGGCTGGAGAAAGTTTTTAGAACAATAGGATCCTTAGCCACATATTCAAAAATATTGCAGACTCAAAGCTGAATATATACAGAGATACGACATGTAGACACATAATAGTAAAACAGCTATAATTTAAAATTTAAAAGCTTTAAAGCAGTTAGGGCAAAAAGAAAACCTTTTATGTATTTGTAGAATAAATATGAAATATTTGTATTATTTGTATTAACAGTACTGACATTGTGACAAAATGTGAGTGTAATACTGTGCTTCTGTGTGTCGTACTGTTTGCTATGAGAGTATTGTCAAAGATGTTGGTAATGCCCCACCTCTATTCCCACCAACCTGACAGCTAAGCACCCGTTCTAATTTACTGAGACATTCAGATTGTATGTGCCAGTGATTTAACTTGTTTTAAGGACTATCAGCAGCAGAGGACTGACCCACAACACCACCTTCTTTGTCCCTTGTGTTGATACATGTGAATGGTCTGTTATAGTCACTCCTAGAGTTCCTTCTATAGTTTTAACTCACTCACTGTGGTTCCTGACTTGATTCTGTACCCTTCGTTGGCTGTGTCTCCTGACTTCTCTCAGTATTCACCTTTCCTTTATGTAAGTGATAAGCTGCTTACTCAAAACCAGGTGAAAACCCTTACCTATGGCTGATTCATGTTGAGGTTTGACAGACAACAACAAAATTCGGTAAAGCACTTATCCTTCAATTAAAAAATAAGTAAAAGATAAACCAAGTGACAGTGTACTTCTAGAGTATTAAATAAACTAAGACAAGGATGACTTTTCTTTATGGTATCAATAATAAGGCAGTCTAAAGGACATATTAATACATTTAGCTTTTTTGCTATTCTAGTGGTAAATTAATGATGCCTTATTAAAAGTTTGACAGTGATTGAACTTGCAGTGTGAATTGATTTTAATCTCAGCTCTAATTTATCACAGTGATAATGATACCTATAAATGTGATATCTTTTGGCTTACAGAGTAAAATCAGCTTACATAGACGTTCATACTCATTACTAATTTAATACAATCATACATTATCCCTGAGTGTGCATATACTGAAATAGACATATGTGTGTGTGTGTATATATATATATATATATATATATAAAGGAACTAGTACTACTGCAACCAGTGTTTCTCTGTTTATTAGCATTGTCATTATTCTTCAGTAATTTAAATTTATTTAAACTAAATTTGCTTTTCATTTTTAAACAACATTTTTTCAATGTACTTTTAATGACATCACAATCCTCAAAGTAAAGCAATTGCATTTTTCTACACTTTTACACAAATATTTTGTCAGCTATTTTTGTATACATAAAGCAATAACATCTAAGTCGTTGCTTAATACTTTATTACATTGGCCCAAAATATAAAAATGTATGAAATTAATATGATTATAGAGATACCCTTTTCTCATTCTAAGTGAAAAGTGAAAGTTTTTGTTTTTTTTAGTTGCCCAGTCATTTCTGACTCTTTGCGACCCCATGGACTATATAGCCTGCCAGGCTCCTCTGTCCATGGAATTCTCCAGGTAAGAATACTAGAGTGGGTTGCCATTCCTTCTCTAGGGAATCTTTCCAACCTAGGGATAGAACCCAGGTCTCCCACATTGCATGCAGATTCTTGACCATCTAGGATATTAAATATGATACTTTTGTTTTATCATTTAATGAACATTTATTAATGTATATATTGATAGAGTTTTAAAAAGACGTGAAATTGAGTCCCTGAGGTGCCTGTTCAGCTTCATTGCTTTTACAAATGATATGAAACTACTACTATGAAATATTCAGATTTCATAAAATGGTTTTATAAATGCAATATACAGTAAAGGAATTGTATAGAAAGTCTAGCAATATAGTAATAAAAAGCAAATTTAGGGCTTTGTTCTGATTAATAATTTAAACAAAAAATTCTTCAGCAAATTTAATGAAAACTTTCTATTCATAATGAAACACTATGAAGTGCACTAACACTCTAAGTTACAGTACATCAGCATGTTTTCACTTTTATTAAACAGTAAAAATGAAATTCAGTTTGGGAATTTTTAGTTCTGTACCTTGGTTATATTTAGTAAACAGATATATATTTTTTTTATCCCCTCAAGAAAATTTGACTCACAGTAAACACTGAACTGAACTGAAAGCCTTTTATAAGCAAAGGTTTTATTAAGGTATATAGATATATTAATTATTTCTGGTATAGAGGGAAAACACTGATGTATTTATCAACATGTTAGCTTTGCTTCAGTTTTAGTAATGTGTACATTGAAATACTGTTGCAATTAATTTCTATTAAAATCAAGTAATAGGGGAAAAATAAACAAAAGTGTCACCATTTGATTATTTGTCTCAGATCATTAAGCATTTAGTTCTGTGCAGGAGTTTTTTATGTTTTCTGTACACACTGAGCATGAAGTTTTTATTTTTTCTCACTTTTTTACACAGTCTTAAAATCCCTTAAAATCAGTTGTTTATTTCATTCATTTCTTTTAAGTAAGTTAATTTTTAAAAACTTTGTTGCTCCTACAACTTAAGCTTTATTAAAAATGAAGGTTAATCTTTTCTTTCATTTAAAATAAAACTATTATTTAGCACAAAGAATCTATATCTGTTAGGTGGCAATGGCGCACTTAAAATTTCTCAAAGTTAAACCAGTTAAAACTGCAGGTTCAAGATATGACTTTTGTAGTTAGCAGCTAAGTTTTGTATTAGAAAAACAAATATTTGTAGTGTTATAATTTTAAAAATAATTTTGTATCCTCTACTAAAGATAACATTTAATTCACTGTAGTCTCTATATTATATAAATGAAGCATAATAAAATCATATATGATGAGTGATCGAGCATTCAAAATGTACTTCATCCTGAAAGTAATAGAAAATGACAAATGTATTTCAGAGATATATCTTTTTTGGTCTTTTTATATTGGGTATTATATAAGAATAATATTAGATCTCCTTTTAATTTATTAATGGCAGACAGAGCCTATCAGTTATAATACCATTGTCTTTTGTAAATTATGGACATATGACTTCTATAAAGTGAGAATAACCTGAAAAATTGTCACTCAGTTTAGTTTACTTGCTCAGTTGTGTCCAACTCTTTGCGACCCCATGGAAAAATTGCCAACTAGCTAATAAATAAAACACAAAGTTTATTGACATTCTTGGCTTTTGTTAACAGCTTTATTGTGGTACAGTTGATATATACATATTATGTATATTTAAGTTGTACAGTGGATATTTTGATACATGTACACTGTGAAATGTTCACATAATCAAGAAAATATATCCATCACATTCACATAGTTTTTGTTTTATTTTTCTTCTCTATTTTGTGGTAAGAAGGCTTGAAGATCTACCCTCTTAGCAGATTTGACATATGCAATACAATACTGTTAGCTATAGGCACGATGCTATACATTAGATCTCAAGAATTTTTACATCTTGCATATCTGAAACTTTGCACATTGTGACCAACATCAACCTGTATCCCACTCTCTCCAGGCACTGATAACCATCTTTCTATTCTCTGACTCTGTGGTTTTGGCTATTTTTAATTACACATATAAGCGACACCATACAATATTTGTCTTTTTGAGTCAGACTTATTACACTGTGTTTAATGGCCTCCACGTTCATCTATGTTGTTTTAAACATCATTGTTTCCTTCCTTTTCAAAGCTAATTAATATTTCATATGTTGTAGTACGTTCATATAATATGTAATATAATATTACATAATGCATAATAAGATATATAATAAGATCATATAGCATATTTATATAATACAATAAGCTTATTATATAATAATAGTCAATATAGACCACATTTTCTTTATCCACTCATTCATTCATGGATATTTGGATTGTTTCCTTATCTTAGCTATTGTGAATACTGCTGTAGTGAACACAGGAGTGCCGATCCCTCTTGAAGATCCTGGTTTCAGTTCTTTTAAATAAATAGCCTGAAGTGGGATTGCTGGATCACATGACACTTCTATTTATAATTTTCTGAGGAAGCTCCATCCTGGTCTTATAGTGATTGAACAGTTTACATTCTCACTGACAGTAAACACGGGTTCCAGTTTCTCCATATCCTTGTTAGCATGTATTTTAAAATGTTATCTTTTTAAGTAATAGCCATCTTAACAGATGCAAAGTGAGAGCTAATTGTGGTTTTGATTTACATCTTTCTGATAATTATTGATGTAGAGCATCTTTTCATGTGCCTGCTGGCTATTTGTATGTCTTCTTTGGAAAAATGTCTATTCAGATCTTCTGTCCATTTTTAATTTCTTTTTTGCCATTAAGTTTTTTCTTTTTTTTTTTTGCATTTTGGTGTAATTCATTTATTTGTTTATTTTTATATTTATATTTTATTTTTTATTTTTTTATTTTACAATAGTGTATTGGTTTTGCCATACATTGACATTTGAGTGTGTATGTAGGTATATACAGGTTATTGACACATTATCTGATACTTGATATGCAAATATATTGTTTTGTAGTTACCTTTACAAGTTACCTTTACATTTTTTTTTTTATCTACATGTGTAACTTTTTTTTTTTTAATTTTTAATTTTTACTTTACAATTCTGTATTGGTTTTGGCATAGATTGACGTGAATCCACCACACCTTTACATTTTGTTGATTGTTTCCTTTGCTCTGCAAAAGCTTTCTAGTTTGATGTAGTCTCATTTGACTATTTATGCTTTTGTTGTCTGTGTGCTTGGTGTCATGACCATGAAATCATTGCCAAGAACATTCTCATGACGGTTTTCCCCTAGATTTACTTTTAAGAATTTTCCGATGTTTTTATATTAAAGAATATTATTAAATACTGGACAGTCTGGGAAACTACTTAATGTTCAAATAATAAAACCAATGAATAATATACTATGTTTCTTATTAATTGCTTTTTAATTCATTTAGTAGTAATCCCTCAGGGAACATCATTTTATTATTGTGCTTAGTTCAATAATCACTAAGGCTTCATATCATTCAGTATAGCATTCCCCTGTCAATTAGAATATTAATGTCAAAATATCTTGAATCCTCCTTTATACTTACAAGGATGGGAAAAACAGCAATAAATCCTTCTGTCTTTAGAGTGACCAAGCAATTCTTTTGGAGTCTTAAGAATGTTAGAACTTTTTCAAAGATGCTGTGAACATCTCACCCCTCAGTTATTTTTCTTCTTAACCACTCCCTTGTTTGCCCAGATTGATATTAATTCCTCACTCAGCTGATTGTTTTTGATAAATGCTTTGAGAATAGGTCTTTTCCATCCGATATATTAAATAAGTTTCCTGAGTTAGACCAAATAATGAGAAGCCCAGTGAATGAGGTCTTCCAGAAAACTTTAATACAAGTCAGAGATTGATAGTACTCTAGAGATGGAGATTTGAGAAGATCCAAACCATTGTCCACTCTCCAATATATGCTAAGCTTTATGCGTATAGGTTACTATGTACCTGAAAACCATGTTTTCCCATTTCAAAAATATTTCTCTGTAATTATATTAAGATATATTTAAGTTGTTAAGAGCTGAAAATGCTGAATTCCCTTTAATGTCTCACATCTTAAATTTTCAGTTTTCAATAAAACCAAGCTCATTGTTCTAACTGAAAATCAGCAGGCTTTTTTTTTTTTTTTTTTAATGGTTATATTGTCTTTGGATTGTTGCAAGCCCTAGGTAAATTTCCAAAGTTCTGAATAGGTCAACTTGACAAGTTTTCCCAGTGTTCTTGCTTTTGTGGAACAGCAGATACTTAGTTTTTATTCTCCCATTTCAAAAATGTTTCTCTGTAATTGTATTAAGATATATTTAAGTTGTTAAGAGCTGAAAGTGCTGAATTCCCTTTAATGTCTCACATCTTAAATTTTCAGTTTTCAATAAAACCAAGCTCATTGTTCTAATTGAAAATCAGCAGGCTTTTTTTTTTTTTTTTTAATGGTTATATTGTCCTTGGATTGTTGCAAGCCTTAGGTAAATTTCCAGAGTTCTGAATAGGTCAACTTGACAAGTTTTCCCAGTGTTCTTGCTTTTGTGGAACAGCAGATACTTAGTTTTTATTCTCCCATTTCAAAAATATTTATCTGTAATTATATTAAGATATATTTAAGTTGTTAAGAGGTAAAATACTGAATTCACTTTAATGTTTCACATCTTAAATTTTCAGTTTGGGCAGAGGTAAAAAACACTAAGGTTTAATTTACCCTTTAATTTTTCTTTTACATAAACAAATTATAGACATACATTTCTGATATTCTAGAATAAATAGGTGTTGACAAATTTGAATAGCAAACTTGATAAATCTCATCATATTATAATTGACTTCAGTTTATTTTGTGGGTGAAGAGAGTGTTTAGAAGTTATAATGTTGTTAACCTTACCTATGGAATGAAAAAGAACCCAAACATCTACTTATTTATTCATTTCAGCTGAAAATTCTGTGACAGTTTTATTAGATTCTAAAACTCCTAAAGGAAAACAATAGATATATAATGAATACATAAATATTCAAGTAACCCCTTGTAAACACATGAAATATTAGAGTAATTTACATATCCAAAGTATGTACATTCTATATAGAGATCATCACAATTAGATGCTATTTTTTTCTTAAAAAAAACAACTGCTAATATTTACCTATTTATGATGTATTTTAATTTTTTGGATTATAACCTGGACTGGATTCAGTGTGAACTTAAGTAGGGAGAAACTAGAATATCAAATCATTGATAAGTTAATAGGTACTTGAAAGAATATTAATAATATTGACATCTAGATTATTATGAAATAAAATTCAATGAGAGCAATCTATAGTTTAGTAACTTTATTTTTCCTAGTGCTAGAATCGCAATAATCAGCTAGCTTCTAGAAAGTTGACTTGTTCTGTCATGCTACATCAGATATGGGCATGGCTTTATGTCCCCCTTACTCTCAAATGCCTTTCCTCTACCTTCAGACAGTTTTCAAGAGACTTCAGAGCTTTCTAACTTAATCTCGTGGATAATTTTCTCCAAGACAATATAATGCAGTCTTGAAATTACATTACAAATGCTGCAAGCATATACTATGTACAAGATGCAATGTTATATGTTTAATTCTTCATTATCAGCCCTGTTTCACAATTCTTATTAGCAATATCTACATGCTTAAAAATATACTTATTTTCCTTTTCCTATTGAACATTCCTTCTGAAACATTTTAAAATTCTTCAGTAGTCTAGGATTCCTTCTTTTCCTGAATGGAAAATTTTGAGCAAATCAAGAGAAATATGTAACACAGTGAATTAACATTACTCAGCTTTTAAAATTTGCTTTATATATATTATTTAACTACATATTAATTATCAAATATTAATTGTAATTAAATATGGGAAATTGAATTAAGAAATAAGAGAAAGTATAAAAGGGAACTTTGCAAATTACTGTAAACTAAACCAAAACTGTCCTTTTTTATACTTGTAATTATCCAGGAATGCATAATTATGGAAGAGAACCAACTCTGACATAATGGATATTTAACTGGCAAATCAAGGTAGAAAAAACCTGGAATATAATCTTTAGATAACTCTGTGCTATCATAACAGAAACTTGCACGCAAATACCTTGTGTCTGAAAATCATCATTCCCTGCTTTGAGAGACTACAGGATTTCTCTATACATCAGTACTTCTGTGTTTAATAAAGATAAATGTGTGCTGTTAAGAACTTCAGCTTGAAATGCTTTCTCCACCATACATTAACTTAGCTAATTCTTAGTTTGTTCATCAACAAAGTAGTAATTATGTAACTATCTTCCTCACATGTTTAGTCTGATGACTAAATAAGTACTTAGAATAGTTGTTGTTACATGGTCATTACTTAATAAGTGCCAGCTAATATTATTGATGTTTTCCTACCTTCCTTCTGCCAAAAAATCTGTGAGATAATGTTCTTTTCCTACTATACAAATGAAGTATTTGAAAGCCAAACTATCAAGTGACAGAGTTAGGATTTTAAAACCGTATGTGTTTGATTTTGAAGACTATTCTTTTTGCAATGATTATTGCAACAATTATCTATTAATAGTAAGTCAGAATAAGAATGCTATCAATAAGCTGAAAGACAATAGGAAAGTATATATTTCGAGATAGGTGAATGTGCAGAGACATCACTTTGCCAACAAAGATCCTTATAATCAAAGCTATAGTTTTTCCAGTAGTCATGTCTGGTTGTGAGAACTGGACCACAAAGATAGCACTGGTGCTCCAGAAGACTCTTTTTTTGTTGTTGTGGTGGTGTTTTTTTTGTTGTTGTTCTTGTTGTTGTTTTTAATTTTTATTTTTACCTTATTTTACTTTATAATACTGTACTGGCTCTGCCATACATTGACATCCACGGGTATATATATATATATATGTCTGAATTTGTTTTTAAACCAAGTTAGGTGATTCTACTAATCCATGAATAAATATTAAAACTGTAGATTTTTATAGTTATATATAGCTCCAATTTGGGATATTCATTTCCCATTTGTTTTTATTTAATGTCATTTTTTTCCTTGTAATAGTCTACTTTTTCTGCTAATTACTAAAGTATGGACAAAATTAAAGTTTTAAAATTTTAATTTACTAAAGCTTGATATTGAGAGTCTTTACTACAAGAAGTAATATTTTAGTAAGTTATTGTGAAGATGTAAAAAATTAATATAGTAAAATATCACCATCTTCCTTATCACCATGTCTTATCTCAATACTGTCAGTTTTGATTCATTTCAAAAGAGATCTTCACTTTCTCTTAATATCAAAACACAAGTAAATTACTATATGAAAAAAGTGCTATTTCTTTTTACAATCTTTGATACAGTAAATACACCAAGGGGAATAGAAACGCCATTTGGAAAGTGTTATATGAACACTTTACTAACTCATTTATATGTGAAATTTAAAAGCTCTTTATCAAAGATATATGATGTGGAATATTTTCTTAAAATGAATGATAAGATGCTTCTTATCTAGGCATTACTACTTGAAGATTATAATTTGAGATAATGTCTTTGCAGTTTTTATTTCTGTTTATAGGATGCTTGCTTTGAGTCATTCTAGTTTAGAAAGATACTTTTTCAGCAATTAATTTTACGATGTGTTTATGAGAATTTAGCATGATCTTTGGAAACATATTTATTGATTATCTTATTCATAACATAACTCTATTCTTATAAAAGTTAACCTTTTATGTAACATTTCAGCCAATACAACCAAAATCCAAACAATTTGTACTATAAAATGAATCTTGTAAATACATAGCACTGCTAATTTAATGTATAAAGACTTACAGATACTTATTTTTCTATTTTATATACCTGATGCTGGGAGGGATTGGGGGCAGGAGGAAAAGGGGACGACCGAGGATGAGATAGATGGCTGGATGGCGTCACCGACTCAATGGACAAGAGTTTGAGTGAACTCCGGGAGTAGGTGATGGACAGGGAGGCCTGGCATGCTGCGATTCATGGGGTCGCAAAGAGTCGGACACAACTGAGTGACTGAACTGAACTGAACTGAGTGTGTGATATAAGAGCATTTTGTAGAATATGTTTGGATGAGTGTTGCGTTCTTGGGATGTTTTTAGATTTTGAGTAGAAAATTTAGATCTATGTTCATAATAATTTTATACATACAAATTCTTTACCTCCAAATATATTAGTTTACATAAGATATCTTTACAAATTTTTTAACTTCATCTAATGTAACTTCTTCCATTCTATGCTGTAGCCATTCAGGCCAAACCCTTTCTTTTTGTTTTAGTTTTAAAACCACATTTATTAACAAATATGCTTTGTGTATACTGTTACTGTGCTTATTTAACTTTTATGCAGTGTGCATCATGTGAAATGCCAGGCTGGATAAATCACAAGCTGGAACCAAGATTGCCAGGAGAAATATCAACAACTTTAGATATGAAGATTATACCAGTCTAATGACAGAAAATGAAGAGGAACTAAAGAGCCTCTTGATGAGGGTGAAAGAGGAGAGTGAAAAAACTGGCTTTAAACTCAGCATTCAACATGGAATGCTTGGGCTCCAGAGTCACTGCAGCCATGAAATTAAAAGACCCTTACTCCTTGAAAGGAAAGCTAGACAAACTAGAGAGCATATTAAAAAGCAGAGACATCACTTTGCCAACAAAGATCCTTATAATCAAAGCTATAGTTTTTCCAGTAGTCATGTCTGGTTGTGAGAACTGGACCACAAAGATAGCACTGGTGCTCCAGAAGACTCTTTTTTTGTTGTTGTGGTGGTGTTTTTTTTGTTGTTGTTCTTGTTGTTGTTTTTAATTTTTATTTTTACCTTATTTTACTTTATAATACTGTACTGGCTCTGCCATACATTGACATGAATCCACCACGGGTATACATGAGTTCCCAAACATGAACCCCCCTCCCCCTCCCACCCCATACCATCTCTTTGGATCATCCCCGTACACCAGCCCCAAGCATCCTATATCCTGCATCTAACATAGACTGGCGATTTGTTTCTTACATGATAGTATACATGTTTCAATGCCATTCTCCCAAATCATCCCACCCTCTCCCTCTCCCTCAGAGTTCAAAAGTCTGCTTTACACATCTGTGTCTCTTTTGCTGTCTCTCATACAGGGTCATCATTACCATCTTTCTAAATTCCATATATATGCGTTAGTATACTGTATTGGTGTTTTTAAACACCAAACCCTTTCTTGTATCTGGGATATTGATCATGATATTTTCTCTATTCATAGCCCTGTTCTAAACTTTTTTCAAGTCATTTCCTCCTATTCATCTTCTATTCATTAGTTTATGTGTCATTTTCTGTGGAAGGACTTCTCTATCAGTGAAATATATGTTAGGGACCCTCCCCACATAGTAGTGTTATTTTCACATCTGCTATACTTTGCATAATTTGTAGTTGTTCATATTAATTTAAAATGGATAAAAGAAATATTAAAAAAATGTTGGATCGAATGGAAAATACTTCAAGAACATACTGTGACTTTCAGAATATGTAAAATGCAACACACAACTGCAGGCTTCTTTCTAGAGCAATATGCTACATATAAGGACATAGAAAATTTTCACAGTAAAAAATATATCTTGTAAGTACTAAACAAAGCAAACATACTCTGTTAAGAGCAGTCAAAGTACAAAAACAAAAATGCATCATAGAAGAGGACAGAAATATTTTGTAACTTAAAAAATTAAAAAAGAACACATCACATTTCAAAAGTTGTATGCACAAAATAATAATAGATTTTAAATATTTAAAGCACACTTAGAAACGTATTAGATGTAAACATATATTTTTATTATATCTCATATATATATAAACTCAAATTATAATGGGAAATTTCATATATTTCTTGTATTATACCTAATATAATAAAAAAATACTAGGGTAGATATGTAAGCAAAAGTAGCAAAACTATCCTAGTTTTAATAAGGTAAAACTGCAATCAAGCAAGACAATGCACATTATTTTCAAATTCAAATGGAAAAGTTACTAAAGTTAAATGCTGCTGCTAAATCGCTTCAGTCATGTCCGACTCTGTGCGACCCCATAGACGGCAGCCCACCAGGCTCCCCCATCCCTGGGATTCTCCAGGGAAGAACACTGGAGTGGGTTGCCATTTTCTTCTCCAATGCATGCAAGTGAAAAGTGAAAGTGAAGTCGCTCAGTCGTGTCCGATTCTTAGCAACCCCATGGACTGCAGCCTACCAGGCTCCTCCATGGATTTTCCAGGCAAGAGTATTGGAGTGGGGTGCCATTGCCTTCTCTGAAGATTGAATGAGGATATTATAAATCAAATGTTAATAAATTTTAAATGCTTTCTATCAATTTTTTTTCTGAATATAAGTTAAATAAGCAGGGTGACGATACAGCCTTGACTTACTCCTTTCCCAACTTGGAACCAGTCTGTTACATGTCCAGTTCTAACTGTTGCTTCCTGACCTGCATACATGTTTCTCAAGAGGCAGGTAAGGTGATCTGGTATTCCCATCTCTTGAAGAATTTTCCAGAGTTTATTCTGGTCCATGCAATCAAAGGCTTTGGCATAGTCAGTAAAGCAGAAATAGATGTTTTCTCTGGAACTCTCTTGCTTTTTTGATGATCCAACAGATATTGGCAACTTGTTCTCTGGTTCCTAAGTCTTTTCTAAATCCAGCTTGAACATCTGGAAGTTCACAGTTCACATACTGTTGAAGTCTGGCTTGGAGATTTTTGAGCATTACTTAACTAGCATGTAAGATGAGTGCAGTTGTGCAGTAGTTTAAGCATTATTTGGCATTGCCTTTCTTTAGGATTGGAATGAAAATTGACCTTTTCCAGTCCTGTGGCCACTGCTGAGGTTTCCAAATTTGCTGGCATATTGAGTGCAGCACTTTGACAGCATCATCTTTCAAGATTTGAAATAGCTCAACTGGAATTCCATCACCTCCACTAGCTTTGTTTGTAGTGATGCTTCCTAAGGCCCACTTGACTTCACATTCCAGGATGTCTGGCTCCAAGTGAGTGATCATATCATCATGTTTTTCTGGGTCGTGAAGGTCTTTTTTTTTTTTTTTATATACTTCTTCTGTGTAGTCTTGCCACCTCTTCTTAATATCTTCTGCTTCTGTGAGATCCATATCATTTCTGTCCTTTATTTTGCCCATCTTTGCATGAAATGTTCCCTTGGTATCTCTAATTTTCTTGAAATCTCTACTCTTTCCCATTATATTGTTTTCTTCTATTTCTTTGCACTGATGACTGAAGAAGGCTTTCTTACCTTTCCTTGCTATTCTTTGGAATTCTGCATTCAAATGGGTATATCTTTCCTTTTCTCTTTTGCCTTTCACTTCTCTTATTTTTACAGCTAGTTATAAGGCCTCCTTAGACAACCATTTTACCTTTTTGCATTTCTTTCCTTGGGGATGGTCTTGATCCCTGCCTCCTGTACCTGTACAATGTCGCGAACCTTCTTCCATTGTTCTTCAGGCACTTTGTCTATCAGATCTATTTTTTTTTGTCACTTAGCTTCCCTGGTGGCTCAGAGGTTAAAGCATCTGCCTGCAATGTGGGAGACCTGGGTTCAATCCCTGGGTCGGGAAGATCCCCTGGAGAAGGAAATGGCAACCCACTCCAGTATTCTTGCCTGGAGAATCCCATGGGCAGAGGAGCCTGGTGGGCTATAGTCCACGGAGTGGCAAAGAGTTGGACACGACTGAGCTACTTCACTTAACTTCACTTACTATATAATCATAAGTGATTTGATTTAATAATACGAACATCTATCTTTTCTATGATATCTCTTCCTTACATGACATAAAATTTACTGTTTTACTCCTTACAATTAATGTTCTTTCTTATGGTTTCTTCTCTACCTTCCTGCATCTCAACACTCATTTAAAATTACATCTCCCAAACTTGCTACTCAATTACTGTACTTTTATTCCAGTCTGACATATAGTGGCAGATGTCTTGGGTAACACAGACAGTATTTTCAGCCTATTCAGCCTAGTGGAATAAAGAAGGTTATTTTGTTTCTCCAGAGAAGTAGAAATTATTATTTCTATTGAGATCATCTCTTTAACCTCTCCAACTTTTCATCCACTAATTTTCTTAGGAATATTATCATTTCCAGATCTGTTATCACTTTTCCAGTAATAGTAATGTTATTGGAAATGAAAGAGCATTTGAATATGCAAATTGTACTAGGATCCAACTCTCATAATAATTCTATACTTTCACTCAAGCTATCATTGCATTGAAAATAATATATATTCTTGAGACTACTCCACTGTCCTACTAGTTTCTGTGCAGTTTTGGTACAGTACAAAAGGCAGGGTAGTTGTGAGCAAGTGAAGGATTTGGTAAAAATAATATTTATTAAATGGTAGGGTGTTGTGGTAAAAGAGAGAGAAAATGGAGGAAAAACTAGAAGACAAATTTTGTGTGTGATAGTCATGATTGAATATCAGTTGTATAAACAGCAAAAATTGATTTCTCACTCATTTGGAGGGGAGTGAGTTAGCAATGTGGGATGCTTTCATCTTGTACCCAAATCTCAAATTGAAATCTGCTTAGAGACCATAACTGGGAAATGAAGAATTGCATAATGAAAATTTAGTTTTATCTAGAAGTAATTTGTTGTCTTTCTTTAAAGCACACTAGTGAAACTAGTCAAATGCTTTTCCTGTATGAAATGAACATGGGAAATTAAGTCTGCCAATTGCCACAGAGGTAGGATTGCTGGAAAACAATATAAGATATCCAGTTGAACTTTAATTTCACACACAGAACTATTTTTAGAATAAAAATTGTGAATACTTATATAAAACATCTTTTGTGTATTTGAAATTCAAATTGAGCACATTGCTAAGTTTGGCTGCCCTGTCCAGAAATCAAAAAGAACTAGATATTGACAAACACCATTAATGTCTGTTATAATCCATTTTTTAATAGCAAACTATTTGGTTTACTCTCTCACATGTTGAATACATTCCCTATAGCAGACAACCCAAACCCTATCCAGTCAAAAGGGTTCCTATCTAGTTCAGAAGTCCTGGATAGTGGAAGAGGTCCTGCCGTCTCTCCATCAAGAACATTTCCTTTAGACATACGCTCTAAAAAGAAAAGCTATCTGTCTAACACACACACAGAATGGGTACACCAACTTCAAGGAACTTTCTCGAATAGGAAAAAGAAAAATGGGTGACATGTTGAATACTGGTTCTGACATCTCACTAGACAGACAATATAAGACTGCCTATATTGAGATAAAGATATTCATTAATCATTCCCTGATACTCATCTCTCTGAAAAGAGTTGTAATGCACTATGCACAATTTTGTTGTTTTCACTCTTTCAGTCTTTTTAGAGTTTCTTCTTTCATCATATTTGAAATAAATGGTGTGTCTGCCCTTTTAAGGGCTTCATAATGTTAACAGTGATGTGTTAACTTTTAAGTATTGAAGCATTATTTTAAAATTCAGCATTTTGCTTGTATTTGTATACTATATATACTTAGCCTATATACAAACTACTACACTGAGTTTTCATTATTTCATTTGTACAAAGGTATCAACAATTTAGCAAGCAGTTTTTTCATGCATTTGCTGCCAGCATGTATAGTTGTCATACTTTTTTTTTTTACTGACATAATCCATGACTGAAATAAGTTCATGATGGCAACATAAAGGCCATCTGAAACATTTAGTTTGGGTGCAAATTGACCCCCAAAGACTCAAATTAATACAAAGCAACATTAAAAAAAAGTGCATTTTGTTTACTTTGGCTAAAGAGATCCAAGAGTAAACAAAGCAAAATGCACGAACACTCTGACTTTTCCCAATCAATTCTCCCATAGCTACACACTTAGTATGTAGTGTGCATGTAGTGTGTACTACTACACATTACATTACATGTAAATTAGTAAGTTAGAAGGTATACATCTTAAGTTTTTGCAGATGAAAGTTTTGGATATTTTTGTTTTCAGTCTTTCTTCCTTCCATTTTATAATATTAAGTAAATTGTTTTGGAAATAGAATTATTTTTATATACCACTTTGTAAGATATATGATTTCATGGTTTCATGTTCAGATATTATCTAGAAATATACATATACATATCTAATATTTAGAAGTACAAAAAATGATAAAAAACTGAAAGTTTGTGGTTGGTGACACGTTTAGATTTTTTTCTTCATGAATTGAGAAATTAATCAATATTTTAAAAAATTTTTCAGAAGTTGAAGCCTTCAAAATTCACTACATATAATAACATTATCAGGAAAAACATATCTAAAATAATATTTATTTTATAATTAACTGTGTAGAAAAATGACTGCCCACCTGAGGAGAATGAAAATCTTTTAGATTCGATTCATTAAGGTTATCATGTTCATCTGATGGAAATTATATTGCACAGCTTAAATTGCAGTTCTTGTGAGAAGAGCAAGTTTTACTGAATAATTTACTGATAAATATTATACTCCTATTAAATATATTCCATCTGCAATTTAATTATTCTATTTGAATATATTTTCTCACTTGTATACAGAATGACATTATTGTGGATGTCAGTGGAAGAAATGTATTAAATATGAGCAATAAAAATGAAATGAGAAACATTTGAAGTAATTCAGATGAGTATTTGTTGGACTGCATATTGTCTGTGTGGTGTGTGTATGTGTTTAACATCTTAAAAGTCCTGCAAAAAACCGTAGAACAAGAGTTTTACATATGATGAAAGTACTTATAAGGAATTATCTTTATAGTTAGTTGCTTGCAAATTATATACTAATAATTTATAATGTAGTAAAGTCTAAAAGATGCTGGTCTCATTAGTTTTTTTGAAGTGGAACTTTGTTTTTTTCAAGGGCTTTGCTTGTGGCTTAGCTGGTAAAGAATCCTCTTGCAATATGGGAGACCTGGGTTCAATCCCTGGAATGGGAAGATCCACTGGAGAAGGGAAAGGCTACCCATTCCAGTTCTGGCTTGGATAATTCCATGTACCGTATAGTCCATGTGGTTGCAAAGAGTTGGACACGACTGAGTGACTTTCACCTTCACTTTTCTTTTTCCAAAACGTGTCTTTATTCAGTTAAAACTTTAATTAGCATTGATAGGACTTAGAAATTTTACCTGGCTATCATTGAACCCTATTCTATAAAATAGCAATTACAAAAAAGTCCTATGTTTCCATATAAGTTTCTGGTTTAAAGTATCCTTAGAGAAATATTTTCTAGTTAGGACTTAATATTCAGCCTTAAAACTGCTGAAATCATTTTAAATCACTGTACTTGAGAATGGTTTCCCTGGTGGCTCAGTCAGTAACAAATCTGCCTGCAGTGCTGGACACCCAGGTTTGGTACGTGGGTTGGGAAGGTCCCCTGGAGAAGGAAATGGCGACTTACTCCAGTATTCTTGCCTGGGAAATTCCATGGATAGAGGAGCCTGGCAGGCTACAGTCCGTGCTGTAAAAAGAGTTGGATGTGACTTAGTGACTAAACCACCACCATACATTTTAGAAAAGATCACTATACATTGCCAGAAATCAGGATATCCCTTGATTGTTCATAGTGAGTTGGAGCTTTAACAAGATTGATTCTGTGATGAAATTATGAAAGGAAAGTCCTTTATATTGTTTACAGTTTTGTCAAGTTTTGTGCAATTATAAAGACTTATTGTGTATTCCTTCCTATATATGAGTCTACTGTTAAGTTTTCCATTCTGTACCATTGATTTCTTTCCACTGTTATGTCAACAGCTCCACATTGTGTAAATTATGGTGGATTTCTGACATCTGAAAAGCTAGCCTCCCCTCATTCTTCTTTTCGGAGAATTCCTTGTTAAATATTACATGTATATTCTCCACCTTTATTGTTTACAAAAATAGCTTCATATGTTTTTATAGTATCTTATATAGATTATAAAGATATAAAAAATTGAATTTTTACCTGAATTATAGTAAAACTATAAAAGAATTGAATTTTTACCCAAATATTTGTATTTTCATTTCTTTAAGGCATTGATAAAAGTATATAAATCTTTTAAGTTTTATATATGTATTCATATTAAAAAATCATTTATATCAATTTATTGTTTTTGTTCTTCTAAGTACAATCTTTAGTTTTATTTTTTTTCCTGAAGAGAAAATCAGTTGATTTTTCTAAATTCTAACTTCATTAATATTTTTTAAATTCTTTGTAATATTTCCAGTGTTTTAATAATTTTTCCATTTTATAAAGCTCTATCACCAGTGAATTCAATGTCTAGTTGATAAAATACTTAAACCACCTCTGAAAATTTTATGCTATGTGCCAATTTCCTATTGCTGCTTTATAAATTTTCACACTTTTAGTGACTTAAATAAGTAAAACAAATTTATTATCTTACAGTTCTGGAGGTAAGACATCTGAAATGTTCACCTTGGGCTAAAATGAGGTGTTGATAGGTATGAATTCCTTTCTGGGTTCTATAGAAAAGAATCCATCTGTCTTTCCCACTTTCCAGAGGCTGTCCAGATTCCTTCACTCGTTGTCTCCTTCCATTCTCTAAGCCAGCAATGGCCAGTGAAGTGTTTCTCGTACTGCTGCTGCTGCTGCTGCTGCTAAGTCACTTCAGTTGTGTCCGACTCTGTGCGACCCCATAGATGGCAGCCCACCAGGCTCCCCCGTCCCTGGGATTCTCCAGGCAAGAACATTGGAGTGGGTTGCCATGTCCTTCTCCAATGCATGAAAGTGAAGAGTGAAAGTGAAGTCACTCAGTCGTGTCTGACTCTTAGCGACCCCATGGACTGCAGCCTATCAGGCTCCTCCACCTATGGGGTTTTCCAGGCAAGAGTACTGGAGTGGGGTGCCATTGCCTTCTCCGACTGAATCCATTCTAATACTAACTTCTCTCTCCAACTTTCACATTTAAAGGACCCTTGTGATTGCATTGGGCTCACACAGATATTCCAGAATAATCTTCTTATTCTAAGGTCAGTGAAATGGCAATCTTGTTTCTGTTTTTAAATTGTATTCTCCTTACCAGGTAACATTGTCACAATTTCCAAAGACTAGGACATGGACATCTGGCGGGGGTCATTATTTTCCCTACCACAAACAATTATTATTTATTATTACTTTCTCTGGTCTATCTATGCTGATAGGTAGATACATTCAATGTTAAAAATGTAGTGTGAAAGGACACTTTCTGTTATATTTTCTTTCATATGCATGAATATTAAAATGTAAGGACACAGCCTATATTCAAATTTTATAAGTTCTATATAAATGAAAACTGAATGTTGAACTTTAATCAATATAGCTTTATTATCTATGCAGATAATCCTTTGATATTTTTCTGTGAGTCTCTTAATTTGAAAGATATACTCCTAGGTTTCCTAGTATAGAGCTATATTTTTTTCCATGTAAGAAGCCTATTTGGTCTTGTGATACAGTTTCAAGGATCTGATTTTATTTTGTTAATTTTATTTGAGATTTTTGCTTCAGTAGCTGCAGGTGAGACTGACCAATTGTTTCTATTTTTAAGCGGTTAGTTTAACTTTTTACTTACTTTTAAAATAAAACATATAAGCAAAGCTTATATATCTGTTATTCATATTAGTATACATATTCCTATAGTGTGATATTTTAGACTTGTATTAAGAATTATCTATAAAAATGAGGCTTTCAGTGTGACTGCAGTGTAATACATCTGTGACTACTCTTTTAAACTAAAGTGGAAAATCTAAATTATTATGAACAAATATATTAATTATTTTATGAATAAAGAATGTAATCATTAACTTATTTATTGGTGTACTTATGCAAGTATCACTTTAAGAATCATTTCTTTACCACCCATTATTTCCCTTTATGGTTAATTTTTCATTAATTTTTATTAATTTCTGGGGTTCTTTTAAATGAGTTTCATCAGTTCAGTTCAGTCTCTCAGTGGTGTCCGACTCTTTGCGACCCCATGAATCACAGCACGCCAGGCCTCCGTGTCCATCACCACTCAGACTCGCATCCATCGCGTCCGTGATGCCATCCAGCCCTCTCATCCTCTGTCGTCCACTTCTCCTCCTGCCCCCAATCACTCCCAGCAGCAGAGTCTTTTCCAATCAGTCAACTCTTCGCATGAGGTGACCAAAGTACTGGAGTTTCACCTTCAGCATCATTCCTTCCAAAGAAATCCCAGGGTTGGTCTCCTTCAGAATGGACTAGTTGGATGTCTTTGCAGTCCAAGGGACTCTCAAGAGTCTTCTCCAACACCACAGTTCAAAAGCATCAATTCTTCAGCGCTCAGCTTTCTTCACAGACCAACTCTCACATCCATACATGACCATAGGAAAAACTATAGCCTTGACTAGATGGACCTTTGTTGGCAAAGTAATGTCTCTGCCTTTCAATATGCTATGTAGGTTGGTCATAACTTTCCTTCCGAGGAGTAAGCATCTTTTAATTTCATGGCTGCAGTCAACATCTGCAGTGATTTTGGAGCCCCCAAAATAAAGTCTGACACTGTTTTCAATGATTCTCCATCTATTTGCCATGAAGTGATGGGACCAGATGCCATGATCTTTGTTTTCTGAATGTTGAGCTTTAGGCCAACTTTTTCACTCTCCTCTATCACTTTCATCAAGAGGCTTTTTAGTTCCTCTTTAGTTTCTGCCATAAGGGTGGTGTCATCTGCATATCTGAGGTTATTGATATTTCTCCTGGAAATCTTGATTCCAGCTTGTGCTTCTTCCAGCCCAGTGTTTCTCATGATGTACTCTGCATAGAAGTTAAATAAGCAGGGTGACAATATACAGCCTTGACATTACTCCTTTTCCTATTTGTAACCAGTCTATTTTTCCATGTCCAGTTCTAACTGTTGCTTCCTGACCTGCATACAGATATCTCAAGAGGCAGGTCAGGTGGTCTGGTATTCCCATCTCTCACAGAATTTTCCACAGTTTATTGTGATCCACACAGTCAAAGGCTTTGGCATAGTCAATAAAGCAGAAATAGATGTTTTTCTGGAACTCTCCTGATTTTTTCATGATCCAGAGGATGTTGGCAATTTGATCTCTGCCTTTTCTAAAACCAGCTTGAACATCAGGAGGTTCACGGTTCACGTGTTGCTGAAGCCTGGCTTGGAGAATTTTGAGCATTACTTTACTAGCATGTGAGATGAGTGCAATTGAATGGTAGTTTGAGCATTCTTTGGCATTGCCTTTCTTTGGGATTAGAATGAAAACTGACCTTTTCCAGTCCTGTGGCCACTGCTGACTTTTCCAAATGTGCTGGCATATTGAGTACAGCACTTTGACAGCATCATCTTTCAGGATTTGAAATAGCTCAACTGGAATTCCATCACCTCCACTAGCTTTGTTCGTAGTGATGCTTTCTAAGGCCCCCTTGACTTCACATTCCAGGATGTCTTGCTCTAGATGAGTGATCACATCATCATGATTATCTGGGTTGTGAAGACCTTTTTTGTACAGTTCTGTGTATTCTTGCCACCTCTTCTTAATATCTTCTGCTTCAATTAGGTCCATACCATTTCTGTCCTTTATCAAGCCCATCTTTGCATGAAATGTTCCCTTGGTATCTCTAATTTTCTTGATGAGATCTCTAGTCTTTCCCATTCTGTTCTTTTCCTCTATTTCTTTGCATTGATTACTGAAGAAGGCTTTCTTATCTCTTCTTGCTATTCTTTGGAACTCTGCATTCAGATGCTTATATCTTTCCTTTTCTCCTTTTCTTTGCCTCTCTTCTTTTCACAGCTATTTGTAAGGCCTCCCCAGACAGCCATTTTGTTTTTTTTGCATTTCTTTTCCGTGGGGATTGTCTTGATCCCTGTCTCCTGTAGAATGTCACGAACCTCATTCCATACTTCATCAGGCACTCTGTCTATCAGATCTAGGTGCTTAAATCTATTTCTCACTTCCACTGTATAATCATAAGGGATTTGATTGAGGTCATACCTGTATGGTCTAGCGGTTTTCTCTACTTTCTTCAATTTATGTCTGAATTTGGTAATAAGGAGTTCGTGTTCTGAGCCACAGTCAGCTCCTGGTCTTTTTTTTTGTTGTTGTTGTTGACTGTATAGAGCTTCTCCATCTTTGGCTGCAAAGAATATAATCAATCTGATTTCTGTGTTGACCTTCTGGTGATGTCCACGTGTAGAATCTTCTCTTGTGTGTTGGAAGAGGGTTTTTGCTATGACCAGTGCATTTTCTTGGCAAAACTCTATTAGTCTTTGCCCTGCTTCATTCCGCATTCCAAGGCCAAATTTGCCTATTACTCCAGGTGTTTCTTGACTTCCTACTTTTGCATTCCAGTCCCCTATAATGAAAAGGACATCTTTTTTGGGTGTTAGTTCTTAAAGATCTTGTAGGTGTTCATAAGCACCGTTCAACTTCAGCTTCTTCAGCGTTACTGGTTGGGGCATAGACTTGGATTACTGTGATAGTGAATGGTTTGCCTTGGAGACGAACAGAGATCATTCTGTCATTTTTGAGATTGCATCCAAGTACTACATTTTGGACTCTTTTGTTGACCATGATGGCAGCTCCATTTCTTCTAAGGGATTCCTGCCCACAGTAGTAGATACAATGGTCATCTGAGTTAAATTCACCCATTCCAGTCCATTTTACTTCACTGATTCCTAGAATGTCAACATTCACTCTTGCCATCTCTTGTTTGACCACTTCCAATTTGCCTTGTTTCATGGACCTGACATTCCAGGTTCCTATACAATATTGCTCTTTACAGCATCAGACCTTGCTTCTATCACCAGTCACATCCACAGCTGAGTATTGTTTTTGCTTTGGCTCCATCCCTTCATTCTTTCTGGAGTTATTTCTCCACTGATCTCCAGTACAGTTTTGGGCACCTGCTGACCTGGGGAGTTCCTCTTTCAGTATCCTATCATTTTGCCTTTTCATACTGTTCATGGGGTTCTCAAGGCAAGAATACTGAAGTGGTTTGCCATTCCCTTCTCCAGTGGACCACATTCTGTTATACCTCTCCACCATGACCCGCCCGTCTTGGGTTGCCCCCCGGGCATGGCTTAGTTTCATTGAGTTAGACAAGGCTGTGGTCCTAGTGTGATTAGATTGACTAGTTTTCTGTGAGTATGGTTTCAGTGTGTCTGCCCTCTGATGCCCTCTTGTAACACCTACCATCTTACTTACATCTTAACTTTTTTATAAAGTTCAAATACTTACATGCAACTCCCTGATAGGCATTAATCAGTATTTCAAAAATCAGTGTGTGTGTGTGTGTGTGTGTATATGTAATCGCTTATACATTTTACATATATATTTCATATAAGTATACTTTTTAATATAGTAGACCTTTGGACCATATGGAAAAGACTATATGTCCAAGAACATTTGTTTGTAAAATAGCATTTATGTTTAGAAGTCCTATGACATATGTGAAGCATTTTCACATATATGATAAATGCATAAAATCAAAAAAGTCACTGAAGTCTTTTTAAAAAGTAATGATTTGCCTTTACAAAGTCATTTACAAGGATAATACATTATGTTTTATCAAATATATTTATTATAATATGCATTATTAAATATGTAAAATCTCCATTATTTAAATTGATATTTTCAAATTTAATCTCATCAGTCAGTCAGTCCATTCACTCAGTCGCATCTGAGTCTATGCTATTCCATGAACTGCAGCACACTAAGATTACTGGTCTATCACCAACTCTATAGTATTTTTGTAGAGGCTTTTTTAAAATTAAGTACTTTATGATATTTTTATTTTACTTTAAATATCATACATGCATTTTAAAACCACATGATAGAATAATGTAAATGTATGCTTTCTTGGACTTGTCTAAGGGTAATTTAAGTTTGGGACAAGATGGGCAAGTGGATGTTGACCATAGTTGAAAAATTTTAAATTTGAGTGATGGACATACTGTGGTTGTTACGCCTGTCTGTGTACTTTTTAACATATTTGATTTCTTAATATAAAGTTTTATCATTAAGCTTATATCATTTCCTTATAGCTAGTTTATAATTTATTGTTCAGGATTATATCAGGTCACTGAATGCTGTAATATTTATTGTATATTTGTTTGAAATGCAAGAGCATTTGTGACATAGTTTTCCACTTCTTTATTTTTTATTTTTTTATTATTTATTTATTTATTTATTTTTAATTAATTAATTTATTTATTTTTAATTTTTACTTTACAATTCTGTATTGGTTTTGGCATAGATTGACATTGAAATTCTTTCTAAATGTATTCAACCCTGTTATTTGGTGAAAAGCCGTATGGCATCTGTCCTGTGTGTTTTATTTTTTTAAAAGGCCATTCAAATTCTTCTCATCTGCTGTCACTATCTTTGAACAAGAATAAACATGACAGATTCATGGTTGGAGGTCCCAGGAAAAACAACTTGTCAGTCATTCTTGAAACTGTATTTGTGTATCAGTACACAGAAGAGGCTGAATGGTAGTGAAGATTGTTTTGTTAATATTATTATTGCATATCATTTGCTGGCTTTTGCATTTTAAATAGATGTTTATTATTTTAACTAGAAGTATTCAAATTATTTTAGATGATTTAAATATTTATCTAAATTGCATTATAATACATTTAGTTTATTGCTTCTGTTTTTCAAACTATTTCAAGCTTAAAGGAATAAAACAGAGAATGTGTAAAGGAAGTTGGATTATAGTTCTAACTCAGCCTATCAAAAATTGTTTTTCAACAAAAAGGACTTAAACCATTTCTTTACTCCACTCTACCCACACATCCCAGGATAGTTTCAACAAGTAAATATATAATAATGCAGAATAGCATGATAAAATGTTCTAAATCAGAAGAAATATTGGCATAATGATATAAATTAAGAAGGGGTGATTGAAAAAAATTACAATATGGACTAAGTTAGTAAGAAACACTTGCCAATTTACCAATGTTTTTGGACATTGAAGTTGTTTGATTTACTTTCTTAAACATAACTACATGATTTTCTTTTCAAAATAACCATGCACAATTGAAAAAGTCAAAGTAAGAAGGCCATTATGGTGGCAAACAGCCATAAGTTATGAAACAACAAATAAATTACCTATCTTTCAGGAAAAAAAAATTCTTAAAATGGGTTAGGCACTGAAATTATGTGTCAGGTTTTTTTTTCTTCCTCTTGAGATAGTTATTGCCTTCACCTAATAGCTACCATTTGTTTTGTGGAATGCATGAATAGTATGTGAAATGGAAAGCAGACTACTGAATTTATTTAACAAACTTGCCAGTATTCCTTGGAAGGAATTAGTTTTAAAAGTCTGTTTAGTTTTAATTCTATGGTAAATAATTTTCAGAACCAAATGCTTCATCAATATTTCAGGTTTCACCTAAGTATATAAAATAATAATTATTGTAATGTAACTTGCATAATTATTTGGTGCATATACCTTGGAAATTTAATATGATTTTACTGAGGGAATATGACATGTAAGAAAAATTATATATATTAATTGACATACATAATTATATAATTGATCAGAATATCCTGATGGTTCAATCCCAGATATATAGTAAGTGATTAAATATAGTTGTTCAGCTAGAATAATACTGAGTTATAAAAACTACTTTAAGTTATTTGAAGCCCCAGAAACCATTTTTGAAACAAGATTGCATGTGTATTTTTTGTGTATGTGAGAGAGTGTGTATTTTTGTGTGTCTGTGTGTATGACATTGTCTCCCTACTATACTTGTGAAAAAGTTTGCTAACCACATTCACTTTTGATCTGACAACACAGAAGCTGAGTGACTTTCAAAATATAAGGCACATAATATTACTCTTGTCCCTACTTTCTTCAGTTTAACTCTTAATTTGGCAATGAAGGGTTCATGATTGCAGCTACAGTCAGCTCCTGGTCTTGTTTTTGCTGACTGTATAGAGCTTTTCCATCTTTGGCTGCAAAGGATGTAATCAATCTGATTTCAGTATTCATCATCTGGTGATACCCATGTGTAGAGTCATCTCTTGTGTTGTGGAACAGGGTGTTTGCTATGACCAGTGCACTCTCTTGGCAAAACTCTGTTAGCCTCTCAGTTTAGTTCAGTCACTCAGTTGTGTCTGACTCTTTGTGACCCCATGGACTGCAGCACGCCAGGCTTCCCTGTCCATCACCAACTCCTGGAGCTTGCTCAGACTTGAGTCCATCAAGTCAATGATGCCATTCAACCATCTCATCCTCTGTCTTCCCCTTATCCTCCTGCCTTCAATCTTTCCCAGCATCAGTGTCTTTTCCAATGCATCAATTCTTCGCATCAGGTAGCAAAAGTATTGAAATTTCAGCCTCAGCATCAGACCTTCCAGTGAATATTCAGGACTGATTTCCTTTAGGATGGACTGCTTTGATCTCCTTGCAGTCCAAGGGACTCTCAAGAGTCTTCTCCAACACACAGTTCAAAAGCATCGATTCTTTGACCCTCAGATTTCTGTTAACGTTTACCCTGCTTCATTTTGTACTCCAAGGCAAAACAGTACTGTTAATCCATGTATATCTTTACTTCCTAATTTTGCATCCCAGTCTCCTATGATGAGAAGGACATCTTTTTGGTGTTAGTTCTAGAAGGTCTTATAGGTCATCATAGAACCATTGAACTTCAGCTTCTTCTGCATTCGTGGTTGCAGCATAGACTTGGATTACTGTAATAATGAATGGTTTCCCTTGAAAATGAACAGAGATCATTCTGTCATTTTTGAGATTGCATCCAGGTGCTGCATTTGAAACTCTTTTGTTGATTATGAGGATACTCCATTTCTTCTAATGGATTCTTGCTCACAATAGTGGATAAAATGGTCATCTGAATTAAATTCACCCATTCCAGTCTATTTTAGTTCAGTTATTCCTAAAATGTTAATGTTCACTCTTGCCATCCTCTGTTTGACCACTTCAAATTTATCTTGATTTGTGGACCTAACATTCCAGGTTCCTATGCAATCTTGTTCTTCAAGATTCTTGAACTTTACTTTTACCACCAGACACATCCACAACTGTGTATCATTTCCCCTTTTGCTTATCCTCTTCATTCTTTCTGGAGCTGTTTCGTCCCTTTTTCCAGCAGCATATTGGATACCTTCCAACCTGGGGGACTCATTTTTCAGTGTCATATCATTTTGTCTTTTTACACTGTTCACGGGGTTCTCAAGGAAAGAATACTGAAGTGGTTTGCTATTGCCTTCCCTGTGGGCTATGTTTTGTCAGAACTCTCCACTGTTAAAATTCACTGTAATTTTAGTGAGCATCAGATATGTTTTCAATATTTTCTCTTAGATCATATAATATATGTTCCCTAATGATGTTAAATTCTGTGTAAAATAGTTCCAGTAATTTGCCCATTCATGGATTTATTTCTGTTGACTATTTTTTACCCTATATATGGATTTAACATTTTCCTGCTTCTTTGCTTTTATTATTTGCCAGAATCATATGCCAAACAAAAAATGGATAATTTTTTATATTTGTTTGTATTCAGAAAATGACATACAACTAAATTGCAAACATCTATGTCAAAATATTTATATGAGAAGAAATCCAGTCAGACCCATAGTGAAATCTGGATTTTGTTGCAACTTTTTTTATATTTAGTTCAACACTGGCATTAAAAATTATTAAGACAGGATCACTGCTTCTGTTTAAGTAGGATCTGCATCTTTTCTGTGGTGAGTTTTCATAGAACTCTTTATACTTTGCTTACAAGCTACTATATACATTGCAACCAACTCATTGGTTGGTTTAGAATCTTTCTTTCTGATATATAGCATGATAGCTAGACTTCGGAGTTCTTGAAAATTTTCTTTACACAGAAACAAACCTTGAACTCCTTGGTGCTTTGGAATTTCTCTTTGTTTTGCTACCTTCTTCCGTCACCCCACTTATCTTTGTCCATGGTAGTGTACTTTAGGAAAGTCTAATGTGCCTTGGAAGGATGTCTCTCATTTCTTCTCTCTCATTATCATCCTTCAAGTGACATGAAGGATCCCAGTGCCTCAGGGATAATTTTGATCAGCCTCAATCTTTTGTGTGTCTGCAGCCTTGTATTCAGTAGGAACACTGTGCACTTTATAGAAGAGTTATCTTGTAGCTAGATCTCCAGAACAGTTTCCGGCCTACCGAGGTTATACCATATGCTCTGAAAACATCAGTGGAAGAAATGGCAGGTGCCAGCTCATCGTGTAATTATGGCTCCTTGGGTTTCCAAGTCATCCCTTTTCTTTGACAGTGGTTAAAAGTTGGGGTGATTTCTCTTTACCACTGTTCATGTTGTATTCCCTCCTCCTTTTCTTGCTGACCTTTTAGGTTTGAAAACAGCCATGTGTTGCTTCTAAGGGCTTCCCTGATGGCTTATATAATGGAAAGATATGATATTGCTGAAACCTTAATTCATTTAGTTTCAGCAGTTCAGTTCAATTGCTCAGTCATGTCACACTCTTTGCGACCCCATGGATTGCAGCTTGCCAGGCTTCCCTATCTATCACCAACTGCCAGGGCCTATTCAAACTCATGTCCAATGCATCAGTGATGCCATCCAGCCATCTCATCCTCTGTCATCCCCTTCTCCTCCTTCAGTCTTTCCCAGCATTAGAGTCTTTTCCAATGAGTCAGTTCTTTGCATCATGTGGCCAAAGTATTGGAGTTTCAACTTCAGCATCAGTCCTTCCAATGAATATTTAGGACTGATTTCCTCTAGGATGGATTGGATGGATCTCCTCGCAGTCCAACGGATTCTCAAGAGTCTTCACCAGCACCACAGTCCAAAAGCATCAATTCTTTGGCACTCAGCTTTCTTTATAGTCCATGTGTCACATCCATACATGGCTACTGGAAAAACCATAGCTTTGACTAGACAGACCTTTGTTGGTAAACTATTGTCTCTGCTTTTAATATGCTGTCTAGTTTGATCATAACTTTTCTTCCATGGAGCAAGCATTTTTTAATTTCATGGCTGCAGTCACCATCTGCTATGATTATGGACCCCCCCCAAATAAAGTTTGTCACTGTTTCCCCATCTATTTGCCATGAAGTGATGGAACCAGATGCCATGATCTTAGTTTTCTGATTGTTGAGTTTAAGCCAACTTTTTCACTCTCCTCTTTCACTTTCATCAAGAGGCTCTTTAGTTCTTCTTTACTTTCTGCCATAGAGGTCATATCATCTGTGTATCTGAGGTTATTGATATTTCTGTTTGCAATATTGATTCCAGCTTGTGCTTCATCCAGCCCAGCATTTCTCATGATGTACTCTACATATAAGTTAAATAAGCAGGGTGACAATATACAGCCTTGACATACTCCTTTTCTGACTTGGAGCCAGTCTGTTTTTCCATGTCCAGTTCTGTTGCTTCCTGTCCTGCATACAGATTTCTCAAGGGGCAGGTCAGGTGGTCTGGTATTCCCATGTGATCCACACAGTCAAAGGCTTTGGCATAGTCAATAAAGCAGAAGTAGAAGTTTTTCTGGAATTCCCTTGCTTTTTTGATGATCCAACAGATGTTGGCAATTTGATCTCTGGTTCCTTTGGCTTTTCTAAATCCAGCTTGAACATCTGGAAGTTCATGGTTCACGTACTGTTGAAGCCTGACTTGGAGAAATGAGCATTACTTTGCCAGCCAGTGAGATGAGTTTAGTTTAGCTTTTTTTTTTTTTTTTTTTGAGTGCTTATCATCTTGTTTGCTTTTAAATACTGAAATTTTCTATGTGACTTGTTCTCATTGGTGAAGTGATAGTCATCAGTGAAGTTCTGCATTCTAATTGACAGTGGAAAGCCATGAAATCTACTTTTAATTGTTCTTTAGGTTAAACTTAATTTTGAAGTAGAATAAGAAAGGACACTCCTTCTGAGTTACAGAGGACAGAAAAAAATCACTGCCATCTGTTTAATGATAGTAGGCATGATCACTTCACTCTCTCATGTATGTCAAGTGTAATAAAATAAAGTTATGCTGGCTAATGCACAGATGATCTCTCTTTAGATGAATGATTTCCAATTGAATAATGTGCAAAATCAACCTTCCTCATAATGAGCATAGAAAATATCCATTAAATTTTTGCTATATAGCAAGGGACTGGCTAAGGGATTAGATCAAAGGAAAACCTTACACAGATATTTAATAAAGAAAAAAAATGCCACCACATATGTAGTATTAGTCCATTCTACTTATGGGTATTCAAAAAGCTAAAATGTTTTGAAGGACTTCTTTGCTCTTTAACAATAATTAATTAAAAGTTCTATATATTTAAAGATGTTGAAATTTTCTCCACTGGCATTTATCATATAGGTTTATCATTTAGGCTTTTTGTTGTGATTAGTCAGACCATCCTGTGGATAGGATAGAAGCAAAATTCCTAGAGGGAAATGGAATTTACATATACTTTTCAATATACTGTTATCAAAAATGGGAAGAGCATATATATCCTTTCTTTTTGTGTGAAGGAAATACACTTCTATAATTGTTTGTGCTATGAGCTGAATTCCCTGAATTTTTGGTTGTTACATTTTATATAGGATATAATTTTTACTAAAATGAATGATAATGTGTGCTTATTCAGATTTGGATTTTGGCAGGTATTCTGTAGGAAATGACTGATGTGGATCATTTTCAGGGAAGCAATTGGCAATATTTGTTGCCAATGATAAAATTTGAATGTTAAAGTGAAAATTTGAATTTAGGAAAGCATACTTGGCACTGTGTACTTGTAAGCTTACCAATCTTAAATTACTTTAAAATGAGATTGTAAGTGATTTTAAAGAATGTGATTATATCAAATAATAAAATATTTCAATGTATGAAAACTTTGTACAACTCTGTGAACTAATATTTTCCAAACGATCAGTGCATGCT
Organism: Oryx dammah; assembly: GCF_014754425.2. Taxonomy (NCBI): domain Eukaryota; kingdom Metazoa; phylum Chordata; class Mammalia; order Artiodactyla; family Bovidae; genus Oryx; species Oryx dammah. The sequence continues at coordinate 16,527,603 of NW_024070200.1, forward strand.
GCTGAAAAATAATATACCAATTAAAGATCTATTCAAAGTGTAAGATAGACCAATAAGCTATAATTTAATATACTATAAAAATTTAATCAGTATGATTCCATTTTCTATACTTCAATAACATTTAATAAATGACCGCTTGTCAAATTTTATGTATTATCTCAGTATATTCACAGAGACATTCTGTGCTTTTGCAACTATGTATTTTTTCAGCACTTTTATTGAGTTATGATTCTCAGATGAGAAGTATGCATATTTAAACTGTTCAAACTAATATTTTGATATACATCTATGTTGTGAAATGGCCAATATCAAAGATATACCAAGTCTTTGATTTTGATCAGACATCTCCCTCAAGGAAATCTGTTTCAAAGTTACAATGACAAAAAATACAAATCTGTAAGTCTGTTTATTTTGTCATTAATTGCTATATAATAATGAAATTATAATGTAAACTTAAACATAACATATTGCTGAGTCTAGGCAGATGAGTAAATATTTATTATGACTGGGATCTTAGATTTTGGCATGGGGGAAAGGAGAAAGAAATATTATATAAAGTTAATAAAAATCCTATAAACTTAAATTTGAATTGGAAGTATCTGTATGAACTCATGAAAATTGATTTTGGAAAAATTAGGACTTTGACTTTCTTTTAATAACCAGCAGACTAACCTGGCTTGGGGTGGGGGGACACATATAACTCAAAAGTTGCTAGTTCTAAATGTCATTATCTATTTGTGAGCTAGTTGATTTTTTAAGGCTAGAACTGCAAACATTCAGGATGAGGCTATAATATTTTGTAATTATCATAAGCAAGATGCTATTAAACATTGTTAAGCATTTATCAGGTTGACTCAGGAAACAACTTGAAAGGGTTTCCTGGCCAAAGATGGGTATTTGTAACATTGGTAATTTAACTGCATGACAATAGAAGGGGAAAAGTAGAAGCAGTGACAGATTTTATTTACTTGAGCTCCAAAATCAGCCACAAAATTAAAAGACACTTGCTCCTTGGAAGGAAAGCTATGACAAACCTAAACATCATATTAAAAAGCAAAGGCATCACTTTGCTGACAAAGGTCCATCTAGTCAAAGCTATGGTTTTTCAGTAGTCATGTACAGATGTAAGAGTTGGACCATAAAGGAGGCAGTGTGCTGAAGAACTGATGCTTTTGAACTGTGGTGCTAGAGATGACTTTTGAAGTACTTGAACAGCCAGGAGATCAAATTAGTCCATTCTAAAAGAAATCAATGCTGAATATTCATTGAAAGGATTGATGCTGAAGTCTAACCTCCAAAAATGTGGTCACCTAATGCAAAGAGCCAACTCATTGGAAAAGACCTGATTCTGGGAAGGACTGAAGGCAAAAGAAGAAGGTGCAAGAAGCATCAAGATCTTTTCCAATAAGTCAGTTCTTTGTACCTGGTGGCCAAAGTATTGTAGCTTCAGCTTCAGCATCAGTCCTACCAGTGGATATTCAGGACTGATTTCCTTTAGGATGGACTGGTTGGATCTCTTTGCTGTCCAAGGGACTCTCAAGAGTCTTCTCCAACACCACAGTTCAAACACATCAATTCTTCAGCACTCAGTTTCTTAATGGTCCAACTCTCATATCCATACATAAATACCGGAAAAATATTTGGTATTATTTTTCCAAATAGCTTTGATGAGAAGATATTTGTTGGCAAAGTAATGTCTCTACTTTTTAATATGCTGTCTATCTTGGTCAGAGCTTTTTTCCCGAGGATCGAGCGTCTTTTAAATTTATGGCTGCAGTCAGCATCTACAATGATTTTGGAGCCACAAAAAAATAGTCTCTCACTGTTTCCATTGATTCCCCATCTGTTTGCCAAGAAATGATGGGACCAGAAACCATGATCTTAGTTTTCTGAATGTTGAGTTTTAAGCCAACATTTTCACTCTCCTCTTTCATTTTCATCAACAGGCCCCTTTGTTCTTCACTTTCTGTCATAAGGGTGGTATCTTATGACAGACATATGTCATATGACATTGGCATATGACATATGACATTCACATATGTCATAAGGGTGGTATCTGAGGTTATTGATGTTTCTCCTGACAGTCTTGATTCCAGCTTGTGTTTCATCCAGCCCAGCATTTTGCAAGATGTACTGTGCATATAAGTTACATAGGCAGAGTGACAATATACAGCCTTGATGTACTCCTTTCCCAATTAGGAACCAGTCCATTTTTCCATATTCAGTTCTAATGGTTGCTTCTTCACCTGCATACAGGTTTCTTAGGAAGGTAAGGTGGTCTGGTATTTCCATCTCTTGAAGAGTTATCTGTGTTGTGATCCACACAGTAAAAAGTAAAAAGACTTGGCATAGTCAATAAAGCAGAAGTAAATGTTTTTCTGAAACTCTCTTGCTTTTTCTATGATCCAGTGGATGTTGAAAATTTGATCTCTGGTTCCTCTGCCTTTTCTAAATCCAGCTGAACATCCTGTAGTTCATGGTTTATATACTGTTGAAGCCTTGCTTGGAAAATTTTGAGCATTACTTTGCTAGCCTCTGAGATGAGTGCATTTGTGTGGTAATTTGAAGATTCTTTGGCATTGCCTTTCTTTGGGATTGGAGTGAAAACCACTGACCTTTTCCAGTCCTGTGGCCACTGCTGAGCTTTCCAAATTTGCTGGTATATTGAGTGCAGCATTTTCACAGCATCATCTTTCAGGATTTGAAATAGCTCAACTGGAATTCCATCACCTCCACTAGCTTTGTATGTAGTGATGCTTCCTAAGGCCCACTTGACTTTGCATTCAAGGATGTCTGGTTCTAGGTTATATCACACCATCGTGGTTATCTGGGTCATGAAGATCTTTTTTGTATAGTTCTTCTGTGTATTCTCACAACCTCTTCTTAATATCTTCTGCTTCTGTTAGGTCCATACAATATCTATCTTTAATTTTGCCCATCTTTGCATGAAATGTCCCCTTGGTATCTCTAATTTTCTTGACAAGCTCCCTAGTTTTTCCCATTCTATTGTTTTCCTCCATTTCTTTGCATTGATCACTGAGGAAGGCTTTCTATCTCTCCGTGCTGTTCTCTTGAACTCTGCATTCAAGCTGGTATATCTTTCCTTTTCCCCTTTGCCTTTAGCTTCTCTACTTTTCTCAGCTATTTATAAGGTCTCGTTAGACTATCATTTTCCCTTTTAGCATTTCTTTTTCTTGGAGATGGTCTTGATCACTGCCTCCTGTACAATGTCATGAACCTCCATGCATGGCTCTTCAAGCACTCTGTCTGTCAGATCTAATTCCTTCCATCTGTTTGTCACTTTCACTGTATATAATTGTAAGGGATTTGATTTAGGTCATATCTGAATGGTCTAGTAGTTTTCCTTACTTACTTCCATTTATCTCTCAATTTGGCAGTAAGTAGTTCATGATCTGCTGCTGCTGCTGCTACTGCTAAGTTGCTTCAGTGGTGTCTGACTGACTCTGTGCGACCCCACAGACAGCAGCCCACCAGGCTCCCCCATCCCTGGGATTCTCCAGGCAAGAACACTGGAGTGGGTTGCCATTTCCTTCTCCAATGCATGAAAGTGAAAAGTGAAAGTGAAGTCGCTCAGTCATGTCCGACCCTTCGAGACTCCAGGGACTGTAGCCTACCAGGCTCCTCCATCCCTGGGATTCTCCAGGCAAGAACACTGGAGTGGGTTGCCATTTCCTTCTCCAGTGTTCATGATCTGAGGCCCAGTCAGTTCCTGGTCTTGTTTTTGGTGCCTGTATAGAGCTTCTCCATCTTTGGCTTCAAAGAATATAATCAATCTGATTTCGGTATTGACCATTTTCGGTGATATTTATTTTAGTTCATTGATTCCTAAAATGTAGATGTTCACTCTTGCCATCTCCTGTTTGACCACTTCCAATTTACCTTGATTCATGGACCTAACATTCCAGGTTCCTATGCAATATTTTTCTCTACAGCATCAGACTTGCTTCCATCACCAGTCATGTCCACAACTGAGTGTTGATTTTGCTTTGGCGCCATCTCTTCATTCTTTCTGGAGTTTTCTCTCCACTCTTGTCCAGTAGTATGTTGGGCACCTATGGACCTGAGGAGTGAGTCTTTCAGTGTCATATCTTTTTGCCTTTTCATACTGTTCATGAAGTTCTCCAGGCAAGAATACTGAAGTGGTTTGCCATTCCCTTTTCCAGTGCACCACATTTTGTCAAACTCTCCCCTGTGACCCGTCTGTCTTTGATGGCCCTACATGATATGGCTCATAGTTTCATTGAGTTAGATAAGGCTGTGGTCCATGTGACCAGTTAATTAGTTATCTGTGATTGTAGTTTTCCTTCTGTCTGCCCTCTAATGGATAAGAGGCTTTTGGAAGCTTCCTGAGGGAGAGACTGATTGCGGGAGAAACTGGGTCTTGTTCTGATTGGTGGGGCCATGCTCAGTAAATCTTCAGTCCAATTTTCTGTTGATGGGCAGGGCTGTGTTCCTTCCTCTTGTTTGACCTGAGACAAAACTATAGTGGAGGTAATGAAGATAATGGCAACCTCCTTTAAAAGGTCCCGTGTACCCACTGAACCAACTCAGTGCCCCTGACTCAGCAGCAGAAGGCTGAGTAATAAAGAATTGGTGCTTGTGAAGTGTGGTGTTGGAGAATATTCTTGACAGTCCCTTGTACAGCAAGGAGATCAAACTAGTCATTCCTAAAGGAAATCAACCCTGAATATTCATTGGAAGTTCTGATGCTGAAACTGAAGTTTCAATACTTTAGCCACCTGATGTAAAGATCCAACTCACTGTGGGAAAAAACAAAACAAAACAAAACTGGTGCTATGAGAGATTGAGGGCAAGAGGAGAAGAGAATGAAAAAGGATAAGGTGGCTGGATAGCGTCATTGACTCAGTGGAGATGAGTTTGAGCAAACTCCACAAGATAGTGAAGGACAGGGGAGCCTGATGTGCTGCAGTCCATGGCGTCACAAAGATTCGAACACAACTTAGCAATTGAACGACTCCATTTCATTGGTCTAAGACTGTTACTGGAAGTAGTACTATAAACTCAAGTTTTATTAATGTAAACTCATGTTTGTATGAGGGACTTCCCTGGTGGTTCAGATGGTAAAGAATCGGCCTGCAATGCGGGAGACCCATGTTTGATGCCTGGATTGGGAAGATCCCCTGGAGAAGAAAATGGCAACCCACTCCAGTATTCTTGCTTGAAAAGTCCAGTGGACAAAGGAGCCTGGTAGGCTACAAACCATGGGGTCGCAAGGGTCAGACACAACTGAGCAACTAACACATACACACGTTTGTGATTTTATATTATCAACAATATAAACTCAGTTAGCCCTGTCTGTTGAGAAGGCCTAGAAGATGTGACTCCACAGTAGTAATTTGTATGCCTAGTCTTGGTTTCTAAGTATTTTGGGGCTGGTGCACTGGGATGACCCAGAGGGATGGTATGGGGAGGGAGGTGGAAGGGGGGTCAGAATTGGGAACACGTGTACACCCGTTGTGGATTCATGTTGATATATGGCAAAACCAATACAGTATTGTAAAGTTAAAAAAAAAAGGAAAAAAAAAAGAAATAAAGAAATTTTGAGGTTTGCTTAGAAAGTGACTGATTCTAAGGATGGCATAGGGATAATACAAGATGATCCTGAATTATTTTGTATTGCCAGAAAACCTGGACATATTCAAAAATGAAGAAAGGAAAAAGGGATGAGGGAATGTCAAAAGAGCACAGGAGCCTATCTGAATATCACAAGTGCTTAGTTGCTCAGTGATTTCTGACTCTTTGTGACCCCATGGACTGTAGCCCTCCAGGCTCCTATGTCCATGGGGGTTCTCCAGGCAAGAATACTGGTGTGAGTTGTCATGCCCTCCTCCAGGGGATCTTCCCAACCCAGGGGTCAAACCCAGGTATCCCACATTGCAGGCAGGTTCTTTATCATCTGAGCAACCAGGGAAGCACAAGAATACTGGATTGGGTAGCCTGTCCTTTCTCCAGGGGAGTGGTCAAAGTTAAAACATTTTCTTCAGGGAAATGAATAATCATTTGATTTGATTATAGTTTAAACATCTTTAAATCCTTCCTGATATATTCTGATTAGGAAGAAAGGACAGCACTCTTATTGAAGAATAATTCTAATTAACAATGGAAAAGAAATGAGTTAAATAGAAAGCTGTCAGGACATTATAAAGTAATAATAATCACTGCTGGCAAGATCCCCTGGTGGTTGATTTGTTACATATTTAAGGAGAAATAGAATCTTTGTATATATTCAAAGTATCTTCTCCAAAATAAATATTTATTGATTATAAATCGAAGATAGTATATGTATAATGTTTAGAAAGCTTAACATCACCAATAATAAAACATACTGATATCATGTCCCTTTGATATAATGCAGAGAAGGGCAAATTACATTGTGTTATTCCCGGTAATGTATCCTCTCAGAGAAATCATGAGAAAACATCAAAGCAATACACACTAAGGGACTTCAACAAAATATCTAGCCAGTACACTTCACAAATCTTAAGATCACAAAAGCAAGGATTCCATGCACAAACTAATCCATGGTGACAGTGGTAAAAATAAATATTAAGTCTGAAGAGGAAAATTGACTAGAGGGATTGGAAGGGGGGCTTCTAGGTTGCTTGAAAGGATAGTTAGCTATTTAGATAGGTATAGATAGATAGAGCTGAATTATAGTTCAGTGTTTCATCTTTAATAATTAAGCAAATTATTTTCTTAAGATTTGCTTCCCTTGTAGCTCAGTCGATAAAAAGTCTACCTGCAATGCAGGAGACCCAGATTTGATTCCTTGGTTGGGAAGATAACCTGGAGGAGAAAATGGCAATCCACTCCAGTATTCTTGTCTGGAGAATCCCATGTGCATAGGAGCCTGGCAAGCTGGCAAGCTACAGTCTATGGGGTCGCTAGAGTTGGACACAGCTGAGCGACTAAGCACACACAAGGTATACCGCAACATTTTTTTTCAAGTGATGGGAGTAAAATAAAAACTTTCGTAAGCTTCAGAGTACCTGTAATTGATGTCTCTCTTCTAATTTTTATTTACTTCATCCTGTTGATTTGGAGAGCCTTGGTTTCCACGAGGAAGTGTTATTTACAGATCCTTCATAATCTACCACTGCCTGACCTGTTCAGATTTATTTTCTACTCCTCTCTTATGCTAAAACTTGTATTTTAAAATATTTTAAAAATACTTTACAGAAAATATTTAAAACATATTATGTACCTTACCATTCAATTATTCATTTAACAAATATTTACTGAATATTTATTTCTACAATCCAGTTACTGCTCTAGACATTTGGGATATAGTTTAACTAGACTTACAGTCTTTTTGTAACTTTACCTTCTTTTGATGAGAAAAAGTGCACATTCTGGTGATGGGAGAAAAACAGATAATGGCTATGCAGGGTTATCTATGGCCATACTGCAGTTATTGAATAGATTGTTAGAGTAGTTGCTGGAAAGAGACTGCTTTAAAAAACTAGTATTTTTTGATTACAAATAATGAGAGGAAACCAGCTGATACCAGGTTGTAGAGTATTGTAGGCTGTAATAATGACTACTGTACATTTTGGAAAAGCCTTAGCAAGGGAGAGGAATCTATGGGCAAGTGTCTAGAAAACAAAGAGTAAGAGAAAGTTATGTGATAGGAAGTTAGCAGTGCATATCACACATTTTGTAAGATAAGGGAATAAGACATTTTTGTTAATCCTTTATTTTTAGTAATTATAAGTGTAATTTGGAATAAAGTGAGTAGTTTTAAGCAGGGTGGGACCATGATTGCTTTATATGTTTAAAATGCATTATCTAACAACTGCTTGGAAAGATTGTTTCAAGGTAGACAGAGAGGAAGTAGAGAAACTTAGTAGAAGGCTTTGGCAGTATGCTAAACACTATATATTAACTCTGTGGCCTAGAGTAGAAAAGGTAGAGATGACAAATATAAATTTTCCAGCTTTATTTTTAGAGGTAGAGAGGGCACAACATATTAATGAATTAAACATGGAGGTATGAAATACAGGGGCATTAAATATGCCTTATTTCATGGCTTGAGCTACTCTATGGATGACAGTGCCATCCATTTATTAAGATGTCTTTTTATGTGATGCTTCCTAATTACACTTCTGCTAAACTCTCAGTTACTCACCAAACAGTACAGTACACCCCCTTGTTTAAATTACTGATTATCTAACCAGCACTACCTCTCATACCTAATTTATATGTCTTATCCACCCATAAATTCATTTATTTCACCATTTTATACATTTTTAAATGACTGTATTTTTCTTATGAGGATGAAATCATCTTGAGGGAAAGGCAGATTTAAAAAAAAAGTGTTTTCCTATCTTTTCAAGATTTCATGACAAATACTACAGCTATACTATATAATATAGTAGCTACTAACCTCATGTAGATGATTCAATTTAAATTTCAATTAATTAAAATTAAGGTCCTAAGTTACACAAGCTAGTTTGAAGTGCTCAATGGCCATGCCTTGGCTAGTGGCTATTGTATCTTTGACAGAACAGTATAGAAAATTTTCATCATTTTCAGTTAAACAGTGAAGTTGAGAGTCAGTAAATGGATGGTAAATTGAAGTTAAGTAAAATTGCCAAGTTGTGGCAGAGAACTATTATCTAAGAAATCTATAATTTCTTACCTCTTTAAGCATAAATTACCTTATAAAGTGTGCCTGCTTTTGTTGGTCAAACATGTCTCTTTTGTTTATTACAAACCTAGCCATTTATAAAATGTAACAGTATGAGAACTTTACAAAATTATCAAAAGTAATCATAAATGTACACAATTGAAATGTAGGTATATGTATGTGTATATTTTGTGAATTTTCTCTGAACGATAAAGGTTTAAGTTCACATGTGCATGTGTGTGTTCTAAGTCACTTTAGTCCTATCCAACTTTTTGCATATAGATAATTAAAGAAAATGGAAATCTATCAATTTAGAGTGTAGTGAAGCCCGCATATTTCCATTTGTTACTTTTTACCAACTCTGAGAAGTTTGGTCTTTCATTTGGAATATTAGTTTACTTATACTTAGCGGAATTATTGAAATAGTTGACTGACTTCCTATCTTAGAGGTAGAGATGGCACAACATATTAATGAATTAAACATGGAGATATGAAATACAGGGGCATTAAATATGCCTAATTTCTTGGCTTGAGCTACATTTGTTTCCTGGGTCACTTTTATATTGTTCTTGTAAATATTTTGTCAGTATTGTTTTGTGAGTCCATTTTTCTTCCATAAACTTGTTAATTAAGAAGTCTTTCTGGTCTTCTGGTGGGTAGAAATCACAATATGTTGTTTAGTCACTAAGTTGTGTCTGACTCTTTTGCAACTCCATGGACTTGAGCCTGCCAGGCTCCTCTGTCCATGGGATTTTCCAGGCAAGAATACTGTAGTGAGTTGCCATTTCCATCTCCAGGGTATCTTCCTAACCCAGTAATCACACCTGAGTCTCCTGCATTGGCAGGTGGGTTCTTTACCACTGAGCCACCAGGGAGGTCCATTACAGCATGTAACCTTACCTTATTGTAGTCCACCACAAAATATTACTCTTATTACTTCCCTAATAACAATAGAAACTTATAATACTTTAACTCCATTTATCCACCTCTCATTTTTACAGTATTATTTTCATGAATTTGGTTATATTTTAAACACCGCAATTCCTTATTATTGTTTTATACAGTTAATGTTTGTCCAATGTTCATTATATTTACCTTTTTGGTATTCTTTATTCCTTTCCACATGTCATTTATCTCTCCTGTTCTGATAAAAGGAAGAGTAAATCCCCCTACATTTCTTGAAGGAAGAAAGCATTATCTGGAGACTCATTTCTTGAATAGACATGCAGGAAGGCAAAACAACATTTCAATAATATAAAGAAAAAAGAAACATAGATCATAAACACATTGTAATCCAGATAATAGAGGTAATTAACAAGGCATTTAAAGTATTTATTATTATTATAGAAAATGGAGGATAAAGTTAACAAAATAGATGAGAATATGGAACACGTTGCCAGATATTTTAAATATGTAAAATAATCATTTTAAAAGTTTAGAATGTAAAATGCAATGTCTGAAATTAATATTTCTGTAGAAAAAACAGTTCAGTTCAGTCGCTCAGTCGTGTCTGACTCTTTGCGACCCCGTGAACCACAGAACACCAGGCTTCCCTGTCCATCACCAATTCCCGGAGTCCACCCAAACCCATGTCCATTGAGTCGGTGATGCCATCCAACCATCTTACCCTCTGTCATTCCCTTCTCCTCATGCCCTCAATCTTTCCCAGTATCAGGGTCTTTTCAAATGAGTCAGTTCTTCACATCAGGTGGCCAAAGTATTGGAGTTTCAGCTTCAACATCAGTCCTTCCAATGAACACCCAGGACTGACCTCCTTTAGGATAGACTGGTTGGATCTCCTTGCAGTCCAAGGACTCTCAAGAATCTTCTCAAACACCACAGTAAAAAGCATCAATTCTTCTGTGCTCAGCATTGCCTTTCTTTGGGACTGGTGTGAAAACAACTTTTCCGGTCCTGTGGCCACTGCTGAGTTTTCCAAATTTGCTGGCATATTGAGTGCAGCTCTTTCACAGCATCATCATTTAGGATTTGAAGTAGCTCAACTGGAATTCCATCACCTCAACTAGCTTTGTTCATAATGATGCTTTCTTACCTTTGTCATGTACTAAACATGAGAAATTATTAGCTGATTACCAGTCTCAAATGCATCTGCAAACTTATTTCCCCTTCACATGATCCAGACACTATTATTTTACCTTATTTGTGGCTAGACCCAAAGAACAGAAACTGTCTAATAGGCAGCCATTTGCCATAAAAGCCAGTATCCCTCTGTATCCTAATTTTGTTTCCCAACTGTAGATTCTTGAATGCCTTTTTGAAAGGAAAAGTAAACCCTGGGTGGCCACAGCACTTCTTTAACAGTATTTACTAATACATGCCCAGAATTGCCACATGTTTCCAGGTTAAATTCTGTAAAAGTCAGTTTACCTCACTGAGGTCTCCTTTCTTTGGAGTGTTCCCTCCTCAAAGTGTCCACTTTTCCAGTTCTCTGTCTTCAACCAGTTGATTTTATGTTATAAATTATTTTTTCCTAGTGGTTTTGATAGGCCTCTGCTAGCTAATAATCCCTCATGGAAGTTGAAGTCTTCATTTTATTTTTCAACCTAAAAATATGTAACACAATTTTTTAAATTTATAGATAAAAACAACCGAAGATAACAATAAAATGTCCAACAATGGCCTGTCTGCTATTGTGGTGTTTAGGTGATAAGACTAGTACACTCTTGATATTTAGACTGTAAGTTCTCACATTAGACCATTCTGACATAAATAACATAATTCCATCTTTGCTTATAGAAAGTGCTAAGAAAGTTAAAGACTTATAGATACTTTATAACTTATAAAGAAACTTCATAAATTGCTGTCTAAAAATTCTTGAACTTCAGAACATTAATCACTGGTCAAATGATAGTTTGTCCTGTAACAGATGACTTAAAATAATTTCTTTCTAATATTCCATAAGTGAACATATTAGCTGGAAATTTGATTAACAATATAACTATATTTTTAGATCATGAATTATATATAGCTCATGTAGTAAAGCACTGTAGATTTTAAAATCTAAAATCCCTTAAGAATTTAAAATTTTTTGTAATATGTATAAAAATGGAAACAACAGGGGATATTTTTAGAAATACCAGTAGCTAAAAGATAAGAGTCATGAAGAGTTTAGATCAATAGTTTAAGTTTTCATAAAAGCATAAGCAATTCCTGTAGTGCCTAGATGATGACTCTAAGCTTGGCTTAACCTAAGAATTCAAGCCTTTGACATCCCTTTAGGAATTCACTAATAATTTCTATAAGTTCTTCATGCAATCAAAAGTTATTTAAAAGCTACTATTGTATCCTCAAAATGAATTTATATTCCATTACTTGAAGTTGGGCTAGTGTGGTAAAAATGGTCCTTTTAGACAGCCATTTGAGATAAAAACCAGAAAATTCAATTGTCCCTCTTTATTCCTGAAATTATAGCTCAATTGTACATCCCTGAATTTATTTTTTTCAAAGAGAAGATGAAGAGTGACTGGACACAACATTTCTTTCACTATATTTACTAATTCTTTTCAAATGTACTACCTTGAAGGTGCAAAATCCTCAGCCTTTAACTGCCCATTTGTGAAAAGAATGCCAATAAAAATCTCATTTCCTGAAAACCGAAGAGACAAAGAGAGTACTTTTGATTTCTTCTGATATTGTAATTCTGAAGGGTTAACAATTCAGATTGATCCCTATAAAGCAATAGAGAATAATGCATAAGAACAAAGAGGCTGGAAGCCTGATAGCATATAATGCAGTCCCTGCATTCCACCTATTGATTGTACAACTTGCACTAACTGCCCAGGTCTTAGTTTCTCTATTTGTGAACAGAGATAACAGCAGTAACTTGTTTCACTGGTTTATTGTAAGAATTAAATATTTTAATATTTAAAATCTATTATAACATTACTTATCACATAGTAAGTGCTAAATGAGTTGTAGTTGTTTTCCGATGTACGGTGCATGCTTGAAAGCTTAGTAAAGGTAGTGTGTATGTGTGTGTATATATGCACAGATGCTCAGTCATGTTGAACTCATTGCAACCCCATGGATTGTAGCCCACTAAGTTCCTCTGTCCATGGAATTTTCCAGGCAGGAATACTGGAGTGGGTTGCCATTTCATCTTCCATGAAAGGCACTGTGTAGCATCAACTAATTGAGACAATTTTATTAGTGACAGACACCAGACATTTAATATCATGTGTGTACATACATTGGAAGTGCTCAGACAGGAAATGGCAAGAGTGAACATTGACATTTTAGGAATCAGAGAACTAAATGGACTGGAATGGGTGAATTTAATTCAGATGACCGTTATATCTACTACTGCGGGCAGGAATCCCTCAGAAGAAATGGAGTAGCCATCATGGTCAACAAAAGATTCCAAAATGCAGTAATTGGATGCAAACTCAAAAACTACAGAATCACCTCTGTTCATTTCCAAGGCAAACCTTTCAATATCACGGTAATCCAAGTCTACGCCTCAATCAGTAATGCTGAAGAAGCTGAAGTTGAACAGTTCTATGAGGACCTACAAGACCTTCTAGAACTAACATCCAAAAAAGATGTCCTTTTCATTATAAGGGACTGGAATGGAAAAGTAGGAAATCAAGAAATACCTGGAATAATAGGCAAATCTGTCCCTGGGGTACAGAATGAAGGGGGGCAAAGGCTAATAGGGTTTGCCAAGAGAATGCACTGGTCATAGCAAACACCCTCTTCCAACAACACAAGAGAAGACTCTACACATGAACATCACCAGATGGTCAATACTGCAATGGGATTGATTATTCTTTGCAGCCAAAGATGGACAAGCTCTATACAGGCAGGAAAAACAAGACCAGGAGCTGACTATGGGTCAGATCATGAACCCCTTAAGGCCAAATTCAGACTTAAAGTGAAGAAAGTAGGAAAAACCACAAGACCATTCAGATATGACATAAATCGAATACCCTATGATTATACAGTAGAAATAACAAATAGATTCAAGGGATTAGGTCTGATAGACAGAGTGCCTGAAGAAACATGGACAGAGGTTCATGATATTGTATGGGAGGCAGTGATCAAGACCACCCCCAAGAAAAAATAATAAAAAAAGGCAAAATGGTTGTCTGAGGAGGCTTTACAAATAGCTATGAAAAGAAGAGATGCAAAAGACAAAGGAGAAAGGGAAAGATATACCAATTTAAATGCAGAGTTCCAAAGAATAGCAAGGAAAGATAAGAAAGCCTTCCTCAGTGAACAATGCAAAGAAATAGATGGAAACAATAGAATGGGAAAGACTAGAGAGCTCTTCAAAAAAAATTAAAGCTACTAAGGGAACACTTCATGCAAACAGGGGCACAATAAAAGACAGAAATAGTATGGACCTAACAGAAGCAGAAGATATTAAGAAGAGGTGGCAAGAATATACAGAAAAACTATACAAAAATGGTCTTTGTGGCCCAGATAATCACTCAACTAGAGCCAGATTTCCTAGAATGCAAAGTCAAGTGGGCCTTAGAAAGCATCACTATGTACAAAGCTAGTGGAGGTGATGGAATTCTAGTTGAACTATTTCAAATCCTGAAAGATGATGCTGTGAAAGTGTTGCATTCAATATGCCAGCAAATTTGGAAAGCTCAGCAGTGGCCACAGGACTGGAAAAGGTCAGTTTTCATTCCAACCACAAAGAAAGGCAATGCCAAAGAATGCTCAAACTACGGCACAATTGCGCTCATCTCACATGCTAGCAAAGTAATGCTCAAAATTCTCTAAGCCAGACTTCAACAGTACATGAATTGTGAACTTCCAGATGTTCAAGCTGGATTTATTATTATTTTATGTATTTATTTATTTATTTTTATTTTTTTACTTTACTGTATTGGTCTTGGCATACATTGACATGAATCAAAGACAGAGGAACCAAAGATCAAATTGCCAATATCTGTTGGATCATCAAAAAAGCAAGAGAGTTCCAGAAAAATATCTACTTCTGCTTTATTGACTATGCCAAAGCCTTTGACTGTGTGGATCACATGGGAATACCAGACCACCTGACCTGCCCCTTGAGAAATCTGTATGCAAGTCAAGAAGCAACAATTAGAACTGAAGATGGAACATCAGACTGGTTCCAGATCAGGAAAAATCAGGAAAAGAGTATGTGAAGGCTGTATATTGTCACCCTGCTTATTTAAGTTATACATAGAGTACATCATGAGACATGCTGGGCTGGATGAAGCACAAGCTGGAATCAAGATTTCTGGGAGAAATATCAGTAACCTCAGATATGCAGATGACACCAACTTTATGGCAGAAAGCAAAGAAGAACTAAAGAACCTCTTGATGAAAATGAAAGAGGAGAGTGAGAACATTGGCTTAAAATTCAACATTCGGAAAACTAAGATCATGCATGGCCTCTGGTCTCATCACTCCATGGCAAATGAATGGCGAAACACTAGAAACAGTGACAGACTTTATTTTTTTGATCTCCAAAATTACTGCAGATGTTGACTGCTGCCATAAAATTAAAAGATGCTCCTTGGAAGAAAAGTTATGAGCAACCTAGACAGCATATTAAAAAGCAGGGACATTACTTTGCCGACAAAGGTCTCTAGTCAAAGCAATGGTTTCTCCAGTAGTAATGTATGGATATGAGAGTCTGACTATAAAGAAAGGTGAGTGCCCATTAATAGATGCTTTTGAACTGTGGTGTTGGAGAAGACTCTTTAGAGTCCCTTGGACTGCAAGGAGATCCAACCAGTCCATTCTAAAGGAGATCAGTCCTGAATATACATTGGAAGGACTGATGTTGAAGCTGAAGCTCCAATATTTTGGCCACCTCATGCGAAAAGCTGACTCGTTGAAAAAGACTCTGATGCTGGGAAAGGTTAAGATGGGAGGAGAAGGGGACAAGAGAAGATGAGATGATCGGATGTCATCACCGACTCAATGGACATGAGTTTGAATACACTCTGGGAGTTGATTTTGGACAGGGAGGACTGGCATGCTGTAGTCCATGGGGTCACAAAGAGTTGGGCACGACTGAGGGACTGAACTGAACTGAAGTGAATATACATACAGACTCATATTTACAGTTTAATGTTATGTGATCATTATGATAAGTGTACATGTATACATTATGTAAATCATAGTTATCATCCTATTTATCCTTGCTGTCAAATATTGAATGCTTACCATTTGCCAGGCATTTTGTTGTGCTTTGCATTAATATATATTTTTATCCTTAGAAGAGCTGTTTGAGACGGGAACTCTTATTATGACTATATTAATGAGGCAAAAAGAGGTTAAGTAAGTTACTTGTCATATCTAGAAATAACAAAACAAAGATCAAACTGAGTCCTTACTTGACCCTAAAGCCAGTTCTCATAATCACTTCACTGCCTAGGCAATAATGAGATTAGCTTATACAGTAAAACTGTAGAGTTGGATTAATTATGTGAGGAAGTTAATTGTTAAATGAAAGTCTTATAAGAAATTTTGCTCTTCTGCTGCTGCTAGGAAAAAAAAAAGTTTGAAATGAATTGCTCTTCCCTCTACATTCTCTTTAGCTTTTCACAGGTACTTTTTTTTTTTAACTTGTTTTTCAACTCTGAACAGCATACTTGACATATATTGGAAAATCAATTTTCTTTTCTTTTAAGCTAAGAGACTTACTGGCAGTAGCATTAAAACCTACAAATCACCAGAGAACTCTGAAATTTACCATCTAAAGAGACAGACTTTATTTACCTAGTTAATAACATGGTACTTCATGGCTCCAATCCTCCAGTAAGAAGACTGGTTGGGCTGGAATACATTTTATTGACACTGACACTGGTAAAACAGAACAAAACAAAACTGAAAAGTATCATGTTCTATCATCCAAGTTATTATTTACAGAAAAGAATCATAATCAAATATTTTCTTCACAAGATAACTTTTATTAAAATTTATTTAAATAGTTTTAGAAAGCCTTATATTAACATTCTCTACTAGAAGAAAAAATGATTTAGTGTGATAAAATGACACAGTGATATGTTCCTGTTATTTAGTATAGGAGGTACTGATTTGAGATTTATTCACTTACTAATTTATTCTTATATTTAAAGTAACCTTGGGAAATGATATAGTTATCCTGGGTTCCATTTTTTTTCTGTTAAAATAGACTACCCTAGAATATGTTCTATACATTCCTAAGTCTTCTGATTCCTTTCCTTTGGTGCCTGAAACATAGCATTGTGTTTAAGGAAGTGCTACAAAATGCAGGAAGCCCTTTGCTTGTCATGTAATGAGGTAAGGTGAAAAACTGGCTACATAACAGACCTTTTAAAATATTTTACTACAATCCTAATATAGTGCTTACAAGAAGGAACTCTCAGGATATGGAATTAAAATCAGCATTTGTGAGTGAAGCATGCAGGAATCAAGGAAATATAGACTGCTTTGAAAAGTGAAAGTGTTTGTTATTCAGTCATGTCCAACTCTTTGTGACCCCATGGACTGTAGGCCACCGGGCTTCTCTGTCCATGGACTCTCCAGGCAAGCATAGTGGAGTGGGTAACCACTCCCTTCTCCAGGGGATCTTCCAGACCTCTTCCAGATCCCTGGATCAAACCCAGGTCTCCTGCACTTCAGGCAGATTCTTCACATTCTGAGCTACCAAGAAGGCACCATGCTTAAAGCTTAGACAACTTTAAGCATCTGTCTAAGAAGCCCATTCTAAGAAAACCTAGAGAATGTGTGACTGGTGAAGATTTTGAAATTCTTCAAGATGGTGTACTAAAGGTACGGGTTTAAGAATGAACTGATTTCAAAGACCTGGATGCAGAGATTAAGAAGATGCATTTCAGCATTTAGGAGACCTGCAACACATTCACCATCCAGCTTAATGAAAGGCTAAATTTGTCCTGTAGAGTTGTCTCTATAGGTGATTTATTTAGTCTCTTTTTATTCAAATGTGGACATCAGTTTGTCACAAGTCCCATCATTCACTGTTGCCATATGTCTTGCTTGGAACACTTAACACTTTCACTTAACCATATTTTATGATCCGTGCAGGGTCACTGCCTCACCTTCTCTTAATCTTCTAGTTACTTGTCTGAATGAAATTAAGAACACTGGAAAAATAATATTTAGTCCACTGTAACATAATTCTGAACAAGTTAATAAATTGGAAAATGTATTTCTCTGTTCATCTGTTTATACAATTTTAATACATCAGAATTTTTTTTTAAGATAGAGGAATATATAGAAGGAATACATTGTTTCAAAAAGATTCAGACTACTCAGAAATTAGTACCTTGCTTGAACTCTTACATGATTTTGAAGGAACTGTAAGATCTTCTGAAAAGAAAATACATTTATTTATCTCAGAATCATTAATAAGAGATGGCAAAATCCCCTATACCAGGAGGTGCTCAAGAAATAAAATAAAACTTAAATAGTAATCTAATCAAATCATTACCTAATTTATCTATTTCTAATATGTAACTACTTTCTAAAATATTATGTTAGAGGCCTATAAAATTCCTTGAATAGAATTAAATATATTGGCAAATTAGAGGAAACTACTACAACCTGAAGGGTCATATCAAGATGGATATAGTTGATTTGCCTAAGAATAAAGCTGTGTTTGAAAGCAAAACAACTGGCTAGGTAGCAAGTGGCAAAGAGATAGGATCTTCAAAATGAGTTGACATTCTCTGAGGATTGCCTGGGAAAATGAACAAAGAGGACCTGTAAAATGCTTGACTTCCTAGAGCCAGTCAGTTTGCAGTAACCAAATGGGAAAAGAATTTGAAAAAGGCTACATGTATTTGTATCACTGAATCACATCACTGTACACCTGAAACAAACACAACATTGTTACTCAGCTATAATCCAATATAAAATAGAAATTAAAAAAATAAATGTAAGTGTTACATTGCTAGATAGACAAAATAGAAGTCAATATGTTAAAAAGGCACACCTATTTGAAAATGACTTTATTATAATGATATAACATCAACATTTTCTTGTGTAGCTCATTATAAGTCTGTAGTGCTTTATATTAACATAAGGTGATAATGATATTAAGTGACAAATTGCAGTTGCAATTTTTCAGATATTGCTCTTAATCCTTTACATATCCTATTTCATTGAATTCTAATTAAGTACTCATTATACAGAGAGTGAAACAGACACAAGAAAAATATGTGCAAGGTTACAGATTTAGACAGTGGTCTTGCCAGTACCTATGAAAGCTTTATCTACTAAAGGCATTTTTCCTAAAACTATTTAACTCCCACGTATATACCAAACAATAATGAGTACTTAAGTTCACCAGAAGATTTTTATAGTAAAAATAGCAAGCATTATGGTTATATATGATATATTAAAAGATGCCACAAGCAATGAAAAAGAAGAAACTGGTTCTATCTGCAATAACATAGATTTGTTAAAGATAGATGGTGGGTTTAAGAATTTTTCAAATGAAATTATCTGTATTTTTCTATGTGCTTTATTTTCTTTTTTGACAAGTGACACTAAATATTGCTTAAATTACTTTAAATTGATAGATTATATAGCATTACTGTTTTTGAAATCTTTGTCTTTATATCTTTTCATCAATTAATTCTACAGTTATTAAATTTTTCTCTTATGTCCACAGATCATAAAAAATATATCAAATCTCTTTATATAATGAATTTATGAATGTGTATTCATATATATGTATATAATCTCTAATTAATACTAAGAAATATTTTTGGGTCAAATATCTGTTTAATCTTTTTATAAACTTTGCCATATTGCTTTCATGGATGTATACCATGAAATAGTTAACAATACACTGTGTTTATCATAGTGATGTACAAGGGAACTTAATTTCCAACTTAATATGCTACCAAACACTTAGAACCTGGTTGCTCTAAATGGCTGAAAATATATTTCAGCTTAATTAAAACATTCATTTCTCTTTCATTAGTGCAATGAGTATCATATTTGACATCTTTGCCTCATCGTGGGCTTCCCTAATTGCTCAGTGGATACAGAGTCTGCCTGCCAGCGCAGGAGACACAGGAGATCTGGGTTCGTTCCCTGAGTTGGGAAGGTCCCCAGAGAGGGAAATGGCTGCCCATTCCAGTTTTGTTGGCTGGGAAATTCCATGGACAGTGGAGCCTGGAGGGCTACAGTCCATGGGGTCGCAAAGAGCTGGACACGAATGAGCAACTAAGCGCACATGCAAGGATTGCCTCAGTAAATTTACTGTGTAAAATACTTTTCAATTTGATATTCACCAATTGACCTGTTTCATTGATTTCTAATTCTTTATCATTTAGTGAAATTACCCTTTTTAGTGTGCACTGCAAATGTTTTCAATTTCCTTTTGTCTCTTACTTCAAGTATTGTAGTGGGACTTTGATCCCCATGTGCTTTTTAAAATTATATATTAAATTCTGTCATTCTAGAATTTCTGGAATTTTTATTTATTTTTACCTAATGAGAAAAGCCTTTCACATCCTGAGATTAAAGGTTTTATCATGATTTTTTTCCATGCTTTTAATTCTATCTCTCCGCTTTTCTTTCTTTTTCTGGTCCTCTTCTACAGTTCTCCTCTTCTCCTTTTTTTAATGGTTTTATGAATCTAGAGATATTTTAAAAACTTTACTATTTAACTTATTTATCTATTTGTGTACCAGAATGACATGATTTAATTATTATAGCATAATAATATATCTTGTTTTCTGTTATGACTCGTGTTGCTTTATTATTCTTAATTAATCTGAATTTGCCAAGATATTTTTACTTGGTTTTATTTTTTCTCCAAAATTGAAAATCATTTTTTCTAGTCAAAACTCTTCTGTAGGTGTTATTGAGAGTACATTGGATATATTAACTACTATAGGGGAAATTGATAGTTTAGTTGTTTTGAATCTTTCCATCTATAAACCTGACTTACATATGTCTTTCTTCTGTTCTTTTGAGGTAATAGTAAAAGATTTTATAAATTTTATAGAGACATTTAATTCTGTTTATTTTATTTATATATGTTTTATCTTTTTGTTTTATTTCTTTTAAATGAAAGTGTTTATTTTCTGATTGGTAGTTGTTTCTGTATGAGAAGGTTATTGATTTCTGAATAGTATTAGTTTTTAATCAGCCAGTTTCCTCTAGTCTCTTAATTTTTTGTATTGTTTTAGTTAATACTGTTGGATATTCCATTTATCAAAAAACAATATAGGCAAGTAATAATCCTTAAAACTCTTCCTACTCTGTTGTTATATCTCTTATTTAATTGTCTTGGCAGACACTATTAACTAGGAGTTCCAAGGAATATTTGAATAATAAAAATACTGGCTCCAAAACATATTGAGGTTCTGAATTCAATGGTACTGCTTCTAGTATTCTAATTAACCATGATGATAGCATTTTTGTTGCTGTAGTTGTTAAACTAAATATTTTTTTTAATTTAAAAAAGTTTTCTGCTATTATTTTACTTTAGCTTTTTTTCTTTTTTATCAGTAACCTAATGATGAGTAATTTTTAAAAAGTTTCTTCAGAATATAGACATTGAGCAGCATATGGTTAAGGTTCCTTTTTTTCTCCTTAGAATATTTATCAAATTCCATTTTCTGATTCCTTAGAATCTTCTGATGCTCTTTTTTGGGGAGAATTCTCAGTCTTTATGATAGCCATCCTCTACCCTATTATAATTCATAAGACTTATTTAGTGAGGACCAACTATGATCTTCCTAGTGGTCAGGTACAGTTGTGAGAGCTGGACTGTAAAGAAGGCAGAGTACCAAAGAATTGATGCCTTCAAACAGTGGTGCTGGAGACGATTCTTGAGAGTGCCTTGGATAGCAAGGAGATCAAACCAGTCAATCCTAAAGGAAATCAACCCTGAATATTCATTGGAAGGACTGATGCTGAAGCTGAAGCTCCAGTATTTTGGTCACCTGATGGGGACAGCAGACTCATTGAAAAAGTTTTATACTGGGAAGGATTGAGAGCAGAAGGAGAAGAGGGTATCAGAGGATGAGACTGCTGGATGGCATCACTGATTCAGTGGACATGAACTTGGGAAAATTCTTCTGGGAGATGGTGAGGGACAAGGAGGCCTGGCATACTGCAATCCATTGGGTCACAAAGAGTCAGACACGACTGAGTGAACAGCAACAGCAATTGTAGATCTAGGTCCAAGAAAACCAGAAGTTCATCAATATATTAATACCTACTCCCAGAGGCTTTTAGAGTCAAGAACTTGAATATTCAGAATCTCTGTAGAATTCATTTTGTGGGCAAAAGTAGCTAAGTTTCATTATCAACAAGGGTGGAAGAAAAGAAATCAGCTTACGAAACCAAATTCATAGCATTCTTCTGGATATTATATCTGGTAGCTAAATTCATGCTTTCTACTTCAGTTCACCAGTGATTTAGCAACCTATTCAAGATCCTTTTGTTTAATTGGCTACCACAAATGATATTTGTTATTAAAGTTAATTACTAGAATCTATTTAATTTGGTAGTAGGTATGAATAGAAAATAACTCACTCTCATGGTACTTTTGGAGATGTGAATTGATCTTCTGGCCTACTTTGGAATTCTGTTGGTTATAGACAGAATAAATGGATTAAGATAAAGGTAAGTTAATAAATGTATTAAGATGTGTGATTCATGGCAACCCATGCATGCCATGCAACTGAAAAGTAAATAATTTACCACCTATGGATAACCGGAAGAAACTCCAAGTGAAGCCATTTACATAGAAAAAATAGAAAAGACATGAAGAATCCAATGAATGTGTGTGATGAACTTTTCTTTATACTGGATCTTCAAGAAAGAGAATGAAAAGCTCAGTGTCACAATTTTTCTGCTCAAGTAAGAGACAGTATATAATAGAGTGCCTGTTACTGCATTTAAAGAATTTCTCATCAATTACAGCTCCTGGGATAAATTAAAATAAACCCTGTGGGCTTATGAATTACAATGCCTGATAAAATCGGAGCTTCAATATAAATGATTAAATATAAAGCCTATTTTGTTTTAAGTTCTGGTTCTGCTATTTTATCACTTTTTATTTTGGGGCAATAAAACATCACTGTGCTCCAGTTTTCTCATTCGAAGAATATTTACTTCTTTAAAATGTTGTGAAGGGTAAAGAAGTTAATACATATGACATGCTCAAAATAGTGTATGAAGCAGTACTTAATCAATGATATTTAAGCATTATTATTTATAGGAATCATTCAGTTCAGTCTCTCAGTCATGTCCAACTATTTGCCACCCCATGAATCACAGTGCTCCAGGCCTCCCTGTCCATAACAAACTCCTGGAGTTCACACAAATTCATGTCCATCAAGTCAATGATGCCATCCAGCCATCTCATTCTCTGGCATCCCATTCTCCTCCTGCCCCCAGTCCCACCCAGCATCAGGGTCTCTTCCAGTGAGTCAACTCTTTGCATGAGGTGGCCAAGTATTGGAGTTTCAGCATCAGCATCAGTCCTTCCAGGGAACACCCAAGACTAATCTCCTTTAGGATGGACTGGTTGGATCTCCTTGGGGTCCAAAGGACTGTCAAGAGGCTTCTCCAACACTACAGTTCAAAAGCATCAATTCTTCAGTGCTCAGCTTTCTTCACAGTCAAACTCTCACATCCATACATGACGACTGGAAAAACCATAGCCTTGACTAGACGGATCTTTGTTGGCAAAGAAATGTCTTTGCTATTGAATATGCTATCTAGGTCGGTCATAACTTTCCTTGCAAGGATAAGTGTCTTTTAATTTCATGGCTGCAGTTACTGTTTGCAGAGTTCCAAAGAATAGCAAGAAGGGATAAGAAAGCCTTCTTCAGTGATCAATGCAAAGAAATAGAGGAAAACAGAATGGGAAAGACTAGAGATCTCTTCAAGAAAATTAGAGATACCAAGGGAACATTTCATGCAAAGATGGGCTCGATAAAGGACAGAAATGGTATGGACCTAACTGAAGCAGAGGATATTAAGAAGAGGTGGCAAGAATACACAGAAGAACTGTACAAAAAAGATCTTCATGACCCAGATAATGGTGATGGTGTGATCACTCTTCTACAGCCAAACATCCTGGAATGTGAAGTCAAGTGGGCCTTAGAAAGCATCACTACGAACAAAGCTAGTGGAGGTGATGGAATTCCAGTTGAGCTATTTCAAATTCTGAAAGATGATGCTGTGAAAGTGCTGCACTCAATATGCCAGCACATTTGGAAAACTCACAGGACTGGAAAAGGTCAGTTTCATTCCAATCCCAAAGAAAGGCAATGCCAAAGAATGCTCAAACTACCGCACAATTGCACTCATCTCAAACGCATGCTCAAAAATTCTCCAAGCCAGCCTGCAGCAATACGTGAACCGTGAACTTCCTGATGTTTAAGCTGGTTTTAGAAAAGGCAGAGGAACCAGAGATCAAATTGCCAACATCTGCTGGATCTAGGAAAAAGCAAGAGAGTTCCAGAAAAACATCTATTTCTGCTTTATTGACTATGCCAAAGCCTTTGACTGTGTGGATCACAATAAACTGTGGAAAATTCCGAGAGAGATGGGAATACCAGACCACCTGACCTGCCTCTTGAGAAATCTGTATGCAGGTCAGAAAGCAACAGTTAGAACTGGACATGGAACAACAGACTGGTTCCAAATAGGAAAAGGAGTATGTCAAGGCTGTATATTGTCACCCTGCTTATTTAACTTCTATGCAGAGTACATCATGAGAAACGCTGGACTGGAAGAAACACAAGCTGGAATCAGGATTGCCGGGAGAAATATCAATCACCTCAGATATGCAGATGACACACCCTTATGGCAGAAAGTGAAGAGGAACTCAAAAGCCTCTTCATGAAAGTGAAAGAGGAGAGTGAAAATGTTGGCTTAATGCTCAACATTAAAAAAACGAAGATCACGGCATCCGGTCCCATCACTTCATGGGAAATGAATGGGGAAACAGTGGAAACAGTGTCAGACTTTATTTTTTGGGGCTCCAAACTCACTGCAGATGGTGACTGCAGCCATGAAATTAAAAGATGCTTACTCCTTGGAAGAAAAGTTATGACCAACCTAGATAGTATATTCAAAAGCAGAGATATTACTTTGCCAACTAAGGTCCGTCTAGTCAAGGCTATGGTTTTTCCAGTAGTCATGTATGGATGTGAGAGTTGGACTGTGAAGAAGGCTGAGCACTGAAGAATTGATGCTTTTGAACTGTGGTGTTGGAGAAGACTCTTGAGAGTCCCTTGGACTGCAAGGAGATCCAACCAGTTCATTCTGAAGGAGATCAACGCTGGGATTTCTTTGGAAGGAATGATGCTAAAGCTGAAACTCCAGTACTTTGGCCACCTCATGCAAAGAGTTGACTCATTGGAAAAGACTCTGATGTTGGGAGGAATTGGGGGCAGGAGGAGAAGGGGACGACCGAGGATGAGATGGCTGGATGGCATCACTGACTCGATGGACATGAGTCTGAGTGAACTCCGGGAGTTGGTGATGGACAGGGAGGCCTGGCGTGCTCTAATTTATGGTGTCGCAAGGAGTCGGACACGACTGAGCGACTGAACTGAAATGAATCACTATTTGAATTGACTTTGGAGCCTGCCAAAATAAAGTCTGACACTGTTTCCACAGTTTCCCATCTATTTCCCATGAAGTGATGGGACTAGATGCCATCATCTTCGTTTTCTGAATGTTGAGCTTTAAGTCAACTTTTTCACTCTCCCTTTCACTTTTTATCGAGGCTTTTTAGTTCCTCTTCACTTTCTGCCTTAAGCGTGGTGTCATCTGCATATATGAGGTGATTGATATTTCTCCCCGCAATCTTGATTCCAGCTTGTGCTTTTTCCAGCCCAGTGTTTCTCATGATGTACTCTGCATATAAGTTAAATAAGCAGGCTGACAATATACAGCCTTGATGTACTCCTTTTCCTATTTGGAACGAGTCTGTTGTTGCAAGTCCAGTTCTAACTGTTGCTTCCTGACCTGCATATAGGTTTTCAAGAGGCAGGTCAGGTGGTCTGGCATTCCCATCTCTCTCGGAATTTTCCACAGTTTATTGTGATCCACACAGTCAAAGGCTTTGGCATAGTTAATAAAGCAGAAATAGATGTTTTTCTGGACTCTCCTGATTTTTCCATGATCCAAGGGATGTTGGCAATTTGATCTCTGGTTCCTCTGCCTCCTTTTCTAAAACCAGCTTGAACATCTGGAAGTTCACGGTCCATGTAATGCTCAGTCCTGGCTTGGAGAATTTTGAGCATTACTTTACTAGCATGTGAGATGACTGCCATTGTGCGGTAGTTTGAGCATTCTTTGGCATTGCCTTTCTTTGGGTTTGGAATGAAAACTGACCTTTTCCAGTCCTGTGGCCACTGCTGAGTTTTCCAAATGTGCTGGCATATTGAGTGCAGCACTTTCACAGCATCATCTTCCAGAATTTGAAATAGGTCTACTGGAATTCCATCACCTCCACTAGCTTTGTTTGTAGTGATGCTTTCTAAGGCCCACTTGACCTCACATGCCAGGATGTCTGGCTCTAGGTGAGTGATCACACCATTGTGATTATCTGGGTCATGAAGCTCTTTTTTTGTACAGTTCTTCCGTGTATTCTTTCCACCTCTTCTTAATATCTTCTGCTTCTGTTAGGTCCATACTATTTCTGTCCTTTATGCAGCCTATCTTTGCATGAAATGTTCCCTGGGTGTCTGTAATTTTCTTGAAGAGATCTCTATTCTTTCCCATTCTATTGTTTTACTCTATTTCTTTGCATTGATCACTGAGGAATGCTTTCTTATCTCTCCTTCTTATTCTTTGGAACTCTGCATTCAGATGCTTATATCTTTCCTTTTCTCTTTTGCTTTTCGCTTCTCTTCTTTTCACAGCTATTTGTAAGGCCTCCCCAGACATCCATTTTGCTTTTTTGCATTTCTTTTCCATGGGGATGATCTTATTCCCTGTCTGTTTTACAATATCATGTTAATAGTTAATAGTCCATAGTTAATCCATATTAATCAGGCACTCTATCTATCAGATCTAGTTCCTGAAATCTTCCTCAGTTCTACTGTATAATCATAAGGGATTTGATTTAGGTCATACCTGAATGGTCTAATGGTTTTCCTCACTTTCTTCAATTTAAGTCTGAATTTGGCAATAAGGAGCTCATGAACTGAGCCACAGTCAGCTCCTGGTCTTGTTTTTGTTGACTGTATAGAGGTTCTCCATCTTTGGCTGCAAAGAATATAATCAATCTGATTTCAGAGTTGACCATTCGGTGATGTCCATGTGTAGAGTCTTCTCTTGTGTTCTTGGAAGACTGTGTTTGCTATGACCAGTGTGTTTTCTTGGCAAAGCTCTATTAGCCTTCGCTCTCCTTCATTCCTTACTCCTAGGCCAAATTTGCCTGTTACTCCAGGTGCTTCTTGACTTCCTACTTTTGCATTCCAGTCCCCTATAATGAAAAGGACATCTTTTTTGGGTGTTAGTTTTAAAAGGTCTTGTAGGTCTTCATAGAACCATTCAACTTCAGCTTCTTTAGCATTACAGGTTGGGGCATAGGCTTGGATTACCGTGATATTTAATGGTTTGCCTTGGAAATGAACAGAGATCATTCTGTTGTTTTTGAGATTGCATCCAAGTACTGAATTTTGGACTCTTTTGTTGACCATGATTGCTACTCCATTTCTTCTAGGGGATTGTTGCCTACAGTAGTAGATATAATGGTCATCTGAGTTAAATTCACCCATTCCAGTCCAGTTTAGTTCGCTGATTCCTAGAATGTCGATGTTCACTCTTGTCATCTCATGGTTGACCACTTCCAATTTGCCTTAATTCATGGACCTGACATTCCAGGTTCCTATGCAATATTGCTCTTTACAGCATCGGATCTTGCTTCTATCACCAGTCACATCCACAACTGGGTATTGTTTTTGCTTTGGTTCCATCCCTTGATTATTTCCAAAGTTATTTCTCCACTGATCTCCAGCAGCAAATTGGGCACCTGCTGACCTGGGGAGTTGCCCTTTCATTATCCTATCATTTTGCCTTTTCATACTGTTTGTTGGGTTCTCAAGGCAAGAATACTGAAGTGGGTTGCCACTCCCTTCTCCAGTGGACCACATTATAGGAATCATTATATCATGTTAAACTCAGGATATTAATAAATTATTTGAAAGTGTATGAACACTAAAACAGAAATGGCCACATGGTGAGGGGGGCAGGGTGGTGGTGGTGTGTAATTAGACTGCTGGAGTACTCCAAAACCCCACTAACCACACCTCTTTTGTCAGTAGAAGTAGACTTATCTCCCACGGATCCCATGAGACTATTCTTGCATTGCTTGAACACTCTTCACACAACCCCTGGAGCAAGCAAACCTCTTCATGCACACCTTCAGTACCTCTAATTTTATAATTTTATCCAAATCTGTAATGAGACTGAGAATCTAGTATTCCCCAAGGACCAATTATGTAGTTAACCTACTAGAAAAAAGTAAAAGGATTGCAAAGCTTTGATAATTTATATTGGAAGAAATCTATGAATGATATTTGTAAATATGGATTCTAAGAGCATTTGATCAATGATAAAGAAACAGAATTTTTATAAAGCTGATTTTTTTAAAGAGTACTTTGACTGAGAACTTCATATTCCAATGGGAAATAAAAAGCAACTGTTTCTAGATTTTGTTAATTATACTTTTAACTCAGAGTTATCTCTCACTAAATGAGGATGAGATGCTGAAAATTCCTTGGTCTTATGTAGTGAAAGAAATAGAAAACATATTTATCAATATCAAAATATAGTTAAGCTGTGCAGTGAACACCTACTGAAATTCATCAAAGCATCAAGAACTGTCAGGTTATGAGAGTCATAGTATTGTTGAAATGCATTGTGGTGATATTTCTGTGAAAGTCAGAGATTTTGCTAGTAGATTCTACTTTTTAAAATAAGTTCCATAATATTTGGGTTAGTGTAACAACTATGGAATCAAGACTGTTGGGAGAAATATCAATAACCTCAGATATGCAGATGACACCACCCTTGTGGCAGAAAGTGAAGAGGAGCTAAAAAGCCTCTTGACGAAAGTGAAAGTGGAGAGTGAAAAAGTTGGCTTAAAGCTCAACATTCAGAAAATGAAGATCTTGGCATCCGGTCCCATCACTTCATGGGAAATAGATGGGGAAACAGTGGAAACAGTGTCAGACTTTATTTTTGGGGGGTCCAAAATTACTGCAGATGGTGATTGCAGCCATGAAATTAAAAGGCGCTTATTCCTCTGAAGAAAAGTTATGACCAACCTAGATAGCATATTCAAAAGCAGAGACATTACTTTGCTGACTAAGGTCCGTCTAGTCAAGGCTGTGGTTTTTCCTGTGGTCGTGTATGGATGTGAGAGTTGGACTGTGAAGAAGGCTGAGCGCTGAAGAATTGATGCTTTTGAACTGTGTTGTTGGAGAAGACTCTTGAGAGTCCCTTGGACTGCAAGGAGATCCAACCAGTCCATTCTGAAGGAGACCAACCCTGGGATTTCTTTGGAAGGAATGATGCTAAAGCTGAAACTCCAGTACTTTGGCCACCTCATGTGAAGAGTTGACTCATTGGAAAAGACTCTGATGCTGGGAGGGATTGGGGGCAGGAGGAGAAGGGGATGACAGAGTATGAGATGGCTGGATGGCATCACTGACTCGATGGATGGGAGTCTGAGTGAACTCCGGGAGTTGGTGATGGACAGGGAGGCCTGGCATGCTGCAATTCATGGGGTCGCAAAGAGTCAGACACGACTGAGTGACTGAACTGACTGCCCCCAATCCCTCCCAGCTTCAGAGTTGGCAAAGTAATGTCTCTGCTTTTGAATATACTATCTAGGTTGGTCATAACTTTCCTTTCAAGGAGTAAGCATCTTTTAATTTCATGGCTGCATTCACCATCTGCAGTGAGTTTGGAGCCCAAAAAAATAAAGTCTGACACTGTTTCCACTGTTTCCCCATCTATTTCCCATGAAGTGATGGGACTGGATGCTATCAACTTTTTTTTCTGTATGTTGAGCTTTAAGCCAACTTTTTTGCTCTCCTCTTTCACTTTGATCAAGAGGCTTTTGAATTCCTCTTCACTTTCTGCCTTAAGGGTGGTGTCATCCGCATATCTGATGTGAATGATATTTCTCCTGGCAATCTTGATTCCAGCTTGTGTTTCTTCTAGTCCAGTGTTTCTCATGATGTACTCTGCATAGAAGTTAAATCAGCAGGGTGACAATATACAGCCTTGACGTACTCCTTTTCCTATTTGGAACCAGTCTGCTGTTCCATGTCCAGTTCTAACTGTTGCTTCCTGACCTGCATACAGATTTCTCAAGAGGCAGGTTAGGTGGTCTGGTATTCCCATCTCTTTCAGAATTTTCCACAGTTTATTGTGATCCACACAGTCCAAGGCTTTGGCATAGTCAATAAAGCAGAAATAGATGTTTTTTCTAGAACTCTCTTGCTTTTTCCACGATCAAGCAGATGTTGGCAATTTGATCTCTGGTTCCTCTGCCTTTTCTAAAACCAGCTTGAACATCAGGGAGTTCACGGTTCACGTACTGCTGAAGCTTAGCTTGGAGAATTTTGAGTATTACTTTACTAGCATGTGAGATGAGTACAATTGTGCGGTAGTTTGAGCATTCTTTGGCATTGCCTTTCTTTGGGATTGGAATGAAAACTGACCTTTTCCAGTCCTGTGGCCACTGCTGAGTTTTCCAAATGTGCTGGCATATTGAGTGCAGGACTTTCACATCATCATCTTTCAGAATTTGAAACCGGTCAGCTGGAATTCCATCACCTCCACTAGCTTTGTTCGCAGTGATGCTTCCTAAGGCCCACTTGACTTCACTTTCCAAGATGTCTGGCTCTAGATTAGTGATCACATCATCATGATTATCCAGGTCTTGAAGATCTTTTTTGTACAGTTCTTCCATGTATTCTTGCCACCTCTTTTTAATATCTTCTGATTCTGTTAGGTCCATACCATTTCTGTCCTTTATCAAGCCCATCTTTGCATGAAATGTTCCCTTGGTATCTCTAATTTTCTTAAAGAGATATCTAGTCTTTCCCATTCTGTTGTTTTCCTCTATTTCTTTGCATTGATTGCTGAAGAAGGCTTTCTTATCACTTCTTGCTATTTTTTGGAACTCTGCATTCAGATGCTTATATCTTTCATTTTCTCCTTTGCTTTTCGCCTCTCTTCTTTTCACAGCTGATTGTAAGGCCTCCCTCTCCTTTACTTGAGATTGGAATGAACACTGACATATTTCAGTCCTGTAGCCACTGCTGAGTTTTTTTCAATTTGTTGACATATTGAGTGCAGCACTTTCACAGCATTATCTTTTAGGATGAAATAGCTCAGCAGGAATTCCACCACCTCCACTAGCTTTGTTCATAGTAATGCTTCCTAAGGCCCACTTGGCTTTGCATTCCAGGATGTCTGGCTGTAGGTGGGTCATCACACCATTGTAGTTTTCTGGGTCATTAAGATCTTGTGTGTATAGTTCTTCTGTGTGTTCTTGCCACCTTTTCTTAATATCTTTTGCTTCTGTTAGGTCCATACCATTTCTTTCCTTTATTGTTCCCATGTTTTCATGAATATTCCCATGGTACTCTAATTTTCTTGAAGAGATCTCTAGTCTTTCCCATTCTATTTTTTTCCCTCTGTTTCTTTGCATTGATCACTGAGGAAGGCTTTCTTGTCTTTCCTTGCTATTCTTTTAGTTTCATGGCTGCACTCACAGTCCACAGTGATTTTGGAACCCGAGAAAATAAATCTGTCATTGTTTCTTTTTTTCCCCATCTGTTTTCCATGAAGTGATGGGACTGGATGTCATATCCAGACTAGGTGACTATTAAAAAACAAACTAATAAAAATCTGGGCACAGCCATGGTTTTGTGTTTTTCTCAGCTTGGTGATTGGAGCTCTTCCTCTTTTGGTAAATTGGAAACTAAACTTGGAAAACAGTTAGAGGAAAGATTGATTCCTAGATGGAACTCAGAATTTCTAAATCATTGTGAACCCTCACACATCTCCATGGTTTCAGTCTCCACATTGAGCTGCCAGTTTTTAAGGCTAATAAATAGCTCCTCGGAATTTGCAAGGACTTCCATATCATCATTGCTTTTGAGGCTGGCATTCTGAGCTTCCTATTGTGGGGTTTTATGTATATCTGGGAAATCTAGTGCTGGATGTGGCCTGTTTCAATCTCATGAATCTGAAATCTCCAGTTGAACCTAAAATTGATTGATTGTTGCATGTGACACTTCCGAAATTTGAGGGCAATGTATACCACATCTGCGAATAATATTTAGAAATGTGTTAAAGGAGGTGGCAGGACTGCCACTTTTGAGTAGATGACAGAAGGCTCTTAGTTGAATAGAGACTTTGAGTGAGCGAGTGAGAGTGGAAGTTGCTCAGTCATGTCCTACTCTTTGCAACCCCATGGACTATACAGTCCATGTAATTCTCCAGGCCAGAATACTGGAGTGGGTAGCCTTTCCCTTCTCCAGGGATTTTCTCAACCCAAGGATGAAACCCAGCTCTGCTGCATTGCAGGCAGATTCTTTACCAGCTGAGCCACTAGGGAAGCCCAAGAATACTGGATTGGGTAGCCTATCCCTTCTCCACCAGATCTTCCCAACCCAGGAATTGAACCGGGGTCTCCTGTATTGCAGGCGGATTCTTTACCAACTGAGCAATCAGGGAAGTCTGAATAGAGACTATAGTACGTCTATAACCTGCTACTTGATCCTTTTGTTTCAGCTAGTCAAATGTTGATGTGTGTGTGTGGAAAAGGAAGAGGCTGAATGAAAATATGCCAAACTCTATTAAGAGTGGTACAGAATAGACCTTTAGGGTACTGGTGTGATGCCTTCTTTGGTAAGTAACTTTCCTCACTTGAAAAGTATCTATGTTTCCTCTTAGATTACGTGACTAGGTAATCATGGTTCATAAGGTGATGATGGTATTTGCACTACCAATTTTAAACTGTGTGTTATGCAATTCACTCTCATATACTCTTATTTCCATAAGTCTCTTCCTTTAGTTTGCCTTATTCTGTTGTGCCTTTCTAGTATCTTGCTTTTGATGTTTAATATAATTTGATTCCTTGAGTTATTACTGTTAATACATAAGACCTTAAATTGTCTTCTAAACACTAATTTAACTATGTTGAGATTCTTTTTTTTTTTTTTTTTGATGTTTTTATTTATTTATTTCTGTCTGTGCTGGGTCTTAGTTGCTGTGTGGGCTTTTTTCTAATTTTGGCCAGCAGGCACTACTCTCTAGTTGCAGTTCATGAGCCTCTCATTGCGTGTCTTTTCTTGTTGTGGAGCACAGGGTCTAAAGTGCACAGGCTTCGGTAGTTTTTGGGTTTTGTCTCCCAGGCTCTAGAACACAGAATAAATAGTTGTGGATCATGGGTTTAGTTGCCCTGCCACATGTGGGATCTTCCCAGATCAAGGAGCAAACTTACGCCTCCTGCATTGGCAGGTGGATTTGTTTACCTCTGAGCCCTCAAAGAAGCCATGTTAAGATTCTCATATTTAGGTTTTCATATTACTCTAACTCTGGTATTTTTTAAAAATATTTAAAGTTTGACCCAGAATATGTTTAGCAGGGAATTTAGTCTGTTGTATAATTTCCTTTAGAGAAGGCTTTTTCTAAATTTTGGTTTTTCTCTAATTTTGTTATATCATGGTAAGGTGGTATCATCTGTACTTAAAAATTTTCTTCTTTTTCCTACAACTTTTTTTATTCATTTTAGTTTAGAGTCCAATGTATGATCAATTTCCATGAATATTCCATTGCCACTAAAGAGTTGTTTTGTCTTTTTAATTTCTGTTGTTGATGTCTACATATTTATTCTGTGATTTAGCTTCTCTATATCCTTAATTAAATACCTTTAAATTTTTACTTCATTGGTCATTGACAGAGAAAATTTATGTTTTCTACTGTTAAAGTATTTGTCCATTCTAGCTCCTGTATTGTTGAATTATAATAATTATGTTATTAGTTCAGTTCAGTCGCTCACCAACTCTTTGCGACCCCATGAATCACAGCACGCCAGGCCTCCCTGTCCATCACCAGCTCCTGGAGTCAACCCAAACCCATGTCTGTCGAGTTGGTGATGCCATCCAACCATCTCATCCTCTGTTGTGCCCTTTTCCTCCTGCCCCCAATCCCTCCCAGCATCAGGGTCTTTTCAAATGAGTCAACTCTTCGCATGAAGTGGCCAAAGTATTGGAGTTTCAGCTTCAACATCAGTCCTTCCAATGAACACCCAGGACTGATCTCCTTTAGAATGGACTGGTTGGATCTCCTTGCATTCCAAGGGACTCTCAAGAGTCTTATCCAACACCACAGTTCAAAAGCATCAATTCTTCGGTGCTAAGCTTGAGCGACTTCACTTTCACTTTTTACTTTCATGCATTGGAGAAGGAAATGGCAACCCACTCCACTGTTCTTTCCTGGAGAATCCCAGGGATGGGGAAGCCTGGTGGGCTGCCGTCTATGGGGTCACACAGAGTCAGACACTACTGAAGTGACTTAGCAGCAGCAGCAGCAAGCTTTCTTTATAGTCCAACTATCACATCCATACATGACCACTGGAAAAACCATAGCCTTGACTAGACAGACCTTTGTTGACAAAGTAAGCTGCAAACATATTAATTATATCTTTTTTTATAAATCTTTCTCCTAAGTATCATAAAGTTATGAGTGTCTTTTTGAGTCTGAAATTCTCAGCATATGGCCCAACAGTCTGTGTTTTAATACTCTTCAGGTGATTCCAAATGTAGAAGAAAGTTTGGACATCACAACCTTGAGGCATTTGCCCTTGTTAGCATCCTTAAAATTGGGCCCCTGCCTTATCCAAATCTGATATTAGAATTAGTGGCAAACACCGAGTGTACAGCAAAAGTAGATTGTCTTCAATCAGAAGAGGATTCCCAAAGTGCACATACCATCTACTGCTTATAATCCAATAGTTTAAATTTATAGGGTCATATCTAATTAACTAAATAGAGACTTACTGGTATAGACTGAATGTTTTTGCCCCTCCCAGATTTGTATCTGAAGTCCTAACTCTCAGTGTGTTGGTGTTTGGAGATGGGGCTTTGGGGAGATAATTGAGGTCATAAGGTGGGGCCTTGGCCCCATGGATTAATGCTCTTATAAGAACACTAGAGAGTTTACTCTTTTTCCTCTTGTCAAAGAAGAGCTCACGTGAAGATATAGTGAGAATATGGCCATCTGCCAGCCAGAAAGAGATTTCTCACCAGAAACTGATTTAGTCTCTGTTTTGATCTTCGACTTCCCACCCTCCAGAACCGTGAGAGAATTTTCTGTTGTTTAATTCAACCAGCCTGTGATATTTTGGTATGGCAAACCGAGTTTACCAATACACTTAGAAATGTAGAATTTATTTAGTAGAACATGTGGCTAGGCAGAGTCACTGTGTGTAACTACATGGCTTGGCCAATATTCATATAATCTGTAGTATGAATTAACACTATTCAAGTCTTATAACACCATTGTTCTGTGGTAGGAATAAGATGATAACAGATTTGAGGAAACAAGTAATATCCACAACAGTTAATAACTGTAAATTTTAGTTTTTTTAATATGCAAACATGTTCATATATATATGTACACACATATATACACATACACAATCACACACATAAACATAATGTTCTTGACTTTAATGTTTAAATAATACCTTTTAGACTAAAGAGTAATGGTAAGGAAATCAACATGGACAGTTCTCTAACATCATTTCCCATCAATCAACAGCTTATTTACTTTGTTTCAGTCATATCAGCCCCTTGTGGCTTCTCAAGGAGTTCAGGAAAACACCTACCTTAGCTTTTTTTTTTTTTTTAATTTCTTGGTTTCAATGCCAGAATGCCAGTCTTGCAGTTGTTATCTTGGAAAATTCACTCACTTCCTTGGTATCCCTGCTTGTCTTACCTACAGTACTTCATCACACTGCCAGCCACCTTATCCTGATATATTGATCTTGTTTTTTATATTACTTCTCACTTTCTTACATAGTATATAATTTATATATTAATTACTTGTTCCGGCTTCCCTCCATCTTATCAACTCTATAACAAAAGGGTATTTGTCAGTTTTATTTACTGGGGTACCTTAAGTTGCTCCAACAGTGCCTGTCATAGGATCTCAGTAATTGTATGATTAATAAAATGTTCATTGAGTGAAACAAATTCATTTTTTACTGAGCTCATTCAGCATTACTTTTAAAATCTCTATTCAGTTCAGTTCAGTCACTCAGTTGTGTCTGAATCTGCGACCCCATGAATCATAACACCCCAGGCCTCCCTGTCCATCACCAATTCCTGGAGTTTACTCAGACTCATGTGCATCGAGTCGGTGATGCCATCCAACCATCTCATCCTCTGTCATCCCCTTCTCCTCCTGCCCTCAATCTTTCCCAGCATCAGGGTCTTTTCACATGAGTCAGCTCTTCGCATGAGGTGGCCAAAGTATTGGAGTTTCAGCTTCAACATCAGTCCTTCCAATGAACACCTAGGACTGATCTCCTTTAGAATGGACTGGTTGGATCTCCTTGCAGTCCAAAGGACTCTCAAGAGTTTTCTCCAATACCACAGTTCAAAAGCATCAATTCTTCAGCACTCAGCTTTCTTTATAATCCAACTCTCACATCCATATGTGACTACTGGAAAAACCATAGCCTTGACTAGACAGACCTTTGTTTGCAAAGTAATGTCTCTCCTCTTTAATATGCTGTCTAGGTTGGTCATAACTTTTCTTCCAAGGAGTATTCATCTTTTAGTTTTATGGCTGCAGTCACCATCTGCAGTGATTTTGGAGCCCCCAAAAATAAAGTCTGTCACGGTTTCCACTGTTTCACCATCTATTTCCCCATCTATTTGAAATGATGGGACCAGATGCCATGATCTTAGTTTTCTGAATGTTGAGCTTGAAGCCAACATTTTCATTCTCTTTCACTGTCATCAAGAGGGTCTTTAGTTCTTCTTTGCTTTCTGCCATAATGGTGGTGTCATCTGTATATCTGAGTTATTGATATTTCTCCTGGAAATCTTGATTCCAGCTTGTGCTTCTTCCAGCCCAGCGTTCCTTGATGTACTCTGCAAAAAAGTTAAATAAGCAGGGTGACAATATACAGCCTTAAGATACTCCTTTCCCTATTTGGAACCAGTCTGTTGTTCCATATCCAGTTCTAACTGTTGCTTCCTGACTTGCATACAGGTTTCTCAAGAGGCAGATCAGGTGGTCTGGTATTCCTATCTTTTTCAGAATTTTCCAGTTTATTTATCCACACAGTCAAAGGCTTTGGCATAGTCAATAAAGCAGAAATAGATATTTTTTCTGGAACTCTCTTGCTTTCTTGATCATCCGAGGGATGTTGGCATTTTGATCTCTGGTTCCTCTGCCTTTTCTAAAGCCATAATTACATCAGGATTATCTGTATAATCCAGGACAATCTACTTATTTTAAGGTCAGCTATTTATCAAATTTAGTTTTATCAACAACCTTAATTCCACTTTGTCATGTAATTTAAAGTAGTCACAAGTTCTGATCTTTAGCAACTAAGACATTGTAGGCAGGAGAGGCAGCATTATTCTTCTTAAAACACTAATTTCTTGTTAGTTGGCCTTTATATATCATGCATGTCTTTAGTCATGTACTTTCAACTTATAGGTGTATAGTGTTATGTTACCTTGGTGGCTCAGCTGGTGAAGAATCTGCCTGCAATGTGGGAGACCTGCGTTCTAGCCAGGGTTGGAAAGATCCCCTGTAGAAGGGAACAGCTACCCACTCTAGTATCTGCCTGGAGAATGCCATGGACTGTATAATCCATGGAGTCACAAGGAGTTGGACTCAACTGAACGACTTTCACTTTAAATTCAAAATTTAAAAACTCAAAATTAATGCAAAAAATTCATAATGTGCAACTGTAGAGTAAAAACTATAAAATTTAGATAAGGACATAGTGTTTGTTTATTATCTCAAATTATTGTGCATTGTGAATGGTCTTTCCAATAATCCCATACTTCTCGAATCATGAGTGTTGACAATGACTAGGAACGAACTGGGCAGCATGGAGCTTTGTACATCAAATATTTTCTGATTGGTCAGCATTATTCACTTTTCCCTCTTGGCCACAATGTATGAGGACATTTTGCTAAAAGTATATGTATATATCAGGGCACCTTATTTCCTTTTGCCTCAGGCTCTAATATGGTATGGCATGAACTTATCCTGCTATCCTACCCCCAGGTCTGAGTGGAGGTCATGCTTTGCAATGTCTGTTTGCTTTTTAACTGTCTTTCACAAATGAAAAGAACCTTCTCATACCATTTTTATCCCACCTTCCATGCCTTGATTTCAAAAAATGAGACCAGATCTTATTTCTTACCCTCACTAAATCTTTGATACTTACTTCTGGAATGAAAGCAAAGCTGAAGTGACTTTAGCACTGATCACTGTGGTATGTTCTGATGTCTGGAAATACTTATCTTGATTTGGAGCCATCTCTGTTATTTAATTTTCTATATTTTTTGGTAAACTTTATGAACCATTTCTATGTGTTTGAAAGAGAGGAAGCACGTGAAGAGTGAGAGCTTATTAAGCTTCTTTGATCAATAATCCATTTTTTTTAACACATGCAGTCTAGAGAGATGATAGTTTTTGTAATGAAAATGGCACTGATGATGTATCATGTCACATCTTTTTTTTTCTCATATGTGCTTTTACTCAAGTCTTCTGCTTACTAAAATGTAATTAGAAATTTCAAAGAAATCATACTAAAGCACATGTAACTAGAGCAGTTTGCTTCATCTCTGACCTTCTACTATCAAGAATATAATACTTTTACACGGTTATTTTTTCCTTTGTGGTCGTGGATCTAAGTATACAAACATATAAAGAAAAATGTTACTTATTAGGTGTATATTTCGTTCTAATTTTCCCTTATAGTATGATTCTTTCTGTAAAGGAACACTGGCATAACTTTTCTATTATAAGAAGCTATTTATACCTTTGGTTCTTTACTCAGGTTTTTATAAAAGATGGAAAACTATTTTATTCCACTTGACATATTTTCCTTAAATTGTGAAAATTTAAAATGCCAGTGGTTCTTGTTGTCTTCATTGTGGTTCAATCACTAAGTTGTGTATGACCTCTTTGCGACCCCATGGACAGTACTGTGCTAGGCTTCCTTGTCCTTTGCTATCTCCCTGAGTTTGCTCAAACTCGTGACCATTGAGTCAGTGATGCCATCCAACCATCTCATCCTCTGTCACACCCTTCTCCTCTTGCCCTCAATCTTTCCCAGCATCAGGGAGTTTTCCAAAGAGCTGGCTCTTTGCATCAGGTGATCAAAGTATTGGAGCTTCAGCTTCAGTCTTTCCAATGAATATTTAGGTTTGATCTCCTTTAAGACTGACTGATTTTATCTCTTTGCTGTATAAAGGACTCTCAAGAGTCTTCAGCACCACAGTTTGGAGGCATCCATTCTGGGCTGCTCAGCCTTCTTTATAGTCCAACTCGCATATCCATACAGGACTACTAGAAAAATCATAGCTTTGACTATGCGAACCTTTGTTGGCAAAGTGATGTCTCTGTTTTTTAATACACTGTCTAGATTGTCATAGCTTTTCTTCCAAGGAGCATGTGTATTTTAATTTCATGGCTACAGTCATCATCCGCAGTGATTTGGGACCCCCCAAAAATGAAATTTGACACTGTTTCCACTTTACCCCATCTATTTGTCATGAAGTAATGTGACCAGATACCGTGATCTTAGTTTTCTCAATTCTGAGTTTTAAGCCAGCTTTTTCACTCTCCTCTTTACCTTCATTAAGAGGCTCCTTAGTTCCTCTTCACTTTCTGCCATTAAAGTGTCATCATCTACATACCTAAGGTTGCTATTATTTCTCCTGGCGATCTTGATTCCACCTTGTGAGTGGTCCAGCCCAATATTTCATATGATGTACTCTGCATATAAGTTAAATAAACAGGGTGACAATATACAGCCTTGACATACCCATTTCCCAGTTTTGAAGAAGTCAGTTGTTCCATGTCCAGTTCTAACTGTTGCTTCTTGTCCCCAAACTGGTTTCTCAAGAGGCAGGTTAGGTGGCCTGGTATTCCCATCTCTTTAAGAATTTTCCACAGTTTTTTGTGATCCACACAGTCAAAGGCTTTAGCGTAGTCAATGAAACAGAAGTAGACTTTTATTTGGAATTCCCTTGCTTTTTATTGTGATCCAGCAGATGTTTACAATTTGATCTCTGATTCTGCTACATTTTCTAAATCCATCTTGTACATCTGGAATCTTGGTTCACATACTGCTAAAGCCTAGCTTGAAGGATTTTGAGCATAATCTTGTTAGCATGTGAAATTAGTGCAGTTGTGCGGTAATTTGAACATTCTTTGGCAAATTACAAAGAATGGGGAATTATTTAATTCCAACCCCCTTCTTTGGAGTTGGAATTAAAACTTATATATGTCTTAATATTAACAGCTCATTAAATTCAAAATAGTTTGGAACACATATCATGCATATCTTTGAAACTTTTATTGTGAGATGATGGAAAATGTTTACTTTCATCATTTTTAAGTTTATAAAAAATGATAGTCTGAAGAATCAAGGTGATTTCTAAGTGATGTATAATCTGAAAATATGGTTTTGGCCATTTTGGTAAATGTAGCTTCTTGGTGTTTAATTTTTTTGTTTGTTTGTTTTAAGATGAGAAAGATTGTCTAAATTTATAGTGAGTACGGATGACCATTTCCCACAAATAAAACTGAAGAAAAGTTATTTAAAATGTAAATAAGAACAGAACAAAATATGACTGGCACTGTTAGTGATTCATTTTTATCCATTGTATTATGGGATTCTTAAAATCACCTCACCATAAATTGTGATACTGTATCTCTTTTAGTTAAGCTATAGATCAAGAATAGTCAGCATTCCAAAGAATGTACTTTTTTATCAGATAGTCCATATTTTGCAGGATGTTGTTAGAAATGGTTATGTTTTCTTTTACCATGATCAGCACTTTTCTCAATCAGCATGGTGAATTTCAGAAATGAGTTTTAATGATGCACGTTGCAAACTGTTAATGAGCATATTGGATGTTAGAAATTGATATCCTAGGCCAATTTCTAAGTGGCCCTGTGCCATCCTTGAACCTGGTAATTCTAGAGAACTGATTCTTGTTAGAAGAGTAGTGAAAGTCTGCCTTTGGAATTTTGGTGTGTTTCCTTCAGTGAACATTTACCTAAGTAGTTCCCTAAATGCCTGAAAGGACAGTAAGCTGAGACTCGATTTGAGTGAAGAGGTTGCAGGAAATATTTTAGTGATTGCCTACTAGTAGAAATTCAGTTTATTAAATGTATGATAATTGGCAGAATAATCTGAGACTCACTTTCACTATAAATAGTAAACATTTTTAGAGGTAAATAGTTAATTCTAAAGGTCCCCCACCCAAAATTTTTAAGGACCTTTAGAATTAGACCTTTAGAATATTAGCAAGAAACAAAAGGTAAAGTGCAAAACAAAATTGGCTTAGATCAGTCCGTGCGTGTGTGCTAAGTCGCCTCAGTCGTGTCCGACTTTATGCGACCCTGTGGACTGTAGCCTGCCAGGCTTCTCTGTCCATGGGATTCTTCAGGCAAGAATACTGGAGTGGGTTGCCTTGCCCTCTTCCAGGGGATCTTCCCAACCCAGAGGTCAAACCCAAGTCTCTTCCATCTCCTGCATTGGCAGGCAGGCTCTTTACCTCTAGCAGCACCTGGGAAGCCTCAGATCATTCCACTCTATGACAACTTTTACTTCTTTCACAATATGTATTCATTATTCATCACTAGTACAAAATACTGAGAAAAGTCTGAGATAAATCTGAAAATTTTAAAAGAGGACATAAACTTTATCAAATGTTGATTGTGATAACAGATGTATTCCATTTACTTTTGGGCAAATGTATCAATGAGTATTATTTTAGTACCTGTTTAATATGAAGTAAAAGAAACCATCAATTATTAATGATTATGCAGATACATAAAACTTTGTAAGTTTTATATAGTCATATATTTTATATAGTAATATTAACCTGTAATGTTAATTTTGATTTTCGTGGCCAATATTGTTTTTAATTATACTTTTAGTATTTGTTTACAAACAATTGATAACAAAATAACTGGTCTTTCAGAAAAATTGAGAAAGCTTTTGATATGTTGAAAATGCAGTTTGGAAATTTAAAATCTTGATTCACTTATAGACCCTGCTTTAGTTTCATTTAACTATATGTGGTTGTATTATTCTTGCAGTTTGATTTGATCTACTATTCTCTTCTTCAACCTCATTATTCAAGAGCTTATCAACTTCACATATAATTGTTATCCTAATCCAACTGCTAAATGCAAAATCTTTGCACAGTGCTTTGCATTTAATGAGCACTTAGATATATTGTGTGAGTCACATTAAAAACCAAATGTTGATCTTATTGTAAAATTTCAAGATTGTCTACAAAAATTTAAAACAGCCTTAGTCCATTTCCTGTTTGTTCCTTCTGCTGTTTTTCTTGTCATTAAGAATTTTTTTTGAGGCAGAGGGTGATTGCTTTACAATATTGTATTGGCTTCTGCCATACAACAATGTGAATCAGCCATACACATATATCTCCTCCCTCTTGAACCTCCCTTGACCTCCCACCCCTCTAAGTTTGTTATACAGCAACTTCCTGTTAGCTATCTGTTTTACATATGGTAATATATGTTTCAATGCTACTGTCTCAATTTGTCCCAACCTCTCCTTCCTCCACTGTGTCCAGAGTCTGTTCTCTATGTCTGTGTCAGGATGTGGAAGCAACATGAATGTCCACTGACGGATGAATGGATAAAGAAGTTGTGGTACATACATACAATGGAATATTACTCAGTCATAAAGGGAAACTCTTTTGAGTCAGTTCTAGTGGGGTGGATGAACCTAGAGCCTGTTATACAGAGTGAAGTAAGTCAGAAAAAAAGTACCCTTATTAATGCATATATATTGTATCTAGAAACATGGTACCAACAAACCTGTTAGCAGGGCAGGAATAAAGAAAAAAAAATAAATTGGTTCAAGGCTTGTTCTACCAGTTCCTTTATGAACATAATTTCAACAGAATCTCCTTAAGAGATCACTCTGTTTTCTCATTCAGCCATTAGCTAAATGCAAGTATTTTCTGGAAGTGTACAGAGTAAAAGAAAGAAAAGCAAGACTGGCAACAATGCTGGAATTAGTCCTTGCCTTCTTAAATTCTAGTTGTTGAATATGTAAAGTTGATACAACCTATTTAAGATATTCCTTATCTGGAAAATGACTATAGTTG
Organism: Oryx dammah; assembly: GCF_014754425.2. NCBI lineage: Eukaryota > Metazoa > Chordata > Mammalia > Artiodactyla > Bovidae > Oryx > Oryx dammah. Next base: position 16,570,662 of record NW_024070200.1, read on the forward strand.
TAAGTTTTAAATGACAATGTATATGAATGACAATATTTGGCATTAAAATAGAGCCCTCAATATCAATTATCTGTTTCTTATAGACATTTTACTGTTGCATTAAAACCTCTTAGTCTATATGTATTTATATGTTTTTATCCCTGAGTGAAAGACACCAGGAGGGTATACATGAACATATTGAGTTTGAGAATGTTCAACGTATTGTTTTTACTGAAGCATAATTTACATACCTCCAGCTCACATTTTGGTGTACAGTGCTGAGTTCTGACAAATTCACATCCTTATATAACTACCACCACAGTGAAGATATTGAACTGCTGCATCATGCACAGAAATTCTCCATGTTCCTTTGTAATCAATACCTCCTTATCCAGTCACAGTCCCTAAAAACCCTCTTCTATTTTCTATTCTTATAGTTTTGCCATGGTCAAGAGATCACAGAATTTTAAGAAGTATAGTACATAGCCTTTTTAATCTGTTTCTTTCATTTAGCAAAATAAATTTGAGTTTGATATGTATTGTTCATAGCACTGGTTATTACTTTTTATTACTGAGGAGTATTTTCCTGTATAGTGAAGTCGCTCAGTCGTGTCCGACTTTTTGCGACCCCATGAACTGCAGCCTACCAGACTCCTCTGTCCGTGGGATTTTCCAGACAATAGTACTGGCGTGGATTGCCATTTCCTTCTCCATTTTCCTGTATAGGAAAAAACAAATTTTGTCTATTCACCATTTGGAGGACTTTAAGTAGTTTCCATACATTAACAATCATGAATAAACCTGCTGCACATATGCAATTAGATGAACATATGTTTTAATCATTATGAAAATAATTTCTCTCAGCAAGTTTGAGAGAAAGCAGGGAAAATGCATGTTTCATTCTGCCTTGTTGTCTGAACTCTGAGAATTTTTCAGTTGGTTAATCACATGCTAAGGAAGATAATAGCCTTAAACTCAAGGCATCACAACTTGATGCATTCACTTCTTTTGATTCAAATATTTAAAGAATAACGAGCTTAGAAATAGTGGAATATTTGACACATTGTGAACTAAATGGAATTTAAAAAGAACTGAATTACTTTACTCCACGTTTTAATGAAATAATTCATAACTACTGATTTTATTAGGAGACGGATGTTGATGAAAGTATCCCCAAACCATCACTCATGACGATCATTACTTGCGATTTTTCACAAGAAATTTCGGCCTTTGATACATAAAGTATTTATATATAATGGACTGAACTGACATCACCACAATATGCATCAGCATTTAGAGTCACAGTATAGACATAAGTGTCAGCATCTATCAAATAATGATAATTAGATATCTATATTATCATTTTACTTGTGTTTCCTTCTATTAATAGATATTCTAAATAATCTACTAATTATAAAATAGTAAATGGGTCAGGCACAATGCCAAAAATCTCTTCTAGTTGTAAACTAAGGAAAATATACTCACAAAAATGCAATATACTAACAGAAAAAAAATAGTTGGTCATGAAGAATATCATATTCAGCCACTGGCCGGGGAAGGCAATGGGATTATAATATTAGATAGCAAAGACTTCCACTGTGATGAAAAACAGTTCAAAAATATTACCTCTGTTATAAAACTTCAAATTCTATTAGATTTCTTATGGTGCTGGTTTTATGATAGGAAAAAATAATATGAACTATAATATACTTTTGACTTTGGGAGAAGAAAGAAGATAGAATGGCACAGAGTAAAAGTGGCTTTCATATTTCTTCACAGAAGCTGTACCCTATGAAAATTTGTGATATAAAGGACTAGGTGATAAAGAACCTGGCTTTTATTAAAAGGAAGTAAAACTATTTCAAAGGTTTAGAACAATCAAACAAATACTAAATCTGATTTGAGAATTTTTTCATTTCCTTCCTGTGGAACACTTAGCCACTTTTTGAATAACTGTAAGAGGTGAATTGAGTCATTTTCTCACTTTTTTTTTTTTCCATTGATGAAGCTACTGTCCACAGCTTGACAAAGTTCAAGAGGAGGGCAAAAGTTAAACACTAACAGAGCTGCTCTTTTGCTCAACATGCAGATGATTCTGGTAAACGAAATATCCTGCAAGGGATCTCCCAAAATCTATTGGTTGGCATTATGCTACTGTCCACAGCTTGACAAAGTTCAAGAGGAGGGCAAAAGTTAAACACTAACAGAGCTGCTCTTCTGCTCAACATGGAGATGATTCTGGTAAACGAAATATCCTGCAAGGGATCTCCCAAAATCTGTTGGTTGGCATTATGCTTTTATTTCTTCCACAAAATTGGCAATTGAAATAACAGATTGAAAAAAACAAAAGTTCTAAAATATACTATCAACTTAAAAACTGTTTTAAATATCCTTTTTTAAATTCTGTAAATATCATAAATTCTAAGTCACATATGTGTATGTGTGTGTACTCAGTAGCCTCTGACTGTTTGCAACACGATGGTCTATGGCTTGCCAGTCTCCTCTGTCCATGGAATTTTCCAGGCAAGAATACTGGAGCAAGTTGCCATTTCCCCCTCCAGGGAATCTTCCTGACCCATGGATGGAACCCATGTCTCCCATGTCTCCTTCAGCCACTGGGGAAGTCCAAGTCATATGTACCTGGAATGTTTAACAGAAGAGAAATCACTTTGACAAGAAAAGCTTTTCTTTGTTCTGATTAAGAAAAAGGAATGTTTTAAGTTGAAATTCTAAGGAGACAGTTTAACCATTCATTAGGCTCATCAGCTGGCATAGGATCGGTTTGGCTGTAGTAAGGTATGGTTAGATTGCACCTAAATCTGTTCCTAATCCTAAATCTGAAAATACAAGAATGGGGATAGTAATTCAGTTTTACCACAGTCAGCAATTTTAACATGCTTAACGTTTAATTTCATCATAATTCAAATAGTAACAAAATACAGAACAAAATTATGAAAATATACTTGTAAAAATGAATGTTCAACTTTGGTATTAACTCAACACACATAAACCTTAGGCGCAAGTTGCTATATCACTTTAGGTGGTAGTTAAAATAGTTCTTCAAATTGAAAAGCAGAGTTCTGACATATTATGGTGATTTTTATCACTAGCCCATGAATCCACAATATTCTGTAAATATATTTGTGTGTTTCAGTGCTTTGGGAGTTGGTGATGGACAGGGAAGCCTGGCATGCTGCAGTCCATGGGGTCGCAAAGAGTTGGACATGACTGAGCAACTGAACTGAACTGATTCATTTAGAGCATATTTCCTTTATAACAATGATATTTATATTTTTACTTTAAGTATCCTTAAACTATAATATTTTGGACCACAACTGTCACCTGGTTTGTAGCCACATAAGAAACACCATACCAGTGTTAAATATCAGGTGTGATTTCTTAGAACTGCATCCAAGAAACATTGGAGAAACCTCAATATAAAGTTATTGTATGCTGATGATTATCTCAAATTGTATAGCTCAATGATAGTCCTCATTTTGCCGTCCTTGACTGAAACCCAGGTCCTACTTTTGCTAATTTAAATTCTCATGAATTCTGGAGTTGCAGTAGTTAGTACCTCTTTTCCATTGATTTTTCTTGGACATGATACTTTAACTAAAAGACAGCTAGTTAAGACAGATTAACTAAATGTCGGCTCTCTCCTCGTGGACTGATGTTTCTTCGGGTAAGTTTTTTCATGACTCTCTAGTGACAACAGATGGCAATGTCAGAAGAAAGCTGTGAAGAAAATATATGGAACTGGATAGATTTATATTTGGGATTTTGCTTATTTCAACTCAATTTCCCCAAACTTAAGAAAAACAAACAAACAAACCTTCAATAACAGTTGATTTATGGAGATTTATATACAAGTGAAACAACAGCAACGATTAAGATTTTTTTTTCCTGATTTGTTGAGAAGTACATGTTGTTATGTAAAGAGATGGATTAAAAATCATTCTATTATAAACCTACATTCCTGAAGGCCCTTATTTAGATTTATACTGTTTTATTAATATTATATACAGAATGAACATTCTTAAAGCATTATCTGAACTGTGTTTATATACAGATTTATCAGGACTTCCCTGTAGCTCAAATGGTAAAAAATCTGCCTGCAATGCAAGAGACCAGGGTTTGCTCCCTGGGTGGCGAAGATCCTCTGGAGAAAGGAAATAGCAATCCACTCCAGTAATCTTGCCTAATTAATCCCATGGACAGAGAAGCCTGGTGGGCTACAGTTCATGGGTTTGCAAAGAGTTGGACATGACTGACCAACTAACACACACACAGATTTATCAATCAATCTGTTACATATATAAAAAGATAAAACATAGAATATTTTTTTTTACCTTTTACAAACTCTATTTTAGTAAAATAAATTGATATAAAGTTTAATGAATATTTTAATTCTAACTGGGAAAAAATTTACATAAAGGATCGCCAAGGACAACAGTTTCATAACAGTTCTAAAGGTACATGTTTAATAATATCCCTGCTGTGCATGACCTATAGTTTGCTATAATAGTGCCTATATAACTCTGTGTGATTATCTGGGTCATGAAGATCCTTTTTGTACAGATCTTCTGTGTATTCTTGCCACCTATTCTTAATATCTTCTGCTTCTGTTAGGTCCATACCATTTCTCTCCTTTATCAAGCCCATATTTGCATGAAATGTTCCCTTGGTATCTCTAGTTTTCTTGAAGAGATCTCTAGTCTTTCCCATTCTGTTGTTTTCCTCTATTTCTTTGCATTGATCACTGAGGAAGGCTTTCTTATCTCTTCTTGCTATTCTTTGGAACTCTGCATTCAGATGCTTATATCTTTCCTTTTCTCCTTTGCTTTTCACTTCTCTTCTTTTCACAGCTATTTGTAAGGCCTCCCCAGACAGCCATTTTGCTTTTTGGCATTTCTTCTCCATGGGGATGGTCTTGATCCCTGTCTCCTGTACAATGTCACAAACCTCCGTCCATAGTTCATCAGGCATTCTATCTATCAGATCTAGCCCCTTAAATCTATTTCTCACTTCCAGTGTATAATCATAAGGGATTTGATTTAGGCCGTACCTGAATGGTCTAGTGGTTTTCCCTACTTTCTTCAATTTCAGTCTGAATTTGGCAATAAGGAGTTCATGATCTGAGCCACAGTCAGCTCCATGGTCTTGTTTTGTTGATTGTATAGAGTGATTAATGCAAAGAAATAGAGGAAAACAACAGAATGGGAAAGACTAGACATCTCTTCAAGAAAATTAGAGATACCAAGGGAACATTTTATGCGAAGATAGGCTGCATAAAGGACAGAAATGGTATGGAACTAACAGAAGCAGAAGATATTAAGAAGAGGTGGCAAGAATACACAGAAGAACTGTACAAAAAGATCTTCAAGACCAAGAGAATCACTATGGTGTGATCACTCACCTAGAGCCAGACATCCTAGAATGTGAAATCAAGTGGGCTAGAAAGCATCACTATGAACAAAGCTAGTGGAGGTGATGGAATTCCAGTTGAGCTATTTTAAATCCTGGAAGATGATGCTGTGAAAGTGCTGCACTCAATATGCCAGCACATTTGGAAAAGTCAGCAGTGGCCACAGGACTGGAAACAGTCAGTTTTCATTCCAATCCCAAAGAAAGGCAATGCCAAAGAATGCTCAAACTACCACACAATTGCACTCACCTCACACGCTAGTAAAGAAATGCTCAAAATTCTCCAAGCCAAGCTTCAGCAATATGTGAACTGTGAACTTCCAGATGTTCAAGCTGGTTTTAGAAAAGGTAGAGGAACCAGAGATCAAATTGCCAACATCTGCTGGATCATTGAAAAAACAAGAGAGTTCCAGAAAAAAAAAACATCTATTTCTGCTTGATTGACTATGCCAAAGCCTTGGACTGTGTGGATCACAATATACTGTGGATAATTCTGAAAGAGATTGGAATACCAGACCACCTGGTCTGCCTCTTGAGAAATCTGTATGCAGGTCAGGAAACAACAGTTAGAACTGGACATGGAACAACTGACTGGTTCCAAATAGGAAAAGGAGTATGTCAAGGCTGTATATTGTCACCCTGCTTATTTAACTTCTATGCAGAGTACATCATGAGAAACGCTGGGCTGGAAGAAGCACAAGCTGGAATCAAGATTGCCAGGAGAAATATCAATCACCTCAGATATGCCAACTAAGGTCCATCTAGTCAAGGCTATGGTTTTTCCTGTGGTCATGTATGGATGTGAGAGTTGGACTGTGAAGAAGGCTGAGTGCCGAAGAATTGGTGCGTTTGAAGTGTGGTGTTGGAGAAGACTCTTGAGAGTCCCTTGGACTGCAAGGAGATCCAACCAGTCCATTTGAAGGAGATCATCCCTGGGGTTTCTTTGGAAGGAATGATGCTAAAGCTGAAACTCCAGTACTTTGGCCACCTTATGCGAAGAGTTGACTCACTGGAAAAGACTGATGCTGGGAGGGATTAGGGGCAGGAGGAGAAGGGGACGACCTAGGATGAGATGGCTGCATGGCACCATGGACTTGATGGACGTGAGTATGAGTGAACTCCGGGAGATGGTGATGGACATGGAGGCCTGGTGTGTTGTGATTCATGGGGTCGCAAAGAGTCGGACGCGACTGAGCAACTGAACTGAACTGATGCAGATGACAACACCCTTATGGCAGAAAGTGAAGAGGAACAAAGAAGCCTCTTGATGAAAGTGAAATTGGAGAGTGGAAAAGTTGACTTAAAGCTCAACATTCAGAAAACAAAGATCATTGCATCTGGTCCCATCACTTCATGGGAAATAGATGGGGAAACAGTGGAAACAGTGTCAGACTTTATTTTGGGGGGCTCCAAAATCACTGCAGATGGTGACTGCAGCCATGAAATTAAAAGACACTTACCCCTGGAAGAAAAGTTATGACCAACCAAATAGCATATTGAAAAGCAGAGACATTACTTTGCCAACAAAGGTCCATCTAGTCAAGGCTATGGTTTTTCCAGTGGTCATGTATGGATGTGAGAATTGGACTGTGAAGAAAGCTGAGTGCTGTGGAATTGATGCTTTTGAAATGTGGTATTGGAGAAGACTCTTGAGAGTCCCTTGGAGTGCAAGGAGATCCAACCAGTCCATTCTGAAGGAGATCAGTCCTTGGTGTTCTTTGGAGGGAATGATTCTAAAGCTGAAACTCCAGTACTTTGGCCACCTCATGGGAAGAGTTGCCTCATTGGAAAAGACTCTGATGCTGGGAGGGATTGGGGACAGCAGGAGAAGGGGATGGTGGAGGATGAGATGGCTGATGGCATCACTGACTCGATGGACGTGAGTCTGAGTGAACTCCGGGAGTTGGTGATGGACAAGGAGTCCTGGTATGCTGCACGTTTTGGGGTTGCAAAGAGTTGGACAGGACTGAGCGACTGAACTGAACTGAACTCTGTGACTCTATAAATTCTGAATTTTGTTGTCCTTCATATATAAGTTAATTACAGTAAGAACATTTTAGGGCAGCTTGGATGTATAGGATATTATGGCAAAAACAATACATTTGCTATTTCATAAAGATTATATTGTAACAGTTTGCAGGAAAAGATAAATATAAGTTAAGAGAGATAGAGGAGATAGACAAGATATACTCTTATCACATAAATATAGGAATAAATTGATACATCTTAATTTTCACTTCAATTTCAATATTTTCTTATAACAATATACTGTCCACGGTTTTCTCCCTAGTTTTCATGAAGCAGACTATTGCTTAGAACCTCCCTAAATTTTTTGCTCACTATTAAAATTCAGAATGCTTGCAGCTCATTTTTCCTTCTCTTATTTTAAAATTCTTCTCTAGGCTATTTTTTTTTCATAAAAAATCAACACCACTTAGTGTATTGACTCTATAATGGCCAAATTTTATTCTTAAATTTTGAATATAGTAGTTCTTTCTCAAAACACAAAAAGAAAAGTTCTCACTATTACATTTCTTGTAGTCGTGTGTGATTGTGCTTAATGATGAAGATCCAGAATGACAGCCCAAAGGAGGGTATCTTTCTATAGCATAATGGAAAGGTACACAATGCAATATATTTTATTTCACATCATATTCAGATTGGATATTTGATTGTAGATTGTAGTGGCAATCAAAACATTTAAGGAGCCATGTGAGGAAAAGTACACAGAAATAAAGAACTGGACACTGCTGTCTCAGTGGCTTACAGAACCAAAAGTGGGCACAGATACCTCCAAAAGGGTCATATCCTCCCAAGTCAGGATTTGTAATTGGGATTCAAAGATGTTAGTCAGATTCTGCTGGTCATAAATAAGAGTCATGTGAACTCTGGAAGTATAGGATGCACAACTTTTCTTGCCACGAAGCCAGAAAAAAAGAGAGAAATCTATCTGTAAAAAATAAAAGAATAAGAAAACATTAAAAAAAAATACAAGGTGGGGAGCGGGTAAGGCCTGTTGTTGTAGAGGGATAGAGGGATGGAGGAATTTTCAGGCTTGATTTTTTTTTTTTTTACACAAGTTTCTGATTTAATATTTTTCTGACTGTTTTCCACACTTAGGATTCCATGGAATATTCTTGTCTCCTTTTGATAAAGTCTGCCTTTTCTATTTTTCCTGCTTATGCTCATTTATGTAGTTTTAAAACTTGCAACAAAAAGATCCTTGATTAAAGCCTCAGGCTGTCCAACACAGATGCCAGCAGAAGCCACTGTTCCTGGAATGGCCATATTCTATACAGTCCTAGAAAATGTAGAAACCAGGAATTCAGTCTCTAGCTTCAAGGAAGAAAAATTGAATGCTATGAACCATGAGCAAAGTAAAGGCTAAGATTCAGGGAGAACAAATCAGGTTGGAGTCCAAGGGGAGGAATTCCAGAGAATTTCTGAAATGGCTTATTTGCAGGTTACTGTGAAGTCAGTGAAATAATATATGTATAAAATACTTTCTCCATGTACACCTGTGGCTGATTCATGTCAATGTATGGCAGTAAGCCACCACAATATTGTAAAATAATTAGCCTCCAATTAAAGTAAATAAATACATTTTTTAAAGTGTGTTTTCTCCAGAATAAAGGATGAGCTAATTTAGTGGTTCAGGGTACAGATTCTACAAATGCCACAGTTTAAATCTTGGTTCTGCTGCTTTCTGGCAAAGTGACCTGCAATAAGTTTAATTCTCTGTCTCAGTTTCTTTAATATTCAAATTGAAAATGAGAAAGATTTTTCTACTACATAAGACTACTTTGTTGATTAAATGAGTTAGTACACATAAAGCGCTAATAACAGCTCCTGGGACTTGATAAGTGCTATTGAGTCTATGTGTCCATGTTAAGTGTTTGCTGTTATTAGTGTTTGTAGAAATACACCGTTGGCTTTCTCACACAGACATTGTGATACTTGCTTTATAACAAATGATGACTTTCTACACTATAATCTACAGAACACACTGTATGTGACATAGATTTCCCTTGAGGTAAGATTATATGGTATTAAAAATGATGAAATAAATTAAAAAAAAGCAAGAATATAAAACTATGAAAGAAATCACTATTATATGACATATTGGTAGACATCATTGTTAAAAAATGTATTCACTAAGAAGATATTTCACAAATGAAACATTGAAAGGGAATGAAACATAATCCTGATATAGTAAATCATAAAAAAGAAAAAAAAACATTGGGAAGTAAACTTAATAATGTTAGTTAAAATGATGAAGTGAGGTTCAGTTGAACTACTCACCACACACAAACATAGTTAATAATTTAGTAAATACTTCATCAAATTATTATAGAGTTAGTTACAGAGGCTTTAGGTGCTTGACTTGGCACAAACACAGTTACTCCTTAAATGAATAATGTCAACAAATACAAACTTCTGTTTAAAATAAAGTAGCCAATTATAGTTTCTTCCCTGACTGTGATTTATGTGACTACTGTTTGTTAAAGATAATAACTGACACACTGAGAAATGTGAAGGTATAAAATATTGTGAGTCTTAAAAAAAACATCTCCAGCAAAATATGTCTTCAGTTTCATCCCAGAGGAGCATTGTGTGGTGTAAGTTTAATACAATGACGTGGTTGAATCCCTTTGTATTTATCTTTGACATTAGACCTTCATATAACATGTTAGTTGTAAAGACAGTAAAGAATGTCTGGGACCTTTTCATGACAGTTATTTCATTTTGGGCTAGCACTGCGTTATGTAACTAATGACACAAATATATAAGCTTAAGATACTTACCAATACATTAAATCAGAACCTCCAACATATACAGAATCTGCTAATTTAGCAGAAATTTTCTTTAAGGCAATATTAAGGTACTATTTTTTATAAAAATAAATTTTCCTTTGTTATACAAGCTTTGGCTGGGTCAGAAAGAGCCCCTGGAGAAGGGATAGGCTACACTCTCCATTATTCATGGATTTCCCTGGTAGTTCAGATGGTAAAGAATCTGGCAGCAATGCGGGAACCTGGGTTCAATCCCAGGGTTGGGAAGATCCCCGGGAGGAAGGGCATGGCGACCCACTCCACTACTCTTGCCTGGAGAATCCCCATGGACAAAGGATCCTGGTGGGCTACAGTCCATAGGATAGCAAAGAGCTGGATGCAAATTAGCACACACCCACAAACTACTATACTTAGGGAAAATACTGTGTTAGATTCCTGTACGCCTCTGGTTACAATATTCTCCTCGACCAAGTTGCCACATGTGTTGCACAGTTCACTTACCAATGTCCTAATAAAATAAGCTAGTCTTATCAAAATTGAACTCTATGGTTTGTTATAACCCATATTCTGTATAACATTTATCAGGCATTAAAAAAAAAAACTGTAGTTCTTCCAGTCTGCAGAACCTGACCAGCTTACAGATTTAGTTTTTGCACCATGTTGCCTTTTAAAACATAAGAGCCAGCCAGCGCTGATGAAGGGCTTAGCATTTTTCTGACCTTTGGTAATATGACTGTGTACTTCTTGATCTTCAGTCCCACAACAGTACTGTTCATTATACATTTTTATAGTTGTTGTTTCTTGAATTCACAAATTTACTGGCTTTTTCTGTCTTTTGCAGAACTTCATCATGAGCTAGATATTGCTTTAGCACTTTACAAAGTGGATTTATGCACAGATCAGTGAATTTTCTCTTTCTTTTTCTGGATATGCATATTATTGGCTCATTAACATGAAACTCATTGCCAAAAGCACTAAAACTCATGCATGAACGAAGCTTGTCTAACACATGTATTTCTCCATAGGGCACACTTGTGTTTAGGAACATTAGATAGCAGTTCCACACTGTGTTTGGGAGCTATTATAAACAGCAAAAGCACCAACAAAGAGTACAAAATGTGGCACTAATTATAACATGAAAATGGCACTATCTTACAGCATAACAGCAAAATAAGAAGGCGTGTTTTCTTATTAGAAATCAGCTGAGGACTTGGACTTTAAAGGAGTCAGTTTTTGAGATTCTGTGCAGATCTTTAAATGATTGTGAAAGTGTCATGAATATTGGTTTTGAAGTTATAAATAAATGAGGAAGTTACAAATATGAGTCCACGAACAATGAGTATCTATAGGTGAACCAATATCTATTAATCATGGAGTAGATGATACTATATAGTTTAATTACCTTAGAAGGAAAGCATTTATGGTTAACAATGAATGCAAACATTTATGTGATAATTGTCTCTGTGTTAAGCATTTTAAATTGATTATCTAATTTAATCTTTAGAAGAGCTCAATATAAAGACACTATCATCCATACTTTTGGGGGATAGAAGAAATTAAATTCATTTAAACTAAATATATTAATAAAATTTAAGATGGTATGGCTGTGAGTTATGGAGTTGGTATTTAAACACATGCAATATGAATTTACAGCCTGTCAAGGTTCCTTCAAGATATCATGGCTTCATGTTGTTGTATGGCAAACCAATGCAATATTGTAAAGTAATTAACTTCCAATTAAAATAAATAAATTTATATTTAAAAAAAGATATCATGGCTGATAGAGCTTAAGGAAAAAAAAAAGCAACATAACAGAAGAGGAATTAGTAAGGTCCCAGAACCTACCATGGGTGATATTCGAGCAGAGCTGGTCACAGGCCAAAGTCAACAACCACATTAATAGATGTAATTATTTAAAACTAAAAGAAGTTGTAGAGACAGGAGTCAGAGAAATAGCCTGAGGTCAGGGCTTCTGGTACTGATAAGAGATCAGACCAAGGAGTGCAGAACACACTTGTTCTGTTGAGTACTGTTGTCTTCAGGCAGCTCATACCTCTAGTGTTGTAGGTCGGAGTTTTCTATTCTCACGCATCTTCACATCTGATGCAGGTAGCTTTTTTACACTGCCCCATCTGCATTAGAAATATTTATGACACAAGCCATGTTAGCTGAATTATATTTGGAAGAAACAGATATATATGTTTTTCATTGTCCCTAACAAAGAAATAATTCAGTTCTTCTGCCATCAAAATTGCCAATAGCCCATAACTTGGCATCTGCAGTAGCAGATGGCCCTTGATATTAAGATATCAAGTTAAGAAGAGTATTGTCACAAATGCTCAAGCAAAAATATACATGTGGAAAATGCTATACTTTAATTATGGTTGTAGCCATCCTTCTAAGAGTTCAAAAATTTGTACATATTTTAAAACGATGACCATGGTTGCATATATGTATATATTCTGAACATTAATGATAAAAGCAAGGGGTTATTTTCTACTAATTTATTTACAGAAGGTCTATTAGTAGGTGGCCCTGCTTTTGTGTGAGAAACAATTAATTTCTCATTACCAGCTGGAAATTTTTTTTCAATAAATTTATGCTAGACTGTAGTCAATCTAGGGCTTCCCTGGTGGCTCAGACGGTAAAGCATCTGCCTGCAGTGCGGGAGACCCAGGTTCGATCCCTGGGTTGGGAAGATCCCCTGGAGAAGGAAATGGCAACCCACTCCAGTACCCTTGCCTGGAAAATCCCGTAGACAGAGGAGCCTGATGGGCTACAGTCTGTGAGGTTGCAAAGAATCAGACACAACTGAGTGACTTCACTTTCTTTCTTTCTATAGTCAATCTATTAAATTAGAATATACTCGAGAGATAAAGTTAACTCATTTCTTATGCCTTTTTCATTGAACGTATCAAAGTACATTAAACCACTTTTTATAGGTGTTACTTGGTTTTCAGTGTTTCAGTCTTATCAGTGCTGCGATTTTCATAAAATCTCCACTTTTGTTTACCTTCAGACCATTGAAAGCTATCTTCTGTTTGTAGTGTTCAAGCTGCTAAAATCTTTCAACACATAGTTGCCCAGATGAGTTAGTCCTTTTTAAGTGTTGATTTTATTTATTTTGTTATCTTTTTGTATTTAATTCTCTGAACAATTAAGGGATATTAATTATAATGTGCATCCTGGATAACTGATTGGTGTAAATGATAAGAACTCCTGTGTCAAGGTTTAAAGATGAATGTGTATATGCTTAATAGCTCAGCTGTGTCCAGCTGTTTGTGATCCCATGGACTGTAGCCTTCCAGGCTCCTCTGTCCATGGGATTTTCCCAGCAAGAGTACTGGAGTGGGGTGCCGTTTCCTCCTCCAGGGGATCTTCCTGTCCCAGAGATTGAACCTGCATCTCTAGGGACCAAACTGTCTCCTGCATCTCCAGCACTGGCAGGCAAGTTCTTTACTACTGAGCCACCTGGGAAGCCCTGAAAAGGTGAATAAATATGAATAAGTGTAGCTACATATATGTGGTTTCATGAGAAGGTACACATAAGAGTGTCTGTTGCCCTTTTGTGAGTTTCATCCTTAGTATCACCACTACCAGGTCAAAGAATAGATGAGACAAAATGTAAGGAATTTCAATTTTATAGAATTCATAAATGTTAAGATTGGGATGAGATCATGAAAAGATATAAATTATTGCTGCCCTGTCTGTTGAGAATACACGACTACTGCTTTTTTTTGTGGTGAGGGGTAATCGTTGGCAGAAATGATAATTTTTTATTATGTATATGTGTATCCTTTTGTCTTTTTATACTGTTCATAGGGTTCTCACGGTAAGTATACTGGAGTGGTTTGCATTCCCTTTTCCAGTGGCTCATGTTTTGTCAGAAGTCTCCACTATGACAGGTCCATCTTGAGTGGTCCTGCACGGCATGGCTCATAGCTTCATTGAGTTACACAAGCTCCATCACCACAGGGACAAGGCAGTGATACATGACGGGATTCAAGGGATTAGATCTAGTAAACAGAGTACTTGAAGAACTATGGACAGAAGTTAAAGGAGGCAGTGAATAAAACCATCCCGAAGAAAAAGAAATGCAAGAAGGGAAAGTGATTGTCTGAGGAGGCTTTACAAATAGCTGAGGAAAGAAGAGACATGAAACGCTTCATGTGGATGTGTGGCGAAAACCATCACAATGTTGTAAAGTAATTATCCTCTAATTAAAATAAAGTAATTAAGAAATTTAAAAAAATATGTCATCTGGTCTCATCACTTCATGGCAAAGGGAAGGGGAAAAGATGGAAGCAGTGACAGATTCCCTCTTCTTGGGCTCTAAAATCACTGTGGATGGTTAACTGCAGCAATGGAATTAGATGATTGTTTCTTGGCAGGAAAACTATGACAAACCTACACAGTGTATTAAAAAAGAAAGACATCACTTTACTGACAAAGCCCATATAGTCAGGGTTATGATCTTTCTAGTAGTCAAGTACAGATATGAGAGTTGGACCAAAAAAGAAGGCAGAACATTGAAGAATTGATGCTTTTGAACTGTGATGCTGGAGAAGACTCTTGAGAGTCCCTTGGCCAGAAGGGAGATCAAACCAGTCAATCCCATAGGAAATCAATCCTCAATATTCATTGGAAGGACTGATACTGAAGCTGAAACTCCAGTACTTTGGCCATCTGATGCAAAGTGCTGACATTTTGGAAAAGATCCTGATGCTGGGAAAATTGAGAACAGGAGGAGAAGGGAGGATGAGATGGTTGGATGGCATCACCAATTCAATGGACATGAACTTGGGCAAACTCCGGAAGATGGTGAGGAATGTGGAACCCTGGCATGCTGCAGTCCATGGGGTCACAAAGAGTTGGACACGACTTGGTGACTGAACACAACAACAGCAATAACAACATATATGTATTGAAGATTGGAAAAATTGAAAGCAAAAGGAGAAGAAGGCAGCAGGATGAGATGGTTGAATAGTATCACCAACTCAGTGAATGTAAACTTTTGCAAACTCTGGGAGATAGTGTGGGACAGGGAGGTTGGACATGCTGCAGTCCATGGGTTGGCAAAGAGTCAGACAGGACTTAGTGACTGAACAACATATATAAGTATAGACTGATAGATATTGGCTTGAACAGACGGGAGCATAGTTCTTCAATCTCAAGGAAATATGTTCCAGCCCTATATATAAGGGCTTCCCCAGTAGCTCAGTGGCAAAGAACCCCCTGTTAATGCAGGAGACATAGAGACTTGGGTTCCATCCCTGGGTTGGGAAGATCCCCAGGAGGAGGGCATGGCAACTCAATCCAGTATTCTTTCCTGGAGAATCCCCATGGACTGAGGAGCCTTATCAGCTACAGTCCATAGGCGTGCAGAGTCAGACAAGGCTAAAGCGACTGAACATGTACCTCAACACATATATATATACATATAAAATTTCATGGTAATCTTTATTAAATTAGAGAGGAGGTTTTTAAGATACTAAAGTGAACAGAAGAAAATTCAAAGTATTAGAGATTGAACCTAATTTTCCTGTAATAAAGAAATGAATGTAAAGAATGATATGGGATGGGAGGTGGGAGGGGGGTTCATGTTTGGGAACTCATGTACACCCGTGGTGGATTAATGTCAATGTATGGCAAAACCAATACAGTATTGTAAAGTAAAATAAAGTAAAAATAAAAATTAAAAAAAATTACAAAAAAAAGAAATTTTACCTTTAAAATTATCTCATTTTAGCCCATGTAAGTATGTACCATACAGATTAAATTCTTGCTTTATGATACTTATTTCTTTAAAAAAAGAGGAAAAACAAAAACTAATTTGGAAAGGTCACATTACAAGCAAAAATACAATATTCTATATAAATTAGTTTAAGCATAGAATAATGGTACACTGCAGTTCCCGTGACTTATTTTCATCGTGAATAACTGAAGTCAGCCTTGCACATTATAAAAGCATGGAACTCAAATTCTGACTCCTCAATAATGTGGTTCTAAATACAATTGTCTGATTCCTGGACCGGGTATATACATTTTTAAAGACTCTTAAAAGACAGATGAAACAATCCTGCTGCTACTGCTAAGTCACTTCAGTCGTGTCCGACTCTGTGCGACCCCATAGACGGCAGCCCACCAGGCTCCCCCGTCTCTGGGATTTTCCAGGCAAGAAAACTGAAGTGGGTTGCCATTTCCTTCTCCAATGCATGAAAGTGAAAAGTGAAAGGGAAGTTGCTCAGTCGTATTCGACTCTTAGTGATCCCATAGACTGCAGCCTACCAGGCTCCTTCATTCATAGAATTTTCCAGGCAAGAGTATTGGAGTGAGGGTGCCATTGATAAAACAAATTTTGACCCCAAACTTTTCTTATAATCTTGTCCAAGTTTTGAATGTTCTTCATTTGTTATTTTTATGATATTCTGTTTCCTGTATTTTAAAGATAAGCAGTGTTTGGAATTGTACTTGCAGAATTTTTGACCAAGTCAATCTAAAGAGTTCTCAGAAACTTTTAAAACAATTGCAAACCTTTATCTTCTCTAGTTTTATGTAGTGCCCACTTTTTAGAAGCTTATCACATGATAATGAATGATAGATTTATCAGCAATTTGTACCTACAGTTTCTCTCTGGAGTATTTTATAATGGAAAAAAGGCATCTAATGAATTATTTTTATAATTTAATTCAATTCTATGGTCTGACACTGTTTTTTTTTTAGAAAAAGTCACTTAAATTATCTAAAAAAGATATAATCTGTAAAGCTAAAATGACCTTCAAACTGCTTTGTGTGTATTAATTTACATTTCCAATTTGCTAGGTATTTTGTTGTGTTATATATAAATGACTTTAATACATTAAGCTTATCAGGAAGATACAATTATTTCTTTTTTATAGATAGGGTAACTGAGGTATTGATTTCAAGTATTATGTGATAGTGCCATAGCTAATAAATGTTGCAATTGTATTTGAATCAAAATATGTATGATTTTAGAGCCTCATGTACTTAAATACTTTTTTATACTCTTTCCTATAGGAACATTTAAGGATTAAGTAAGAAAATGAAAGATCCTCTAAACTTTAATAAGAATTTTCTGCAATTACCAGTGGTATTATTGTTACTAAAAAGGAAATAGCTGCTAGCCAATTCCTTATAAAAAATAAAATGATTTTTATTATAATATAAAGTGATGGCATCTCTGAGGCCTATTGCAAGGAATATGGTAAGCCAATATTTTAAATATATATATATGTGTATATATAAAGTCTGTATATAGGTATGTTGCTAGATATTCTTTACACATATTTATAGGATATCTGCTGGAAACTTGCGGCTATATTTCATTCTAGGGTTACAGCTGCACACCTAATGTATTACTGTCCCTGTGGTCATGAAATCTATTTTCTACTAGATGGCTAACATGCAAAAATAACCAAATTACCAGGCAATATAATAAATATTTGAGTAAGGATATGTGAGAGGAAATCAATAGTCATGAATCTATAGAGAAATGAAACAATCTTAGCTAGCTTAAATGTTTTCACATTTATTAATCAATTTATTGAATAACAATAAATTCTTGATCAGGAAATATAATACATCTATCATCCTAAATTGGCAGTGTACAACCTTCAGGCTATTTGAAAAGAGTCTATGTCATACCAACCTGGTAAGAGTAAATTATAAGTAAATATGAAATATCTCACCTAGAAAATTAACCATATACTCCAAAATTACTATTATATAGTTTGAACAGCATTTATTTCACTGAAGAATAAATTTCCTCTTGCATAAATAATAGTTTATTTCAAAATATGATGCACCTGGAAGTCACTGAACTGGAGTTTCATATATGAAACAAAATTGAAAATCAACTTT